>NC_138037.1:2500-662662 GCF_964106645.2 Podarcis pityusensis | reverse complement strand
GGCAGGGAGGAGGAGGAGGAAGGAGAGCCCTGGAGATGGATCAGGCCCGTGGCTCCTCTGGCCCGGCACCCTCTCCTGGCAGCAGCCAACCAGATGCCCATCATGGGAAATCCAAAAGCAAGATTCGAACACAAGATCCATTCTCCCCCCAGTTTCCTGCATCTGGTATTCAGAAGCACCCCCTGGCCATATTCTGGCTGCAGCCTCTCCTGGCTCCCTGAAGCAGCAGCAGCAGCAGCGCCTTGACCCCCCCTGCGGAGCAGGCCAGTCCAATGACCCAAGAGCTCCTGGCTGCCAGGAGAGCCGGGGTGGGCGATTCAGCAGCGGGCCTCTGCAAGGGATCCTCTACCTGAGAGGGCGAGGAGGCAGCTGGGTGCCTGGGCTGCGGGGGAGGTCCGTGTGCTCCTGGCGCAGGTGAGATGCCAAATGGAAAGGGGGGAGGGAGATGATGAGTCAGGGTGGGGAGGCACAAAGAGGGGGGGGCAGAAACAACAATGTGAAGCAACACTCAAGGCAAATGGTCCCAATGGGGGGGGGGGGTAGAAGATGAAGCCGGTGGAGAGGGGAAGGGGTCCCTGGGCATGTGCAGAGAGCTTTTCCATCCCACCAACAAAACCCCAGCTCTCCACATTTGGGTGTGGGGCATGCACCATACCAAAAAGGCCCAGTCCCCCTCCCCGTTTGGGAAAGACGCAGATGGGGGCAGGATATGATTTTACCCCTCAGGTGTGTGTGTTGGGGGGGTCTTTAGGCAGCCTTGGTTCACAAGAGCCTGAGCCCAGGGGACTTTGGGGTGGGGGGCATTTGCCACTTTACCAGGTTGTCGCTGTTGCTGCGATCCGCCTGCTTCCTCGCCTGGTAGTAGCTGAGAAGTTTGTCCCGCAACACCTGCCAGGCAGCAGAGGGGTGGGGGGAGAGAGGCAGAGAATGGGGGTCCCTGGCTGGCTGGAGGGGGGGTGAGAACCTAAGAAGAGCTTGCTGGATCTGGCCAATGGCTCACCTGGTCCAGCCTCCTGTCCTCAATCGCCAACCAGGTGCCCATTATGGGGAACCAGCAAGCAAGATTCGAACAGAAGCTCAGCTCTCCCCTCCTGGGCCTTGGAAGCATCTCCTGCCTCCGACTGTGGAGACAGCGCAGAGCCATCCTGGCAAGGGGCCATCAACGACCCCCTCTATGCCTTTGTCTGATCCTATTCTAAAGCCCTCCATGGCCTCCTGTGGAAGGGAGTTCCACAGTTTAACTTCCCTTTAAAGGAAAATGGACCCCTGACCATTAGGTCCAATCACGGACAGCTCTGGGGTTGCGGCGCTCATCTCACTTTATTGGCCGAGGGAGCCGGTGTGCAGCTTCCGGGTCATGTGGCCAGCAGGACTAAGCCGCTTCTGGCGAACCAGATCAGCGCACGGAAATGCCATTTACCTTCCCGCCGGAGTGGTACCTATTTATCTACTTGCACTGTGTGCTTTCGAACTGCTAGGTTGGCAGGAGCAGGGACCCAGCAACGGGAGCTCACCCCGTCGCAGGGATTTGAACCGCCGACCTTCTGATTGGCAAGCCCTAGGCTCTGTGGTTTAACCCACAGCATCACCCGCGTCCCTTTAATCTGTCCTAAACCTCCTGACACTCAGCTGCATTCTAGTGAGAGAGAAAAACCTCTGTCCAGAATGCATAACTTTATAAACTTCTATCCTGTGTGGCCTTTTCTCCAACCTCAAAAGCCCCAAACTCTGCACGATTTAATCCAAATCCTCCTGAGCAGCCACAGAGTGCCTTCCCACAGCAATGGCGCTTCCGCCCCCCCCCTCCGGCCTCTCCATCCCAGCTTCTCCCTGCCCCCCCGGCCACCACTCACCTCATACAGGTAGTCGAAGATCTCCAGGATGGTGAGGAGGCTGGCGCCAATGAAGAGGCCCATCTGGCCCCCAATGTCCCCTGGGGGGGGCAAAGAAAGAGAGGTCACTCTGCCTGGACCCCCCCACCCCTAATTCCTCCCCCCTCCCTCCCTGGGGCCCCTCACTCACCCAGCAGCCCAGCCACTTCGTAGGCCTTCTTCTGCTCGATGGTCTCGTAGTTCAGCGCTTCGAAGAAGATGTCCAGCACCAAAAGATTCTCCCTGAGACCAGATGGGGGGGTCAGGAGACGCAGGCAGGGGGGAGCCCTGGGCTTGGCCAGCCTCCATGGAGCGCCCCCTCCCCAAAGCCCTGGGGAAGCACTCAGGCAGGGCTGGGAGGGGATGCCATCGGGGTAGACTGCCCCTGCACATGGGGTCCCCATTTGGCTGCCATTCATTAGGGGACAGGTTGCGTGGAACTGGAAATGTCCATATTGCCCAGACTGTGGGAGAGCGTTTGAGCCTCAATGCCAGAGGTTTTGATGTATCTGAATTTACATTTATACCAAAAAAACCCCACAACCAGCTAAAGCACCTCTTTGCTGGAGATGTCATAAGGATAAATCCTCTATAGGCATAGACTTTGGACAAATATATTGATATTTGGAACGAGTTGGTGTGGAATGGAGGGGGTTATTAGCAACCATATATAGATTAGGATAAAAGGGACGCAGGTGGCACTGTGGGTTAAACCACAGAGCCTAGGACTTGCCGATCAGAAGGTTGGCGGTTCAAATCCCCGCGACGGGGTGAGCTCCCGTTGCTCAGTCCCGGCTCCTGCCAACCTAGCAGTTTGAGAGCACGTCAAAGTGCAAGTAGATCAATAGGTACGGCTCCGGCGGGAAGGTAAACGGCGTTTCCATGAGCTGCTCTGGTTCGCCAGAAGCGGCTTAGTCATGCTGCCCACATGACCCAGAAGCTGTACGCCGGCTCCCTCGGCCAGTAAAGCGAGATGAGCGCCGCAACCCCAGAGTCGGCCACGACTGGACCTAATGGTCAGGGGTCCCTTTACCTTTACCTTTATAGATTAGGATAATATCACTTATGTTCCTTTTTAGCGAGGCCTTTGGTTGATCTCATCAACATCCCATACTCTTTTAAAATGTGGCTTTTGGGGGGGGTATTATTGGATTATTGCTTTTATTTTTATTTTATATACTGTGATTTTTTAATGTGAACCATCCTGAGACCCCCGGGTATAGGACGGTATATAAATCCAAATAATAATAATAATAATAATAATAATAATAATAATGAATACCACATTTATAAATGAAAATCTTTCAACAAAGTTCCAAAATAAAGAAAGAAGGGGGCTGGTGCAGCCGGGGGCATCTTTCCGGAGGGTGCCAGCCGTAGAGGGGGCCCAGTGGGGGGGGGGCTCTACTCACGCAATGTACTGCTCGCTGCGGTTGTACTTCTTGGCCAGGTACTTGGCGGAGGCCTTGCTGGGGATCTTGACCACGGAGAGCTCCTTGCCGTAGCGCACCGTCTCGCAGGGGGTCTGGCAGGAGCAGAACTCGTTGTCCTTCTCCACCAGGAAGTCTGGGGGGCAGGGGGCAGGTCAGGGCTGGCCAGAGAGGGACAGGAATCTCTCTCCAGCCCTCCACCCAACCCAGGGGTCCAGAGGGGGGTCCATGCTTACCCAGGGCCGGGTCGGCACACTCCTTGTACTGCTCTGGGGTGCAGAGGTTGGCGTTACCTGGGCACGAGGAACAGCGGTTGAGGCAACGGAGGCACGGGGGGCAGCAGAGCACCCACTTTCCTGCATCTCCCTGTGAGGGTGCTGGTCATTCGAGGTGCCCTGTAGGGTGGGCACCTGGCCCAATCAATGCCAAGGGCCTTTGGGAGGGTCCCCTTGACCCACTGCCATCCCCCAAAGTGCATCGGGCATTGCCAGGGCCAATGGGGTGTGTGTCCCATTGCAGGGAATTTGACTCGATGATGTTTGGGGTCTCTTCCAATTCTACCAGTTTACAATTCATTAGAGGTTTCTAAATGGAGGTCTGGGGTTCCTTAACTGTGATTCCCGCATTGTAGGGGGCTGCCCTAGATGCCCTTTGGGGGTCCCTTCCAGCTCTCCAATTCTTGTACCCGAGTATGCGGACCCCAGGAGCCTGCCCAGGGCCACAGCCTCCCACATCTCCAGCAGCCCAGATTTGACGCCCGTCTCCCTGCCCCCCGCTCTGAGCCCATCCCCCCTGCCCCGACCTGGCATGTGCACCATGCGGCAATTGCAGTTCTCCGCCAGGTAGCGCGTCTCGCAGTCGATGCGGCAGGCGGCCATGCTGTAGTTGGCAAAGAAGGCCGACTCCACGGGGTTCGATTTGCAGTCACCCCACGGCGGGGGGAGGTAGAAGAGCTGCGGAGGAAGGGGGAAGAGGGGGGTTGGCTGACCCCTCTCAGGACCTCTGGTGCCCATTGTCACCCCAAGACCAAGCCCCCCTCTCTGCCCCACAGATGTACTGTTTCCTAGAGAAATCCCATAGAAGATAGCAGGAAAGGCTGAGAGCCAGGAAGCCGGCCCTGGGAGTGGGCAGGGGGATCGCGCTGCCCAGAAAGCCTGGCCCACAAGAGGGGCACATACCCTTTGCTGCTGGCACGAGACGAAGGTCTGGAAGCCCGGAGCCACGCCAAAGCCCAGCTGGTCTATGGAAGGGGGCTCGTTCTGGCTGTGGATCTGCACCTTCACCCCAGCTTCGTAGGAGGTCTCATCTGCAACACAAACGCAAGCGCATTGGGGAGAAGGAATGGGCCGGATCCTGAGTGTGGTGCTGCTGGGTGTGGAAGGAAGCAGACGGGCAAATGAGATGGAGGGAAGCACATTGTCATGTGAATGTGTGATAGGAATTTTGAGGTCTTAGATATATGTTAAATGTTCATAAGTGTACCAACCAGTGTGGTGTATAAGAGCCAGTGTGGTGTAGTGGTTAAGAGCAGTAGACTCGTAATCCCCGCTCCTCCACCTGCAGCTGCTGGGTGACCTTGGGCTAGTCACGCTTCTCTGAAGTCTCTCAGCCCCACTCACCTCACAGAGGGTTTGTTGTGGGGGAGGAAGGGAAAGGAGAATGTCAGCCGCTTTGAGACTCCTTCGGGTAGCGATAAAGCGGGATATCAAATCCAAAAAATCCAAGCACGTGCATAGATCAGCACAGGAACACTGACCTGGAACCATTTTTGATTCCCAAACTGACCAAATGTTTTCTCTGCAAGGTCAAAGGAAAATGGAAAAGCCTCCCCATTGTCTTTTCCTTCACAAATCCTGTCTTAAGGGTATGTCTGTGTATGAATAGGGTGAGCCTGTGACCTGGCTCAGGAACTAAGTATTTTTCATTACAAAAGACTGGCCAGGCTCCCCAGGGTATCCAATCAAGAAAGCATTAAGAGGTAACCTGACAGACGAGATAAACAAGTTACTCAGATTTCAGCTGTAGACCACCCTTTCTGTGATGTAAGTATGATGTCTCTGGGGGGTGGTCTTGAGCTACACCCCTTCTGTGATGTGGGTATGATGTTTCTGGGGGTGGTCTTGGACTCCAGGGCGGGCAATTTCAAAAGTCTTTATAAGGCCTTGCGCGCCATTGTTCTGGGTTCCTCCTCTCTCCTCCGTGTGAGGGGAGCACCCTGTTGCAACAGATCAATAAAGATCAGGCTTACTAGCTGCTTTGCTTCTCAATATTCTCTGGTTGGCCTCTAGTATTCTCTCCCACCAATAGGGAGCCTATGTAAGGACTCTATACAGGCGCTTGGACACCCCATAAGGGGAAAGGGGCAGATTTTTATTGTTTACAACATGGAGCACCCTGAGATCTGCAGATGTGGGGAAGCAAATTTAATAGTTAACGTGCGGAACTCCCTTCCACAGGAGGCGCTGATGACTGACAACCTGGATTAAAAAAGGAGTAGGGAAAGTCATGGAGGAGGAGGAGGAGGAGAAGCCAATCGCGGGCCACTAGCCATCATGGCTACGATCTGCCTCCATGGTCAAAGGCACCTCTGGGTACCATTTGCTGGACACCACTGGAGAAGAAAGGTCTCTTGGGCTCAGGTCGGATCCAGCAGGATCTCCTTCTGGTCTTCCGTCCCTGGGCTCTGTGCCACCCCTGCTCTGCTTTCTCTAAGACCACCCGACCCTCTGCCTCTTGTCTCCCACCCTTTTCTCCACCAGAATCTGCCCAGCCCCACTGAACTCTGCCCTAAGCAGGAAGTCAAAGAATAACAGAATTGTAGAGCTGGGACCCCGAGGGTCATCCAGTCCAACCCCCTGCAATGCAGGAATCTCAGCTAAAGCATCGTTGACAGTTGGACACCCAACCTCTCCTTAAAAACCTCCAAGGAAGGAGATTCCACCACCTCCTTCAGGAGACCACTCCACTGTGGAACAGCTCTGCCTGACAAAGTTTTTCTGTATGTTTAGTCGGAATTTCCTTTCTTGCAACTTGAAGCCAAGGGTTCGAGTCCTGCCCTCTGGAGCAGGAGAAAACAAACTTCCTCCATCTTCCATGTTACAGCCCTTGGGATATTTGAAGGTGGCTCTCATTTCTCCTCTCAGCCTGGAGATACGGGCACAAAAAATAGTATCACTTTCCATCTGCCCCTTTCTCTCAGTGGAAGGGCTGATTTATCAATGAACAATACTTCGTTCAGACAGGATTCTAAAATGTGAATCAAACAAATATTCTGAACAAAACAGGCTGTGGTTCACCTCTGGGAGACCCTCTCAAGTCTAGCAGGAAATTCCTGATGTTTGACAAGTATCTGTTGAATGGCCCAGCAGGACATCTTCTGTGTGTGAATGGGGAGCTCTGTGACAATGGATTCTGGAGGCCAGGCATTCACCAGTTCAAAAGGATGTCTCAGCCCGGTCGTTCTCAGGTCTGGCCAGGCATCTGCAGAAACGCTGAGCATGACCCACTTTACATAACCACCATTTATGTTTGTATCTTTTGGGAGAGGACTCTCAATTCCAGGGTCATGGATTTGAGCCCCACTATTATGGAAATTATGGGGGGGAGGGCACATCTTTAAAGTTGTTAAATGTTACAAATGTTATTCATAAATGTATCCCATTGACTCGACAGCTCAGGGAAGTTACCTAGCTTTAAAAATCATATAAAATCAACTCCTTTGCCAGTTTCCTTCATTCCACCGCCAATTTGCTTCCTTGGCCAAGGACTTGGAAGCCACTCGGTCCCCGCTATAATCCCTCAAGTGGGAGGTCGCGTACTCACAGGAAGGGACTCATAGGTGTCAATCTCTGGGCAAAGGCACTCCTCCGGACTTGCCCAGGTGACAGACTAGGCAAACCCAAGTTCTCTTGTCCCTTTGCAGTAGGTGCTTAGAATGTACTTCCCAATACAGATCCTGTATCCCCAACAAATTCCTCCTATGTATAACCCTCCCCTTTTCTGATGTATCAATGATGTATCAATGATGCTGTACGAACTGTATTCTGGGATATGGTGGGAAAGATTTAGAAGTCCTTGTCACCCCATCCTCGGGGTTCAAAATTCCTCTTTGAACCTGTTGCGCAATAAACTTTGGTCTACAGCTATTTGCCCCGGCTGGTGGCTGGACTCCTTCCTTTATTCCGCAGGGACCAGCTGGGGGACTGAGCAGCCTCACACCTAGATTTTTCCATAACACCCACATTGGGCGAAAGATTCTTGCATTCCAGGAGGTTGGACCAACTATGATTTGATGATCTTGGGTGGTCTTTCTCTTATAATTTCTGAATGCACAATGTTCAAGGCTCCACTCCTCCTTTTGCAACAGACCAATAAAGGCCAGCAGCTTGCCTTGCTTCCTTGGTGTCGCCTCCATTTGTATCCCTGACCGATAGCGGACCTCAAGGGGTCCCTTGGTAGGGAGCTGGGCTGTAAAAGCCGACCTCCAATTTTTTCTTATACAGTAACAATAATAAAGGTGAAATGGGAGTTTAGGAGCAGAAAGAGGAAGAAGGAAAGGGGGTCTCCTTCTGGGCAGCCTGGAAGCTTCAAGAGGCTGAGAGAGCCCAACCCCCCTGAACCCCACAGAGGGGGCAGAGGAGAATTCAGCCAGGCCTGGGATACAGCTGCTGAAGGATGAGGCCCCTGTCGTAAGAGGGTCAGGGTCAGAGAGGGGAATAAAAGAGAATGACCCTACCAATATCAAATATATAGTATTCTGCCTTAACACCCTACAAGAACATAAACTGTGCCTTGGAGAATTAATTTTCATATTTCACCCCCTAGCCAGGAAGGAGCAGATCCTGAGTAACTCTCAGTGGCTCTGGGGTCCCCAGGAATTTCTCCTGTGGGAAGATCTGCAGTCAAAATGACAATTAAGTTAGCTCTATAATCATAAGAAAGGGTTAAGACTCTTAGACAGGGGTAGGCAACCTAAGGCCTGGGGGCCCGATGTGGCCCAATTGCCTTCTCAGTCCGACCCACAGACAGTCCGGGAATCAGCATGTTTTTACATGAGTAGAATGTGTCCTTTCATTTAAAATGCGTCTCTGGGTTATTTGTGGGGCAGAGGAATTCATTCATTATTTTTTTTAAAAAATATATATTCCAGCCCACCGCGTGGTCTGAGGGATGGTGGACTGGCCCACGGCTGAAAAGGCTGCTGACCCCTGCCTCTTAGCGTTCCCATATTCCCAGAGAAGACAGATCTGTGGTGCCATATCCCCTACATCCAGTGGCATCTTAATTTTAATTTTTCCTCCTTCCTCCTTGCCTCAGTGTCTCTCTTCCTTTTGAAGCCAGCAACTGAGCAGAAACACATTCCTGGGCTTTGCTCAGACCTCAGATTCCATTTTGGAAACAAGTTTTGTCTTTTGTAACTTAAGATGTATTTTTACTTGCATACTGTTTTGATGCATTTGCTGTCTGCATTGAAATGTAAGTAAACCTTTTCATTTATCTTACAAAAGGGTATGTTTTGTAGCAATGGGGACAAAGAGGGGAAAGGTCAGCAGACCAAAAATAAACAGGGACCAAAAGGTGTATTTGACTAATTCCCAGCTTCCAGTAAACTGCAAAGCGCCTAAGTGTTTTTTCTTTGCTAAAAGGGCTTCACAGCCTGTTTACTCTCATATTTCTAACACACATGCGGGACAGGAGATTTAAATTTTAATTGACAGACTTAATCTTCAATCCACCTCCATCGTCTCCTGGGATCAAACAGGGCCCATCCCCAAGAAGGACCCCCGTGCCCACCCCAAGCCCTCCTCCGACCCCTCACTCACCCGTTTCTCCCCAGACAGGCAGGTACTCATCCTGCTGGATGTTCAGCATCAGTTCCAGACCATTGCCCGTTCCGCCCTTGACCGTCGTGAGGAGTTCGTGGCCAGGAGCCCCCGAGTTGAAGGTGTAGCACTTTCCCAACCGGGTGAAGATCTGCAGGAGGGGGGAGGAGAAAGGGGTGGCGTGAGGAGGAAGGCGGAACAGAGGAAGCTGCCTTGCTCCAAAGCCAGACCATGGCTCCATCCACCTCAGTATTGTCTACACTGGCTGGCAGCAATGGCTCAACAGAGTCCCTGGCAGGCGGTGCTCTCATTCCTGAATGAATCTTGAACCCAGGACCGTCTGCATGCAAAGCTAGTGCTCTGTGACTTTTTTTTTTTAAAAAGCCAAGTTTATAGTCCTCAAGGTTCTAGACAAAGGGATGCGCTAAACAGCATAGAAACTGCCTTGGATTATTGGTCCAGCCAGCATTGACTGGCAGCAGTGGCTCTCCAGGGTTTCAGCCTCAGGGGTACCTTCTGGCCCTACCTGGGAACTGAACCCGTGACCTGCCCCACTGAGCCTGGCTTCAGCTGAGCAGGAACCAAACCCACAGAGAGGAGCATTTCTGTGGGGTCCAAAGGGCCTTGGAGACCCCTCCAGCTCCTCTATCGCCTGCTTTCTTGAGCAGAGGGGCACCCAGGAGATCTCCCACCAGGACCCCCCACCCCCTTCTGGTTGCCCTTTTGGGGCTTCTGGTATGGAAGGTGGGGGACCCTCCAAGAGTCTGAGAGGGAGCAGGGGGCCCCACAAACTCTTGTCCCCCCTGAGCATTGGCCAGGCAGACTGCTCCCCCCCCCAACAACATCAGCGGAGGCCCTGCAGGGGGAGTGGTCTGGGGAAAGTTTTTCTCCCCCTCTCTGTAACTGGTGGACATTCCATGGATTGGATTCTGTGGATTTATTTGTGCAATGCTGAGTTAATCTGTGGAACTCCCTCCCCCAGGAGGCAGGGAAGGGGAAGGAAGTAACAGTCCTGCTCTCTTCTGCCTTGGTCAGACCACATCTGACAACACTGTGTCCAATTCTGGGCTGGAATGTGAACGGGGGGGGGGGGCGACCAAGAGGATCAAGGGTCTGGAAGCTGTGGCAGGAATTTATGTATAGGTTGGGGGGGGTTGCCCCTCCAGCAGATATCAGGCACATGCAGCCCACTACCAAAATCAGCACAATCACTTTTGTGATTTGTCCCCACAAAACACTTCGTCACAGTTTCTTCCTATCTATTCAAAGGGCCTTTGCCGCATGATACCAAATGTAAGAATTCACTAATCAATGTATCTATGCACTGGCTCAGTGGGGAAACTTCAGAAATTCACAGAGACATGTTACTCAGCTGCTCAGCAGCCCCTCTGCCTGAGTGATAATCCCTGGCATCCTGATACCTGAGTGCCAGACAGGTAGCCCTTCCAGAACTTGGCTGGGAAAGAGGGAAATGTAAAGATCTCTTTTGTTCCACTTGATGGGTGTTTGGTGGAGGGCAGGGGGAACTATGGGGCAGGGTCCAGGATGCTCAGATTCCTGCCACCAGACCTCCCCTTTCATGGTGTAACCGTGATGTATGAGTGATGCAGTTGGGGGGAGTGTAACATGGGGATTAGCAGCTAATAAAAGTTTGGGGGCTCTTTTGTTTTGGGCTTCCATCTTGTTCCACCTTGTGGCAGGTGGGAGTCCTGTCCAGTCTTCAATAAAGACCAAGCCGACTGGCTGCTGTTTTGCTCTGGTATTCCTGGCTGGGGTCCTTGGTTTTTTTTTGTCCAAGGGAGCCCTCAGATTTAAGGAGCTGGGGATGTTGAAGCTGGAAAACATTAGGCTGAGAGGAAACATGAGGGCCATCTTCAAATATGGCTGTCACATGGAAGAGGGAACAAACTTGCTTTCTCCTGTTCTGGAAGGTAGGACTCGAAGCCACGGCTTCAAGGAAGGAGATTCCGATTCAACATCAGGAGAGCTTTCTGGCGGCAAGAGCTGTTTGGCTCCCTTGAGAGGTGGTGGCCTCTCCTTCCTTGGAGGTTTTCAACAGAGGTTGGAGGGCCACCTGTCGTCATGGATGCTTCAGCTGAGATTCCTGCCTTGCAGGGGGGTTGGACTAGATGACCCGTGGGGTCCCTTCCAACGTCACAATTCTATGCTTCTGTGGCCACCAACTTGGACAGCTTTAAAAGAGGATCGTGCTAATTCCTGTTCATTTTGAAGGCTCCTAGCCAGGATGACTCTCCTCTGCTCTCCACCGTCAGAGGAAGTGATGCTTCTGAACCCCAGTTGCTGGAAACCCAGAGAGTTGCTCTTGAGTTCGAATCCTGCTTGCTACTTTCCCTTTGGCCACACTGAGAACAGGAGGCTGACCTGCACATGGAAGTCCAGAGGAAGCAGTGGGGAGGAAATCGATGACCCAGGAGGGGCTGGACGGCCCCAGGGACTCCTTCCACCCCCAGCCCCCTGCCAAGGTCCTGGAGCGGGGCCTTCCCAAATCTTGCGCAGGGCCGTTTCTGCGGCATGACAGCCTCCCCTCTGGCCCCCGCTGACCCAAAGCGCATTGCCCCCCCTCCATCCTCCACGCCATCGTCCGTCTCGGGTTGCGCTGACGCTGCTCCAGCCTCTCGCAGGAGACGTTGGCCTGATGCAGCTCAGCGCAGAGTAACAGGAGTGGCCTTGGGGACCAGGCTGGGCTGGGGGGGGGGCAGGAGGAGAAGCAGGAGGAGGAAGAGGCAGCAGCTGGAGAGGAGATTGCCAGGAGGAGGGAAAGATGACCAGAGGGGGGTGAGAAGCGGGAGGGGGCATCTCAGGGGTCTCCCCAGGCAAGGCCTGGCCCCCCGCCTCTGGGCAAGCCCCCCACCCTCAATGCCCGGCCCTAGACGCAAACCTCTGGTGTGCATTAGAGACTGAGATATCCTCCCTGAGAGAAGAGGGGGTGATGCTCAACTTTTCACCCAGAGGTGGGGGGATCTCCGGCTAAGTGGCTTCATTAGTCGTCCCCCCCAGGCCTCCCCAAGTGATCCCCCTGCCCTCTGCTGACACCCCACAGAAATGGACCCCAAATAGCGGCTGCCATCCAGACGGAGCCCCACAGGGCATTTCACTTCCCGTCTTAAGAGGCCTGCTCTCATTCTTCTCCCAGTCTCTGACATAGACTCATGGAGCTGTAGAGCTGGAAGGACCCCGAGGGTCATCTAGTCCAACCCTGTGCAAGGCAGCCATCACAGGTAAAGAATCTCTGACAGACGCAGAATCGCATAAGGGACTCCCAAAGGGCATCCAGCTGAACCCCAGTGTGGCTGCCATTAGGAGCTATGAAGCTGGGGGCGGGGGTTCTGAGGGTGCCCAAATTGGGGTGTGGGGGGGTTGGGGAGGAGCAGGCCCAGGTGAGGGGACTCACGGCGGTGAAGTTGTGGGGCCCGCACTCCCGGGTCCCGAAGCGGCAGTCCAGCAGCATCTCCTCCAGGCTGTGGGCCGTGCGCTCCACAAACTCCTTCATGTCGAAGCGGGGGGTGGGGTAGAAGCCGAGCCCCCCCTCGTCCGACCTCCCCAGGGCCCTCAGGTACTCGGGGAAGGCGGGGGCCTCCACGCCCAGCAGCTCCTGGCCCACCCAGTGCAGGTCGTTGCGCGTCAGGCGGGAGCGGCGGACGCGGTTGAAGTTGCAGAGGGTGACGGCCGGGAAGAGCAGCAGCCGACCGGCCTCCTCGTCCAGCATGGTGACGTGGTGGTACTCCTTGTAGTATTGCACCCGCTCGCCCACCTGGTACAGGAAGATGCCCAGCGCCAGCAGGACGGCGCCCGCCCAGGCCGCCCGGCGGGGGGTGAAGGGGCCCGGCAGGAAGACGTGGGCCAGGCCGTGCAAGGTGCAGCTGCCGGCAAAGGCGGCAAAGTCGGAGGGCCTGGGGGCCGCCTCGTCCGCTCCGGGCTCCTGCATGGCCCTCGATGGTCGGGAGCTGCGGGGTTGTGTTTCAGGAGGGAAGCTCTGGGCAGCCGAGGAGGAGGCGGCAGCTGATCCCGGGCAGGTGATGGAGGAGGAGGCTGCTTGGCCCAGGGCCAAGGGGGCAGGGAGGGAGGGCCAGGAGCATCCTGGCACTGGGAGGGCAGGCCGGGAGCCAGGGACCTCCGGGAAGGAGGGGAGAGCCTGGGGGGGGTGCTGCACTCAGGCCCCACGTGGAACCCTAGAAGGGTAGAGCTGGAAGGGACCCCCGAGGGTCATCTAGCCCAGCCCCCCGCAATGCCAAAGGACCGCTGACAGACGGCCACCCAACCTCTGTCTAAAGACCTCCAGGGGAGGAGAGTCCATTGGTTCCTGACAGTGATTGGCTGGATGCAGAGTTGTTGAAGGGATTTATGTATAGGTTGGGGGGGTGTTGCCCCTCCAGCAGATATCAGGCACATGCAGCCCACGACCAAAACCAGCACCATCGCTTTTGTGACTTTTGTGACTTGTCCCCACAAAACACTTCATCACGGTTTCTTCCTATCTATCCGAAGGGCCTTTCCTGCAGGATACCAAATGTAAGAATTCTCTGATCAATGTACTGGCTCACTGGGAAAACTTCAGAAATTCATCTAGACATGTGAGCTCAGCTCCTCAGCAGCCCCTCTGCCTGAGTGATAATCCCTGGCATCCTGATACCTGAGTGCCAGACAGGTAGCCATTCCAGAAATAAACGCAGATGAAGACAAAAGGGTGTGATGAACTTGGCTGGGAAACAGGGAAATGTAAATGTCTCATTTGTTCCACTTGATGGGTGTTTGGTGGAGGGCAAGGAGAACCATGGGGCAGGGTCCAGGATGCTCAGATTCCTGCCACCAGACCTCCCCAGCACAGGTTGGGGAACCCCCAAGGGAAGACGGCTCAGAGCCCGGGAAGTGGGGGCTGGGGAGAAGACGGAGGGGGGGGGGGGAGTCAGAAGCTGAAGAGGAAACAGGGCAGGTGCTCTGGCACCCAACATTGTGGGAGCCCGGAGTACATGTGTGACATCATGCGCACATGTGAAGTCACACACCACCGCAGCCGGAGGGCCCGACAGAGCTCTCCACCACGGTGAAGAGGCCCCATAGAGTCACCCCTCAGGGCACCCACAGTAAAAATATTGTGGGTGCCTCAACACCCCCAGAGATGGTGCCTCTGTAACAGGGTCTAGTGAGCAGGAAGAGGCTGGGGCAGAGAGGAGTGCAGACGCAGAAGCAGAAGCGGAGGCTGGAGAGGAGGGTGGCCAAGAGGGAGAAAGGAGTCAGTTGGTGAAGAGGTGAGGCTGTCTCTCCCCCCCCCCACTGCAACAAGTTCTCCTCCCTGCTGGTCTCCCAGGACCAGGAGAGAGGTGAAGAGGGTGGAGCAGAGACAGACTGGGCATCAGAGTCTCAGGTTGCTTGGGAAAGACCACGTGGGGAGGAGACTCTGAAGGCTGTGGGAAGGAAGGCCTCCTAAGTGCCTCATTGGGGCAAGATCTACCTGGAAGAGTTCCTGGGATCACTAGGCCTGGGCTGCTTTGTCTGGGAATAAAGAGTTTCAAGAAACAGAAGTCTAGTGTCTGGATCAAGGGAAATAAGAGACCCACTCTCTTCTGCTTGGATCAGACCACACCTGACAATACTGTGTCCAGTTCTGGGCACCACAACTTAAGGAGGATGTGGACAAGCTGGAAAGTGGGCAGAGGAGGGAGACCAAGAGGATCCAGGGTCTGGAAGTCAAGCCTGATGAGGAGCAGTTGAAGGACCTGGGTATGTCTAGCCTGGAAAAGATGAGGCTGTGAGGAGATATCAGAGCCATCTTCCAATATCTACAGGGCTGTCACTTGCTGGTTTTCTCCTGCTCTGGAGGGCAGGACTCAAACCAATGGATTCAAGTTGCAAGGAAGGAGATTCCGGCTAAACATTCAAAAAACCTTTCTGACAGTCAGAGCTGCTTGACAGTGAAACAAAAGGGGATGAACTCTCCTTCCTTGGAGGTTTTTAAGCAGAGGTTGGCTGGCCTCTGTCAGGGATGCTTTTGTTGACTGGATGAGCCTTTGGGTCCCTTCCAGCTCTCTGGTCCTACGAGATGACTTCCCTGACACCAAGTGATGAGTTCTTGCTCCCAACGGTTCCATTCTAGCTCTGACCATCAGAAAGTTCTTCCTGCTGTTGAGCCAGACTCTAACCTTTGTGGGATCTGAAAGACTAACATATTTCCTAATGGCATAAGCTCCAAAAGGCTATGGAACTCTCAGCACATTGCAAAATGAAGAACCGAGCATGTGCACTTAACTTATTGTCTTTCACTCACTTCCTGCCTTGGCCCAGCACGATTTAGCAAAGCACGATTTAGCAAAGCACAATTTAGTGCTTCTGCGCATGCGCAACCGCCGAAACCCAGAAGTAACCTGTTCTGCTACTTCCGTGTTTCGGCGGTCCACAACCCGAAAAAATGCAACCTGAAGCGTCTGTAACCCGAGGTATGGCTGTATATGTTTGCAATACTTCCCACCCCCTCATGCAAATAAGTATGGGTTCAAAGTGGCAACCAATTTTAATCTGGTCTGTTATTTCATGTTTAGAACCCCAACGTCCCGTTAAAAAAGGGAAAAGTTGCCCCCACTTTCCAAAGATGGCTCAATCAAAGAAAATTTTAAGCCTACATTCAGCAATACATTTCACTGGGCATTCTGCCACATTCTTTCTCTCTCTCTCTCACACACACACATACACAAAAGCACACATGTTGTTGACAGTAAAAATGATGCACACGAGAGGAAGTCTGAGAGCTAAACAAAGGCTGAAGGGAGGGGGGGATTTTCAAGGTGCAAATGACTCAGATTCTCAAATATTTGGGCTGCAGTTCTAACCCCAACCCCACATACCTGGAAGTAAGCCTTGCTGAATTCAATGGGACTTACTTCTGAGTAGGCACAGGAGTGCACTGTCAATCACTGTGAAAATGGCATTTCAGAAATATGGCTAGTGGGCGGTTGGTGAGAAAGACAAGGGGAGGTTTGCGGGGGGAGGGAGGGTTTAAACACAGTAAAAGCTGTGCAAATCCATGGCTGGATTGCACAGTCAGAATCTGCACATAAGATGGGTGAGAGACGCCCCCGGCCTCCTTCTCCTCCTCTTCTAAAGGACAAGGCAGCAAAAAGGGACATCACCACCCCACCTCTTCCCCCCTCCCCTTTGGGGCAAAGCTCGAGATCTGCTCCCCACCAGCACCAGTGCCAGGCAGGTGGGGCCCCCCTGCTTCTCCCCAGTGCACAGGTGAGGGGGCAAGGCAAAGCCAGGGATGAAGCCCCATCTCTCCTGTCTTTTTCTCCCCCCCCCGCCCCAGTTCAAGAGCCCTTCCGGACAGCAAAACATGCCCCCTGCCCCCAGTCTGCTGCCATGTTCTGCCCCCAAACACCCTCCGCAAAGCCCACGAAGGCAGAAAGCAGGATGGCCTCTGTGTGCGGCACCAACCCCAAACAGAAGGGGAGAGGGGGGCTGCACAGACAGTGTGAGGGGAAGGGTCCCTTCCAACTCCTGGACCTGCTCTGCAGAACAAGAGGAAGCCATCGCGTCCTGGAGAAAGTCTGCTCTCCAGTCAGGTGGGTGCCCTGCACAGTTTGATGCCTAACTTTGCTTCCAGGTGGGCTGCAGACGGATGTTTTATTCATTTCATTTTTTGAAAGAAAGCTCAGGCTCTGGGGACTCGAGTCCTGGTGCCCTTGCTCCAGCTGCACCCTGGACGATTCAGCTTTGGGGAGGAGGCAGGGAGAGGCCTCCCAAGGACCTAAGGAGAGCCTGGCGGATCAGGTCCAGCCACTCAGCAGTTAGAGCCCAGCCATCACGGTTCATAGCCATCGGTGGCCTTCTCCTCCTCCATGAATTTGCCTAACCCCCTTTAAAAGCCATTCAGGTTGCTGGCCATATCTGCCTGCTGCGGGAACAAGTTCCACAGTTTAACTCAGGGAGAAAGGCTTTCTTTTCTCTGTGAGTTCTAGGAGGTGGGAACGAGGCCAGTTTTTGCCTAAAAACATGCAAAAACAGCCAATAATGGTTAGAGTACCAGACTAGGACCTGGAAGAAACCAGGGTTCAAATGCCCACTAGACCATGAAGCGAGTGGCCATGAGGGCCATAGTTGAGTCAGGTGCTTCATGGAGAAGTACCGTATTTTTCGCTCCATAAGACACACTTTTTTCCTCCTAAAAAGTAAGGAGAAATGTCTGTGCGTCTTATGGATCGAATGTGTAGTCCCTGGAGCCGAATTGCCCAGGGGCAAAAAGCAGGTCATGCTTCCCCCCCCCCTTTTTTTGAAAGAGGGAAGTGGGTGTTGAAACAAAGCCGCTGATTGTTTGCCGATTGGGGAGGGAGATAAGGGACTCTAGAGATAAAGGAGGCTGCCTGGGAGGGGGGAGGTAAAAGCCCATGGATCCTCAGGATTTTTGCATTGGGTCACCCCAAATTCACCATCAGATCACATGTCTGTGGCCACAGCACGAACCACAAAAATCATACATCCACTATTTCGTTCAGAATATTTTTTTTCTTGTTTTCGTCCTCTAAAAACTAGGTGCGTCTTATAGTCAGGTGAGTCTTATGGAGCAAAAAATACGGTGCTTCTTTTTAGAATACAGAGAGTTTTATGATGGCAGCCCAGAAACAGGCTGTTGCCCAGCTGCCTCCCGGCTACTCACCAACTTTCCTCCTCTGAAGTGGCAAAACTTGCAGGAATTATTCAAGGTAATTGAGTCTCAATCCGTCTGCAAGGAATTCAGGCAGGCAGAGCGGAGGAGGAGGGGGGCAAAGCGAGGCTCTGGGATGAAATGGCTTAATTGTGCAGGGAGCTCATTTGCTGGGTGGCAGTCCCCCCCCCCCCCTTGAGTCTGGAAGGATCAATAGTGCAGAAACACAGAGCTAATTGCAGCCGGTGTGTTGGTGTGTTTTTTTAAAAAGCAAAGGGTGTTTGTGTGAGAGCGAATATTGGGGAAGGGATAGGAAGCGGCTCAGGGCGTCTGAAAACACCCCTGCAGAAATCAATAAATCGATGGCCTCTTATAATAATAATAATAATTTATTATTTATACCCCGCCCATCTGGCTGGGTTTCACAGAAGAGCAGAAATGGGTGAGGGGGCCAGATGAGACCAGGAACGGCCCCCGGTTTCTCAGAAGGAGCGATCCAGAAGGGCAGGTGTTTTCTTCCTTTTTTTGGCTAAGGGAAGAAACTGCCATTTGTGCATGTGTGTGTGTGTGTGTGTGTGTGTGAAACCACACTCTGGGCACCTTCCTTGGCAGGCTGCCCCCTCTCGTGAGATGCTTCCCCCACAATGGCTGTCCAGCTGGAGCCTGCAGGACCCTTCCCCACAAGCGACCCGGGGGGGGGGGGGGAGGGAGCAGCTGCTGCTCTGGCAACAAGCTCAGTTGCCTTGAAGATGGGCAAAGTCACCATGGCAACGGATTGTCCCAGGAAGGAGTGGATGTTGTCAAGGCAACGGGTGCTTTGGAGGAAGCGCAATGGGGGCGGGGGGGGGAGCCACAGGCAAACTGCAGAGGGCCCCCTGGCTGTGGGGCAGGAGACTCTGGGGTCTCCTCTACTGAGCCACCTGCCCAGGGCAGCACCTTGTGAGCGGCTTTTGATCTGGGCAGTCCAGACGGAAGGAGAAGCTTCTTTCAAGGCAAACTCGGGGCCCCCTGAGCCCCCCCCCAGCCCCCAAAGTGCACACCAAAGCAGTTCTCTCCCCCTGCTCTTTGGCCTCCCCACATACAGTCATCAGAGGTAGACTGCCTCTCGCCATGGAAGGTCCATTTCCAGCTGTCGTGGCCAATGGCAATTAATAAACCTGTTACCCCAAAAAGGGAGACTTTGCATGCTGCCCCCCTGCAAAGGAGTCCCTGGTTGCCCCCCTGGCAGAAGGGGCACCTGGACTGGGCCAGATTGGGGGGGTGGGTGGGAAGGTTTTCTAAGAGGTGGGCAGAAGAGGGGAGGAATTTGGGGGTCCAAGACAGACGCAGGGTCATTCCTCTGGGGCAGGTGGGTGTCCCAGTGGCAGGAAAAACAGAATCATGGAACTGAAGAGTTGGAAGGGACCCTCAAGGGCCATCTAGTCTTCCCCTACCAGCTTACAAGCCTCAGGTGTCTGGGGAGGGAAGGGGGCCTGCCAGAGGAGCGGCTGTCCTTTCCACCCATTCAGCTCCCCACCCCCCACTTTCCAAGACCCCCAGCCTCCTTGGGGCATACTAAGCTGTGCCCAGGGGCAACATTTCATAGTTTTTGGGGGTGCTGGTGAGAGATTTGCAGCAATACCCTGGGGTATGTTTAAGATGAACTGGAAAGCTGGAGTTTGAGGGGGGGGGTCTCTATGAGGAGGAAGAGCTGCCCCCTCCCTGGCCCAACCCCTCCACAATCCGACTGGCTTCACAGTGAAACTTCATAACATAAGATTTTAGGCCACCCTAGTCAGCCTCCTGTTATCGCAGGCACAATGGGGAGCCCCCAGGCAGGATCCGACCACAGGGGCAGCCCTCCCCCCTCCTGTGGGATTGGGAGACACTGACTGTGGCGGCAGAGCAGAGCCATCCTGGATGGAGAACTGTGTGCCTGCACTATGTCTTGTGACCAATTACGCAGGGTGGGGCTTACCTGCCCCTCCATATTTTATTCAAGCTGGCCCCCTGCCCCCCCCTGTACTCACTGTGGCCTTAGCAAGGCCCTGCCCATCCCCCTCACTCCTGCTCTCCCCATAGCTCAGCTGACTCCCCACTGCCCTGACCGCCTTCTGGTGTCCTCCCAACCAATCCCTTAATTTCCTGGGCCTCTATGTGCCCCCCCTGAGTTCTGCCCCCCCTTTTGATCAACCAGCCTAGCATCCCTCACCTCCTTGTGGGTGGAATGGGGGGGGGGAGGCAGAGGATCACACTCCGCAGCCCCTGAAGTGAGGGACCCCCACCCGGTATCCATTGAGACAAAGCAGCCCCCACAACAACCCCCCCAGTGGAAACAGCTCTGCCCCTTATAGAGAAATCCCCAAAGGAGCCAACTCCTGGGGAGGCCGGGGCCCCACAACACTGCTGGGCATTGCCACTCAAATGGGGTGTATCTGTGCCATGCCTTGGAATCAATTATGTGGGGCAGAGCTTACCTGGGCTCCCCCAATATTTTATTCAAGGCGGCACCCCGTTTTGCATATTCAGAATCTGGAGAGGGGGGGGCTGCTGGTTCATGAGATGGGGCTTTTGCTCATGGGGTGGGGTGGGGGCTGATCTCGCTCCACTTCAGGGACTGGGCCTCTGAGCCCCCCAGCCCCGGGGAATGGCTGGCTTCCCGCCTCTCCCCACCAGAAGACCCCCTTCCTCTCCTTGACAGCTTCTCCCTGCAGCACCTTAAGCAAGGCAGGCCTCTCTGCTCTCCTGTTCACCCCCCAGCTCCCCCACAAGCAGACCTGCCTCCTCCTGCAGCTGCTCCCAGGTGCCCCATTGCGCCAGGAGCAGAGGGTGGTGGCTGTGGCCCCCACTGCAGGGCTGCTGTGCTCCCTTTTCAGCTGGGGACCCCAAGGGACCTGCCTCAAGAGGTCGCAGAGGAGATGCAAGCCCAGCGCCCACTGTCTCCAAATAGCCTTGGTCCAGCTAAGTCAACCACGAGGCTCCCCCCACGCCCCTTTCATTGCACACCGATGCCCACTTGTGCTCAGGATGGTACAGGGGCAGGTAGATGCCACCCCCAAGGCTGTTTGCACCCAGGGCTGGTTTGCTAGAAGCTCTCAGGCCAGTTCTGTCTCCAGCTAACCAAATCCTCCACCTCACCCGGAATGTTCATGCTGCCTTGCTAAATGCAGGCTTCTTCCTGGGATGGG
Source organism: Podarcis pityusensis (assembly GCF_964106645.2). Taxonomy (NCBI): domain Eukaryota; kingdom Metazoa; phylum Chordata; class Lepidosauria; order Squamata; family Lacertidae; genus Podarcis; species Podarcis pityusensis. Next base: position 641,719 of record NC_138037.1, on the reverse strand, counting down.
GCCACACCCCAGCAGAAATGCCCCCTCCCCCCCACTTGGGATCCTACCTGGGCCCAGAGGAGCGAAACCTCTGATGGCACAGGGCAGCCCTAGGAGCAGGCAACGAGGAGCAAGTGTCCAGGAGGGAAGAGGAAGAGGAAGAGGAGGGAGGAGCGCAGGGTTTGGGGAATGCCGGCTGAGGTGGCGATTTGGCTCCCCAAATCCTGAGTTGTGCTGGAAGCCAGGAGTCCTGGGTTCAAATCTTCCCTGGGAAGGCATTTGCTGCTCTTTGCTTGACAAGCCCCCAGGGCTGAACCAAATTTAGCTGCCTGAGGTGAAGGGCAGGATGGCAGCCTCTACCCCCCCCCCAGAAGCCAATCCGGGCTGACTGCTGCCCTGATCTGATGCTGAATTCAAGGTGTGCATGCGGTCCCCCCCCCCCATAGTGCTGAGCCCAAAATTGAGAAGATCTATAACTGAGAACATCCATTTGGGCGTCCCAAATTTTGGGCACCCTGAGGTTCCCAAACTATCAAAGATGTCCAAAGTCTGCCCCTTCCTGACCCCAAACCCTGGGAAGAGGCGAGCGTCCCCCACCCACAAAAGGTGACAGGTGTGTCTCTCTCTTCCAGCAGGTGGGACCCGCAGGAAGAATTGCCAAGAGGGCTGCTTGCCCCTACTGTCCCGGGACCTTGCCTCCCTCTGCCCGACGGTAGGACCCCTCTTCCCAGCAACCACACATAAGGAGAGCCTCCAGCTGGATCCGGCCCGCGGGGGGCAGCCTAGCCCCGCACCCCGTTCCCTCAGTGGCCCCGCAGCCGGCACCCTCCGCGGGAAACGCGCAAGCGGGACGGGAGCGCGGGCGCTGCGCGGTCCCCTCTCCTCTCCCTGCGGACCCTCCCCGGCGGCGCCCCGGCGCCCTGCCCTCCCCAGCCCCCGGCCCCCGGCCCTCACCACGGTGAAGTTGCTGGCGCTGCAGTTGGCGCCTCGGAAGGTGCACTGCCAGAGCATCTCGGCCAGGTCGTGCCCGGTGCGGTTGTAGAAGTCGGCCATGTCGAAGGGGCGCGCCTTGAAGCCCCTGAAGTTGGCCCTGTCCCGCAGGGCGGCCAGCAGCTCGGGGTCGCCCAGGGGGGCCACCTCGTGGCGCGCGTCCAGCAGGGCCAGCAGGTCGCCCACGTGGTAGAGGTCGTTGCGCGTGATCTTGGAGAAGCGGAACTCGTTGAGGTTGCAGAGGGTGACGGCGGGGAAGGTGAGGTTGGGCGCGGCCACCTCGTCCAGCTTGGTGACATGCGGGTAGCTTAGGAAGTAGGCGACGCGCTCGGCGCAGACCAGCGCCAGCAGCGCCAGGGAGCCCCCGAAGGCCAGCGCCCACAGCAGGCGGCGCAGGGAGCGCGAGCCGTGCGCCACGAGGTGGCTCAGCCCGTGCAGGGACGAGCCGCGCGCGAAGGCCTGCAGGCCGGGCAGGCGCTCCCCGCGGGCCATGCCAACCCCGGGCACCTCCCGCATCATGGCATCATCTCCCGGAGGGGCGCCCCCCGCGCAGCCTCCGCGCGCCGCGCAGCCCCACCTGCTGCTGCTGCCGCCGCCGCCGCCGCCGCCGCTGCTCAGGCGCGCACCCCCCGCTGCCACGCGGCGCGCTCCCCGCTGGCCCGGCGCCCGTGGCCTGGGCGCCCTGCGCGGCGCTGCCGGGGGGCTCTCTCCGGCGCAGCGCCCATCCCCGGCAGGCGAGGCGAGGGGGCGGCAGCCTCGCCCTCCCCAGTCACCGCCACGGGCCGGGGGTCCTGCGAGCGCAGCCTCGCCCTGCTGCCGGAGAAAGCCCCGCAAGGGCGCAGCAGGCGGCCGGGCAGAGGCGCAGCGCGGGGGGCTCTGCGGTGGATGCGGCAGGCTCAGCTGCGCGCCTCATCGGCTCACTGCCTGCCGCCGCCGCCGCCGCCTCTGCCTCTTTCGCAGTCTGCGGCTCCTGCTGCTGCGGAACCGGCTCCGCCAAGGAGGCGGCTCCGCGCGCGCCCCGCTCCGGACCACGCCGCGCAGCGAAGGGTCCTCGGCCAGCCCCCTCCCCGCCCCGCCCCGCCGCCAGCCAGGCCCGCCCCCCGAGACCCAACAGCAGCCGGGGACTCCAGAGGAGGGGTCTGGCAGGGAGCAGGGGGACCCAAGGCGGCTCTGGGCGCGCCTTGGGCTGGAGCGGCGGCTCAGAAGAAGAGAGCCGTAGAGTTGGAAGGGACCCCCAAAGGTCATCTAGGCCAACCCCCTGCAATGCAGGAATCGCGACGCCAGAGCTCTCCAAATGGTGACTGCAACTGGGGGCAACTTCCCTTACATGGGCCTCTCGCCTCAGATTCCCAAGACTGCCTGCCCCCCCAACAGGTGGCCCCGGAGGAAGCGGGTGCCAGAAGGGTGGGAAGAGGCACCAGCAACAGGACAGGCCGTGCAAAGGGAGGGGCAGAGGAAATCGTCCTGCCCTCCCTCCAGGAGTGTGGACTGAGTGCGAATTTTGCTTTCTCACTTACGCAACCTTTGCAGAACCTAAGGACCACCTTGCTGTCTCAGCCCCCCATGGCCGGCCCAATCCCTCCTTGGATGGCCAATTAACGCCCCTCTTGCCCCACTGGAGGGCAACTGGCCTTCAGAGGGACGGCACCTCTCATCCTGGAGGAAGCCATTGTGCTAGCCGCCCTCTCCCCCAAAGATTTGCCCAACATTTTTACTCCGTCTAAACTGGTAGCCATCGTGCCATCGTGTGGCAGGGAATTCCACTGGCTAACTATGCACACTGCAGTGCATATTTTAGGGGGCAGGGAATGTGGGATCAGAAAGGTTTCACAGTAGCCTGAGGTGCAGAGAAGAGGAGGAGGAGGAAGGCAGTCTGGCCCCACAGTGGAAGAGGGGCAGCCCTGGCATCAATGACTGGGCACCATCCCAAAGGGTTTGGGCCAGTGGGCTGATGGGGATCATTTGGAGGGTCTCTGGAGGCTCCCCACCCCGATCCAAGCCAGCGAAGCATTCAGAGGCAACACAATCAGGAGACCCGTCAATGTTTTTTTATTGGAAACTGTTAAGGCACAAGCTGCAGAGAAGTTTTTTCAGGAGTTCTGCGTCCCATTTGGTGCCCCCCCTGCCCCCCAGGACTCCTCTGGGCCTCTGCTGGGGGTGGGGGAGGACTGCACCCGTTTGCGTCAGGCATCTTCAGAAATGGGGGTCCCGGCCTCCTCCATCCCAGGCCCTCTGCTCCCCCTTCCCTCCTCCTTCTCTGCGTCCCCCAGGAATTAAGAGCCTGGGGCTTTCAAAATGGATTTCTTCTTCTTTTAAAAAAGGAAAGAAACACCCATCGTGCAGCTACAGGTGAGGGAAACAAGAAGTCAGGCTGGAGACTGGAAGACGAGTGAAGGACAAGCCTCGTCCGCGGAGGCAGGCTTCCCAGCGGACCTGGTGCGGTGATGACGAGGGCGCTGAGAACGTGGGCGACTCCGAGGCGGAAAGTCCAGCCCTGCAGGGAGCCCGACCCCGCCAAACCCTCAGAGACGCGGGAAGAGAAGTGGGAGGGGGGGCAGAAGAAAGTGCGCCATGCGTCGAGGGAGGGGCCGGGGGGGAGGAGGAGGCCTTGCTGGCCTAGCCGGGTCCTTCTCCTTCTTCATCCGAGACGTCCTCCGAGGGCAAGGTGCGCAGGTGGCTGGCACGGACGCTGCTGAGGGCGGGGCAGGCGGCCAGGAGGGCAGCCACCCCCTCGGAGGTCACGCCGGAGCCGTCCAGGTTGAGCTGCAGCAGGGGCACGTGGCGCAGGAAGCGGAGCCCTGCAGAGAGAGCGGAGGGGGCAAAAGGCAGCTGGGCAGGAGCTGGGCAAGACAGACTCTTCCTGCCGCAAACTCTCCACCCTGTCCTGGCCTGTGCCCCCCAGGGAGGACTAAGGGCAGAAAGAGCCTTGGAATCATAGAATCACAGAACGGTAGAGTTGGAAGGGATCCCAAGAGTCATCTATTCAACCCTCCCGGCAATAATAATAATAATAATTTTTATTTATACCCCGCCCTCCCCAGCCAAGACCGGGCTCAGGGTGGCTAACACCCAATATAAAAAAAAATTGATCGAAATACAACTTAAAAACAAGATTAAAAAACAACATTAAAACATTAAAATACAGCCTCATTTCAATGGAAACTCAATCAAAAACTTTTTGGGGGATAAAAACGTCAAGTCTTCACCATGGCCAACTATCCAGACTGGTCCTACGTGGGCCAGAAAAAAGCCAGGGAAGTCTCCAAACAGGAGATCCATCACAGAAGGAGAAAGGAAAAAGGAAAGAGGGGAAGGGGATCAAGCTGATTCCAAGCCAAAGGCCAGGCGGAACAACTCTGTCTTACAGGCCCTGCGGAAAGAAATCAGATCCTGCAGGGCCCTGGTCTCATGAGGCAGAGCGTTCCACCAGACCGGGGCCAGTGTTGAAAAGGCCTTGGCTGAGGCTAATCTGACTTCCTTAGGGCCCGGGACCACTAGGGTGTTGCTATTTATGGACCTTAAGGTCCTCCGCGGGGCAGACCAGGAGAGGCGGTCCCGTAGGTTCGAGGGTCCTAGGCCGTGAAGGGCTTTCAAGGTCAAAACCAGCACCTTAAATCTGACCCTGGACTCCACTGGTAGCCAGTGCAGCTTGAAAAGCAGTGGGTTCTGCTTTGTTGGAGGTTTTTCAGCAGAGCTGTCAGGGACGCTGACATTGCCATGGGTTGGGCTGGATGACCCTTGGGGGTCCCTTTCCAACTCTTATCATTCTGGTTCTATTTTCCGCAACCCCCCCACAGAGAATAGGGGGTGTCCTCTGCTTCCCATCTCTGTGCCGGCAGCTGGCACCCCAGCCAGCCCCCTGCCAAGCTGTTCTCTAGTGGCGTCCCCCAAAGTGAACAGTACCAACCCCGGTGGGCGGGCGGAGCCCTGGAGATGCCAACGGCTGGGAGGCTTTGGAGAGCCGGTATCTCCAGATCAAGCTCATCTCCTTTGCCAAATTAATTAATGGAACTAAAGGGCTTTAATCGGATTCTGAGTGAATGTGCAATCAGCCGTTGCGGCTTCGAATGTTGCCGCGTTTCACCTCTCTTAGTGGGCTGTGCAAACTGCTGCTCTGGACGCCGCTTCTGGCCAGGGGGGGCTGAGGGCCAGAAAAGCCTTGGGGGGCCAGGACTCACCTCGGTCCGTCAGGCGGGTGCGACTCAGGTTCACCTTGAGCAGCTGCTTGCAGCGGGAGATGCCCAGGCGCGCCACTGTGTCTCCGACCGGCGTGCTGGCAAGACTCAGCACCTGGGGGGGGGGGGGAGGAAGATGATAAAGTGGGGGGGCAGGGCCCCTGGGGCTCTCATGCCTGCCCCGCCCCAGGGCTCTCCCTCTCTGTGTCTCTGCGGCCGCCCAAAGAGAGGAGCTTGGAGGAGGGAAGGAGCCCTTTCCCAGCGCCTGCTGCTCCCCCAGGGGCAGAAGCGGCTGAGCCCCCCCCCCTTGCACAGCTCCCTTCCCGGCCGTACCTGCAGGTGGGGCAGAGTGACGATGCAGCGCGCCACCCCTGCGCTGGAGACGTTGAGGCGGTCCAAGCACAGCTCCTCCAGAAGTGGCAGCCCCTGGACGTGGCGCAGGCCCAGGTCCGTGGCCAGCGTGTTGCAGAGAGACAGGCGGCGTAGCCTGCAAGAACAGCGGAAGAGCCTCAGGTCGGGCAATCGGACCCCCCAGTCTCGTGGCCAAAGACGGCCTCTGGACCCCACAGCCCAGATCGTTCTGCCGGACACTGAGGTCCAGCACTGAGGGCCTTCTGGTGGTTCCCTTACTGTGAGAAGGGAGGTTACAGGGAACCAGGCAGAGGGCCTTCTCAGTGGTGGCTCCCTCCCGTCAGGTGTCAAGGAAATAAACAACTATCTGATTTTCTGAAGACATCTGAAGGCAGCCCTGTTTGGGGAAGTTTTTTAATATCTGAAGGACTATTGTATTTTACTAATTTGTTGGAAGCTGCCAAGAGTGGCTGGGGAAACCCAGCCAGATGGGCAGGGTATAAATAATAAATTATAAACTATTATTAGGTATTCTTTTTCTTTTTCTCTTATTTAACTGACTGTAATACTCTTAATAAAATAATATTTTTTTTAAAAAACCTAATTTAATTTAATTTAATTTGTATACTGTCCTATACCTCGTAGATCTCAGGGCGGTTCACAACATAAATGTCTCTGCCATTTCTCAATCAAATTATTCCCACATTGGCTTGCGAAGAATCAGGAATAATGACGACACGGCAGAGTGTAACAGAGCGTCACAAATGCAGCTTAAATCAGATATTAATGAGTGAAACCATTTCCAATATCATAATGATCATAGAATCATAGAGTTGGAAGAGACCACAAGGGCCACCGAGGCCAACCGCCTGCCAAGCAGGAAACACCATCAGAGCACTCCTGACATATGGCTGTCAAGCCTCTGCTTAAAGACCTCCAAAGAAGGAGACTCCACCACACTCCTTGGCAGCAAATTCCACTGTCGAACAGCTCTTACTGTCAGGAAGTTCTTCCTAATGTTTAGGTGGAATCTTCTTTCTTGTAGTTTGGATCCATTGCTCCGTGTCCGCTTCTCTGGAGCAGCAGAAAACAACCTTTCTCCCTCCTCTATGTGACATCCTTTTATATATTTGAACATGGCTATCATATCACCCCTTAACCTCCTCTTCTCCAGGCTAAACATGCCCAGCTCCCTTAGCCGTTCCTCATAAGGCATCGTTTCCAGGCCTTTGACCATTTTGGTTGCCCTCCTCTGGACACGTTCCAGTTTGTCAGTGTCCTTCTTGAACTGTGGTGCCCAGAACTGGACACAGTACTCCAGGTGAGGTCTGACCAGAGCAGACCTCTAATAATGATAATATCATTATTAATATTAACAACTAACACTAGCCAATAAAGCTTCCTTTTTTAAGCTGCAAAAGGATACCCTCTGCTGAACTCCCTAACGTGAGGCAGGAAGGGTAATCTCTAAGAAATCTCCCAGGATCTATCCCCAACCCAACAGCTTGGACCGCTGCCCAGGGAGCAAGGCCTGCTATGAAGGGGGCTGGAGTGCAGAGCCCGGCCTTGCTGGGGGGGGGGCAGGATCCGTGCGCCCATTCCTCACCTGCTCAGCCGGGGCAGGTGCTGCAGCCCCTGGTCGGTGATGTGGCTGTAGTCCGTCAGGTCCAGCTCCAGGAGCCCGGCCAGGCGGCAGAGGGCAGCCAGGCCGGCGTCAGTGACCGTGTGGCGGCTGGGCAAGGCCAGCTGAGAGAGGGCGGGCAGACCTGAAGAAAGAGCCCCGAGGGGTGGGTTGCCACGTGGAAGCGCCTCCAAGCCAGCCGGGAACCCCAGCGCAGCTCCCCCCAACCTCGGGGGACATGGGGGCCACCGCTCCAACACAGACTCCCGGACAAGGTGGCCAGGGAAGCCAGATCCTGAGAGGGTGCCAGGGGCCGCTCCTGGCTCTGTTCGTGGCCTCTTTTGGCAGGGCTGCTCGCCTGGAGGACACGGCTGCTCGCCCCAGGCGAGTGCCTGAGAGGTGGGCTGCAGGGGAGCTTTGGGTCAGAGTCCCCAAACTGGGGCTGGGTTTGGGGAGGCACCTTTCCAGGTCCCAACCAAGGTGGCTTAACATGCTTTTTCAATCTTGCACAGTCAAACCTCAGTTCCGTTTCCAAACCTTGCGGCTACCAAACACTGAAAACCCGAAAGCAAACACTCCAGTTTTCGGAAGCTGAACGTCGGATGCGGCTTCCGCTTGAGCGCAGGAAGCTCTTGCAACCAGTTGGAAGCCGCGCTTCGGTTGTCGAACGTTTCAGAAACCGAACGGGCTTCCGGAACGGATTACGTTGGGCAACCGAGGTTTGACTGCATTTTAAATTGTTGCAGCCTGGGACCTCAGGGTGAGCAAAACGTTAACAGTAATAATTCCAATTATAAGCCAATGCTAATAGTAAGCCACACGTCCTGCCTCAGCTGCCAGCGAAGCTCCGTGCTCCCACTTCCTATCTTGCATTTCATTCCGGGTTGGTCTAGATGACCGTTGGGGGTCCCTTCCAAGTCTAGAAGTCGGTGATTCTAATGCGCCCTTGCTGCCCAGAGGAAGCTGTTATGGGGGGATCTGTTGGCAAGGGGGCGTCTTCTGTGTACCCACAGCAACACCCCCCCCGCCCCCTCCTGGTGCCCAAATCGCCTCTCCAGCCTCTGCTGGCAAAGCGTCTTGGGCTGTGCTTCCCCGGGTGGGAACAGCACCCACGGGCAAAGAGACAAAGGGGCCTTTCCCAAAGGCCTGAGGGGCACAGACCCCGCCCCACACCGCACCTGAGAGCAGCTCCAGGGCCGTGTTGCCGTCCACCGACTGGACCCCCGAGAGCGTCAGGGTGCAGAGAGCCGGGTGCGAGGAGAGCGCCCGCAGGGAGGCCTCGCTCACCGGGGTCCCGTCCAGATGCAGCGTCTGCAGACCCTCCAGGCGCCGCAGGGCTGAAACGTCCGTCACCTGCGGAAGCAACACAGCGCGGCCGGTTGAATTATGATGATGATGATTATTAATTTAATTTATATATATTCCTATACCCAGGGGTCTCAGGGCGGCTCACAGAACAAAATCAAGACATAAAACCACAAAATGCCGAATAAAACTAAAAGAACAACCCAATACCCCCCCCCAAAAAAACACATTTTAAAAGGGCAATATTTCACTGCGCTTAAACCCCGAGGAGCTTGAGGCGGCTTCCAAGGTCTTCCCACGAGCGTCACGGTGGAGGGGGAAATTGAACTCGGGTCTCCCGGGCCCAACGCTCCACATCACACTGGCGTGGTTGGGAAAGCCCCCCCCCCCATCACACACAGGACCAAGAGAGGACCCCCACCCCCAGGTGCCAGCCGGCTGCACCCGTCCCATGCTCCCCCCCCCCGCCCCGGGAGAAGGCCCTTTTCCAGGCTGCGGGGGCCACTTACGCCCGTCTGCTTGATGCTGAGGGTGCAGAGCTGGGAGGCGCACTGGGGCAGCAGGCTGAGGGTGCCGTCCGTGATGCCCGTCTGGTTGAGGCTCAGGTGGGCGAGGGAGGGGGGCGCCGAGAGCAGGAACTCGCCCAGGCCCCGATCCGTCACGTGCGTCTGGTCCAGCGCCAGGTGAGACAGCTGGGGGAGCCCTGCGGGGAAAGCAGGGGCCGGATCCATCACACGCCCATTCATTTCTCCATCGATTCAAATGGGCCTCGTCCTTCCAAGGCATCCACGCCAATCTTTTTGCCGGGCACAGAAAACCCAGCGACACGGACCAAAGATTACCGAATGGACAAAATTAATGATATTTGGAATGTATTTATGAAAAACACAGTGACCAATGAATTGACGTATACTTGAGGGAAACAACAAGCTCAACCGTTTACATATATATTAGAATTTACTTATATTTATGATGATACCAATTATAGTTCTGTCACCTTAATTATATTTTATTGTCATGTTGTTACTTTCCTCTGCCTTTTAGAATGTTTTTAGGTATTATTTTTCTTTTTTAACTCACTGTAATATTCTTAATAAAATATTTTTTTGGGGGGGGGGGAAATCCTATTTATTTAGTTATTGTATTAAATTTGTATACAACCCTCTACCCCGTAGCTCTCAGGCCACTTCACAGCATAGATTTCTCTGCCATTTCTCATTCAAATTATTCCCACAGCGCCTTGCAAAGAATCAGTAATAATAACGGTTCGACAGAGCGTAATAGAGCGTCACAAATGCAGCTTAAATCATATATTCATCAGTGAAACAATTACATTCTATAAAACACTGCCTTAAAAGTGACAAGTGAAAAATAAAGCTAAGTGTCACAATTAAAGCCAAAATCTTATTCTGTGATCAGTAAGTTAATAAAGCAGAACTGTAATTTTATGCTGAGATCTACGGGTCAAGGGGGCAGTATACAAATTTAATACATAAATGCAGGTGCAAAATAAAAGCCTAAGGGCGAGAGGCCCCTCCTTTCACGGGGAGAGCTAAAAGCAACTCCTCCTTCTTGCAGCGCAGGATTAAACTGTGGAACTCCCTCCCACCGGAGGCTGGAATAGCCAGGAACTTGGGTGGCATTTGAAGAGGATGAGATAAATTCACAGAGATGAATGCTAACTCAAATTATATATGTACAGGTAAGGAGGGATGAAACTGGATTGAAGGTATGGAATATAACATCAAATGGAACGGTGTGTGTTAAAAAGAAAAGGAAAAAGGGAGGAAAGCTCTATTTTGCAAAAGGTTTACGATGGAAACTTCCCATCCTTTATTATCTATGGAGTTGGAATTTAATTTAATTGGGACTATAACTGCTCATTTATCTTCAGTCGGACGGAAGGATGAAAGGAGCCTGCAAACTTGCCAAGGAACTGATAAGGTTCATTACTGAGTCATCTGCAGTTTGACGGACCGCTCTCCTTCCCAGGCAGAGAGGGAAAATAGTCTCTACAAGGCTTTTTATTGGGAAGGAGTGATTTTTGCAGTTGCTGTTAAAAGTTGCAAAACAATGAAGCCCAGGACAGAGCGATGGAGAATTTCTGAAACTACAATGGGATATTAGCTCCGCCCAAAGCGTGATGGAGGACAGCAACAACTGGGAAAATACAGACGTACCGTTCTACAAGGACAGGAAGAAATATCAGGGAAAGAATAACTGCCACACACAGGAAGAATAAGAATATAGTTTGAGTGCCTCGCTTGTAAGTTTATACATCATTTCATGTGTCAATACGAAGGGAGGTTGTTAATATTGCAGTTGTTGGATAAGGGATCGTTATCTAGACTGGAGTGTAATTGAAATTACTATGATTTTGGAATGCAGAAATAAAGTCAATCACCAAACCATTGATTCTAGCACACTGGGGGGGGGGGGGCACCTCAATTATATAACTTGGTACCTGAATGATTGGTATTAGTAATTGCATTGTAATTTGCCATTGTTATAATGAGGTTATTATTGGACTGTAATTGAAAACTAATACAGAATATGATTTCTTTAACAGAATATAAATTCCTGGAGAAGTCCCGGGCTCTGCCTCCGAAGTCAGAGGCCGCGATGCTTCTGAATCCCCATTGCTGGGGGGGGCGGGGGGAGGAGCCTGGACTAGGTGGGCCATGGGCCTGATCCTGCAGGCTCTCATGGGCCTGATCCTGCAGGCGGAGAGGAAGAAGCCAAAAGAGCAGGACGGGGTGGGTGTGTCCGTGACGTACCCTTCAGAAACTGCAGGCAGTTGTCAGTGAGCTTCACGCAGGCCGAGAGGTTGAGCTGCTGCAGGCGGGGCAGGTGCTGGACCACAGAGATGCCCTGGTCTGGGGGGGGGGGGAGAAATGGGGGAAGAGGGTCAGCTCAGGGGGCTGAGAGCACAGAACCCGCCCCCCTCCCACAGCTAAGCTCTCAGGTCCCGTGGAGCAGCCTCCTGCCCAGGCCCTCTCTGCCCCCCCTCGGTCAGCAATGCTTCAGCTCTGATCCTGCACTGTGGGGGGCTGGGATGGATGACCTCTGGGGGCCCCTTCCACAATTTGTAATGTTTGGAACAAAAACAACATTTTAGGCAATACATTCATCTTTATCGCTGCAATTCGGCCCAACAATGATAACTTCAATTTTGACCATATTTCTAAATCCTTCTTCACCTCTGACCAACATTTTTCGTAGTTATCTTTAAACAGATTCAGATTTTTGGCAGTCATATTCACCCCTAGATATTTCACTTTATTAACAATTGTTAATCCTGTCTCTTTCTGAAACCTCTCCTTCTCTGTCTCTGTAAGATTTTTCTCTAATACCTTAGTTTTCATCTTGTTTAATTTAAAACCTGCTACTTGGCCCCTGGGGGCCCCTTCCAGCTCCACCATTCTGTGCTTCATTAGCTGAGATCCTGCACTGCGGGGGGCTGGGCTGGATGACCCCTGGGGGCCCCTCTGCCCATCCCGCCCCCGCCCCGCTCACCGGTGATGACGGAGCAGGCGAGGAGGCTGAGGTGGCGGAGGCTGGGAAAGGCCCGCAGCTGGGCCAGGAGCTGGTTGGTGGCGTAGGGGTAGCAGTCGAGGCGCAGCTTCTGGAGGGGGCAGCCGAAGAAGAGCTTGAGGCTGCGGGGGCTGAGGAGGCCTTGCTGCCCCAGGTGCCCCAGGAGGTGCTCCGCCAGCACCGGCGTCACCGAGGCCAGGCTGCTGCAGTACTGCTTGCTGGGAGCTGCGGGGGGGGGGGGGGACAAAGCGGACGGAAACGTTGGAGACCTGAGTTCGGATCCCGCCTCTCCCCCCCCCCCCCCGCAGAGCGGGGAGCCCAGGCAGCTCACCCAAAGGAAAACCACACCACAGAGGAAGCCCAAAAAGATCACCGTCAGAAAGGAACTGAACTCTAATCAAGCTATTTCCAACTTTGATTTTTCCACCTGGAAGCCTAATTTTTTATCCAAATTATATGCCTCCATTATTTGATAATAATGGAGCCAATCTCGTACTCTGTTTTTTAATTTTTCAAAGCTCTGCAGTTTTAATCTGTCTCCCTCTTGTTCCAAAATTTCCCAATATTTCGGCCATTTGGCCTCCATATTGAGTTTTTTCTGAGCCTTTGCTTCCATTGGTGACAACCATCTTGGGGTTTTATTTTCTAACAAATCCTTATATCTTATCCAGATATTAAACAGTGCTTTTCTTACAATATGGTTTTTGAAAGCTTTGTGTGCTTTAACCTTATCATACCACAAATATGCATGCCAACCAAATACATTATTGAAACCTTCCAAATCCAAAACATCCGTGTTTTCAAGAAGCATCCATTCTCTCAGCCAACAAAAAGCGGCTGATTCATAATAAAGTTTTAAGTCTGGCAGGGCAAATCCACCTCTTTCTTTAGCATCAGTTAATATCTTAAATTTTATACGAGGCTTCTTGCCCTGGCAGACAAATCTGAAGATATCTCTCTGCCACTTCTTGAAACAGTCCATTTTGTCCAAAATTTGCAGTGTTTGAAACAAAAACAGCATTCTTGGCAATACATTCATTTTTATCACAGCAATTCGGCCTAACAGCGATAGCTTCAAATTTGACCATATTTCTAAGTCTTTTTTCACTTCAGTCCAACATTTTTCATAGTTATCCTTAAATAAATTCACATTCTTAGCAGTCATATTAACCCCTAAATATTTCACTTTCTTAACCAGTGTCAGTCCTGTCTCCTCCTGAAACTTCTCTCTCTCAATCTCTGTTAGGTTCTTCTCTAAAACCTTAGTTTTCATCTTATTCAACTTAAAACCTGCTACCTGACCAAATTCTTGAATTAGTTCTAATACTCTTTTAGTACTAGATTCTGGCTCCTGTAAAGTCAATACTAAATCATCAGCAAATGCTTTCAATTTGTACTGTTTGGCTCCCACTTGTATACCTTTTACCAATTGGTCCCTTCTAATCATATTTAACAAAACCTCCAGGACCGATATAAAAAGCAATGGAGAGATTGGGCAACCTTGTCGTGTTCCTTTCTCAATCTTAAATTCTTCCGTTGCTACATTGTTCACAATTAATTTGGCCTTCTGTTCTGAATAAATTGCACTTATACCGTTTCCAAAGCCTTGACCCACCCCCATCCCCAATAAATTCTTCTTCATAAAACTCCACGAAATGTTGTCAAAAGCTTTCTCCGCATCCACAAATATCAAAACTGCTTTGGTATTAATCTTCACTTGTAATTTTTCTAAAATATTAATTATATTCCTCATATTGTCAGACAAGTGTCTGCCCGGAAGAAAGCCCGCTTGATCTTTATGAATTTCTTCCGTTAACACCTTTTTTCATCTTTTAGCCAAAATATCTGCAAAAAATTTATAATCCACATTGAGCAATGATATGGGGCGGTAATTCTAAAGTTGTGTCTTTTCAGTCTCTGTTTTCGGTATAAGTGTGATGTAAGCTTCCTTCCACGACTCTGGTGCCCTTTTCCCTTCAAGTATTTCATTACAGACTTCCTTTAAAGATCACTAAACCGGCACAGCATGGTGCGGGGACTCCCCAAGCGGCGCCAGAAATCGCATCTGCACATGCGCAGATACTGGATATCACGTCTGTGCAGGTCCAGAAGCCAGAAATCACTTCTGCGTAGGCGCAATCTTTGGTGCCTGGGCATGCACAGAAGTGATTTCTGGCACCACGGACATGTGCAGACGTGTTTTCTGGCATTGCACTGCGCCAGTCCGGCCCACAGACGATCTCCGTGGGAGTGATCCAGCCCACGGCTGGTAAACCTTGCCGACCCCTGCCAGAGAGGGCTTTCGAACTACAGAACAACAACAAAATCACAGACTAGGAGCATAATGAAAGCAAGAGAGCTAAAAGCAAGCCTCCATTAATTATTGTGGAAGGAGGTCTTCTTAACTGAAACGTTTTCAGCAGGTGTTCAAAAGTTGGCGCAGGAGGCGCCCACTGGATCTCCAGTGGCAGAGAGTTCCACAGGACTGGGTGGATGATACTAACAGCTCGGTGGTGCAAAAACGTGGTTACAAAGCAGGGATCCACATGGATCCTCAGGATTTTTGCATTGGGCTACCCCAAACTCACCGTCAAATCACATATCATGTCTGTGGCCACAGCATGAACCACAAAAATCATACATCCACTGTTTCGTTCAGAATATTTTTTTCTTGTTTTCCTCCTCTAAAAACTAGGTGCGTCTTATGGAGCGAAAAATATGGTAAATCGAAATGATATTAAGCAGCAGCAGGAAGGAGGAAGCTGCGGTGAGAACCCTCTACCTGTGAGGAGGGCTGTGGCCCCTCGCAGGGACAGCTGGAAGAGCGGGGGCACTGCGGGGGCCGCGCGGCCTGGGGGGGACATGGCGGCCAGAGAGGCCTTCTCCTCGCCTTCGGGGCCCTGCACATTCACCCGCTGCAGGCGCAACTCGGCCGCCTGGGCCACGGCCAGAGGGAGGGCGGGCGCTTCGGCTCGGCTTCCGTCGGCCGTCCTGGGGGCAGAAAGAGACAGGCGATAAAAACCCCCAGGCGCCCCCATTCGCTTTGCTTCCCGCTCCCCCATGTTCCCAGCCGGCCTTCCCCCGCCCCCTACAAAACAAGCGCCCCCAGATAGCCCAGGCTGGGCAAGGCCCCTACCTCAAAAGGTTGCCCTCCGCTGGCCACTGGTGCCGAGACCCCGGGAGGCCCTGAGCGCGTTCCCCAAAAGACAAGGAGCCTTCAAACAGAAAGAAGACCCCCCCCAACTTAGGATCAAGGTTCTTTCCTCGCCCCCACCCCACCCCCCTTCTGGCCTTCGCCCTGCCCTTCTTTCTGTTCTCCAGAAGTGCCTCCCGACCCTCAGCGAGGGATCTCCCTCCTCAAGAGAAGACCCACTTTCCCCGCAAATCAGGGGACCCCCTCATCTTGGCTTCCTCGCCCCCACCCCACCCTGTTCCCCAGCAGCCAGGGTTTTCGTTTGCGGTGCTGATACTCAAGGAAGTGTCTAGGAACCCCTCCCCCATTCACATTCTCCCCATTGTAATGACGTTAATTGGGGCCAGGAGGGGAGGGTGCGCGGCTGCCTCTCCTTCCTTGGAGGTTTCTAAGCAGAGGCTCCACCATGAGATTCCTGCCTTGCAGCGGGTTGGGCTGGATGACCTTCAGGGGTCCCTCCCAATTCTACAGTGACTCAGGCAGGCCAGATCTTGGAGCCTCCTCCCTCCTGGCACTGGCCTCCCCCCCTTCCTGCCCCTGGCGCTGACCTGGCAGAGGCGGCCCCCGGCCCCCGGAAGCCTCTCCTTCCCTCAGGGCCGCCGAGGACTCCTGCTCCATGGGCTCCTCCACGTCCATCCTGTGGCCCCTCCCTGCAGGGGGACAGAGAGAGCATTTTGTTTCGCCTTCCTCTGGCCTTTTCTACTTGAGGGGGCACAGCCAGTTGCTGTTCTCCTCTTCAGTTAAACGCCACAACGACACCCTGAAGAGAGCCTCTGCTGCCAGCCAGTGCAGCCAGTATTGAGCCTGACTTACTCGTCTTCTGACATGTCCCCTGACCTGGACTAGAGCAACGTTCATTCCTAGGAGAACAGGGGCTGGGGCTGAGCGACGGAGCCCCTGCTTGGCAGGTGCAGACCCCCAGGGCATCCCCAGGGAGGGCTGGGGGACAGGGGCTCCCTGGCCGACACCCAGGGGAGCTCAGCGGGCAGATGCAGAGCGGAGCAGCTTGGAGGCATACAGGGGTGGTGGCGCCCGCCCTGTGGAACGCCCTCAAGTCAGATGTCAAAGAGATCAACAACTACCTGACATTTAGAAGACATCTGAAGGCAGACATCTGAAGTTCAGGGAACTTTTTTAATGTGTGACATTTTTATGTATTTTTAATCTTTGTTGGAAGCCGCCCAGAGTGGCTGGGGAGACTCAGCCAGATGGGCAGGGTACAAACAATAAATTATTATTATTATTATTATTATTATTATTATTATTATTATTACAGCAAAAGGCCCCTTCCTGAATACTTACCCCAGCGGTGGGGCTCAGGGAAGGCCAGCTCCCCGTGGCCGTGCAGCCCCGCAAAGTCCCCCGGAGTCACCCTCTGCGCCGGAGAGCGGAGGACCGAAGGCAGGTGGGCGCCCTGAGCAAAGAGGCCTCTCCCCTCTGGGGTGAGGAGACCAGGCCCTGCCATCCCCTCCTCCTCCTCCTCTTCTTCATCCTCGTCTTCCTCCTCCTCCTCCTCTTCTTCTTCCTGCTCCTCCTCCTCCTCATGTGGGGTCTGCAGTGGGGACTCAGGCCCCGCCACCCCCTCGGAGGCCGGGGCCTGGGGTGCCGGCGGCCCCACCACGCAGAGGGTGGCGCTGGGGGCCAGGCCCAGGTCCCCCAGGGAGCGGGGCAGGTCGGCCGGCCCAAAGTGGCGCTTGGGGAAGCCCTGCAGGAGGGAGAAGGCGGGCGGCAGCTGCGGGTGAAGCTCCAGGAGGCGCAGGCGGACGGCCTCCAGTGGGGAGGCGGACGGGAAGCTCTGGCGCACGGAGTCCCCCGAGGGGAGGCGGATCTGTGGGGAGAAGAGGGGCAGCCATGGGCTGGGACTCCCACTGCGGGGCATTGCTTGAAGGCATCCTCTAAGGGGCATCTGGCTGGCCTGGGATCCGGCCTGGCTCTTACACTCCTCAGGCCACAATGACCTCCCCCTCCCCAGCCAAGAATCACAGAACTGTAGAGTTGGAAGGGACCCCTAAAGGTCATCTAGCCCAACCCCGGCAAACAGGCAGACACCCTCTGTTGGGATGCAAATATCCAGAGTGTGGGGGTCAGGTGGGATTGCGCTGAGGAATTATGAAACATGGAGGAAGCCACTGTGTCCGTGATGAAAGCATGGCGTTGACTGGGTTTGATTAATTGACAATAGTTTCTGATCAAATCTCACAAGCCTCTCCATCTCTGCCACTTGCTTTCTCTACACCTGACAGAGAGGACCCAAATAATTACCGCCCAGTCAGTCTGACATCAATACCAGGGAAGATTCTGGAGCAGATCATTAAGCAAACAGTCTGTGAGCACCTAGAAAGGAATGCTGTGATCACCAATAGTCAGCATGGATTTCTGAAAAATAAGTCATGTCAGTCTAACCTGATCTCATTTTTTGACAGAATTACAAGCCTGGTAGATGAAGGGAACGCAGTGGATGTAGCCTACCTTGATTTCAGCAAGGCATTTGACAAGGTGCCCCATGATATTCTTGTAAAGAAGCTGGTAAAATGCGGTCTTGACTATGCTACCACTCAGTGGATTTGTAACTGGCTGACTGACCGAACCCAAAGGGTGCTCATCAATGGTTCCTCTTCATCCTAGAGAAGAGTGACTAGTGGGGTGCCACAGGGTTCTGTCTTGGGCCCGGTCTTATTCAACATCTTTATCAACGACTTGGATGATGGACTCAAGGGCATCCTGATCAAATTTGCAGATGACACCAAACTGGGAGGGGTGGCTAACACCCCAGAGGACAGGATCACACTTCAAAACGACCTTGACAGATTAGAGAACTGGGCCAAAACAAACAAGATGAATTTTAACAGGGAGAAATGTAAAGTATTGCACTTGGGCAAAAAAAATGAGAGGCACAAATACAAGATGGGGGACACCTGGCTTGAGAGCAGTACATGTGAAAAGGATCTAGGAGTCTTGGTTGACCACAAACTTGACATGAGTCAACAGTGTGACGCGGCAGCTAAAAAAGCCAATGCAATTCTGGGCTGCATCAATTGGAATATAGCATCTAGATCAAGGGAAGTAATAAAGCCACTGTATTCTGCTCTGGTCAGACCTCACCTGGAGTACTGTGTCCAGTTCTGGGCACCACAGTTCAAGAAGGACACTGACAAACTGGAACGTGTCCAGAGGAGGGCAACCAAAATGGTCAAAGGCCTGGAAACGATGCCTTAGGAGGAACGGCTAAGGGAGCTGGGCATGTTTAGCCTGGAGAAGAGGAGGTTAAGGGGTGATATGATAGCCATGTTCAAATATATAAAAGGATGTCACATAGAGGAGGGAGAAAGGTTGTTTTCTGCTGCTCCAGAGAAGCGGACACGGAGCAATGGATCCAAACTACAAGAAAGAAGATTCCACCTAAACATTAGGAAGAACTTCCTGACAGTAAGAACTGTTTGACAGTGGAATTTGCTGCCAAGGAGTGTGGTGGAGTCTCCTTCTTTGGAGGTCTTTAAGCAGAGGCTTGACAACCATATGTCAGGAGTGCTCTGATGGTGTTTCCTGCTTGGCAGGGGGTTGGACTCGATGGCCCTTGTGGTCTCTTCCAACTCTAGGATTCTATGATTCTATGACAGGCATGTATAAGCATTCTAAACACAGGCCAGTTGCTTCATCAGGCATCCTCAGTACATAAAGATAGTAGGTTACTTTGATGTAGTTTAATCTTTTGTTGTTGTTTAGTCGTTTAGTCATGTCCGCCCCTTTGTGACTCCATGGACCAGAGCACACCAGGCACTTCTGTCTTCCACTGCCTCCCGCAGTTTGGTCAAACTCATGCTGGTCTCTTCGAGAACACTGTCCCACCATCTTGTCCTCTGCCGTCTCCTTCTCCTTGTGCCCTCCATCTTTCCCAACATCAGGGTCTTGTCCAGGGAGTCTTCTCTTCTCATGAGGTGGCCAAAGTCTTGGAGCCTCAGCTTCGCAATCTGTCCTTCCAGTGAGCACTCAGGGCTGATTTCCTTCAGAATGGAGAGGTTTGATCTTCTTGCAGTCCATGGGACTCTCCAGAGTCTCCTCCAGCACCAGAATTCAAAAGCATCAATTCTTCGGTGATCAGCCTTCTTTATGGTCCAGCTCTCACTTCCATACATCACTACTGGGAAAACCATGGCTTTAACTATACGGACCTTTGTTTAATCTTTAGATAGATCTTAAGGGCCAGGAAGAGAGTTCACAAGGAGATGGTAAATCCTGCCATCCTGTCTCTCCTGTTTATTCCTGTTTATGACCTCTGGGGTTTTGCTGAATGCATTTCTCCTTTTATTCCTATTTTATTTACTCTGGACTACTATGCATGCTCAAGTAGGAAATAATTTCTTTGTAGTTAAAAGAATTTCTCCTGATGTGACTTTGTCCCACGAGGGGTTTTTTGAAATGCTCAGAGGAAATCTGAATGGTTCTTACGAACACTGTGTAAAAAGTTCTTTTGTGAATAAAATGACCTGGGCCGAGGGGTGGAGAGGAATTATTAATATACACACCCCTTGCTGGTCTTGCTGGTCAAGTCTCGCATGTATTCTATTAATCAGAGTCCAATCCTTCCTAGTTTAGGGAACGCTGCAACCCTCCCTCCCTGAATCGAGCCCCCCACCCAAGACTTGCAATTCCCTCCTCTCTTCCCGCCTGGCCCCTGTGGCTGCTGCTGCTCCTCTCACCCTAAGCAGGCACTGCCCGTCGCTGGGGGGCTGCGCTCTCTTCTCCGATGGGGGGGCTTCCGGCGCCAGCTGGGCCTTGCCCTGGATGCGCCGCCGGTCGTCTGCGATTCTCTGCAGGGCCAACTCGTGCTCCTGGGAGGAAGGAAGGGAGCCGTGAGGAGGGAAGGCAGGGCTGGTTCCTCCCCAGCAACAGCTGCAATGAGGACCCTCCACCTTCGGACGCCCCCCCCCGAAAGCTGGCTCACCCGCCGCTTGGTCCTCCTCTCGGCCCTCAGCTCCTCCGCCAGCTGCTCCCGCTGCTGCTCAGCAAAAGCCTGGCTGCCCGCTCTCCCGGGGGGGTCCTTGGCGGCCACCTCCGCCCTGGCGCCTGGGGGGAGAGCATAGAGAGTGCTGGGAAGCCCACCCCAAAGGGGACTTGCAACAGGCCCACCCAGGCTGCCTCCCTGGGCCTCCCCTGCGGGGGGGAGAGGCTGCGGACAGGGAGCCCCTTCTGCACCTGAGGTTGGGCAGCCCAGGCTGGCAGCTGCTGGCCCCGACAAGGCCTCCTGGACCTTCCTGGGGGGGTTGAAGGCGTCCATCGCCCTGCAGTCCTTCAGTGCTCTGGGAGGCTTGCTCTGGGCGGGCGGCGAGTCTTCCGTCCTCTCCTGCAGCAACCTGGGGAAAGAGAGGAGGAGTCGACGAGGCCGTCAAGCAGGAGCAGCCCCAGCGCCTGCGCTGCCAGGGAGTTCAGGGCTGGTCAGGGGAGAGGGGGGAGCACCTCCGGGAGCGCAGCCAGCAGAACTGTCTCCCCCCGGGGCAGGGGAGGGGGCTGGAGGGGACCCTCAAGGTCATCTAGCCACTCACCAATTGGCAGCCTCCGGGGCGCTGAGGCAGCCGGCGCGGAGGGCATCGCGCACCTGCTGCTCGGTGAAGCCCATCTCATAAAGGGTCAGGAGCAGGTCCCCCAAGGTCTGTGGGGCAGAGAGAGGTCAGAGGATGAAAAACGTCAGGGAAATGATATATAATGAGACAGACAAATATACATTTATTAAGAAACCAGAAGCATTTTTACTGGGCATCGTAGGAGATGATATAAACAGAAAGGATTGTAAGTTGTTTTTATATGCAACGAAGGCAGCAAGAATATTATTGGCACAAAAATGGAAGCAAGAAGAACTACCAATGAAAGAAGAATGGAGGATGAAATTGATGGACTTTGCAGAATTAGATAAACTAACAGGAAGGATTCAAAACCTGCGGGACCAGAGATTCTCAGAAGACTGGAGTAAATTTACAGACTATCTGAAAGGTAATTGTGATGAACAGATTACGCTAGTAGGTTTGCAAGAAGTTTTGTAAGGTGAGCTATTTGAAATATTGCAAAAAAGACAATGAGGAGAATTATTAGTTAAGGATATTAAAGGTAATATGAAATTAAGAAATGCATAATATGTGATAAATAATGGAAAACCATCAGAGGCGTTGATGGAAGTCCAAAAATATTGTATAGGATGAGAAGTCATGTTGTATGAATGTTGGAATTAATATGTTAAAAAAATATTTAAAATGTATTAGAAAAGAGAGAGAGAGGTGTTAGAGGAACACGGGGGAAAGAAGACTTTTCCTCCAGCTCAGACTCCTCTTCTCTTGGGGGCCGGCCAGCAGGATCCCGGCACAAGAGCAACTCTCTCCCCTCCTGAGGTTCAATTTTGACAGAAATGATAAATGTTGCTTAGAAAACTATTGCCTCCTGTCCAAAATTGAGATTACAGAGTAACTTGACTTAAACAGCCCCAAGTTTCACACTGGATGCTTGGCTCCACTCACTCTGGAAGAGAGCTTTCTATCATGGAAAGACACACACGTAATTTGAGATTTCGACAAGGCCTGGAACCTTCCGACACTTTTTATACGATTTGGGACTCTTTCCGGACATAGACGACAGAACCATCCTTTTCAAGCCTGGCAAACCTGGAACTTTATTTGTTGATCTGATACAGTCAACACTCTGTACTTGCGATATTGTTATTTTAAGTTGCGTGCAACTTTGTTATCTCTGTTTTATATACATTATAAAATGTCCCTCACCCTGTAAAAAAGCAATATTCAGAGTAGCTGTTTGCACAACCCACAAAGGAAGATAAAATTGATAAAATGATGCACGGCATGGAGAAGATGGATATGGAAAAGTGTTTTTTCTTCCCTCCCCTCTCTCTTTGTGGGCATCCCATAAAGTTGAGAGTTGGAAGATTCAGGGCAGAGAAAAGAAAGGGCTTCTTCTTCTTCATGCAGTGTCGAGTTAAATGGTGGAACTCCTACCCACAGGAAGCAGGGGTGGTGGCCATGGGGAGGGGTCTTTAAAAGAGGAGGAGACCCTGTCGCCCCAGCATCTTCTGGGGAGGAAAAAAATTAAACATGTCGCAGAGTTCCCCAAAATAGACCAGAGGCAACTAATGTTTCTTTCATCCAGCAGAGCTTTACTGCTACTGAAGGCAAATGAGCAGCATGGTCACAAAACCAATACATTCAGGATTGGCCCTGTCCATAAGAAATCCACTTGAAGCAGACTTAACGTAAACTAACTTACGAAAACTTATAAACTTATAATAAGACTAAACCTTAACACTAAGCATCCTCTGCACAGAAGATCAGAACAAAGAAAGAGAAAGTGGGAGTGAGAGGCCGGGCTCCCCCTGGCCTGGCAATAATAGCAGGACCTTGAGGGAAGAGAGAAGAGAAGCCGTTCCAGGCAGAAGGAATAACCCGGAACATGAGGCACCTTCTGCCTGCTTCTTTCAAACAGAGAAGCTTCCAGCACCCTCTGGAATTACAATATTTTTCTGTGTATAATAATAAAATAAGAATAATAACAATAATTTATTTATTCCCCAGCCACTCTGGGCTTCCAGCAAAATATTAAAATACAGTACAGTGGTGCCTCTGGTTAAGAACTTAATTTGTTCCTGAGGTCCGTTCTTAACCTGGAACTGTTCTTAACCTGAAGCACCACTTTAGCTAATGGGGTCTCCTGCTGCCACCGCACCGCTGGAGCGCGATTTCTGTTCTCGTCCTGAAGCAAAGTTCTTAACCCAAGGTTAGCAGAGTCTGTAACCTGAAGCGTATGTAACCTGAAGCATATGTAACCCGGTACCACTGTAACGCATCAAACATTAAAAGCTTCCCTAAGCTGCCCCTATGTATAAGACGCCTGCTATTTTTGGGGACCCCGAATTTAGAAAATGGGCATATGCACTATCCGTGTATAAGATGCCCCGGGACTTTTAACCTTTTTTAAAAAGTAATATAACCTAGTCTTATAAACGGAAAAGTACAGTAAGTAGAACAGGAAAGATCTCTACACATCAGATTTCTACACCCTTTCTGCACCAAGAAATACAAACTGACAGAGCCATCCAGGGGGGAGTGCGAGGGGGGTCTCGAGGGCCCCACTTTGCGCTCCCCAATTTGGGAATCGGATCCTGCCCCCTGCTCTCCAGGAGCACCTGGGGGGCGGATCTGGATTCCTTGGGGCAGGAGAGACCTCACAGGCGGCCTGGCACATGTCCACAGGGCAGGGCCAGATTGAGATTTGATGCGGCCCTCAGCTCCTGAAGGGAATGGGGCCCTTTCTATGTCCAGCTGTCCTTTGTCCACAACAAATGGTTACAGTTTTTTTGTGTTGAATAGATGCTATATCGGGGTCAGCAAACTTTTTCAGCAGGGGGCCGGTCCACTGTCCCTCAGACCTTGTGGGGGGCCAGACTATATTTTTTTTGGGGGGGTGGGAAATGAACAAATTCCTATGCCCCACAAATAACCCAGAGATGCATTTTAAAGAAAAGCACACATTCTGCTCATGTAAAAACACGCTGATTCCCAGACCATCCGCAGGCCGGATTTAGAAGGCGATTGGGCCGGATCCGGCCCCCGGAGCTTAGTTTGCCTACCCATGTGCTATATGGTAACTTATGGATCTAAAGCCATTTGCACATAACAAAATATGTCTTTTATCAAAGTAATTGTTGAATTGAAACACAATGAAGAAGTATATTAATAGTGAATTGGGGGGGGGCCCAAGAGAGTGGGGCCCTAAGCTATATCTTGTTTTGCTTATACTAAATCCGGCCCTGCCACAGTTAGGGACGGTGAGCCCCCCGTCAGGGCTGCAGGCAAGTGGGGCGTGTGCAAAATCAGCTTTAAAATGTCCATAAATAGGTCTATAAATATATAAGTATTGATTATTGCCTCATGAGAAGAGGTTTTAATCAGAGGATGACCTGCATGGGGTGGGGGTGGGAAGAGAGGCGGAAAGAAGAGCTCACTAGTCTTGGCTGGGGGGGGGGGCGCAATCTGGACAGTTCTGCCAGGGGCATGTAGCAGGAAAACCCCCCCCATCATTCAGTTTGTACAAACTTCACTCACACTCACACTCCCCCCCTCCGCCCTCCGCGGCCCCAAATGGAGACGCCCCTCCCTGGCGGGTCCCGGGGGGGGCTCCGAGGAGGGCAAAGGCACCCCCGACCCTTGGGGGCTCCCCCTCCCCACCCCAGGGGCATAGTAATAATAATAATAAATAATAATAATAATAATAATAATAATAATAATTTATTTCTACCCTGCCCATCCCCCTGGCTCTGGCTTGGCAGGTCCAGCCAGAGGCAGGGGGGCTTGACCCCCCCAGCAATGCCCCCCAAGCCCCCCCAGTAGAGTCTCCTGGGGGGTCCTTCTCCCCCCCCCCCCGGGCTGCTTTCCCTCCTGCCCCCCCCCCGTCTCCCGGAGACGCCCCTCCCTGGCGGGTCCCGGGGGGGGGGTCTCCGAGGAGGGCAGAGGCCCCCCCGACCCTGGGGTCTCCCCCCCCCACCCCAGGGGCACAGGAATAACAATAATAATAATACTTTTCTACCCCGCCCCCCTGTCCGGCCGCCGCGGCAGGGGACCCTCGCGGACAGGGGGGCTCGCCATGCCCCCCCCCGAGTCCTTCTCCCCCCTCCCTCCCCCTCCTCACCGGGGGCTCCATCTCTCCGGGATCCCGCAGGAGGCGCCCCTCCCTCCCCCTCCCTCCCGTCTCCCAGCCGGAAGCGGCGGCGGCTCTGTCGGCGGCGGAGACGCGACGCCTGGCGATTGGCGGAGGCGCCGAGGTCCAAGGGCGCCAGGCCCCGCCCCCTCCTCCCCGGCCCCGCCCCCGCCCAGAGGGGATCCCCGACGGGCGCCCGACACTTCCGGCTCCCCTGCGCCGGCGAGAGGGCCAGCAGGCCGAGTGGTGGCAGGGGAGGGGCAGAACCCCCATGCAGGCAGAATCCGCACCCAGAACTCGCCGCCTTCTTTTTAAAGTTTTTATTGATTGTAACATATAAATTATAAAATGCACCACAAAACCTATCACTTAGACAATCTTTTTGGATTTCCATCAGCACCTCTGATGATCCACCGTTTTAACCCCTTCTTATGCATTTCTTAACTTTATATTGCCTTTACATCTCTTAACAAATCATCCTTCCCCTTCTCCATTTTTGCAATACTTCCAATAATACTCCTCACCAAACTTCTTGCAACCCTACCAACGTCGTCTGTTCTTCACAATTACTTTTCAAATAAATTTACTCCAGTCTTCCGTGAATTTCTGGTCCCGCCGGTTTGGGATCCTTCCTGTTAGTTTATCTAGTTCTGCATAGTCCATTAACTTCATTCTCCATTCTTCGATCGTCGGTAATTCTTCTTGCTTCCATTTTTGGGCCAGTAATATTCTTGCTGCTGTTACTGCATCTAAAAAGAGCTTACATTCCTCAGAACCCGCCTTCATCCGCGGCTCCCTCCTGCCTTGCAGGCGGGCTGGACTAGATGACCCGGGCCTCCCTTCCGCCACTGCAGTTCGAGGAAGCGAATTGAGCGCCCCTTCAATCCCCAGATGGGGCAGCCAGGGCCGGATTTACATATAAGCTAAACAGGCTCTACCTTAGGGCCCCACTCTTTGGGGGGGGGAGGGGGCAAAAAAATTAGAGGGGGAAAAAACTGGTTTTACATTTCCAAAATATAAGATAAAAAACAAATAAAATAAAACCTCCATCCAGCAACCGTGTTTTGTGTTGTGTCGGCTCCTCTTGGTTATGTGCAAATGGCTTCAGATACCCATGAGATCCGTATAGCATCTATTCCAACACAAAAAAGCGACAATTTGTTGTTGGAAAAGGGCAGCTGGACATAGAAAGCCCCCTTATTACCTTCAGGAGCCCCTCAGGGCCTCATCCAACCTCAATCCGGCCCCGGGGGCAGCTGCCTCTTCCTGCCTGGCCGGGGTCGGACTAGATGACCCGGTGGGGTCCCTCCCGTTCCCCGAGCTCCCTTTGGCGACCCTCCGGCCAGGCAGCCCCCTGGACTCTCCTCCCCCTCCGGGGATTGGCGGAGGCGCCCTGGCCGCGTTAATGAGTGCCAGGTGTGGGGTCAGCGCCCTCCTCTTCCCCCGCCCCCCCCCCCGTGGCCCTGCTTCGCCCCACGGATCCCGGGCGGCCAGGAGGATGTGGGGGGGCGTCTGCTGGCTCGTGGCCGCCTTGCAGGTGGGGCTGGGGGCCGCCTGGGGGCCGCGGGCAGGTAAGTGGCCCCGGGGGAAGGGGCCTCTCCCGGGGGGCTTGGGGGGCTGGCTCAGTGGGGCAGCCTGCCTGCTTGCTGGGGGGCAGCAGCTGCAGCCCCTGGAGGGGCCCTATCCTGCCACTCTGGCCTGGACCTCCTCCGCTAGGGGAGAAGGGAAGAGCTCGCTGGTGCCTCTGGGATGGAAAGACAAAAAGGGAACTTTAATCTGCATTAATTCCTGGTTTTAGGATTCCTGGTTTGGGATTTGAAATCCTCCAGAGGCTGAAAGTCCCTCCAGGGAGATGGTCCCCCCCCCCTTTTCCCCTTCTTCTTCTTCTTTCTCTCTCTCTCTCTCTCTCTCTGGATGGGTTCCCGCTTTTGAGCATTACCTCTGAGGAACCGAATGCGGGTTATGCAATCCAGATCTACGTCAGCTGTTCCCAAGCTTTTTTGGGCAGCCGCCCCCTCAGCTCCACCAACTCATCCCCTGTGCCCACTGCCCTATAAAAAGCACTATTCTCAAGAGCGGTTTGCATAACCCACGAAGAAGGATAATCACACGACTGTAGCATTGGAAGGGGACTAAAGGGCCATCTAGTCCAACCCCCCGTGATGCACAATAAGGCCATGGAATTCAAAATGGTTGCAATTCTTCAAAGTCCAGTTAAAGATTAAATCAGCAGAATGGATGATCTTAGTGCTGCCAGCTTGCCAAAGCCTGATAGGGGCATGGACACGTCTTGCCAAGGGTGCCTGGGTTTCGCAGAGCTGCTGCCAACAAACTTCCATCTCTTTCAGAGCCCAGTACAGCCAACTGGTCAGCAGGATCGGACCCTCCCAGCCCCAGCCCTCCGACATGGACCACGCCACTCCCCAGGTCAACGGCCAGCAGTGGGGCTGCTGCCCCAGGAGAGCAGGGTAAAGCTGAGCGGCTCTTTGCTTGGGGGTGAGACTTGGGGGTGCAGTTAGAGGAAGCCTCCCTAGCCTGGGTGGCGTGCAGTCGTTTCACACTACAACTCCCATCAGCCCCTGCCTCCTGCCTCCATGCTGGCTGGGGATCCTGGGAGATGTAGTCCCAAACACAGAATCCCAGAGGCCATCCAATCTCCACTTAAAAACTTCCAAGGAAGGAGAGCCAACAATCTGCTCCACCGTCAAACAGCTCTTGCCCGTAGGAAGTTATTCCTAAGGTTTAGTCGGAATCTCATTTCTTACCATTTGAAGCCATGGGTTCGAGTTCTGCCTTCTGGAGCAGCAGAAAGCAAAAATTTGAAGGTGGCTCTCACGTCCTCTCTCTGCCTCCTCCAGCAGAGATGCTCCCCCCTTTGGTTTCATCAAACCTAACACAGGTGAGGGGAACCTTTGGCCCTTCCCCTCTTCCCGAACTACAACTCCCAGCAAGCACAGCAGCGGGAGTTGTAGTTCAGCAACGCCTGGAAGAGGCTCTCCAGTGTTTGAAATTCCCTTTCCCATGGGGGGGGGGTGTGTCTTGCTGTCTTCTGACTCTCTGTGTTCCCGCAGAGCCCCCTGCCTGCAGGGGAGAGGAGGACTGCCCCCCTTGGAGCAGCTGCGAGGAGCAGGCCGGGCGCAACTCCTGCCGCTGTGGGCTGGGCTACCACCTCAGCCCCACCCTGGGCTGTGTGCCAGGTAAGGGGGCAGAGCTTGGGTTCGGGGTTCGAATTGTGTCTATGGGGGTGAGTGGGCTGGCCTTTCTGAGCACCCTTACGGAGGGAGCGCGGAGCAAGGGCCCTCCTTGATTGATTGATTGATTGATTGCCTTTATATTCCACCTTTTTCTCCAAATAATAATAATTATTTATACCCCGCCCATCTGACTGGGTCTCCCAGCCACTCTGGCCGGCTTCCAACCAAATATCAAAAACAATACAGCATCAGACATTGAAAACATCCCTAAACAGGGCCACCTTCAGGTGTCTTTTAAAAGTAAAATAGTTGTTTATTTCCTTGACATCTGATGGGAGGGCAGTCCACAGGGTGGGCGCCACCACCAAGAAGGCCCTCTGCCTGGTTCCCTGTAACCTCACTTCTCTCAATGAGGGAACTGTCAGAAGGCCCTCGGACCTGGACCCCAGTGTCTGGGCTGAACGATGGGGGTGGAGAGGCTCCTTCAGGTCTACTGGGCCTTTGAGGCTGTTTAGGACTTTAAAGGTCAGCACCAACACTTTGAATTGTGCTCGGAAACGTACTGGGAGCCAATGTAGGTCTTTCAAGACCGGTGTTATGTGGTTTCGGCAGCCACACCCAGTCACCAGTCTAGCTGCCGCATTCTGGATTAGCTGTAGTTTCTGGGTCACCTTCAAAGGGAGCCCCACATAGAGCGCATTGCAGTAGTCCAAGTGAGAGATAACTAGAGCATGCACCACTCTGGTGAGACAGTCCGCGGGCAGGAAGGGTCTCATCCTGTGTACCAGATGGAGCTGGTATAACATTGCCCCCAGCTCCCAGCCCCTCTAGACGGTCCAGAAGGCTGTTATGGTTGATGGTATCAAAAGCCACTGAGAGATCCAGCAGAACTAGGAAACAGCTCTCACCTTTGTCCCTAGCCGCTCCAAAGAGCTGAAGGTGTCTGCCTCTTAATCCCCCCAACAGCCCTGCAAGGTAGGCTAGGCTGAGAGATTGTGACCGGCCCAAGGAGCCAGCCCCTTCCTGCTGCTTAAGTCCAGGGGTCAAGTAAAGTCACAGAAAGCCAAGGGGGTCTCTGGGATCATAGAACCAGAATTAACAGTTGGGAGGGCCCTCCAAGAGTCATCTAGTCCAACCCCTGCAAGGCAGGAATCAGCTAAAGCTGAAGGCTGAATGTGGGCCTTGCTGCTTACACTCACAGAATTATTGTAGAGTTGGAAAGGCTCCCAAAGGTCATCTAGCCCCCTCCCCAAATAATATATTTTACTATTTTATCACTTGCTGCTTCCCGCCCTGGTCTCCTTTGGGAGGGCGGATGGGTTTAAATGTAAAATGCAAAGAAATAATGTCCTGTAGGGACCTCTGGGACAGACTCTCCTTCCCTGGAGGCTTTTAAGCAGAGGTTGGATGCCTGTCTGTCAGGGATGCTTGAGCTGAGGTGCCTTCATTGCAGGGGGTTGGACTGGATGACCCCTGGGGGTCCCTTGCCATTTGACCATTCGAGGATTCTGTGAAAAATCGGGAGCATCAGGGAGGACAACTGAAGGACAGGCCTGCGGCTTGAGATGGAGGGGAGAGCGATGGCCTCACCTGTCCTCTAGAGGGCGATGGTGGGCCTCTCCTTTTCTGGAAGGGGGAAAGGGAAGTTTGGAGAAGCTGCTTTTCCTCTCTCTTGTGGGGCTGCAGAGGCTCCCCCCCCCCACATTTCCTCTGCCTCCAATGGGCTCCCCCTCCTGGTGTGGAGAGCTGGGCATACATGGCGTTGGCCACAATCCACACCTCTCCTGCGGATTCATGAGAAATAAGTGTTTTGAGGTGCTTCCCCCCCAAAAGCCACATCCAATCTGATTTGAAAATGTCAGCCATATGAAGACCCCTGTGCCCCCCTCTCCACCCACGGGGGGGGGGGCGGGGCGGGACAGACAGATGGACGGCAAATGTGTCCAATGACACGGAAATGCGGCGGGGAAAGGGACCACGAATGGGTGCGCAGCCTCATTCTGCATGTGGACCCTTGGGCTGCAGCCTCTCCCCCCCCCCATAAATATCCCCCCACACTGATGTCCGCTTGGCTCCATTTCAAAGGATGGGGGGGTTGGACTAGATGACCCCCGGGTCCCTCCCAGCGCTACGATTCCGTGAGCAGCCTTTCTCCAGCCTGGTTGAAAAGGCAGCATGAAAACAAAAAAGGAATGGCAAGACAGACTGTAAGAGTCTATTGAGCTGGCTAGATTAAGAGAGGCAATTAGAGCTCACACTAGACAAGAGTTTCAAAAAGCCTGGGGGAAATGCAGAGAATACTTCACAAAACAGTGCCCTAAAATACGTACCTGGACTGGTTTCGATCAATGTCTGCAGGAGATTTTGTGGATATTTAAGTTATAATTAGAAAAACCTTAATGATCATTCATAAAGATAACAGCTTATAAGAAGTAAATAAGGAGGCCAGATATAGGATAAAGGAAGTCTTTTATTTGGTTGGTTGTGTTGTTGTATGTTATGCTTATTGTATTTCAGTATTGGGGGGGTGGAGGGTTTATGTTACGTTGTAAATAAAATTTCTAATAAAAATTCAAAAAATTAAAGAAAAGGCAGCAATAAGGACCGTGCTAATCTTCTCTGT
This sequence comes from Podarcis pityusensis, assembly GCF_964106645.2. Classification (NCBI taxonomy): domain Eukaryota; kingdom Metazoa; phylum Chordata; class Lepidosauria; order Squamata; family Lacertidae; genus Podarcis; species Podarcis pityusensis. The sequence goes on along the minus strand of NC_138037.1, from coordinate 611,064 downwards.
ATCGTTCCAATTTTAGTAACATGCTGCATATACAGAAACAATGTACTGTAATGAACTCACTTGCAGGATTTGATTAAGACACTGAACAAATAGAAAATATAAATAGGAGGGTAAAACGTTAAGAACATGTCAATAAGGTAGGATTTCAATTTCAATATACAAGGTATAGAAAATTACATGCAGAAGAAATGAATAAGTGATAAACCAGAAAGGGAAGTTGGGGGAAGGGGAATAGAAATGTAAAATGCAATTTGTGTTTTTATTTTGCTTTTATTTAGTATTGATTATTGTAAATTTTGTTGGGAAACTTTTAATGAAAATAATTTTGAAAAGAAAAGAAAAGGCAGCCTGAGGAGAGCCAGCAGGATTTGGCCGATGGCCCAGTGTCGGCCAGCATCCTGTTCTCCCAGACACCCATGATGGGAAACCCCCAAGTGGGATCCGAGTGCGAGAGCAACCCTCTCTCCTCCTGGGGTTTCCATAGACAGGATTCAAAGCGTTTCTGCCTGCGACTGGGGAGGGCAGAGCGGAGCCATCCTGGCCAGGAGCCATCGAGAGCTGCCTCCACAAATTTGTCCGCCCTTCTGCTGAAGCCACCTAGGCCTCCTGTGGCAGGGAGTTCCACAGTTTAACAATGCGCTCTGGCTTCTCCTCCCCCCTGCCTTGTTCTGATCCCACTTCTGCCCCCTCCCTCTCTCTCTTGCCAAGTCAAGGCCTTCCCCGGCCGGCTCTCGCTGTGGGATTCGGGAAGCCCCGACTGGTCGCTGCCGGGCATCACCTCAGCCGAGTCGCAGCTGCCGTGGGTCACCCTCCAGATCCAGAGATCGGTAAGGGACGCCCCCCTCCCCAATTGGCTGAAGGCTCTATGGGTCCCCATTTGCAGCAGCCAGCTCCTTGTGTGTCCCCCCCCTCCGGCCTTTGTGGTCAGCGGCTTTTAGGGATTCTTCCCCTACCCTCTGCCCTCCCCACCAAGTCCTGGATTATTCATTTGTTTCATACAATTCATTTTTTTTTCTTTTTAAGCCATTCTGGGGGGCTTTCCCCTTTAGCTCAGAGGAAGAACAGAATAGAATAGAATAGAATTTATTATTTATACCCCACCCATCTGGCTGGGTTTCCCAACAAAGTATTAAAATACAGTAGTCTCTTAAACATTAAAAGCTTCCCTAAACAGGGCTGACTTCGGCTGTCTTCTAAAAATCTGGTAGTTGTTTTTCTCTTTGACATCTAACGGGAGGGAGTTCCACAGGGCGGGTGCCACTACCGAGAAGGCCCTCTGCTTGGTTCCCTGTAACTTCACTTCTCACAGTGAGGGAACCGCCAGAAGGCCCTTGGAGCGGGACCTCAGTGTCCAGGCAGAACGATGGGGGTGGAGACGCTCCTTCAGATATACTGGGTTGAGGCCGTTTAGGGCTTTAAAGGTCAGCACCAACAGTTTGAATTGTGCTCGGAAATGTACTGGGAGCCAGTGTAGGTCTTTCAAGACCGGTGTTATGTGGTCTCGGCGGCCGCTCCCAGTCACCAGTCTAGCTGCCGCATTCTGGATTAGTTGTAGTTTCCGGGTCACCTTCAATGGTAGCCCCACGTAGAGCGCATTGCAGTAGTCCAAGCGGGAGATAACCAGAGCATGCACCACTCTGGCAAGACAGTCTGTGGGCAGGCAGGGTCTCAGCCTGCGTACCAGATGGAGCTGGGAGACAGCTGCCCTGGACACGCATTTAACCTGTGCCTCCATGGACAGCTGTGAGTCCAAAATGTCTCCCAGGCTGCGCACCTGGTCCTTCAGGGGCACAGTTACCCCATTCAGGACCAGGGAATCCCCCACAGCAACCCGCTTCCTGTCCCCCAAAAACAGTACTTCTGCCTTGCCAGGATTCAGCCTCAATCTGTTAGCCGCCATCCATCCTCCAACCGCCTCCAGGCACTCACACAGGACCTTCACCGCCTTCACTGGTTCTGATTTAAAGGAGAGGTAGAGCTAGGTGTCATCTGTAGACTGATGAACACCCAGCCCAAACCCCCTGATGATCTCTCCCAGCGGTTTCATATAGATGTTGAAAAGCATGGGGGAGAGGACAGAACCCTGAGGCACCCCACAAGTGAGAGCCCAGGGGTCTGAACACTCATCCCCCCCCCCACTTTCCGAACACGGCCCAGGAAGGAAGAGGGGGGAGCCATTCCATGGCAGTAGCCCCTTCGCTGAGAGCAGTGGTCTGGGACTTGGGGGGGGTGGCATGGTGGGAATTCGGAGCTCCATTGTGGCCTGCTTCTCCCCCCCCCCCCACATTTCCAACTTTTTCTCTCCAGTTCCAACACATCCTGGGGCACCTCGATGGCTACCTGGGCTCTTCTGCCAGAGACCTGACGTAAGTGAGGGGCTGGGAGGGGGGGTTGCATGTCGGGGGGGGGGTCAGGGTGCTTGGGGTTGGGTTCCTGCCCCCCACCTCTAAAACGAGGTGTCCATGTGCATCCATCTGCCTGCTTGCCACTGTGGGGGGGGGGGGGATCACGGCAAGACTGATATCATAGAATGGTGGAGTTGGGGCCCCAAGAGGTCCTCTAGTCTAACCCGCTGCGATGCAGGAATTCACAAGGAAAGCATCCCTGACAGGGTCATCCAACCTCTGCCTTAAAACCTCCAAGGAAGGCGAGTCCACCACCTGCACTATCAATTAATCATTTTAGTTTTTTAAATTATATTTCTGCGCCATTTTTCTTTCAGATGAATCCCAAAGCAGCTTACAAACAATAATTAGCAATGACAGGGCGGAGCATCACCGATCCACATGAATCACATAGAATAATCAACAAATCAGCCAGGGAAACACTTGCAATCTATAATTCGCTGCTAACAAAGCAACGACCCAAAAATAAGCTAAACGTCACACAGCCCTGTCATGTGATTAACAAATCAATATAACATTTATGCTCTATGAAACAGTATTAATGACATTAATGGAATAGTGGCCAGGAGATAAACTAAACACACTCCCTGCCCCACGGCTCATAATATTCCACTTTTCAGCGCATTAAAATACCCATAGCCAGGTGCCTGTGGCAGAGAGACCCCTGAAGGCTCCTGGGGCTGGAGGTGGGGCAGCGCAGGTGAAACCAACCCCCCCATGGCAAATGGAGTCTCTCTCACCCCACATGCGCCCCCTTGACCGCTGGGATCTGCTCCAGGGGCCACATCCTGCCCTTTCCCTGCATTTCATGTGGCAGCGCCTGCCCTTGGGAACTCCCTGCCTCTTGACCTCAACCGGTCGCCTTCCCTGTACTCTTTCTGGTGCCTGCTATAAACATCCTTCTATTGACAGGCCCACTCGGATGCCCAGAACGTTGAGGTGGCTTTAATCTGTTTTAGTATTCTAATTTTTGTAAGTTTTAAAGTGTGGCTGCAATTTTTTTTGTTTTGAGTTTTGCTTTTCCCCCCTCTCCAGTCATAGAATCATAGAATCATAGAGTTGGAAGAGACCACAAGGGCCATCGAGTCCAACCCCCTGCCAAGCAGGAAACACCATCAGAGCACTCCTGACATATGGTTGTCAAGCCTCTGCTTAAAGACCTCCAAAGAAGGAGACTCCACCACACTCCTTGGCAGCAAATGCCACTGTCGAACAGTTCTTCCTGACAGTAAGAGCTGTTCAACAGTGGAATTTGCTGCCAAGGAGTGTGGTGGAGTCTCCTTCTTTGGAGGTCTTTAAGCAGAGGCTTGACAAGTCAAGCAGTGTATAAATTTTATGAAATAACTAAAGAAATAAATAAGTTAAATTTTTTTGGAAAAAAAATTATTAGGCATATCAACATAACATTTTATCCAAAATACATCATCCTCATTACCCCTCCCCCCTCCCCAAAAAGAAAAAACCCAAGAGACTCAGTTCCTCTCTTTGGTTTCTCAGCACGTTATTCTCTGCATGTTATAAAATTGTAAAAATCCTTAATTGATCTATCAATATGTTACTAAAGAAATAAATAAGACCAGGGGAGCTGGCAGTCCCGGATCATTGCCTCCCTCTGCTTCCTCCATATCCACAAAGCACATTTTCTGGGCGCCCACAGAGCTTTGTAAACCGGGCCACAGCCCTGTAAGGCAGGCTGGTTTGGAGGGCGGCTGTTCACCCCAGTGAAGGTAGGTGATGGAGGGGGGAGGAAGGGACTGGGGGGGTTGGGGCTGGGGCAGGCGGACGCCCCCCTGACCCTACCTCACCTGTCGCTCCCCAGGTGGCCCAGCTCCGAAGTGACCCTGTTCCACCATTTCTCCGCACGGGCGCCAGTCACCAGCCGGCAGGTGGTGGAGGCCGTGGCCACCTTCCGGGCACAGTGCCACGAAAGCAGCCACATGGGCCCCCCCGCATGTGCTCTCCTGCGCAAGGCGGGCCCCTACCAGAGTGAGTGGAAGGGAGCGGGGGGGGGGTGTGTCCCGGGAAAAGGTCCGGGTCTGTCAGGGCAAGGGAGGCGGGGGGGGGGGGCTGGCAGGCCTGGCGCTTGCGAAGGCAGGAGGGGTTTCCCCAGCCACTCTGGGCGGCTTCGAACAGAACACTAAAAGCAGAATAAAACTTCAAACATTAAAAAGCTTCCCTAAACAGGGCTGCCTTTAGATGTCTTCTAAAAGTTGTTTTTCTCTTTGACATCTGGTGGGAGGGCGTTTCACAGGGCGGGTGCCACCACCAAGAAGGCCCTCTGCCTGGTTCCCTGTAGCTTCACTTCTCGCAAGACCCTCGGAGCTGGACCTCAGTGTCTGGGCAGAATGATGGGGGTGGAGATGTTCCTTCAGGTCTACTGGGCCTTTGAGGCCGTTTAGGGTTTTCAAGGTCAGCACCAACACTTTGACTTGTGCTCAGAAATGTACTGGGAGCCAGTGTAGGTCTTTCACGTTATGTGGTGTCTGCAGCCACTCAGTTCCCAGTCTAGCTGCCGCAGACTGTTGGTGGGGGGGTCCTCCCTGCGACTGGGCTGCCCTCCTTTAGAAAAGGACATTGCAGAGTTGGAAAAGGATTGCAGAAGAGCCTGACTTTGGGGACTTTTAGTTTGGGGAAAAGGGTAGTAAGAAACACGCCATGATCGGAGTTATAACCCGTAAAATTCAGAGAAATAATTCGTAACACGGAGAAAGCCAAGAGGGAGAAGCTTTTCTCTCTCCTAGTGCTAAAAGTCTGGGGCATCCTATGAGTCAGATAAAGGAAAGCGGAGTTGAACTGTGGGACTCCCTGCCTCATGAGACGGGGATGGCTTCAAAAGAGGATAAGGCAAATTCATGGAGGAGGAGGAGGAGTTGGAGGGGAGAGCTGCTCTTGTGCTGGGATCCTGCCTGCGGATCTCCCCCCGGAGGCTGGTCTTGCTTGGCCCCTTTGGGCCGGATCCTGCAGCCTCCGCTCAGCCCCGGCTGCCCTGCCCCTCTCTCTCCCTCCACAGGCCTGAGCCTCTGCCTCTTTGACGTCTGCGACTCCCTCTCCACCAGCTGCTCCTTCCAAGACGGCCTCGTCCGATGCACCTGCCGGCCCGGCCACTTCCAGGCGCACCCAGCCGACCGCACCTGCGCAGGTGTGGCTCCCCGGGGGGGGAGGGGGGAGCCTGGGCCGGCCCTCCAAGGGGTTTCCAGGCTCCCAGCCAGATGGGAGGGGCAGGGACCCAGCACCCCCCACCCCGAAACCCTGGGAGGCAGAGGAGACCCCCAGTCAGAGGTGGGGTGGGAGGGGGTCCTCCCTTGAGGACGTGTGAACTGGCCCCTTGGTCATCACTGCCTGGATGGTGGGAAGGGGGGTCGTGGGGCAGAGCACCACTTGGGGGGCACGTCAATTCCCCTTGTCTGGGATTCTTCAGCTGAGACCTCTGCATTGCAGGGGGTTGGGCTGGATGACCCCTGGGGTCCCTCCTGTGATTCATGCTTGTTCTCTCTCTTCTCCCTCCTGCGCCCCAAAGAATGCAGCAGTGGATTTTGGCTGCAGAACGGCACCTGCACCAGGTGAGTTTCCCTGGGGGGGGGGTCCCTGTGGCGACTTGCCAGGGGCGGGGGCACCTCCTTCCACCTCCCTCTGAAAGGGAGCCCCCCAGCAGGGCCTGAGCGCAGCGGCCCCCTCCCCAGACCCCCCTCACTTATTGTGGCTGTTACTCCCCCCCCCCCCATAAAAAACAAGCCAGCAGCAAGCAGTGGCGTAGCAAGGTCAGCTGGGACCCAGTGCGGAAAATTTATTGTCACCCCCACCCCAATTGAAATTATTAAAAGAAGGGAAAAGAAGAGACTTGGGCAGGTGTCCCATTTTGGTGCCCTGGCTCCATCCCAAGAGGTCTCTGGCCATGTGCAGAAATCCTCTGGGGTTCCGGCCCAGAAAAGTCCCTGCAGGCTGCGAAAGGCTCCCTTTGAGACGACCTTGGAGGTTTCTTGCAACATTTTATGACCGCTCTCTATCTCCTCTGCTGAGGTGGCTCCTGGCTGGACCTGCCCTGGGGGGCAAACTCCATCTCCCTGCCTTCTGCTCCTCCTGGCTTTTTCTTTTTTGGGGGGGGGGGTGTGGCTACCAGGGAGTGCCTTTTGCAGCTGCTTCCATTTCTGACCTCCTCTCTTCTTCTTCTTCTTCCTCCCTCCCTGAGCTGCCCCCTCCAGGACCAGGTGGGCTCCAGGGTCTGGGCAGAAGCTGCAGGGGCTTCTCCCACCTCATTCTTCCCCTGAGCCAGCGGCTGAAGGGGACCTGGAGGCCGTAGGATCAGACCCAAGGGGCCCCACCTGCTCCAGCCTCCTCTTCTCGTCCCTTTTTTAAAAATACATTTTTATCGGGTTTTTTAACATATCATTTCCAACAATCATATAACATAACTTCTTGTCTTATACAATATTTTAGACTTCCATCAACACCTCTGATGATTTTTCGTTCTTTATCACTTATTCTGCATTTTTTAATTTCTCTATTACTCCTAATTATCATTAACTAATAACTCTCCTCATCGTCTTTCTTGCAATATTTCAAATAGTCCTCCTTACAAAACTTCTTGCAGTCTCTAGCCTCCTCTTCTCACGGGGGTCACCCAGATGCCCCCAAGGGAAACCCACAAGCTCATGGCTACCCATCACCCTCTTACAGAATCACAGCATTGTCCAGGTGGGAGGGACCCCCAAAGGCCATCTAGTCCAACCCCCTGCAATGCAGGAATCTCACCTAGATCACGCATGACAGGCGGCCATCCAACCTCCTTCATGAATTTGTCTCATCCTCTTTTCAAGCCATCCAGGTTGGTCGCTATCACTTTCTCCCGTGGCAGAGTTCCACAGGTTAACTGTATTGCATGAAGGACTTTATTTTATCCATTTGAACCCCAGGTTCCCCTGTAATGAGAGAGACTCCTCTCTCTGCCTTCTCCATGCCATTCCTCATTTTGTAAACTTCTTTATTTTTATTTTTTTTAAATGCTTTTTATTGAGTTTTCTTTAACATAAACAAAACAAAATAAATGCACTGAAGTTCTACAATCCTATGTACACTTATTTTCCCAACGCTCCGTCGAGCACAGACTTCCCTCCCTCCCTTCAACAAGTTTTCATAGTAATCTTTCATTTTTCGCAGGTTCTCCATAACATCCTATTCACATCATAAGATTTATTTTAATCCTACTACAGTTTTTAAACTTCTACAATTATTACGTATATACTCCACAAATTTACTCCACTCACTTCTGAACTTAGTTTCCTCTTGGTTACGGATCCTGCGGGTCAGTTTGCTAATTCCACATATTCAACCATTTTTGTCTGCCACTCCACTAATGTTGGTACTTCCTGAGTTTTCTATTTTGGGGCTACTAAGACTCTGGCGGCAGTCGTAGCACACATGAATAATCTCTGGTCTGCTCCTATCAACCCCGGCGAAAAAGCTTCTGGGCTTTTTGGGGAATGTATATCTGAACAATTTTTTCAATTCGTCTTAAATCATATCCCAATTGTTTTTTTATTTTCTCACATGTCCACCCCATGTGAAAAAAATCTCCATCCTTCGCTTTACATTTCCAACATATAAACTTCTTTCGATGAGATTTCTGCCCTGCAGGGGGGGGGGTCCCTTCCAACTCCCCCATTCTATGACCCTACCTGCCTTAACCTTCCATCCCCTTTTCTCTCCCAGGTGTCCATTTGGGTTCGGTGGTGCCGGCTGCCAGGAGCGTAAGTGCCCTCCCTGCCCCCTGCCCTCATGGGGCAAGTTGGTGCCCATTTCCCCCCACCTCCTTAATCCCCCCTGGGCAAAGGGGCATGAGGGGGGGCCCTGCAGTGGCTGGATCAGGCCAGAGGGACCCCCCTTGGCCAGCGTCCTGTCCTCCCCATGGCCAACCAGTGGCTCCTCTCTGGGGAGCGTAAGAGCCCTTGGGGGGGGGGACTTGGGCTCACCTGGTTCCCCTTTGGGGCTGACTCCTCTCTGCCCCCCCAGCCTTCCTGCTGGCCTTGGTGGTCGTCTCTGGCCTCGCTGGTCTCCTCCTGCTGCTGCTCATCGCTGGGTCTCTTTCCAGGTAAGGGGGGTGTGAGTCTCCCCCGGAAAAATCCCGCTATCTGGCTACAGACCAGTTTGCCTCTTGCTCTCCCTGGAAGCCGCAGGATCTGGCATCTGGTTGGCCCTTGTGAGAAGAGGAGGCTGGACCGGATGGGCCTGATCCTGAAGCCAGGCTTGTCTTATGCTCTTTTTTTAAAAAAAATAAATTTTTATTAGTTTTACATGAAGGTTATACACCATAACCTTTCACACATTAAAAAGGGGTTCTTTCGAACCTTGAAACCTCCTTCCTTCCCTCCCTGGGTTCCAATTCTAAATTTTATTCCTGCATCTTTTGCTGAGTGCAATCTGTCTGTTATATAATCACAGTATCCAAAATCCATGTTACATTACAAGCGTCAGTGTATTCCTGCCAATGGTTTCAACTGTTTACAGTGGTCTCTCAAATATGTTAGAAAGTTATTCCAGTCCTTTTAAGAATACTTGGTCTTCCTGGGTTCTGATCTCTCCCTTCAGTCTCGCCATTCCTGCATATTCCATCTTCTCTGCTCGGTCTTTCTCCTTCTTTCCATCTCTGTGCTAAGAGCATCCTTGCTGCTGTCATTGCATACATAAGCAGTCTTTTATTTTCTTTTGGTAGTTCCGCACCTATAATGCCTAACAAAAAAGCCTCTGGTTTGGGGACAAAAATCATCTTAAACATTTTTTTCCAACTCATTATATATCATTTTCCAGAAAGCTTTTACCACCCCATCGTCTTGTGCTCTTAACTCTCCTCGTCGCTCCGATTCCTTCATTGCATGTTCTTTCTCCTCGTGCAGAAGAACACAACTGGCCTCCTTGCCTTGGGGAGGGTGGGGGCTTTTGGGGGGACATTGCTGGCCCCTACCCTTGGCCCATGAGGGGAGACTAAACACAGCATCAGGGTGCCCGCCTGGAAACCAATGCCCCCCCCCCCCCGTGGAAAGATGTGTGGATCCAGAATTGGCCTCCACAGTCACTTACGAACTCATTGTTCAAACCATGTTGATAGATAGATAATTTATTATGGTCATATTACTGCTGATAAAACACACTTGGGGGTACAATCCCAGAAGGAAAACAAACATTTAAAACAATGTACAACAATAAATTTAAAATTTATAAATGAAATAAGCGTATAGACACTTAAAACTTTAAGATAAGCTACCGCAGAGAGATGACCCAGAGTCACCCATGGAACCGAGTTTGGGGATTTTCTTAACGAACTAGTTTGGGTCGGGGGATGGTCTGTGCCTACAGATCTGTACACAGAATCTGGCGACCATCCGGGTCGTCTTCTGATCTTTGCCTAACAGGAAAAGGTCAATTTTTTGCTTTTCTGGGAGGTCAGCGAGCCTCACCAGCAGGAGATCAATGGTCTCACTACATGCCTCTTCATAAAAGGGGCATCTAAAGAACAAGTGCTCTGGGCTTCCTATCTCCCCCAATGAACAGGCGCAAAGTCTCTGAGCATGTGGGACTTTTTTAAAGGCTCCTTCCAGGACCGGTGAGGGCAGAGCCCGAGCTTCTGGCGAATGTAAAGGCCCTTCTTGCATTTTTGGATATGAGAAAGAAGAGATATGCTGCCGGTGCGGCTATATATCTCTCGATTTCTCCAGTTTTATAGAACCATCTTACTCGGCTACGAGGGATCGCCAAAGAAAGAAAAAGAAGCAAAGTGTCTCTTTTTTGGGGGGATGGAAAGAAAGACCCCCTTCTTGCCTAGCAAACAATTGGGGGAGGCTGAGCTGGCCAGGAGCCTTACTCTGGAGGACATGGGGCTCCTCTTCCTCTTCCTCTTCCTCTTCCTCCTCCTTGGACCTCTCCTCCCTCCCCTGGGCTGCCCTCCCTCCCTCTCTCTTTCTCCCCTCCCCACAGAAGCACCCGGCCCCCCAAGGAGGACCTCAAGGAGACCCCTGACGCCCCGCAGCTCCCCCTGCACGCCTCCTCCACCTTGAGCCTGCCCCGCGTGAGGCCTCCGTGGACCCTGGAGGAGGCCGAGATGAGGAGAGGGGACCGCCTGTCCCTCTGGGGCCCGGTGAGCATTGGCTGGGGGGGTCGGGGGGGTCTGTCTTCTGTAACTCAGCCAAGGGGCACCTGGCGGTCTTCCCTGCCTTGGTTTTCACAAGAAGGGCAAAGAAGGGGGCAAGGCAGGAACACTCCCCTCCCCGCATGTCCACCCCTGTGCCCGAGAGGGGCAGGGTGCCCACTGCTAAGGGGGGGGGTGAGCACTGGAGAAGCTGGTCAAGCAAGGATGGGGCAGCCAGGAGCCAGTCCAAGACCCCCTCCCTTCATTTTGAAGGGAGCGCAGTTCAAAGTGTTGGTGCTGACCTTGAAAGCCCTCAACGGCCTCAAGGGCCCAGTAGACCTGAAGGAGCATCTCCATCCCAGACACCAGGGTCCATCTCCCAAAGGCCTTCTGGCGGTTCCCTCCCTGCAAAAAGTGAGGTTACAGGAAATCAGGCTGAGGGCCTTCTCGGTGGTGGCACCCACCCTGTGGAACACCCCCCCCCCAATCAGATGTAAAGGAAATAAACTACCAAACTTTTAGAAGACATCTGAAGGCTGCCCTGTTTAGGGAGGCTTTTAATGTTTGATGTTTTATTCTGTTCTTAATGTTCTGTAGGGAGCCACCCAGAGTGACTGGGAAACCCAGCCAGATGGATGGGGTATTAATAATAATAATAATAATAATAATAATAATAATAATACTTAAACTCCACCCATCTGTCCGGGTTTTCCCAGCCACTCTGGGCGGCTTCCAACAGGAGATTAAAGGTAAAGGGACCCCTGACCATTAGGTCCAGTCATGGCCGACTCTGGGGTTGCGGCGCTCATCTCGCTTTATTGGCCGAGGGAGCCGGCGTACAGCTTCCGGGTCATGTAGCCAGCAGGACTAAGCTGCTTCTGGCGAACCAGAGCAGCGCACGGAAACGCCGTTTACCTTCCCGCCGGAGCGGTACCTATTGATCTACTTGCACCTTGACATGCTTTTGAACTGCTAGGTGGGCAGGAGCAGGGACCGAGCAACGGGAGCTCACTCTGTCGCGGGGATTCGAACCACCGACCTTCTGATTGGCAAGTCCTAGGCTCTGTGGTTTAACCCACAGCGCCACCCACATCAGTCATTTAAAAACTTCCCTCACAGAGGGAAGCATTCACCACCCTGCAGAGCCCATCGTCCAGCCCTTCCAGCTTGCTTTTATTAGCCAGGATGGGCAAGGATCAGGGAGACAGGTGGTTGGTTTCACTCGTCCAAGCAGCCTGTCTGCAGCCTCGGAGGTAACAGGTTGGAATCGATCCCATGCAACTTGACTAGACAGGACTCTAGCACTCTCCTGTCCTGGCCCCGCTCCCACAGTGGACAAATAAAATAAATTATTATTATTATTTGAACACATGGGATGGTCCAGGCTAAGGATGGGGACCCCCTGGTCCTCTGATGGCTGGACCCCAATTTCCACCACCATCATCCCTGGGGCGAATGGGGTGTTCGGAGTGGGGTCATGCCTCTGATGGGGGGCACACTGTGCTGATTCTGGGGCAGTTTGCCCACCTCCCTCCTGCACTCTGTTGACACCTGTGGCTCCCGGAAGCTTCCGGCAGGTGACACTCCCAGAATGGCTGAACCAGGTGAGGGCAGCTGATGGGTCTCAGACCCAAAGGCAGTTTGGGACTTTGCCTGCGTGTGAAGACAGGCTCCAGCGGATGGGGCCCATGAGGCCAAGAGGTGGCCCAAGGCTCAAGAAGGTGGTTTCTGCAAGTGGGGGGCAGGTGGGGCTCATCAATCTGGGAAGGGAGCCCATCCAGGAGGAGGAAAACTCTGACCCTAAACCTCCACTGTCCTGTGGGACATCTTCAGGAGAAGAAAAGGCTGAGGGGTGAACCCTCCACAAAGGCAGAGTGAAGTCCCGAAGACGGTTGGGTGGCGCCTTGTAGTAATAATAATAATAGTAATAGTAATAATAATAATAATAATAATATATTTATACCCCGCCCATCTGACTGAGTTTCCCCAGCCACTCTGGGTGGTTCCCAATCAAGTGTTGAAAAATAATACAGCATTAAATATTAAAAACTTCCCTGAAGAGGGCTGCCTTCAAATGTCTTTTAAAGATAAGCTAGCTGCTGATTTCCTTGACATCTGATGGGAGGGTGTTGCACAGGGCGGGCGCCACTACCGAGAAGGCCCTCTGCCTGGTTCCCTGTAACCTCACTTCTTGCAGGGAGGGAACTGCCAGAAGGCCCTCGGAGCTGGACCTCAGTGTCCAGGCAGAACGATGGGGGTGGAGATGCTCCTTCAGGTCTACTGGGCCTTTGAGGCCGTTCAGGGCTTTAAAGGTCAGCACCAACACTTTGAATTGTGCTCAGAAACGTACTGGGAGCCAATGTAGGTCTTTCAAGACCGGTGTTATGTGGTCCCGGCGGCCATTCCCAGTCACCAGTCTAGCTGCCGAATTCTGGATTAATTGCAGTTTCTGGGTCACCTTCAAAGGTAGCCCCACGTAGAGCGCATGGCAGTAGTCCAAGCGGGAGATAACCAGAGCGTGCACCAGTCTGGCGAGACAGTCTTCCAGCAACTCCTGCAGCCCAGCTGGTGCCAAACGCCTTGCTCTGCTTTCCTTGGGACCCCGTCAGCCTGGCAAGAGGGGGGCCTTGCAACCTGGGCAGGCCAGGACCCCCAAGCCCCCTGCCCAGGCTTGCATCCCAGAGAGTTCACTCTGGGGCTGCTCATGCCGCTGTTCCACCCCCAGAGGTACACTCCCTTGTCCCTCGAGACAGAGGGATGCCGCCCACATCACTGCCTGTGGGCCATGTTGCAGGTTGGCGTCGAAGGAAGTCAAGTTCCCCTGGAGGGTCCAAAATGTGTCCCCCCTCCACACACACCCAAATCCTTAGTTTAGTCCAGAGGTCAGCCTGTCCCTCTGGCTGCGCAGGTGGGATCCTTGACAGGAGATGTGGGGCGCTGCCTGTCCCGCCCCCTGAGCCCCATTCCTCTTGTGCCTTGCAGGACGTGGGGCAGCGCCCGGCAAATGCCCCCCGGCTGAAGACGTTCCTGGGGTCCTCGAGCTCCCTGCCCTCCCCCCCACAGCCGCTGGGCGGCTGCCACAACCTCGTCTTTGTCAGCGACGCCGCCGAGGAGAAGGACAGGAGGAGCTATTTCTGAAGGAGGAGCTGGGGTCCCCTCTCTGCCCCCGTCAACCTGCTCCTGGATCTCCCCGGGCAAGGGGGCGCCCGCATCGGGTGCCAGGGCAGCCTTCAGGCTTTCTGCTGCCAAGGATTTCTTCCCCACGAGGGTTTGGCTGCCACAAGACCCACAAAGTGGCCGAGGGGCCTGAGCTGAGGGTTTGAGGCTTCAGTCTGGATGAACGTCAGGGCTTTGAGTTATGGGGCAGCTGCGTTTTCCTTGCCCTGGACAGTTTGTTCTGGGGTGGGGTGGTTTTAAAAAACAACAACCCGAGAAATGGCCTTGGAAGCCGAGGCAGAGAAGTGGCCGTGGGGCAGGGGCCGCTTTGCCCTTCCTGCTTGTCCTCTCAGGTTCACCCCAAACCTGCTTTCCTCATCTCTGTGGGGCAAACCGTAAAAGAGGGAAAGTGGATTTTGGGGTGGGGGGTTGGGGGGGGGCAAATGGCAGGAGGAAAAGGCCAGACACAGAGATTGCTCTTCCACTTCCAATTGCAGGTTTTGAGGCTGATCTTCCCTTTCCAAAAAGCCCCAGATAGCTGTCTCAAGAAATACACAACTTCCTGCTCCTTATAACTCGGTCGTCAGGTTGCCCAGGAGCTATTAGCCTTGCAGGACACCCCCAAAATGCAGGGGGGAGACTTCCGCAGCTGTTTTTTGGCCCTGGGAAAACAGGGATCTAAAGAATTGCTGGAATTTTTTAACTGAAATCCTCTTTGCTGTTTATTCTTAGATAACCACCTGTGTTTTAAACAACCCTTTTCTGTAAAATGGGTACACTTAAATAAACATCTTCTTTGCCAGTGTGCAAAAACAACTCCTTTCCTTCTCTTGTAAATGGCTTTTGACCTGGAGATACTGAAAGATTTTTCTCACATACTGCATTACAGTATGTGAAACGCAGCCTTGTTTTCCTGGCCAAATCCGGCCTCCAATTGCTTCATGTTCCAGGGGTTATTGTCACTAGATTTTGCAGATCGTTGACACGGCAATTAACCTGGAAGTGTGGCAATTGCGTTTGGAACATCCAGCCCTTCTTTGTTCAGTGCAGGGTTAGAACATTGCTTTTTTAAAAAGGTACAGAGATAAAGTTTATTACTTTGCAATCATGCATTAAATCAGTTTATATGTGATTGGCTAGAAAGAAATATGTAACGTTGTGTAGAGTCTTTGTATTCACCTCATTTATCCTGCCCATCCAGGAAAGGTTCTCCTTGAATCTTCCTTCAATTCCTGGTGTGTGTGTGTGTGTGTGTGTGTGCGCGCGCCCCCCCCCTCAAGGATGCTTCAGTGGCTGTGGGTCCCCTGTGTTTTGAGGAGTTGGACCAGATGACCTTTAGAGGCCCCCTCCCGACTTCATGAGCCGGCAATAATGGCATTCTGTCAACCCAGAGATCTCAGCTGAGTCAGACGAACTCCCAAAATCAGACGCACTTTTTCTCCTTCAGCCCCATCCTGCTCCAATCTGCTCTGATAATCCAAGCTCAGATCCAGATCTCCGAATGGGCTTTATTAATTTATCACTGGGGACGTTCACAGAATGATTAAACGGCATTCTTTGGATGCTGGGAAGAGGAGATAAGGAGGTTGTAATGCGGAGACAGTATAAGTGGCGGGCGTGTTTTATTGATGGTGTTTTGACAAAACGCTCTCCCGCAACACACACACACACACACACACACACACACACACACACACGTACGATGTGCACCCAGCGCCATCACAGCAGCTTAAGATCTGAGGAGCAAGGGGGGCAGCAGGACTCTCCCCTTCCCTCCTCCTGGAAGTTCAGTGGTTTTGACACACATCCCTTAATCGCGGCTCCCAGAAGATGCTCCTATGTCCCTCAGACCCCCCCCCTTAGCCCAACGCAGTCCGTGCATCTTGTGAAAAGACTCCCTCCGCACAGTCAGAGCAGGTATAAAACTGTAGACAGCTGAGGTTTCCTGTATTGCTAAGATACTAATTTTATATATGTATGTGTGTGCAAATCTCTCTAGTACTGTCTTCTGTCTGTCCCTTTATAAATCCTCTATTAAAGAAGCCACAATATTGTTGTGTGCCCCCCAATCTCCAAGTAATGAGAAGCTCCAAGTCTTGCCCAGAGTTTGGTTTCCTTGGAATGAGTTCCTAGGAACTCCCTGCCACAGGAAGCAGGGACGACTACCAATCTCGATGGCTTTAAAAGAGGATTGTGCTTCTGAATGGCAGTCACTGGAAGCCACAAGAGATGAGAGGGTCTTGAGTTCGAGTCCTATTGGGGCACCTGGTGGGCCCCCCGTGAGAACAGGATGCTGGACTGGATAGACCACGGTCCTGATCCTGCAGGCTCTTTTCATGTTCTTCTGCTTGTCAGTCCCAGAACCTGTTTTTCATGGCAGGGCTCAGCCTAGGATGGTGGGCAGTGATAATGAGAGAGTGGAGGAACTTTGAGCATGCACAGAGCGCTTTCCACAACTGGCTCCACAGACGAGGAGGTCAAGGTGTGTGTATTTACCTCAGAGACACACACCCCTTGCATTTTTCCAAAGCCAAGACCTCGGCTTACGGTTTTACATGTATGCTGTTAAGGACAAAATCTTGGGGTACGCTACTTAAGCCATCTCCCAACTTTGTCAGGGTCTAGCCCTGCAGGTTCAGAATCGGTCGGGTTCAAGCAAGAGACCTCAGCCAGGTTGAAGAAGCCGAACAACAGTTCCAACTCGTAAGCAAGAACAAGGAAGAAGAACTCCGAACAAAAGTTTACATGTTTTTTTTAAAGTTCCCACACTTTCCCATAATATATTTCACACAGTGTCATCAAAACATCATAGGTATGTCACAGAAAAGGTGAGGTGTCTGGCAGAAATCTGAGATCCAGACATGGCCCTGTTTGTTACAACATCTGTCTCACCCTGGCAGAAGAAAGGATTTGCATGTCCTTTTGTCCTCAAAACTTGGTTAACACAGTTGATTGAGGATGAATCCTGACAAGACAGAAGTACTGTTTTTGGGGGACAGGGGGCGGGCAGGTGTGGAGGACTCCCTGGTCCTGAATGGGGTAACTGTGCCCCTGAAGGACCAGGTGTGCAGCCTGGGAGTCATTTTGGACTCACAGCTGTCCATGGAGGCGCAGGTTAATTCTGTGTCCAGGGCAGCTGTCTACCAGCTACATCTGGTACACAGGATGAGACCCTCCCTGCCCGCAGACTGCCTCGCCAGAGTGGTGCATGCTCTAGTTATCTCCCGCTTGGACTACTGCCATGTGCTCTACGTGGGGCTACCTTTGAAGGTGACCTGGAAACTACAACTAATCCAGAATGCGGCAGCTAGACTGGTGACTGGGAGCGGCCGCCGAGACCACATAACACCAGTCCTGAAAGATGTACATTGGCTCCCAGTACGTTTCCGAGCACAACTCAAAGTGTTGGTGCTGACCTTTAAAGCCCTAAACGGCCTCGGTCCTGTATACCTGAAGGAGCATCTCCACCCCCATCGTTCTACCCGGACACTGAGGTCCAGCGCTGAGGACCTTCTGGCGGTTCCCTCCCTGCGAGAAGCCAAGTTACAGGGAACCAGGCAGAGGGCCTTCTCGGTAGTGGCGCCCACCCTGTGGAACGCCCTCCCACCAGATGTCAAAGAGAACAACAACTACCAGACTTTTAGAAGACATCTGAAGGCAGCCCTGTTTAGGGAAGCTTTTAATGTTTAATGTATTACGGTATTTTAATATTTTGTTGGAAGCTGCCCAGAGTGGCTGGGGAAGCCCAGCCAGATGGGCAGGGTATAAATAATAAATTATTATTACTGTATTATTATTATTATTATTATTATTATTATTATTATTATTATTGATTTGCTCTTCCTGGATCTCCTTCCCCTCTGAGGATGAGTTTTCTGTCTGATGGTAACACCTGCTTGGGCAATTGGGGTTTGGGGATCCCCAGTATGTGGTGGTACATCTTGAGAATTACTCTTGTTCCTATTCATGCCCTGAGTCTACATTTCCATGACCTTTTGGTACCATTTGACTATTTTTTGTGAATTTCTGTGTTTCAGAAAGTGGGGTTTCCTTGCCTTATTATGACGTTGGGAGTCCAGTATAGGTTGTCTAATGGAGAGAAATGTACAGTGGCACCTTGGTTCTCAAACTTAATCCATTTCGGAAGTCTGTTCTAAAACCAAAGCATTCTAAAACCATTTCCGCAGTCACACAATCAATCAATCAATCAATCAATCAATCAATCAATCATAAAACGAAAAACAAGCCACTGACACAAAAATGAAGAAGCCACACAAACAAAACCACAAAAAACAGCAAAAACAAAAGCACCAAATATCACCTCAGAACACTGCAATCAGAAACGGAAGGCTTTAATTACGATGTGGCTTAAATTTGCTACTTAAGTGTTAAACGGGAGGAGAAAAACCTTAATTGCTGTGCGGGGGACTCAAATTAACTGTGCAACAGTGAAAATGGAAGCTCGGGAGCCCGAGTCAAAGTTCAAAAACTGGAGCACCTATTTCTGGGTTTGCAGCATTCGGGTTCCGAGTTGTTTGGGAACTAAGCTGTTTGAAAACGGAGGTACCATTGCATAGAAATCAGTGGCGGTGTGTGCATGCAATGCGCAGTGAGTGGCGCAAGCTCCTTTGCTCTGGAGGAATGCTGTTGTCAAGTCCTTTCAGCGGCAGCGCAACACGCAAGCTCAGGAGGCCAGCGCTTCCGAGGTGTTGGCTAGGTAGCCCCCCCACCTTGTTCGTCGCAATGCAAGCTGTTCATAGGACACAGAGGGGCTCACGGCATCATATTGAGGAGAGTGCAGCCCTGACTGGTACACATTGGGACAAGCTGAGGATGGAGAAGGGGAGGTCGGGGACTTAGGGGGCGCTCAAGGGACACCGGAGGAGGTTGAAGAGGCAGCCAACTGTTCAGGAGGACCAGAGGAGGGGGGCGCATCACCAGAACCAGAGGTGGTGTCATCATCTCCACAAATATGGAGGGCTCTGAGGAAGGGCGCTCTAGGAGGAGGCTGAGACAGGCGAGGGAAGGCAGCCCAGCTCACTAGATCACCAGGGGAAATCACGGGGCTTCTTAGGACCAGGGGTGGGGACGTTGTGGTCCCTCAGCTGGATGAGTGGAGACGCACAGCTGCTCAGCTGGAGCAAACTCAGGTACGTCAGTCAAGATGGGAAGGGGTAAAAGGGAAGCAAGGCAGAGATTCTGTCTCTGCTCAACTTTCTCTTTTGAGGGATCATGACTGCTTTGGGAACTCAGGACTGACTGCAGGTTTTCCAAGCCCGAATCTTCTGCAGGCTCCTTCAGTACCCTTGGGTGTAGCTCACCAGGCCCTGGAGATTTGAATTAACTTATTTTCCTATCTTGGGCTGCAGCTTCCTCCCTCCCTCCATAATTCATTAAGTCCCATCCAGCTTATTAACATCTATCATTTATGAACTCCCATCCACCTTGGACTCCCTTCTCTTTTGAGTATTTCTGACCATGAGATCTCACCCAGTAGCTCCTTAAGTTTTATGAAATTGGCCTTCTTAAAAGTCCAGAGTGTGTGTCTGACTACACTCAGTTTCCCCGTGGAGAGCCAGTGTAGCGGTTAAGAGGAGTAATCTTGTAATCTGGGGAACCGGGTTCGCGTCTCCGCTCCTCCACATGCAGCTGCTGGGTGACCTTGGGCCAGTCACGCTTCTCTGAAGTCTCTCAGCCTCACTCACCTCACAGAGTGTTTGTTGGAGAGGAAGGGAAAGGAGAATGTTAGCCGCTTTGAGACTCCTTAAAGGGAGTGAAAGGTGGGATATCAAATCCAAACTCCTCCTCCTCCTCCTCCTCCTCCTCCTCCTCCTCCTCCTCTTCTTCTTCTTCTTCTTCTTCTTCTTCTTCTTCTTCTTCTTCTTCTTCTTCTTCTTCTTTGTATTCTGAAACCCAGGAGAACAGGATCACTTCCTCCCAAGTTTCCCAGTACTTCCACTTTGTCGATCATTTCCTCCCTGTTGGTGAGGAAAAGGTCCAAGATGGATGATCCCCTTGTTGGTTCTTCCACCTTCTGGGAAATGAAATGGTCAGCGAGGCAGTGGAGGAATTTGTCAGAGGAACTCTGCTCATGGCAGAGTTTAAGTCCCAACAGATACTGGGGTTGTTGAAGTCTCCCATGACTACTGTATCTTTTTCTAATGTGTGGGAATCTTCTATTGGAAGGCATCTTCCAAGTCTTCAGTCTGGCTTGGAGGTCTATAGGAGACCCTCACAGTAAGGTCACTGTTGTATCTCTCTCCTACAAGTTTAACCATATACTCTCCATCTGCTTTCCATGCTCCGGGTCATGGATTTATTCACAAGTGTACAAATCCTTTATACATAATGCTACTACTCCTCCCTTCCAGTTTGGTCTGTTCCTTTTGAACAGGTCATACCCCTCAATTCCTACATTCCAGTCATGGGTCTCATCCCACCAGGTTTCAGTAATCCCTACGAGGTCATATTTGCCATCTTGTATTAAGAGCTCCAATTCGTCTTGCTTGTTTCCCATACTCTGTGCATTCGTGTAGAGACAACTGAAACCGTGAGTTGTTCCCTCCTGCTGCTTCCTTCCAGGAGTTTCCTGCCCTTTAGGGGGTTTCTAGTGCACCACTTCAGTTTCCTGTGCATCAGTGAAACCATTATCTCCAGTGCCTGGTATTCTTCTGTCATTTGTAATATTGCCTCCCTCTCCCTCAAGTTCTAGTTTATTTTATTTTTATAACAATTTTTATTAATTTTCCAGTATCAAATAAATAAATAAATATTTTTTTTTACATAATACTATGTAACAATTGATGTCCCTCCTTCCCCTTTCATGGTTCATTTTACTTATCATTCCTGCATATTTTGCTATACGCAATCTGTTTCTCCATTTTACATCCTTCAAATATTTACCATACTGCTGAATTTATCTAAATGCTACTAGTGTTTTCAATTTTACACAGTTGTTTTCTAAATATTCAGCAAAAATAATAATCCACTTCTCTGAATAAAGATTCTTCGTGCTCTCTTATTCTATAAGTAAAACCTGCTGCTTCCTCAAATTCTATCAATCTCACTCATTTTCCATCTTTGGGCTAGCAAAATTCGAGCTGCCATGGTTGTGTACATAAATATTTTTTTCTGACAACTGGAAACTTCAGACTGTACTATTCCTAACAAAAAGGCCTCAGGGTTTTTTTTGGGGGGGGGGAGTTTTTTAAAACTCATTGTAGATTTCCCAATAGTCTTTAACCTTTTTACATGTCCACCACATGTGAAGAAATGTTCCTTCCATTTCTCTGCATTTCCAACACAGATCTGATCCTACTTTGTACATCTTAACCAACCTACTCAGAGTTAAATACCATCTAGGCATCATTTGCATATAATTCTCTTTCAAACTATAACATTTGGTAAATTTCAAATAGTTCTTCCAGAGTTTCCCCCAGAGGTTTAGGTCTATGTTATGTCCTATATCCATTGCCCAGTAGGTTACTGAAACTTTGACTAACTCGTCTTTTGTTTCCCATCGTAATAATAAATTATACATTTTTGACCATAGTTTATCCTTATTCCTTAATAATTCTCTTTCAAACTGTGAGCTTTGATCCAGAAACCCATTTTTAAAATCTCATTTAAACATATCATATATTTGATGGTACTGTAATCAATCTGTAATTGGGTCCTTACTTCTTGCATTGGTTTCAATCTAAGTTCCCTCTCTGTAAGCTCAAATTCATCTTTTAAAGCTCTCCTGATCAGATTCTCTGGGCAAACACCTTCTTGCCAGCTGCTGTGAGGTGTGGCCCATCTCTTGCCAGAAGTCCTTCCTCAAGGAAGTGGAGACCAGGATCCAAGAAGCGCAAATTCTTCTTGACGATGCTTACCTGCGCATCCAGTGTTTTACCTCAAGTATTTTCCTCTTTCTTTGACAGGAAGGCGTGGATGAAAACACCAACTGTCTTCCAAGCCACATCCGCTCCCTGCCCAGGGTCTCAGAGACCCTTGCTATGCACTGAAGACTGTGTGTGGCAATACTAGGTAAAGGGACCCATGACCGTTAGGTCCAGTCGTGGACGACTCTGGGGTTGCGGCGCTCATCTCGCTTTATTGGCCGAGGGAGCCGGCGTACAGCTTCCGGGTCATGTAGCCAGCAGGACTAAGCTGCTTCTGGCGAACCAGAGCAGCGCACGGAAACGCCGTTTACCTTCCCGCCGGAGCGGTACCTATTGATCTACTTGCACCTTGACATGCTTTTGAACTGCTAGGTGGGCAGGAGCAGGGACTGAGCAATGGGAGCTCACCCCGTCGCGGGGATTCGAACCGCCGACCTTCTGATCGGCAAGTCCTAGGCTCTGTGGTTTAACCCACAGCGCCACCCGCGTCCCGTGGCAATACTATTTGTGCAGAATAAACACCACGCTATCAAACACAACCGGTCTTCCCTGCTGTTGCTGCTTCTCCTGTTTGTGGTCTGCAAATGACACGTCACTGTTAACAGAATTACAGACTGTGGAGTCCTCTAGGCCACCCCCTTGCAGTGCAGGCATCTCAGCCCAAGCATCCATGACCGGTGGCCAGCCAACCTCTGCTTAAAAACCTACAAGGAAGGAGAAGCCACTTCCTTCTCAGTCTCTTCCACTGATGATTCCCACAATTTGCCTTGTGTATCCTTTGGGCTGAAATGAACAGAGAGGGGCAAGGCTATGACAATGTAACTCAGCGGCAAGGAAGAGTGAGACAAAGAAATAAAGTCTCTGATTGAAATGGAAACAGCCGCTCAGGCGACCAGTGCAGAGGGGAAGGGAAAACGCGGCCCCCTGACATATTTCCTCGTTACAGGCTTAAATTCTTCTAGAAAGTGACCTATTCTTCCTAGAAGCTGGTGCAAAGAGTACTTTGGAAGCCTTCCATGTTCCAGAACATCCATTAACTTACGACAATAGCTGCTGTTCTATTGTCCTTGAAATTCTCCTCGCCCTAACAGTGCCTGCATTGCATCCCAAACCGTCTATCCCTGTGTCATATTTAATAAAAGTGCAGTAAATCCTCAGCAAATCTGGCTGCTCACCTCTCATTCTAGGTACCGTAATTTACAGGCAGATTGAAAAGCACAGGTCCCAATCCTGATCTGTTGGGGACGCCACTTTCTACGTCCCTCTCTTGGGAGGACAGTCCATTCATTGCTACTCTCAGACTCCTGTTCCCTAAGCAGGGACTGGCAGAGAGACTGATGCAAAAGGCTCTCTCTTTTGCCCTGTCATGTTTTCACAAGTGATGCCTTCTGGTGAGTAGGAGAGAAAACCAAGCCTTCAATATTTTGCAGGCCATCCCTTTTGCTTTGACTTTGAAGGGGAATCACAGAAGAGTAGAGTTGGAAGGGACCCCGAGGGTCATCTAGTCCAACCCCACTGCAACACAGGGGCTGCAGCTCTGTCCCTGGAGGCTCAGGTGGCGTCTGCGGCTAGAAGGGCCTTTGGTTCAACAGCTACGGCCATTCCTGGACTGGGAGCGCCTGCCCATGTATTGCTGTTATTGTTTAGTCATTTAGTCACGTCCGCCTCTTCGTGACCCCCTGGACCAGAGCACGCCAGGCCCTCCTGTCTTCCACTGTCTCCCGCACTTTGGTCAAACTCATGTTGATAGCTTCGAGAACACTGTCCCACCATCTCGTCCTCTGCCGTCCCCTTCTCCTTGTGCCCTCCATCTTTCCCAACATCAGGGTCTTTTCCAGGGAGTCTTCTCTTCTGAGGTGGCCAAAGTCTTGGAGCCTCAGCTTCAGGATCTGTCCTTCCAGTGAGCACTCAGGGCTGATTTCCTTCAGAATGGAGAGGTTGGATCTTCTTGCAGCTCATGGGACTCCCAAGAGTCTCCTCCAGCACCATAATTCAAAAGCATCCATTCCTCAGCCATGCATAAGTTGGCTGCAATTGCTGGATTACTGCAATGCGCTCTCCGTGGGGCTGCCCTCGTGCCTGAGCCAGAAGCTGCAGTCAGTGCAGAATGCTGCAGCACAATTGCTGACAGGAGCGAGACCTTGTCAGCATTTAACACCTTCGCTGCTCACAGATCTGCCCTGGTTGCTGATCTGCTTAGCAGACCAAGTTCAAGGTATTACTTGTAGTTAAAACACTCTAAACAACTCAGGACCATTTACCTGTGAGATCGCCTGGACCCCCCCCCCCCCTTGCCTGATCTAATCACCATTTATAACTAGGTCTGTGTTTGCCAGAAACCTATGGATAGGTTTCCTGTGCTGTAGAAATCCCAGAGATTTCTGAGGCCCAATTGGGAATGAGAGAGGAGCGCTAAATCATCAGTATATATCATTAAGGAGATATTTCCCCCTCTTTTAATTACTGGAGAGGGAGAGTTTGTGTTGGGTAAATATGGCATTAAACCATTAATGTAGAAGTTAAAAAGAGCAGGAGCCAGAATACAAACTCGCTTGGCTCCTTGTGACATTTTAAAAGCATCAGTCGTCCCACCATTGAAACCTACTCTGACCCTCATTTCTGTATTGCTGTACAGTTCTTGGATCAGTTGCAGAAGTCTGCAATCAATGTTGGCAATTTAACATTTCTTCCACAGTCTGCTTTAATTGATATCGAATGCAGGATAAAGATCAACAAAGGCTACATAAAAATTATTCTTAGTGTATTATTCTTAGTATATTTCCTTATCATATGGTTTGGGGTAAAACATTAAACAATGGCACTGCTTCCTCCTTTGAATTCAATGTGTTCTTCATAATTAATGTTATTGTTTTGCAACAAGTCAGATAATTTTTGAAGGAGATATCATGCGTATAGCTTTGAGGTGATGTCTAACAAGCTGATTGGCTGAAATTTTTGTGGATCTTTCCTTTCTTACAAATCAGAGAAATGACCCTCGTTTTCCATGCAGAGGGCATTTGGCCTGTCTTGTTTATGGTGGTAAATAAGCCAGACGGGGGTAAATAAACAGATTGAAACATGCGCCAGCATTTGTACATGTCTGGGCAGGCTTGTCTAAGCAAATGTCTTTTTAGCAGGTGGCAAAAAGAGTCCAGCGAAGACCGCTGCCTGATGTCAAGTGGCAGGCAGTTCCAAAGTGTAGCTGCTGCCTCCCTGAAACATCAGTTTCTTACCAGTGTGGAAGGGGTATAATGTGGCGCCTGAAAAAGTGCTAGTTTTTTCTTTTTTGGATCTGGTACTGGGGTCAGGTTGGTGGCAGGAGTAAGGTTGTATCCCTGTGGAAGTTCAGCCTCCAAAAGTGGAAGTCCAGGCAAAAGGGGGGAAATGCAGAGCTGCTGCGTTGACTCCTTCCGTATGGTGGTCTGTCTCCAAGACAAAATCCAGACCACCGGAGGGGGCAGCCTGCTTTTGTGAGAATCCACCCCACTCTGAACAAGTCAGGGGGCTTGCATCTCAGTCTGCCACCGCACTCAGTCTGCGTGGGGAAAGGACTTAGGGGTCTTGGTGGACCACAAGCTTCACATGAGTCCACTGTGTGATCCAGCAGCAAAAAAGGTGAATGTTAGTCTCCAGAGCAAGGGAAGTCATAGTCTGGCTCTCTTCGGCCTTGGTCAGACCCCACCTGGAGTCCTATGTCCTGTTCTGGGAGCCACAATTTAAGGAGGATGTTGACAAGCTGGAATGTGGGCAGAGGAGGGCAAGCAAGATGATCAAGGGTCTAGAAACTAAGCCTTATGAGGAGCACTTGAAGGAGCTGGGGATGTCTAGCCTGGAAAAGAGGAGGCTGTGAGGAGATATGGGAGCCACCTTCCAATATCTTAAGGGATGCCCCATGGAGGAGGGAGCAAGTTGCAAGAGAGGAGATTCTGACTAAACATCAGGAAGAACTTTCTGACAGTCAGAGCTTTTGGGCAGTGGAACAGTCTCCTTTGGGAGGTTGTGGGCTCTCCTTCCCTGGAGATTTTAAAGCACAGGTTGAGTGGGCCTCTGCCAGGGATTCTCCCCCCCCCCCCCCCAGCAACTGTTTATTGATGTAAATAAGTTTGTGTTTGACACTCGAGATCAACTACTTCAAAATTTCATACATTGGATATTAAAAGGTGAAGATGAAGATCAAGCAGATTTATTTCAGCACTGAATCGTCCTTAGCTTCTGCCAGAGCTTTTGCAGTTCGTTCCTTTTCCTGACGCTTCTTCTCCTCCTCTGCTTCTGTTCTCCTTTCCTTCTCAGCAATAGGCTTCAAATAGTCCTATCTTTTCTTTCCACAGACTATCCCAATGAGCAGTGCAGAATACCTGCCGAACTTGCGGGGAAACCTCCACCGGCGGGATCATCTTGCCGTCTCCTCCTCCGACCGCGAAGGAAGAAGTGACGTCCCTGCCAGGGATTCTTGAGTTCCGATTCCTGCACTGCAGGGGGTTGGACTAGATGACCCTTTGGTTCTATGACCCTATGATGCTCTTATTCCCTGGGGTCTGCCCTTTCCTAGGAGCCCCCTGAGGAAGGGGACCCTCCACCGTCCTGGGCAAGATCCAAACCATGGAAGAGAGGAGACCCAGCTGCCCTGGGAGGCAACCCTCTTGCTGCTGCCGCTGCTGACCCACCCTCGCGGGGGGGGGGGGCTCTCCTTTTTCTCCTCGCCCCCCTTTCAGGTCCAAAACATTTTTCCAGGGTGGATCCTGAGCCCTGGATCACAGGAGGCATTGAAAAGAACTTTTAAGCAGCCTTTTTGCCAGGCCTGGGTGCCCGCCCTGGCTCTCTGACCTTTTGCCATGCCTGGGTGCCCGCCCTGCACCCTGCCAGCTCCCAGGAGCTCTGGGAGCAGCCCCCCCCCGCCTCCAGGCACCTGCTACTCAGCCCCACCCACTGCCCAGCAGCAGCCAATCGCTGCCTCTCTCGGCCAGCCTTCCCCGCCCCTCCCAGGTATGATAACTCAGGGCTGCCCGCAGGAGCACCCAGCCTAAGCAGCCCTGAGAGGAGAGCAGAGCCCAGGAGCTGGACAGGTAAGGGGCACCTCTAGGGAGGGGGCGCCAGGGATCCAACTCAGAGCCAGGGCTGCACCCCAGCTCCAGAAGTGCCCCCCCGGGGCAGCACAGAGGGGCAAGGAGGGTCAAAGCTCCAGGGAGGGCATTTGCCTGGTTTCCTCAGGAAGGAGACCAGGGAACGAGGGCACCTTCCCTCCTGCCAAGCCCGCGATGCCCCACATGGCACGGGAGTTTGTGGTTTTCTGTCCCAGAGGGGGCTCTTTCCTGAGATGCAAGCAGACAGGTTTTCTGGTTTCAAAGACTTGCAGCTATTACTCAGGGCTGAGGAAAAGGCACTCTACACGTGCTGGGGGGGGGGACCCCTTCCTGGATATATTTGTTATTTCTATAGCACTTCAGAGGGTTCCGCAAAAAGCGAAGAGCCAGGCAGGCCCTCCAAAAATATCTCGTGGCCCGTTGCAAAGTGGCGACCCTGCCGTCAGAGCGGATTCTTGGCAGCCGCTCTACGAGGCTGGAAGAGGGAGAGGCGAGGCATTGCGTGGCCGGGGGGTGAGCTAGATGGCCCTTGGGGTCCCTTCCGACTCTATGATTCCCTGAGCCCCTCCAGGCCTCCTCTTCCCATTACGACCCTCCCCAAGAACTCCGTTTCACCCGCTGTCAAAGTAAAGATTCCGGCCGCAGCGGCTCAGCTCTGATCAGGCGGCGCTGCCAGGCAGTTCACCTTCAGCAAAGCGGGAGAGGAGGTCTTGCAAAGCCTTGCGCTCGGCTCCGTCGGGGCGGCCCAAAGCTGAGCTTCCCTGGCTGAACTGCTCAGCTCTGCTTCGCGGTGCCACCAGTGGGAGAATTTCTCCCACCGCAAGTAGCGGGGGTGGGGCTGATCCAGACTTGGGATGGCAGCATGCAGGGCAGGGAAGGGTTAAAGACTCTCTCTCTCTTTTTTTAAAAAAAATGATATTTATTAAGAATTTTAAAATTACAGGAAGAACGAAAAGAAAAAGAAAGAGAAAAAACAAAAGAAAAACAAACCACAATCAAACAATACAAATTGATAAAAATCAAAATCAAAAAATAACAACAAAACACGTAACACAACACAATCAAAAAGCAAAAATAAGCCACAAATTTTTTTAAAAAAACAAATCCAATATTCCTGAATCCTTAGCTGTCATTGCCTTATTTCATCGACCTCCTCACTCCTCCCTTTTTTGTATCCTAGTTGTTAATTATCACAGCAAATCCTTTCCATTTTTCATGGTATTCTGTCATTAAATTACCTTAATCTATTTTAACCTTATCTTACTATAAAAGACCCTAAAACTTAAAACTTAGATCTTATTTATACCAATTTCTCATAACCATAACATATTCTTACATAATTCTTTTAACATTTTTGCTAAAGCCAAATAATTTCGTTCCAACATTTTTCTAACATTCATCAATTTTATAAAACAATCCTAATAAGATTTTTTAAAAAAAACTTTCTTCCAATCTTCATCCAGCATCTCTTCCTCCTGGTCCCGGGTTTTGTCAGTCCTTTCTATCCCATCAATCTAGCTCATTAACCTGGTAATCTTATGTCCGAGGCCCTTAAGTCTCTTCCATGTCCCTTCCGCAACTCTTCTTCATATTTATATCTGTACTTTACTTTGTCTCCTACTCCTTTCACTCGTGGAAACTCCAACTTGACAGTGTTTTTGACCCTTCTCGACAAATCAGCCCCTTTTCCATAGTCCACACTAAACTCCATGTGGTATTTAAAAACATGTTTCAAAGTCCCTCCAGAATTAAGAGCCCCCACAACCCCAAACATCTCACGGCCCATTGCCAGACTTGAAAAGTCCAAACATCCCTGCATAGGGGGGGGTCTATCCAACCCCCCATTTCCAAACCAAACAAAACTCTATCTCTCCAAATCTGGCTTTTTCCAAGTTCATTTGTCAGATCCTGCTGGGCCACAGCTCCCTCCATCTCTGGCACCCGAGGTCCAGCAACATCCTCTTCCCTCATCTGATCTGTCAGAGCACACTCCTGATTTGATTCCTGGGTGGGTTCTATATAGTTACCCACTACCTGTCCAAAATTTCTGATCGCAACAGTCATCAAGTCCGTCTTCTCATGTAACTGTTCCAATAGGGCCCTTGTTTTGCAGAAAGCACGCGCCAGAGCTTCTGAATACATTGTTATGCAAGGTCAGAAGTCTGTTCCCACGATCGTAATCTTTTGCAGCTGCAGAGCTCCCCGATTCGGATTTAGTAACAGTTTCACAGGCTCCCTCTAGGGGAAGAACTTCTATTTGTTCTTTTCTTTTAAAGGCAGATCTAACAACAAAGTTTCCTTTTTCAGATATTTTGTCAATATTTGTTCCTTTAAAATGTGAAGGAGAACAATGGAATCACTATGTTTCTCTTCTTTTAACTGTCTGTCAAAGACGTTTGTCTATAGTCAATGAGCTTCCCAAAAACGTCAGTCTTGACACCCCGCTCCCAGGTTCAAGACGGTGGAAAATTACTTTTCTTTACACTCTCTTCTGCAGGTTTAAACAGTCCGGAAAAAATCCCCCCTCTTCTCCTGCTTCCGAAGGGGGTTCAACAATTTTAAATGATGAAAGTTAATCGATTTTCTGAACTCTAGTTTGCCATGTCTTTGCTTTAATCTATCTAAAAGAAACGGAAGGCTGACTTCCTGTTTAGACCTTCCCGTTTCAGTGCCAAATTGAGAAGAATTTCTTAGTCCAATTTTCCTTTCTACTCGCAGGTCATTATTTAAAGTCCAATTGTCCAAAATTAAGCTACTCACGGGTAATTGTTTTAGTAGCCAAATTGTCCCAGGAAAAAGACAGCAATCTCCGGCAACGGCTGTGCGGCTTCGCTCCACGGAAGAAGCAGTTGACTCTCAGCACCGCGCCACTTACCCCTCTTCGCTTCGGAGCCCGTTAGTGGGTTCCTTTGTGGGTTGGGGTGGGCGCTAAAGGTGCCCGCCGAGTCCCATGGTCACAGGCTTCATCTGCCTGTGATTTTTGAAAGGGTCCCCGCTTCGCCGTAGCGGGAAAGACCCGTTTTCTGTGGAGCCAGTCCCTCCGGATCAGAGGGAGTCCGCCATTACCGATGGCGCCACCCCGGAAGTCTGAAGGGTTAAAGACTCTCTAGCCCACCCTCTGTGGGCGCTGCTCCCCGCCCCCCCGCCAAAAACCCCCATTCGTACGATAGCTACTTGTAGGGAGGTTTCCATGTCCAAACTGGATCGGAAACTTCACCCTTAATTAAAACCAGAG
This sequence comes from Podarcis pityusensis, assembly GCF_964106645.2. NCBI lineage: Eukaryota > Metazoa > Chordata > Lepidosauria > Squamata > Lacertidae > Podarcis > Podarcis pityusensis. The sequence goes on along the minus strand of NC_138037.1, from coordinate 581,185 downwards.
TTTTCTGCTGGCTCTTGAGGACTTCACGTGGGACAGGGCCCTGCCTTCCACGCGGAAAGAAGATCCCGGGTTCACTTGGCAAGGGCATCTCCAACTTGGGATGAGCAAGACCCTTGCTTGATGCGGGGCAGGTTTTAATAGGTAGGGGACGATATACTAATTCGATTTATCCCTCCAGGCACCCACATTTGTGGGCTGAGTAGCGGTAAACATCCCCCCCCCCTTAGCAGCAGAATTGAAGAAGGTTGTGGAGCCGTCTATTTAGCCGGCTAGGATGCGAGCTGGCTCTCCCTTTTCCTGTACCCGACTCTACCAATTACATTTTCTGTGGTCTGAGTCTCTGCTAAGTAGCAAGAACATCCTTGCTGGACTTGACTGCCATCTCCCACACTTGAGACCCCGAGAGCTGCGGCTGCCACTCAGTGTCGCCAAGACTAAAAAGAAGAAGAAGAGTTTGGATTTGATATCCCGCCTTTCACTCCCCTTAAGGAGTCTCAAAGCGGCTCACATTCTCCTTTCCCTTCCTCCCCCACAACAAACACTCTGTGAGGGGAGTGGGGCTGAGAGACTTCAGAGAAGTGTGACTGGCCCAAGGTCACCCAGCAGCTGCAGGTGGAGGAGCGGGGAAGCGAACCCGGTTCCCCAGATTACGAGGCTACCGCTCTTAACCACTAGACCACACTCCAGAGTCAGACTCTGGAGAAAGACTGGGGCCCCGGATCCTGCCCCGACCCCCCTTTCTGACGCCTCCCTCTTTCTCCCGCAGGGCGAGATGTGGTCCTCTGCTTTGGCCGTCTTCGGCCTCCTGGCCGCGGCCGCCTCCGGCCAACCCCCGCAGCGCCACGAGGGGGTCTCCATCTTCTCCGACTTGACTCCGGCGGAGCTGCGGGCCGTCCGCGACTTTCTGCTGAGCCGGCCCGAGCTGGGCCTCCAGGCGGATCCAGCCCCCTCCCTGGCCAAGAACAGCCTGTTCCTGGTGGAGCTCTTGACCCCGAAGAAAGGGCACGCCTTGCAGTACCTGGAGTCCGGGGAGCGCCGCCCCCGACGCCAGGCCAGAGCCGTGGTCTTCTTCGGGGCCGAGGCGCAGCCCAATGTCACCGAGTACGTGGTGTGGCCCCTGCCCGCGCCCACCTCCTACCGGCCCTGGGGGAAGCCGGCGCCCTTCGCGGCGCGGCCGATGTCGCAGCTGGAGTTCGGGCTGCTCTCGCAGCGGCTAGCAGAGAGCTTGGCTCCGCTGCAGCAGTTCCTGCTGGACGCCTCGGGCTTCGGCTTCGGGAACTGCGGCGACCGGTGCCTGACCCTGACGGAGGTGGCCCCGCGGGGCCTGGCCTCGGGCGAGCGCCGCACCTGGCTGATGCTCCAGCGCTTCGTGGAGGGCTTCTTCCTGCACCCGGTGGGGCTGGAGGTCCTGCTCGACCACCGGGAGCTCGACCCGAGCCTCTGGCAGGTGCAGAAGCTGTGGTACAACGGGCGCTACTTCAGCAGTGCTGAGGAGCTGGCCCAGCTCCACGCCTCGGGCGCCGTGCCCGTCGTGCCTCTGCCGCCGCACCCGGACGAGAGCCTCTTCTCCACCTTCGTGCCGCGGGGGCGCTTCTCAGCGGGGCCCCCGACGGACGCGCACGGCGCCAAGGTGTGCGAGCCGCAGGGCCGCCGCTACTGGGTGGAAGACAACCTGGTGGAGTACAGCGGCTGGAGCCTGGCCTTCCGCCTGCGCACGTCCACGGGGCTGCAGCTCTTCGACGTGCGCTTCAACGGGGAGCTCGTGGCCTACGAGGTGAGCGTGCAGGAAGCCATCGCCATCTACGGGGGGAACACGCCGGCCGCCATGCAGACCAAGTACATCGACGTGGGCTGGGGCATGGGCTCCGTGACGCATGAGCTGGCGCCCGGCATCGACTGCCCCGAGGGGGCCACCTTCCTGGACGCCTACCACTTGTACGACGCCCCGGGCCCCGTGCGCTTCCCGCGCGCCCTCTGCGTCTTTGAGCTGCCCACGGGGGTCCCTCTGCGCCGCCACTTCGACAGCGACTTCCGCGGCGGCTCCCACTTCTACGCGGGCCTCGAGGGCGCCGCGCTGGTCCTGCGCACCATCTCCACCGTCTACAACTACGACTACATCTGGGACTTCCTGCTCTACCCCAACGGGGTGCTGGAGACCAAGGTGCACGCCACGGGCTACGTGCACGCCTCCTTCTACACGCCCGAGGGGCTCCGCTACGGGAACCGCCTGCACGAACACCTGCTGGGCAACATCCACACGCACCTGGTGCACTACAAGGTCGACCTGGACGTCGCAGGTGGGGCCCTCGCTCGCTCGCTCGCGGGAAGGGGCGCGGGGGGAGTCGGGGAGGCCCTAAGCCCAGTCCATCCTCAGTCGCCCCCTTCCCCTTTCCAGTTACGGAACCGGCCGAGTTCCGAGGAATTGCGCCTGTTTGCAGCTGTGGCTGCTTTTATAGCATCGTAGAGGCGGAAGGGACCCCCAGGGTCATGTAGTCCGACCCCCTGCAATGCAGGAATCACAGAACCCTCCGCAGGTAGTCTCCCACGAAGGAGAGCCCGCCGCCTCCCAAGGGTGTCCGTTCTGCTGTCGAGCATCCCTTGCCATCAGGGTCACGTCTGAAGTGTGGGAATGTTCTGGGGTGCAGGAGAGGATATATTGACTAATTATATCCTTATCCAACTTGTGCTAACAAGTTCCCAAAATATCAGCAGAGTTTATAAACATTCCCCTTTAAGTTCGCAACGGTAACGTGTGCACAGGTTCGCTAGAACCTCTATAATAATTACTCTGGTAATTTCCCCTTTTGTTCCCTCTTAAAATACAAGACACGACACAGTCTTTATAAAAGTATAAAAGAGTTTACTCACGTTCTGTTCACAATATGATCCCAGAAGGCAGACAGCTTAAAAGGGTTACATACATTCAGAATCTATCTTGTAGCAAGATAGTCCTTATCTCCTCTCTTGGCTGGGAGCCAAGAGGGCATCCTTAGATGTTTCCTCATCGAAGGAAAATGGCAGAGAGAGAGAGATGGCTGCCTGCCCTGTGCTTTTGTCATTACCTGCACAGGTGAGGCCACACCCACCTCTGGTCACATGCGGAGGAAGTCCGTCCCCAGGAAGTTTACCTGCTTGCTGGACAGACATCCCTCCCCATGTTCTAACATGTACACTCTAGGAATGTTGTCATTGACTGCTCCTGTGTTTACATCCCACATACCCCTTCTCAGGCAATACAACATACACAAAACATAAACAACTTTATTCAACCACCCAGAGTCCCAGCTTGACACGTAGATTCTGGAAACTCTCTCTTGGTAGGGGTTTCGTCAGGATGTCAGCAGTCATCTCTTGGGTGCTGCAGTAGGATAGCTCCACAAGTCCATCCTGGATCATCTGGCGTATGTAGTGGTATTTAACCCCAATGTGTTTTGTTCTGGCCAGGAACTTCTCACTCTGCGTCAGCTTCAGGCAACTTTGATTGTCCTCTAGCAAGCTGACAGGCCCTTTTCTCACCAACCCAAAGTCCTTTATGAGTTGATCAAGCCAGGCGATCTCTCTGCAGGCTTCTGTTGCTGCAACGTATTCTGATTCTGTGGAAGATAATGCTACACAGCTCTGTTTATAACTGCCCCATGCAACAGGTCCATTCCCAAACATAAAAACATGACCACTCGTTGATTTATAGTCAGCATTATCCCCAGCCCAATCCGCATCAGTATACCCAACCAACTTAGGGTCTCTGACGGCTGGTAACCTTAATTTACAATTCATGGTACCCTTCAAATATCGCACCACCCTCTTTACACCTGCCCAATCATGCTCAGTGGGAGAATTCACTTTTCTGCTAAGAATCCCCACAGCATTAGCTAAGTCAGGTCTACATGTGGTAACTAAATACAAAAGTTTACCAACCGCCGACCTGTAGTCATTGTTGTCTGGCAACTGCTTCGAATCCTGCTGATTCTTCAGGAAGTCAGTAGCCATCGGTGTAGCAACTGGATGTGCGTCTTGCATCTGCATGTGCTCAATTAGCTCGTGGATCTTCTGTCTTTGGCTGAGAAGAAATGAACCGTCCTCTTCTCTTTCCACCTGGATCCCGAGGTAGTACTGGACATCTCCTAGCTCCTTGACCTCCACCTCTTTGCTAAGGTGTTTTACTATTTGTGTATAGTCTTTCTCACTTGCTGTGGCAATAATCAGGTCATCAACAAAAGCCAAGATATATGAGAATTGTCCATTATTTGACTTACTGTACAAGCACTTGTCAGCGTCACCTTCCTTGTACCCAAGTTGCGTCAGCATTTTATGCAACTTCTGGTTCCAGGCTCTAGCAGCCTGCTTAAGTCCATAAAGTCCTTTCTGGAGTTTGCACACTAAATGTGCCTCATGTGGTTTCACAAAACCTTTGGGCTGTTTCATATAAATTTCCTCAGAAATCTGCCCATGTAGAAAAGCGGTAGCAATGTCTATGTGTTTTACTCTCATTTTCTTGGAGGCTGCAATGCTTAAAAGCATTCTTACACTGCTGTACCTCACAGTTGGTGCAAAAACTTCATCATAGTCTTCACCAAAACGCTGTGAAAATCCCTGTGCTACAAGTCTAGCTTTGTAGCGTTGCACTTCTCCTTCTGACCCCTTCTTAACCTTGAAAACCCATTTACTGCCAATGGCCTTCTTACCAGGAGGCAGCTCAGTGAGTGTCCAGGTCTTGTTCTGATGCAGTGCATCCATCTCCTCCTGCGCGGCCTTCCTCCAGAGACTGGCTTCTGCAGCTGGCATCTCCTGTATCTCTTCCCAAGTGGAAGGTTCCTGTGGAAACGCCGACCCTGCAAAGTAGGACAACCGTAATGGTGGGACACCTCTGTTGGTTCTGGATGAGATCCTGACCTCTGGTTGTGCGACCGCATCAGCTTCCTCATCCTCCTCCAACGCAGGCATGTCCCCATCTGAGTCCTCATCTTCGTCTCTGGTGCCGCCAGGGTTCTGGTCCTCTGCGTCTTCTCGTGCGTCGCCTGTAGGGGGCGCTGTAACACTCGAAGGCAGATTAGTACTTTGTGGGGTCTCAAAAGGGAAATATACAAACTCTTGAGTCCTTTCTGACTCATCTGAAGAATCCACAACAGTGTTCTTAGTGTCTACTTTTCCATATTCATCAACATAAACCGCATGGTATGCATTTGTCTTACCAGTTTGTAAGCCCATAATTCTGTATCCTTTGCCTCCAGAAGCATATCCCACAAGGATACCTGCTTTTGCCCTGGAGTCAAGCTTGTGTCTGTGTTCCTTGGGCACGTGGAAGTAACACGGACTTCCAAACACACATATGTGCGACAGATTGGGAGCTTTCCCATGCCAAAGTTCAAATGGTGTGCGCTCTGCTCCTTTAGTTGGCAGTCTATTCTGCAAATAGACCGACGTGTATACTCCTTCGGCCCACAGCTTCTGTGGCAAACATGCATCCTTTAGCATGCACCTTGTCATGTCTATAATGGACCTAAACTTTCTTTCAGCTATGGCATTCTGCTGTGGTGTGTAAGGAATTGTGGTTATGTGTGCAATTCCTTCCTTGGCCAGGAGAGCCTGCATTTCATTTGAGCAGTACTCACCTCCATTGTCGCTCATTAACACAGCTGGAGCTCTCTGGAATTTATTCTTGACCATGGCAATGTATTCCTGGAGCTTCTCCACTGTTTCACTCTTCTCTTTGAGGAAATATACAACACAAAATCTTGAAAAGTCATCCAGAAATATTAAAATATATCTATTCTTTCCCAGTGAGGGAACATTCATGGGTCCACATATGTCAGTGTGCACTATGTCAAGCACTTTGTTGCTTCTTTGTTCTGCACAACGTGGAAATGAAGGTTTTACAGCCTTCTCAGTAATACAGCTTATGCACTTTGCTGGAGCTTTGTTGCTCTGCTTTACCTGCAAACCTCTTGCAAGATCTCTTTTCTGTAGATCCAGAATGACGTTGGTGTCCCTGTGTCCAAGCCTTCTGTGCCACAGGTACAGATCTGCCTCATCCTTCTGGCTGGAATGTGCCACTTTTGCAGACTGGTTCTCTGAAAGATCAAGCTCATATACACCATTTATTAGCTTTGCTTGAGCAAACACTTTGCCATTTCTAGTCACTTTACATTCTTCATTTCCAAATGTGATCTGGAAACCTTTCTTGTCCAAAGTGGACACGCTGATTAAATTGCAGCTCAGCTCTGGAACATACAAAACTCTAGAGATTGTGTTCTCAATGCATTCATTGTTTATATTGCATTTCAGACTCATGGAACCTGCACCTTTTGCTTTAACAATGTTGCCATCTGCAATCTCAATTTCAGATCCTTCTTCATCATTTATCTCATTAATCTCATTAAAATAGTCCTTTTTATATGAAAAATGCGAAGTGGCACCTGAATCTAAAATCCATTTATTACGTTTATTTTCACGATTCTGGACAGCTAAATTCCTTTCTTGCAGTAGCCACGTGCATTCACATTTCCCCTTCTTTTCCCCTTTTGGCTGAAAGGGGTGGGGTTTCTTTGCTTTAGGAGCCCTGCAATTCTTTGCAATGTGTCCTTCTTTGTTACAATTGAAGCAAATCACCTTCTTGGGCATCTCTTTGGACTTTGTAAATTGCCTAGATGCATAACTGCTGTCCTTGATTTTAGCATTTCTCACTGGAGATTCAGCTCTATCTCTGCATTCTTCTTTTAAATAACCAATCAAGTCTTTAAAAGTCAGACCTTGTCTATGAGCCATCAAACTTACAAATGCGCTAAAGCGTGGTCCAAGTGATGATAACAAAAATGCTATCTTTGTATCTTCATCAAAAGCTTTGGGAGTCAGATCAATTCTTTGAATAATATCAGTAAACTTTTACAGATAGGTAGCCGTGTTGGTCTGCCATAGTCAAAATAAAAAAAATCCTTCCAGTAGCACCTTTAAGACCAACTAAGTTAGTTCTTGGTATGAGCTTTCGTGTGCAAGCACACTTCTTCAGTAAACTTGTTGATGTGCTCTGTGAATTCCTCTTTTGAATTCATCCTCAATCTGGTTAATTTACACACCAAGTTTCTGAAGCAGTTTATGCTAGATTCTCCATACACGCGCTCAATATCTCTTAAGATTTGAGATGCATCATCTGTACTATTTATTAATGATAGCTGCTCATCACGAAGTCCACTCAAAATTATGTGTCTAGCTTCGCTGTTCATGCGTTTCCAAGCACTTATCTTGGCTAAAGCTTCCTCAGATGATCCCGTAGGTTGAGGGCTTAAAGCTTCCAAAATGTGCTTATAATCTAAACATGCTATCAAGCGCTGCTTCCAGTGTATGAAATTGTGTTCATTCAGCACAGGCATTCCTAGCTTTGTATCACTATCAAAAGCTGCTCTAGCCATCTTAAAATCCAAAATTTGAAAATTCTTCAAAATTTCAAAATTTCTCAAAATTTTTAAATCAAAATCTCAAAAATCTCAAAATACAAAACAATTCTTCACTGCCTTGGGTCACTGTGAACTCTGAGGGAAGGGGGGGTTGCTTAATCCCCAGGAAGTTTACCTGCTTGCTGGACTGACATCCCTCCTCATGTTCTAACATGTACACTCTAGGAATGTTGTCATTGACTGCTCCTGTGTTTACATCCCACACAAATTGCATGCCCCTCGGGGCAGAGGAGGAACCCTGGGGCTGGCCCCCTTTGCCGTGCCAGGCGCCCTCCTTGGCCTTAGCGAGCCCCCCCGCACCCCTCCCCTGCCGGTTCTCCTGACCCCCGTCCCCCCTGCTCTCCCCCTGCAGGCCTGGAGAACAGCTTCGAGACGCTGGACGTGGCTCTGGAGAACATCTCTCTGCCCTGGGAGCCGAGCCAGCCGCTGGTGCAGCCGCGCCTGGAGCCTCAGCCGCGGCTCCGCGAGCGCCAGGCCGCCTTCCCCTTCGGCAAGCCGCTGCCCCGCTACCTGCTCTTCGGCAACCCGGCGAAGCCCAACCGCTGGGGCCACCGGCGCAGCTACCGCCTGCAGCTCAGCTCGCACGCCGACCGCGTCCTGCCCCGCGGCTGGCAGGAGGAGCGCGGCATCACCTGGAGCAGGTGAGCCCGGCAGGCAGGCAGGTGAGCTGGGACGCCGAGCGGGAGGGCAGCCCCCACCCCACTTCCCAGCCGAAGGGAGCGGCGGGTCGCCCACGCCTGGAGAGTCTCCGGAGTGGACGGGACGGTTTCACTCCCTTGCCGTCGGGGTCTGGCCAGAAAGAAGGCTGGAAACGGGTGGCAGGTGGGAGGCAGGAATTGCTCGCGAGGAGCAGCTGCTGGACAGCCCCGTGGGGACGGTGCTGCTCTGGCGCTGGGCTCCTGCTTCATGGAATCATGGAACTCTAGCGTTGGAAGGGACCCCGAGGGTCAACTAGTCCAACCCCCAGCAAGGCAGGAATAGGCAGGTGTCCCACATCAGGATGGAACCTGCAACCTTGGAATTATCAGCCCTCTCTCTAACCAAGGGAGCTATTCAGGATTATGTTTTATTGTAATTTTATTGGTCTTAGCCACCCTGAGCCAGCTCTGGTCGATGAGGGCGGGGTATAAATAAATTATTATTATTATTATTATTATTAACCTGTAACCCCAAAAGTTTGGATCTCCTCCAAACTGGTGCCAAAGGTTTGTGTTCATTTTGTGCCCATTTGGACCGGAAATTCTGCATTTTGTACTCCCCCCCCAAACTGAGTAATTAACACAGCAAGTGGGGGCTTCCAGGTTAACACCCCCAAATCCAGCGTGGTCTGATCCCCCCAAAAATTCAGAGTTACATTTCCTTGAAGCTTGCTGCTTGCCTGTGGGTTTAAGAACCTAAGGAGAGCCTGCTGGATGAGGCCATGGGGGGCCCATCCGCTCCAGCCCCCTGTTCTCACTGTCACCGGCCAGATACCCCAATGGGGAACCTGCAGAGAGCCTCTCTCCCCTCCTGGCCTTCAGAATCGTCTCTGCCTCTGAGTGTGGAGGGCAGAGGAGCCAGCACTAGATCTCTCCTCCATGAGCTCAAGGATCCCTGATTAAATATCTGCTTCAAATCCTCCAAGGAAGACTTCCGGGTTGGCGCCATCGCCGAATGGCGGACTCCCTCCGAGCTCCGGAGGGAGTCGGCTCGGCAGGGGCTGGGTCCTACCGCGCCGGCGACGCGGGGACCCTTAAAAACCACGGGCACGGGGCCCGTGGACATGGGGACTCGGCTGGTACCGTCAGCGCCCTCCCGACTCGTGAAGGAGCCTTTTTAAAGGCTACGGATCGGGTGCCTGGGAGTGGCGTGGTACTTTGAGTCTATCGCTTCCCCTGCCGAGTGCAGCCGCATGCCATTCGTCGGAGAGCGCTGGCTTCTTCCATTTGAAATTCGGACATTTAACAAAAACCCGTGAGTAATTGGGTAACCGGGTACAAAAGGAGGAAAAAAAAAAAAGGAATTTTTTTTTTTCGGATTCGGCACGAGCGGGGGGGATCTAAAAAGGAAGTCAGTCCCCTCCCTGATTGTAAACATGCTAAAACAAGGACTGAGAAACCAAGATCAATTCAGAAGTTTATTGCTGACTAAAAATACCAAATTCCACGATGGAATCATTACAAGAATTGTGCTGGAGGAGAGTCGAGGGTGAGAGGGAAAAGGCAACCCCCCCCCCCCCCCGGGAACCGGGGCGATTCAGAGAACCTGGCGGAGAGAGATGGAGAGTTTGACAGCTGTCAAAGTTGCTGTCAAATCTTGAGAATATAAAGAGGACTTTGCTACAAGTATTTTGCTGGTTAATTTTGATACAATTGGATATAAATATGGATACAAAATGTCGGGTGGAAAAAGAAACAACAATTTGACTTTTGGATGAGAGGACACAAAGTTATTGCAATCCCTCTAGAGGGGCTTTGGGACATTACAAGCGGCGTATATGGAAAACTACTCTGGGATGTGTACTACTGGTCTTAGCTCCTGGGAAAGTAGCAAAACTGAAATATTTGTTTTGTCTACAGAGGTGACAACACAATAGAATCTTTCTATTTAAGTAAGCTCCTGAATAACAAACCTCTGTAGAGATACTAGATTTCAGAATAAGAATGGTTTTGCAGCTGAACAAGACAGAAACCTGAGAAAGTAAGAAACAAAAGAGTAAAGGACCAACTACGCCACAGCAAGAACAATGGGAGGAGTAACAATGATCAAGGGAAATTAAAGGCCTCGATTAGACTGGACTTTTGAAATTAAACATTATCAAAACAAGTAAATTTAAAGAAAACCGGCAAGATGAACTGAGAAAGTTTGGCTGTGGACTTGAGACCTCCAGGCCGACAACATACAGACTGATGGACATAGGGAATCTAAACCGGGGAAGGGAGGGGGAATTCTAGAATCCAAAGGCTATGTAATCAACTTCTGGAACCTTCTTCTATTTTCTATCTTTTAAATTTTTTTTTTTATATATAACTTTGGTATTTTGATTTAACAAGTTTTGGAAAAAAAAAGAAAAGGGGAATTCGTGGAAGGAAACGGGGTAGATTTTGGGGAAAAAAATCTTTGTTCTATTTTGTTAAAGGTGAGGAGTGATGTTAAGATTGTAATTTAAATTGGCTATTAGGCATAACATATTAGGTTAAATTGGGAATGAGAACTTGTGGAACCAACGTAGGGAAAGGGGAATACAGTCGGGAGGGGAAGGAGGGAGTCCCAGAAAGAAGGTTATGAAAATAAGGGTTCAAAATTGGTCTCTTTTCTTTCTTTTTTTTCTTTATCTTTTCTATCTTCTTTATTCTGTTATTATTGGAAATTTTAATAAATATGATTAAAAAACAAAACAAACAAATCCTCCAAGGAAGGAGAGCCCCCCCACTTTCGAGGGAGCCTGCCCCCCTGTGGAACAGATGGGGAGAAGGGAGCCTCCTTGATCCGGCGCACGGATGGTCCAGGAATCAGCGTGTTTTTACATGAGTAGAATGTGTCCTTGCATTTAAAATGCACCTCTGGGTTATTTGTGGGGCATAGGAATTCCTCCCCCCCCCCCCAGTATAGTCCAGCCCCCCACAAGATCTGAGGAACAGTGGACAGGCCCCCTGCTGGAAAAGTTTGCTGACCCCTGATCCAGCGGGCAGGAGGTGTTGGGCGCCTGGGTGTGGGTTGGCCTCTCTTTGATGGGGTAGGCTGAGGGGCAGCCATGCCCCGGGACTGAGGGGTCGTGTCCCTCCGGCAGGTACCCCTTAGCAGTGACCCAGCATCACGACAACGAGGACACCAGCAGCAGCCTCTACATCCAGAACGACCCCTGGAGCCCCACGGTCAGCTTTGAGAACTTCCTCAAGAACGACGAGAGCCTGGAGAACCAGGTGAGGGCGGCCTGGGCGTGGGGGGCAGGAAGAGGAGCAGCAGGGCGGCTCACTTGGGGGTTTGGGGGGAGCACACACGGAGATCCAGGCAAGGGCAGGCAGATTCATGCTCCGTGATGCTCCCAGGACGTTTCCGAGCACAATTCAAAGTGTTGGTGCTGACCTTGAAAGCCCTCAACGGCCTCGGTCCAGTATACCTGAAGGAGCATCTCCACCCCCATCGTTCTGCCCGGACACTGAAGTCCATCGCTGAGGGCCTTCTGGCGGTTCCCTCCCTGCGAGAAGCAAAGCTATGGGGAACCAGGCAGAGGGGCTTCTCGGTGGTGGCGCCCGCCTTGTGTAACGCCCTCCTGTCAGATGTCAAAGAGAAAAATAACCACCAAACTTTTAGAAGACATCTGAAGGCAGCCCTGTTCAGGGAGGTTTTTAATGTTTGAGGCATTACTGTATTCTAATATTTTGTTGGAAGCCGCCCAGAGTGTCTGGGGAAGCCCAGCCAGATGGGCAGGGTATAAATAATAAATTATTACGATTATTATTCTCCCTCCGGCAGGACCTGGTGGCCTGGGTGACGGTGGGCTTCCTCCACATCCCCCACTCGGAGGACATCCCCAACACGTCCACGCCGGGCAACGTGGTGGGCTTCTACCTGCGACCCTTCAACTTCTTTGACGAAGACCCCTCTGTGGCCTCGCTTCGCACCGTCATCGTGCGCCCCTCTGAGCCTGGGGGCAGGTCTGGGGTGCATGTCCAGCGCTGGACCCCGGCCGACCCCATGCCCTGCGTCTCCCAGGAGCCCTTCAGCTACAATGGCACCTACTGGCAGGTGTAGCCCAGCCCCAGGCAGGATTGGCCCCATCTTCTTCCTCTCCACCCCTCAAACCCCAACCCCAGACACTGACCTCTCCTCCTCGGCAGCAGGTGTGCCAGCAGTTATTACTCACAGGAGCTAAGTAGAACCTCCATGTGCCGAGAGGGTCTACCACTGAGCACTGTCCTCTGGGGACACAGCAGGGAGGAGGGCCTGATGCCCACAGGCCCAGCTTGTGAGGCTCCCCAAAGCACTGGACGCTGGACTCAAGTGAGTTTTCCTGCTCCAAATGTCCACTTAGTTATATGTAAAGGTTATAAAATAACTAGTTGACTAAGAACATGAGAAGAGCATCTGCTGGAAGAGGCCCGTGGCCCATCTGGTCCTGCACCCAGTTCTCCCAGTGGCCGACCAGGTGCCCCCAAAGGGAAGCCCACTAGCAGGTTTCGAACTCAAGACCCTCTCCCCTCTTGTGGCATCCGGCGACTGCTGTTCAGAAGCATTGCTGCCTCTGAGTGTGGAGGGCAGAGCAGAGCCCTCCATGAATTGGTCTGACCCCTTTTTAAAGCCATCCAGCCCCCACAGTCTCCTGCCGCAGGGAGTCCCACGGTTTAACTTCTTGGATCCATCCTGATAACTATTTAATTAAAAGTCTCACGGTGACTCCAGTGGTTTTCTTCACCAGCTTCACACATCTGGAAGGGGGGAGCGAAATCCCTTTCCTGTCTCCTCCTTCTCCTGTTTGCCAAGTTCGCAGAAGAGTCCACCTCAGAGTCTTTCCCAAGCAGACGATGGATTTTAACTCTCAGAAGAGAGTCTTGCAATCCATCTGGGCAGTCCCTACATCAGACTCCAGGGGGCGCTCAATAATCTCCCAGAAGAATCCCTATGGGGCAGTGGCTGACCTACATTTAATAATAATAATAATAATAATAATAATAATAATAATAAATTTTATTTATACCCCACCCTCCCCGGCCAGAGCTGGGCTCAGGGCGGCTAACACCAATAAAATTACAGTAAAAACATAATGGGGGGGGGGGACCAATTTAAAATACAAGTTAAAATGCAGTTTAAAATTCAGCCTCATTTTAATAGTAGCCCATAGATCAAAACCATAAGGGGAGGGAAAAATAAGGGTCAGACTGAGTCCAAACCAAAGGCCAGGTGGAACAGCTCCGTCTTGCAGGCCCTGTGGAAAGATGTCAAGTCCTGCAGGGCCCTAGTCTCTTGTGGGAGAGCGTTCCACCAAGTCGGGGCCAGTACTGAAAAGGCCCTGGCCCTTTTGAGACCAATCTAACCTCCTTGCGACCTGGGACCTCCAAACTGGCAGTCCTGTAGGTACGGGGCCCCTGACGCTTGAACTGACTCGCAAACTCTCGGTTTGAGTTGTGTGACTCCAACTGGGTCTTCCTGACCCCAAATTGTTGAGAAACGTGGACTCAAGTTGCTTCTGGAGCCCTGAAGCTGAAGGTCCATTTATTTCAGAGTCGATTCACCCCTGATATGGGGACCCCCTTTTAAGGCGGGGGTTTCCTGACAATGCCAAACTATTCGGGGTGGGGTGCAAAACTAAGAGCGTCTGTGGGGAGCTCCCAAGAGACCTCTCCAAACCGAGCGAATGGTCACCCAAAGGGCAAATGCAATTTTATGGGGTGTAGTGGTTGGAGAGTCAGGCCAGGACCTGGGAGGGCAAGGTTCAAATCCTCCCGCTCAGCCATGAAGATCAGTGGGTGGCCTTGGGGGCCAGTAAGGCCTCAGCCTTGCCTATTTCATGGAGTTGTTGTGGGATAAGATGGGGAGGAGGAAAACTAGGTATGCTCCTTGGAGGAAAAGCGAGATATAAATGCAACCCATCAATCAAATACGTGACAAGTGACGCACTTTGGCGCAAAGCCCTTGGCCCCTTCAGGCAAAGCCTTCTGAGGGGGCGTCTGTCACACCTTTTGTGGGAGTGGAATTGTAGAGCTGGAAGGGACCCCAAGAATCATCTAGCCCAACCCCCCATTTGAAGGAATTTACTGGTTTGAAGGAATTTATGGTTTGAAGGAATTCTATAAAGATTCTCTATTGCGTATGTACATGGTCATTGTGTTGCATAGACGTTGCTGGCGTTCTCTTTGCAACACAGGGGTTTGTTTGGTTACTTATTGCTGTCCCAACTCCCTGGAAAGCAGGAATCTGCGTGAAAGGAATCCAACCTCTGCTTAAAAACCCTCGAGGGAGGAGGGCCCACCCCCTGCCAAGGGAGACCGTTCTTACTGGTGTTGAACTGGTGTTGAGTCGGAATCTCCTTTCTTGTAACTTGAAGCCATGGGTTCGAGTCCTACCCACACACAAGACCTCTGTTGATGCAGCAGAGAAAAGCATTCACCTTTTTTTGGCAAATTTGATGAGCATCTCCTCAATTCCTTCATCCAAATCATTTATAAAGACGTTGAACAACAATGGACCCAGGACAGAACTTTCACCCCCCCCAATTTGTCACTTTTTCCAGGATGGAGGGCAGAGCATTGGGCTGTTAGCCCTCCCTAGACCCTCCCTCCACAAATTCTCTTTTAACCCTTTCCTAGCGTTCCTGCTTAAAGGTAAAGGGACCCCTGACCATTAGGTCCAGTCGTGGACGACTCTGGGGTTGCGGCGCTCATCTCGCTTTATTGGCTGAGGGAGCCGGCGTACAGCTTCCGGGTCATGTGGCCAACATGACTAAGCCGCTTCTGGCGAACCAGAGCAGTACATGGAAACACCGTGTACCTTCCCGCCGGAGTGGTACCTATTGATCTACTTGCACCTTGACATGCTTTTGAACTGCTAGGTTGGCAGGAGCAGGGACTGAGCAACTGGAGCTCACCCCGTTGCTGGGATTTGAACCGCCGACCTTCTGATCGGCAAGTCCTAGGCTCTGTGGTTTAACCCACAGCGCCACCCGCGTCCCGTGGCAATACTATTTGTGCAGAATAAACACCACGCCATCAAACACAACCGGTCTTCCCTGCTGTTTGTGGTCTGCAAATGACACGTCACTGTTAACAGAATCACAGACTGTGGAGTCGTCTAGTCCACCCCTTTGCAGTGCAGGCATCTCAGCCCAAGCATCCCTGACCGGTGGCCAGCCAACCTCTGCTTAAAAACCTACAAGGAAGGAGAAGCCACAGCTCACGGAAGAACCCCGACCAAACCTAAGAGGAGGCGTGTAGTGGTGATAGGGGATTCCCTACTGAGGGGAACAGAAGCAGTGATCTGTGGGCCTGACAAGATGTCTCGGGAAGTGTGCTGTCTCCCCGGGGCTAAGATCCAAGATGTAACTGAACGACTGCAAGGAATCATAAAACCCACTGACAAATACCCCTTCCTCTTGGTTCATGTGGGAACCAATGACACTGCAAGCAATAGCCTCCAGAAGATCAAAAGAGACTACGAGGCTCTGGGCAGGAAGTTGAAGCAATTAAATGCACAAATTGTCATCTCATCTGTCCTCCCAGTTGAACGACGTGGCCCAGGGAGAGAGGGAAAAATAGTGGAAGTGAACAGCTGGCTTCGCAAATGGTGTAAACAGGAACGGTTTGGATTCTTAGATCACGGACTGCAGTTTCTTGAAGATGGACTTCTGGCAAGCGATGGGCTGCACCTCACAACGGTTGGGAGAAATGTTTTTGCCAAAAATCTCAGAAACCTCATCAGGAGGGCTTTAAACTGACCAATGTGGGGGAGGGAGACAGTGCTCCTGAAGGTAGGAGTCTATCAATTGATGAAGATGATCATCCAAATGTCATAGACCAAATGGAGCAAACAGCACGCAGACCTAGTGGTGGGAGGAAAAAATCCTTAAATAAGAGACACGGGGGAATGATTAAAGGACTTCAATGTCTGTACACTAATGCGCAAAGCATGGGAAATAAACAAGATGAGCTTGAGCTCTTGGTACAGCAAACTAAATACGACATAATAGGCATCACTGAAACCTGGTGGGATAAGTCCCACGATTGGAATGTAATAATGGAGGGATACAATCTATTTCAGAGAAACAGACCAGACAAGAAAGGAGGAGGAGTGGCGTTATATGTCAGGGATGTGTATACCTGTGAAGAGATCCAAGATTTAGAACCTCAAAGCCAAAGTGAGAGCATTTGGGTCAAAATTAAGGGAGAGAAGAATAACAGTGTGGGAGTTTACTATAGATCCCCAAGCCAAACGGAGGACATAGATGATGCCTTCCTGGAACAGATGGCCAAGCATGCAAAAGGAAGGGAGATAGTAGTAATGGGGGACTTCAATTACCCGGATATTTGTTGGATGTCAAACTCAGCCAAGAGCATAACGTCAAACAGATTCCTCACTGGCCTTGCAGACAACTTCATTGTCCAGAAAGTGGGAGAAGCAACAAGAGGAACAGCCATTTTAGATCTGGTCCTAACCAATGTTGATGACCTGGTTAGTGGGGTAGAAGTGGAAGGATCATTAGGCGCGAGTGATCATGCTCTTCTGAAGTTTACTATACAGCGGAAAGGAGCAGCCAAGCATACTAGGACTCAATTTCTTGACTTTAAGAAAGCCGACTTCATAAAACTTAGGGAAGTGCTGGGTGAGATCCCATGGACAGTAATACTAAAAGGAAAGGGAGTTCATGATGGCTGGGAGTTTGTTAAGAGGGAGATAGTAAAAACACAAAGTCAGGCAATACCAATGAGACGGAAACATGGAAGGTGCCTAAAGAAGCCAGGGTGGCTATCTAAAGAACTTTTAACTGAGTTAAGATTAAAAAAGGATGTGTACAAAAAATGGAAAAGGGGGGAAACCACCAAAGAGGAATTCAAACAAATAGCCAGCACGTGTAGACACAAAGTCAGAAAAGCTAAAGCACAGAATGAACTCAGGCTTGCTAGAGAGGTTAAAAGCAACAAAAAAGGCTTTTATGGGTATGTCCGTAGCAAAAGGAAGAACAAAGAAACAGTGGGGTCACTCAGAGGAGAAGATGGTGAAATGCAAACAGGGGACACAGAAAGGGCTGAACTCCTCAATGCCTTCTTTGCCTCAGTCTTCTCCGATAAAGAAAACAATGCCCGACCTGAAGAATTTGGAGCAAATGATTCAGCAGAGGAAACACAGCCCAGAATAACTAAGGAGATAGTACAAGAATACTTGGCTAGTTTAGATGTATTCAGGTCTCCAGAGCCAGATGAACTGCATCCAAGAGTATTAAAAGAACTGGCAGATGTGATCTCAGAACCACTGGCAGTCATCTTTGAGAATTCCTGGAGAACAGGCAAAGTCCCGGCAGACTGGAGGAGGGCAAATGTTGTCCCTATTTTCAAAAAGGGGAAAAGAGAGGACCCAAATAATTACCGCCCAGTCAGTCTGACATCAATACCAGGGAAGATTCTGGAGCAGATCATTAAGCAAACAGTCTGTGAGCACCTAGAAAGGAATGCTGTGATCACCAATAGTCAGCATGGATTTCTGAAAAATAAGTCATGTCAGACTAACCTGATCTCGTTTTTTGACAGAATTACAAGCCTGGTAGATGAAGGGAACGCAGTGGATTTAGCCTACCTTGATTTCAGCAAGTCATTTGACAAGGTGCCTCATGATATTCTTGTAAAGAAGCTGGTAAAATGCGGTCTTGACTATGCTACCACTCAGTGGATTTGTAACTGGCTGACTGACCGAACCCAAAGGGTGCTCATCAATGGTTCCTCTTCATCCTGGAGAAGAGTGACTAGTGGGGTGCCACAGGGTTCTGTCTTGGGCCCGGTCTTATTCAACATCTTTATCAACGACTTGGATGATGGACTCAAGGGCATCCTGATCAAATTTGCAGACGACACCAAATTGGGAGGGGTGGCTAACACCCCAGAGGACAGGAGCACACTTCAAAACGACCTTGACAGATTAGAGAACTGGGCCAAAACAAACAAGATGATTTTTAACAGGGAGAAATGTAAAGTATTGCACTTGGGCAAAAAAAATGAGAGGCACAAATACAAGATGGGGGACACCTGGCTTGAGAGCAGTACATGTGAAAAGGATCTAGGAGTCTTGGTTGACCACAAACTTGACATGAGCCAACAGTGTGACGCGGCAGCTAAAAAAGCCAATGCAATTCTGGGCTGCATCAATAGGAGTATAGCATCTAGATCAAGGGAAGTAATAGTGCCACTGTATTCTGCTCTGGTCAGACCTCACCTGGAGTACTGTGTCCAGTTCTGGGCACCACATTCAAGAAGGACACTGACAAACTGGAACGTGTCCAGAGGAGGGCAACCAAAATGGTCAAAGGCCTGGAAACGATGCCTTATGAGGAACGGCTAAGGGAGCTGGGCATGTTTAGCCTGGAGAAGAGGAGGTTAAGGGGTGATATGATAGCCATGTTCAAATATATAAAAGGATGTCACATAGAGGAGGGAGAAAGGTTGTTTTCTGCTGCTCCAGAGAAGCGGACACGGAGCAATGGATCCAAACGACAAGAAAGAAGATTCCACCTAAACATTAGGAAGAACTTCCTGACAGTAAGAGCTGTTCGACAGTGGAATTTGCTGCCAAGGAGTGTGGTGGAGTCTCCTTCTTTGGAGGTCTTTAAGCAGAGGCTTGACAACCATATGTCAGGAGTGCTCTGATGGTGTTTCCTGCTTGGCAGGGGGTTGGACTCGATGGCCCTTGTGGTCTCTTCCAACTCTATGATTCTATGATTCTATGATTCTACTTCCTTCTCAGTCTCTTCCACTGATGATTCCCACAATTTGCCTTGTGTTTCCTTTGCATTGAAATTTCGCATGTGGTAAAAAGAGTCCAGCGAAGACCGCTGCCTGATGTCAAGTGGCAGGCAGTTCCAAAGTGTAGCTGCTGCCTCCCTGAAAC
Source organism: Podarcis pityusensis (assembly GCF_964106645.2). Taxonomy (NCBI): domain Eukaryota; kingdom Metazoa; phylum Chordata; class Lepidosauria; order Squamata; family Lacertidae; genus Podarcis; species Podarcis pityusensis. Next base: position 562,169 of record NC_138037.1, on the reverse strand, counting down.
ATCAGTTTCTTACCAATGTGGAAGGGGTATGATGTGGCGCCTGAAAAAGTGCTAGTTTTTTCTTTTTTGGATCTGGTACTGGGGTCAGGTTGGTGGCAGGAGTAAGGTTGTATCCCTGTGGAAGTTCAGCCCCCAAAAGTGGAAGTCCAGGCAAAAGGGGGGAAATGCAGAGCTGCTGCGTTGACTCCTTCCATATGGTGGTCTGTCTCCAAGACAAAATCCAGACCACCGGAGGGGATAGCCTGCTTTTGTGAGAATCCACCCCACTCTGAACAAGTCAGGGGGCTTGCATCTCAGTCTGCCACCGCACTCAGTCTGCGTGGGGAAAGGACTTAGGGGTCTTGGTGGACCACAAGCTTCACATGAGTCCACCGTGTGATCCAGCAGCAAAAAAGGTGAATGTTAGTCTCCAGATCAAGGGAACTAATAGTCCCGCTCTCTTCTGCCTTGGTCAGACCCCACCTGGAGTCCTATGTCCAGTTGTGGGAGGCACAATTTAAGGAGGATGTTGACAAGCTGGAATGTGGGCAGAGGAAGGTGACCGAGATGATCAGGGGTTTAGAAACTAAGCCTTATGAGGAGCAGTTGAAGGAGCTGGGGATGTCTAGCCTGGAAAAGAGGAGGCTGTGAGGAGATCTGGGAGCCACCTTCCAATATCTTAAGGGATGTCCCATGGAGGAGGGAGCAAGTTGCAAGAGAGGAGATTCTGACTGAACATCAGGAAGAAGTTTCTGACAGTCAGAGCTTTTGGGCAGTGGAACAGTCTCCTTTGGGAGGTTGCGGGCTCTCCTTCCCTGGAGATTTTAAAGCACAGGTTGAGTGGGCCTCTGCCAGGGATTCTTTCCCCCCCCCCCCCCAGCAACTGTTTATTGATGTAAATAAGTTTGTATTTGACATTTGACACTTGAGATCAACTACTTCATACATTTTATACATGGGGTATTAAAAGGTGAAGACCAAGATCAGCAGGTTTATTTCAGCACTGAATCATCGTCAGCTTCTGCCAGTGCTTTTGCAGTTCGTTCCTTTTCCTGACGCTTCTTCTCCTCCTCTGCTTCTGTTCTCCTTTCCTCCTCAGCAATAGGCTTCAAATAGTCCTATCTTTTCTTTCCACAGACTATCCCAATGAGCAGTGCAGAATACCTGCCGAACTTGCGGGGAAGCCTCCACCGGCGGGATCATCTTGCCTTCTCCTCCTCCGACCGCGAAGGAAGAAGTGACGTCCCTGCCAGGGATTCTTGAGTTGCAATTCCTGCACTGCAGGGGGTTGGACTAGATGACCCTTCGGTTCTATGACCCTATGATGCTCTTAATCCCTGGGGTCTGCCCTTTCCTAGGAGCCCCCTGAGGAAGGGGACCCTCCACCGTCCTGGGCAAGATCCAAACCATGGAAGAGAGGAGACCCAGCTGCCCTGGGAGGCAACCCTCTTGCTGCTGCCGCTGCTGACCCACCCTCGCGGGGGGGGGGGGCTCTCCTTTTTCTCCTCGCCCCCCTTTCAGGTCCAAAACATTTTTCCAGGGTGGATCCTGAGCCCTGGATCACAGGAGGCATTGAAAAGAACTTTTAAGCAGCCTTTTTGCCAGGCCTGGGTGCCCGCCCTGGCTCTCTGACCTTTTGCCATGCCTGGGTGCCCGCCCTGCACCCTGCCAGCTCCCAGGAGCTCTGGAAGCAGCCCCCCCCCCGACCTCCAGGCACCTGCTACTCAGCCCCACCCACTGCCCAGCAGCAGCCAGTCGCTGCCTCTCTCGGCCAGCCCTCCCCGCCCCTCCCAGGTATGATAACTCAGGGCTGCCCGCAGGAGCACCCAGCCTAAGCAGCCCTGAGAGGAGAGCAGAGCCCAGGAGCTGGACAGGTAAGGGGCACCTCTAGGGAGGGGGCGCCAGGGATCCAACTCAGAGCCAGGGCTGCACCCCAGCTCCAGAGGTGCCCCCCCGGGGCAGCACAGAGGGGCAAGGAGGGTCAAAGCTCCAGGGAGGGCATTTGCCTGGTTTCCTCAGGAAGGAGACCAGGAACGAGGGCACCTTCCCTCCTGCCAAGCCCGCGATGCCCCACATGGCACGGGAGTTTGTGGTTTTCTGTCCCAGAGGGGGCTCATTCCTGAGATGCAAGCAGACAGGTTTTCTCTAATATGCTAGTGCTGCCCTGTTAACACTGGGATTTGCAGGCCCTCCCAATACCCAACTGGGCTCCCCCTCCCACCTTTGTCCTCCCTCTGCTGTCACCCCGTTTCTCTCCCCCCGCTGCTGCTCTGACCCTGGAGGCATCTGAGGGGGACATGGTCTGGGGATCCCACTTGCTTCGGAGCCACGCTTTCTGGTTCAAAGACTTCCAGCTATTACTCAGGGCTTAGAAAAATGCACTCTGCACGTGCTCGGGGGGGGGGGGGACACCCCTTCCTGGATATATTTGTTATTTCTATAGCACTTCAGAGGGTTCCGCAAAAAGCGAATTGCCAGGCAGGCCCTCCAAAAATATCTCGTGGCCCGTTGCAAAGTGGCGACCCTGCCGTCAGAGCGGATTCTTGGCAGCCGCTCTACGAGGCTGGAAGAGGGAGAGGCGAGGCATTGCGTGGCCGGGGGGTGAGCTAGATGGCCCTTGGGGTCCCTTCCGACTCTATGATTCCCTGAGCCCCTCCAGGCCTCCTCTTCCCATTACGACCCTCCCCAAGAACTCCGTTTCACCCGCTATCAAAGTAAAGCAAGAAAACAAGCGAGATGTTGCAATATCTGAATTCAGATAAGTTGTCTAAAAGATGAAAACAAAACCCTCGTTCTGCGCTTTACAGCAGATTGAAGTCCACAGACTTTTACCCCGGGAGATTCCGGCCGCAGCGGCTCAGCTCTGATCAGGCGGCGCTGCCAGGCAGTTCACATTCAGCAAAGCGGGAGAGGAGGTCTTGCAAAGCCTTGCGCTCGGTTCCGTCGGGGCGGCCCCAAAGCTGAGCTTCCCTGTCGAGCAAAGCGCCTGTCCGAACTGCTCAGCTCTGCTTCGCGGTGCCACCAGTGGGAGAATTTCTCCCACCGCAAGTAGCGGGGGTGGGGCTGATCCAGACTTGGGGTGGCAGCATGCAAGGCAGGGAAGGGTTAAAGACTCTCTAGCCCTCCCTTTGTGGGCGCTGCTCCCCCCCCCCCGCGCGCCAAAAAACCACCCATTCGTACGATAGCTACTTGTAGGGAGGTTTCCATGTCCAAACTGGATCGGATTAAAACCAGAGTTTTCTGCTGGCTCTTGAGGACTTCGCGTGGGACAGGGCCCTGCCTTCCACGCGGAAAGAAGATCCCGGGTTCACTCGGCAAGGGCATCTCCAACTTGGGATGAGCAAGACCCTTGCTTGATGCGGGGCAGGTTTTAATAGGTAGGAGACGATATACAAATTCGATTTATCCCTCCAGGCACCCACATTTGTGGGCTGAGTAGCGGTAAACATCCCTCCCCCCCTTAGCAGCAGAATTGAAGAAGGTTGTGGAGCCGTCTATTTAGCCGGCTAGGATGCGAGCTGGCTCTCCCTTTTCCTGTACCCGACTCTACCAATTACATTTTCTGTGGTCTGAGTCTCTGCTAAGTAGCAAGAACATCCTTGCTGGACTTGACTGCCATCTCCCACACTTGAGACCCCGAGAGCTGCGGCTGCCACTCAGTGTCGCCAAGACTAAAAAGAAGAAGAAGAGTTTGGATTTGATATCCCGCCTTTCACTCCCCTTAAGGAGTCTCAAAGCGGCTCACATTCTCCTTTCCCTTTCTCCCCCACAACAAGCACTCTGTGAGGGGAGTGGGGCTGAGAGACTTCAGAGAAGTGTGACTGGCCCAAGGTCACCCAGCAGCTGCAGGTGGAGGAGCCGAGACGCGAACCCGGTTCCCCAGATTACGAGGCTACCGCTCTGAACCACTACACCACACTCCGGAGTCAGACTCTGGAGAAAGACTGGGCCCCGGATCCTGCCCCGACCCCACTTGCGTGACGCCTCCCCCCTTTCTGACGCCTCCCTCTTTCTCCCGCAGGGCGAGATGTGGTCCTCTGCTTTGGCCGTCTTCGGCCTCCTGGCCGCGGCCGCCTCCGGCCAACCCCCGCAGCGCCACGAGGGGGTCTCCATCTTCTCCGACTTGACTCCGGCGGAGCTGCGGGCCGTCCGCGACTTTCTGCTGGGCCGGCCCGAGCTGGGCCTCCAGGCGGATCCAGCCCCCTCCCTGGCCCAGAACAGCCTGTTCCTGGTGGAGCTCTTGACCCCGAAGAAAGGGCGCGCCTTGCAGTACCTGGAGTCCGGGGGGCGCCGCCCCCGACGCCGGGCCAGAGCCGTGGTCTTCTTCGGGGCCGAGGCGCAGCCCAATGTCACCGAGTACGTGGTGTGGCCCCTGCCCGCGCCCACCTCCTACCGGCCCTGGGGGAAGCCGGCGCCCTTCGCGGCGCGGCCGATGTCGCAGCTGGAGTTCGGGCTGCTCTCGCAGCGGCTGGCGGAGAGCTTGGCTCCGCTGCAGCAGTTCCTGCTGGACGCCTCGGGCTTCGGCTTCGGGAACTGCGGCGACCGGTGCCTGACCCTGACGGAGGTGGCCCCGCGGGGCCTGGCCTCGGGCGAGCGCCGCACCTGGCTGGTGCTCCAGCGCTTCGTGGAGGGCTTCTTCCTGCACCCGGTGGGGCTGGAGGTCCTGCTCGACCACCGGGAGCTCGACCCGAGCCTCTGGCAGGTGCAGAAGCTGTGGTACAACGGGCGCTACTTCAGCAGCGCCGAGGAGCTGGCCCAGCTCCACGCCTCGGGCGCCGTGCCCGTCGTGCCTCTGCCGCCGCACCCGGACGAGAGCCTCTTCTCCACCTTCGTGCCGCGGGGGAGCTTCTCGGCGGGGCCCCCGACGGACGCGCACGGCGCCAAGGTGTGCGAGCCGCAGGGCCGCCGCTACTGGGTGGAAGGCAACCTGGTGGAGTACAGCGGCTGGAGCCTGGCCTTCCGCCTGCGCACGTCCACGGGGCTGCAGCTCTTCGACGTGCGCTTCAACGGGGAGCGCGTGGCCTACGAGGTGAGCGTGCAGGAAGCCATCGCCATCTACGGGGGGAACACGCCGGCCGCCATGCAGACCAAGTACATCGACGTGGGCTGGGGCATGGGCTCCGTGACGCACGAGCTGGCGCCCGGCGTCGACTGCCCCGAGGGGGCCACCTTCCTGGACGCCCACCACCTGTACGACGCCCCGGGCCCTGTGCGCTTCCCGCGCGCCCTCTGCGTCTTCGAGCTGCCCACGGGGGTCCCTCTGCGCCGCCACTTCGACAGCGACTTCCGCGGCGGCTCCCACTTCTACGCGGGCCTCGAGGGCGCCGCGCTGGTCCTGCGCACCACCTCCACCGTCTACAACTACGACTACATCTGGGACTTCCTGCTCTACCCCAACGGGGTGCTGGAGAGCAAGGTGCACGCCACGGGCTACGTGCACGCCTCCTTCTACACGCCCGAGGGGCTCCGCTACGGGAACCGCCTGCACGAACACCTGCTGGGCAACATCCACACGCACCTGGTGCACTACAAGGTCGACCTGGACGTCGCAGGTGGGGCCCTCGCTCGCTCGCTCGCGGGAAGGGGCGCGGGGGGAGTCGGGGAGGCCCTAAGCCCAGTCCATCCTCAGTCGCCCCCCTTCCCCTTTCCAGTTACGGAACCGGCCGAGCTCCGAGGAATTGCGCCTGTTTGCAGCTGTGGCTGCTTTTATAGCATCGTAGAGGCGGAAGGGACCCCCAGGGTCATGTAGTCCGACCCCCTGCAATGCAGGAATCACAGAACCCTCCGCAGGTAGTCTCCCACGAAGGAGAGCCCGCCGCCTCCCAAGGGTGTCCGTTCTGCTGTCGAGCATCCCTTGCCATCAGGGTCACGTCTGAAGAAGAGCCAGGCGCCCCCCCCCCCCGTCGGGGAAAGGGAGGGGGCGGCTGTGATGTTCTCGCAAGCCGCTCTCCTCGCCCCTCGCCCAGGTCCAGAGTCTCAGGGGGCAAGAGGCGCCTCGTTCTGTCCTCAGGCAACCCCGGGAGATAACGCCGGACTCTCGAAGGCCAAGCGGGGAGGGGAGGGGGCTCTGCGGCCAAGCCCCGTCCTTGACCCCCGGCAGAGGAGCTCGAAGGCAGGCAGGCAAGGGGGAGGTCCCAGCCTCTGCCTCCAAGCGCCAGAGCGAGCTGCCCCCCCCCCCGCCTCCCAGTCACTCTGGAGGCTCCATCGCAAGGTCTGTAGAACAGAGCAGAGGCGTCTCCCCGCCCCCCAACTCCGCTTCTTGAATTTGTAGGGCAGCACTTACCATTTGGGGGCCGCCCGCTTGGTGCCATCAACTTACTCCCCATGCCCCCTACCCTACAAAAAGCATTATATTCAGAATATTGACCTGCGCAACCATCTCAGGAAGATAAGCATAGAATCAGGGAATGATAGAGTTGGAAGGGACCCCGACGGTCATCTAGTCCAACCCCCTGCAAGGCACAACGGAATAAAATTCAAACAGGGACAATTCATTGCACATTTGCGCAAACTCCGATAAAAACGGATTAGTTTAACTAACTCAACAAAATTGGTGCGCTTCATTCAGCGACTGCAGCTTTTCCAAGCCCGGTCGTTTGCACCTGCAACGCCCCCAAGGATTCCCGCTTCCCCCTTGGGGAACCCTTGTTGTGAGAGGGGAACCTTTTCCTCCCTCCTGCTGCTGGAGCTGCCCCCGCCGGCTCTCCTGGCCCGCTGCAAACTGCATGCCCCTCGGGGCAGAGGAGGAACCCTGGGGCTGGCCCCCTTTGCCGTGCCAGGCGCCCTCCTTGGCCTTAGCGAGCCCCCCCCCGCACCCCTCCCCTGCCGGTTCTCCTGACCCCCGTCCCCCCTGCTCTCCCCTCTGCAGGCCTGGAGAACAGCTTCGAGACGCTGGACGTGGCTCTGGAGAACATCTCTCTGCCCTGGGAGCCGAGCCAGCCGCTGGTGCAGCCGCGCCTGGAGCCTCAGCCGCGGCTCCGCGAGCGCCAGGCCGCCTTGCCCTTCGGCAAGCCGCTGCCCCGCTACCTGCTCTTCGGCAACCCGGCGAAGCCCAACCGCTGGGGCCACCGACGCAGCTACCGCCTGCAGCTCAGCTCGCACGCCGACCGCGTCCTGCCCCGCGGCTGGCAGGAGGAGCGCGGCATCACCTGGAGCAGGTGAGCCCGGCAGGTAGGGCGGGCGGGCGGGGCAGGCAGGTGAGCTGGGACGCCGAGCGGGAGGGCAGCCCCCACCCCACTTCCCAGCCGAAGGGAGCGGCGGGTCGCCCACGCCTGGAGAGTCTCCGGAGTGGACGGGACGGTTTCCCTCCCTTGCCGTCGGGGTCTGGCCAGAAAGAAGGCTGGAAACTGGTGGCAGGTGGGAGGCAGGAATTGCTCGCGAGGAGCCGCTGCTGGACAGCCCCGCGGGGACGGTGCTGCTCTGGCGCTGGGCTCCTGCTTCATGGAATCATGGAACTCTAGCGTTGGAAGGGACCCCGAGGGTCAACTAGTCCAACCCCCAGCAAGGCAGGAATAGGCAGGTGTCCCACATCAGGATGGAACCTGCAACCTTGGAATTATCAGCCCTCTCTCTAACCACGGGAGCTATTCAGGATTATGTTTTATTGTAATTTTATTGGTGTTAGCCACCCTGAGCCGGCTCTGGCCGATGAGGGCGGGGTATAAATAAAAAATTATTATTATTATTATTATTATTATTAACCTGTAACCCCAAAAGTTTGGATCTCCTCCAAACTGGTGCCAAAGGTTTGTGTTCATTTTGTGCCCATTTGGACCGGAAATTCTGCATTTTGTACTCCCCCCCCAAACTGAGTAATTAACACAGCAAGTGGGGGCTTCCAGGTTAACACCCCCAAATCCAGCGTGGTCTGATCCCCCCAAAAATTCAGGGTTACATTTCCTTGAAGCTTGCTGCTTGCCTGTGGGTTTAAGAACCTAAGGAGAGCCTGCAGGATGAGGCCATGGGGGGCCCATCCGCTCCAGCCCCCTGTTCTCACTGTCACCGGCCAGATACCCCAATGGGGAACCTGCAGAGAGCCTCTCTCCCCTCCTGGCCTTCAGAATCGTCTCTGCCTCTGAGTGTGGAGGGCAGAGGAGCCAGCACTAGATCTCTCCTCCATGAGCTCAAGGATCCCTGATTAAATATCTGCTTCAAATCCTCCAAGGAAGGAGATGGGGAGAAGGGAGCCTCCTTGATCCGGCGCACGGATGGTCCAGGAATCAGCGTGTTTTTACATGAGTAGAATGTGTCCTTGCATTTAAAATGCACCTCTGGGTTATTTGTGGGGGATAGGAATTCCTCCCCCCCCCCCCAGTATAGTCCAGCCCCCCACAAGATCTGAGGAACAGTGGACCAGCCCCCTGCTGGAAAAGTTTGCTGACCCCTGATCCAGCGGGCAGGAGGTGTTGGGCGCCTGGGTGTGGGTTGGCCTCTCTTTGATGGGGTGGGCTCAGAAGCACCCATGCCCCGGGACTGAGGGGTCGTGTCCCTCCGGCAGGTACCCCGTAGCAGTGACCCAGCATCACGACAACGAGGACACCAGCAGCAGCCTCTACATCCAGAACGACCCCTGGAGCCCCACGGTCAGCTTTGAGAACTTCCTCAAGAACGACGAGAGCCTGGAGAACCAGGTGAGGGCGGCCTGGGCGTGGGGGGCAGGAAGAGGAGCAGCAGGGCGGCTCACTTGGGGTTTTGGGCGGAGCACACACGGAGATCCAGGCCAGGGCAGGCAGATTCATGCTCTAAATGGTCCTAAATGGCCTCGGTCCAGTATACTTGAACAAGCGTCTCCACCCCCCCCCCCCCCGTCCAGCTCTGAGGGTCTTCTGACGGTTCCCTCACTGCGAGAAGCCAAGTTACAGGGAACCAGGCAGAGGGCCTTCTCGGTGGTGGCACCCGCCCTGTGGAACACCCTCCCACCAGATGAACAACTATTTTTTAGTTACAGATGGGTAGCCGTGTTGGTCTGCCATAGTCGAAATAGAAAAATTCCTTCCTGTAGCACCTTAAAGACCAACTAAGTTAGTTCTTGGTATAAGCTTTCGTGTGCAAGCACACTTCTTCAGATACACTGAAACAGAAGTTACCAGATCCTATTTTTTAGAAGACATCTGAAGGCAGCCCTGTTTAGGGAAGCTTTTAATGTTTGATGCATTACTGTATTCTAATATTTTCTTGGAAGCCGCCCAGAGTGTCTGGGGAAGCCCAGCCAGATGGGCAGGGTATAAATAATAAATTATTATGATTATTATTCTCCCTCCGGCAGGACCTGGTGGCCTGGGTGACGGTGGGCTTCCTCCACATCCCCCACTCGGAGGACATCCCCAACACGTCCACGCCGGGCAACGTGGTGGGCTTCTACCTGCGACCCTTCAACTTCTTTGACGAAGACCCCTCTGTGGCCTCGCTTCGCACCGTCATCGTGCGCCCCTCTGAGCCTGGGGGCAGGTCTGGGGTGCATGTCCAGCGCTGGACCCCGGCCGACCCCATGCCCTGCGTCTCCCAGGAGCCCTTCAGCTACAATGGCACCTACTGGCAGGTGTAGCCCAGCCCCAGGCAGGATTGGCCCCATCTCTTTCCTCTCCACCCCTCAAACCCCAACCCCAGACATTGACCTCTCCTCCTCGGCACTCCTGGCTTGCACCAAAGCCCACCTCCCAGATCCACCCCCCCAACTTCAGGCTTCCTGTGCACCTCAGACCCAGGCAGGGGACACCTGGGTGAAGGAGGGGGGCTGCCCCTCCAACATGAGGCAACTGATTTCCTGGGTCACATAATCAGTTTCATATTAGCAGATTTTTTTGGGGGGTGTGTGTCATCCTCCCCCACCACACACCTGTTTGAGAGTAAAGACAGCCAGCAGGAGGGACTTCTCCAGATGAGAAGGATGCAGGAAGGGCATGTGCTGGATCAGGCTCATCTAGCCAGGCACCTTGTCCTCACAGGCCCTGACCAGATGCACCCATGCCATGGATTTTGCTGCCACGGGACGTGGTGTAGCAGGAACCTCCCCCCCAATAATTCAGTTTGTACAAACTTCACACACACTCACACTCACACACTACACGCGCTACCCTTCTGCTATAAATTCATAGAAAATCAACCATACATCAGATCTGCACAGTTCCACTTTTATTTACTCTGTGAAGGAAGGACTACAAAATGGGGAAGGTTTGATACAGGGCAGCCATAATCCCTTCACCATCCCAGCACATACACAGGAGCCCTGCCCAGTTGCTATGCCAACCCTGATGGTCCTAGACAGAAGACCATCAAGACCACAAAGAACTTGCATATGGGAGTGGATTCAGCAGGGACTGGAACAAAGGACAATAATCAGCTCTTCCCTCTGGGGGCAGGAAACTGCAAACTCCCCTCTGTCACCTGGAAAGTATTCATGGGGAGGGGGAAAGGGGGAACCAGCCAGGTGACAGGACACTCAGGTTACCACCACAACTCCTCCCTCAATCCCTCCTTTCTGTGATGTATGTATGATGTTTCTGGGGGTGGGCTTGACCTACAGGATGGGAATTTCAAAAGTCTTTATAAGGCCTTGCACACCATTTTTCTGGGTCCTTCCTCTCTCCTGCAAGTGAGGGGAGCACCCTGTTGCAAGAGTTCAATAAAGGCCAAGCCTACAGGCTGCTGTTTTGCTCCAAGTAATCCTGGTTGGTGTCTTTGTTTTTGTCCAAGGGAGCCCTCGGATTTTCCATTAACAGTTGGCAATACCGTGTGTGTCAGTGGCTTGAGCAAACTGCTAGAGAGGAGGAGGGGGGCAGGTGTGCCAGCAGCTATTACTCACAGGAGCTAAGTAGAACCTCCATGTGCCGAGAGGGTCTACCACTGAGCACTGTCCTCTGGGGACACAGCAGGGAGGAGGGCCTGATGCCCACAGGCCCAGCTTGTGGGGCTCCCCAGAGCACTGGGCGCTGGACTCAAGTGAGTTTTCCTGCTCCAAATGTCCACTTAGTTATATGTAAAGGTCATAAAATAGCTAGTTGACTAAGAGCACGAGAAGAGCATCTGCTGGATGAGGCCCGTGGCCCATCTGGTCCTGCATTTTGTTCTCCCAGTGGCCAACCAGGTCAATAGGAAGCCCACTAGCAGGTTTCGAACTCAAGACCCTCACCCTCTTGTGGCTCCCGGCGACTGCTGTTCAGAAGCGTTGCTGCCTCTGAGTGTGGAGGGCAGAGCAGAGCCCTCCATGAATTGGTCTGACCCCCTTTTAAAGCCATCCAGCCCCCCCCCAGTCTCCTGCCGCAGGGAGTCCCACGGTTTAACTTCTTGGATCCATCCTGATAACTATTTAATTAAAAGTCTCACGGTGACTCCAGTGGTTTTCTTCACCAGCTTCACACATCTGGAAGGGGGGAGCGAAATCCCTTTCCTGTCTCCTCCTTCTCCTGTTTGCCAAGTTCGCAGAAGAGTCCACCTCAGAGTCTTTCCCAAGCAGACGATGGATTTTAACTCTCAGAAGAGAGTCTTGCAATCCATTTGGGCAGTCCCTACATCAGACTCCAGGGGGCGCTCAATAATCTCCCAGAATAATCCCTATGGGGCAGTGGCTGATCTACATTTTAATAATAATAATAATAATAATAATAATAATAATAATAATAAATTTTATTTATACCCCACCCTCCCCGGCCAGAGCTGGGCTCAGGGCGGCTAACACCAATAAAATTACAGTAAAAACATAATGGGGGGTGTGGGGGAACCAATTTAAAATACAAGTTAAAATGCAGTTTAAAATTCAGCCTCATTTTAATAGTAGCCCATAGATCAAAACCATAAGGGGAGGGAAACATAAGGGTCAGACTGAGTCCAAACCAAAGGCCAGGCGGAACAGCTCTGTCTCGCAGGGCCCTAGTCTCTTGGGATAGAGCGTTCCACCAAGTCGGGGCCAGTACTGAAAAGGCCCTGGCTCTGGTTGAGACCAACCTAATCACCTTGTGACTTGGGACCTCCAAACTGTTGTTATTTGTGGACCTTAAGGAGCACAGGAGAGGCTGTGCTGTAGGTAGGGGGCCCCTGAAGCTTGAACTGACTCTCAAACTCTCGGTTTGAGTTGTGTGACTCCAGCTGGGTCTTCCTGATCCCAAATTGTTGAGAAACATGGACTCAAGTTGCTTCTGGAGCCCTGAAGCTGAAGGTCCATTTATTTCAGAGTCGATTCACCCCTGATATGGGGACCCCCTTTTAAGGCGGGGGTTTCCTGACAATGCCAAACTATTCGGGGTGGGGTGCAAAACTACGAGGGTCTGTGGGGAGCTCCCAAGAGACCTCTCCAAACCAAGCGAATGGTCACCCAAAGGGCAAATGCAATTTTATGGGGTGTAGTGGTTGGAGAGTCAGGCCAGGACCTGGGAGGGCAAGGTTCAAATCCTCCCGCTCAGCCATGAAGATCAGTGGGTGGCCTTGGGGGCCAGTAAGGCCTCAGCCTTGCCTCTTTCATGGAGTTGTTGTGGGATAAGATGGGGAGGAGGAAAACTAGGTATGCTCCTTGGAGGAAAAGCGAGATATAAATGCAACCCATCAAATACGTGACAAGTGACACACTTTGGTGCAAAGCCCTTGGCCCCTTCAGGCAAAGCCTTCTGAGGGGGCGTCTGTCACACCTTTTGTGGGAGTGGAATTGTAGAGCTGGAAGAGACCCCAAGGATCATCTAGCCCAACCCCCCGTTTGAAGGAATTTACTGGTTTGAAGGAATTTATGGTTTGAAGGAACTCTATAAAGATTCTCTATTGCGTATGTACATGGTCATTGTGTTGCAAAGATGTTGCTGGCGTTCTCTTTGTAACACATGGTTTTGTTTGGTTACTTATTGCTATCCCAACTCCCTGGAAAGCAGGAATCTGCGTGAAAGGAATCCAACCTCTGCTTAAAAACCCTCGAGGGAGGAGGTGTAACTTGAAGCCATGGGTTCGAGTCCTACCCTCTGGAGCAGAAAACAAGCTTGCTCCATCTGCCATGTGGCAGCCCTTGAGATATGGGAAGGTGGCTCTCATGTCTCCTCTCAGTCTCCTCTTTTCCAACCTAAACATCCTCAGCTCCTTCAAGCGTTCCTCATCAGGCTTAGTTTCCAGACCCTTCATCATCTTGGTTGCCCTCCCTCACCCACCTTCCAGCTTGTCAACATCCTTCTTAAATTGTGGTGCCCAGAACTGGACACAGGATTCCAGGCGTGTTCTGACCAGGGCAGAAGAGGCAGGGATGGACTATGACCTCGCTTGACCCACACACAAGACCTCTGTTGATGCAGCAGAGAAAAGCATTCACCCTTTTTTTGGCAAATTTGTTGAGCATCTCCTCAATTCCTCCATCCAAATAATTTATAAAGACGTTGAAAAACAATGGACCCAGGACAGAACTTTCACACATACCCCAATTTGTCACTTTTTCCAGGATGGAGGGCAGAGCATTGGGCTGTTAGCCCTCCCTAGCCCCTCCCTCCACAAATTATCTTTTAACCCTTTCCTAGCGTTCCTGGGGAGCCGGCATACAGCTTACCACAGACCTTCTGATCAGCAAACCCTAGGCTCTGTGGTTTAACCCCCAGCGCCACCTGCGTCCCTTGCATTCCTGCTTAGCATGAAACAAATCTGGTCTCAAAGGAAGCACTTGGAGTTTGCATTTCATGGCTGGTCCTACCCCCCCCCCCCCAACCCCAGTGCCATTTGCAGAACGCAAGGGCTGCCTCCTCTTTGAGGCTGCCAAATCCCAAGCCCCCCCTGCCCCCTCCCTATGCAGGTGGATCAAACACACAGAAAGCGTGGCAGGGCAGGCATCCAACTTGAAGTTTATTGGGCATCGTTTCCTAATGCTGAGTACAGCATGCAGGTGGGGGGGGGGAGATGGGGGTGTCACGTGCATGTAGACAGGAGGGTCCAGGAGGGCAGGAGGGCGCAAGGCCCTTGGGAGCACCCGTGGCGTTCAAGGAAATGGGCCCCCCACTGATGGAAAAAGAAACGCCCTTGCCCCTCTTTGGAAGAAAGTGTCTTGTTTGTGGGGGAAGAGTTTAACCAATGCTTCCCCCTCTCGTTGGAGTCAAGCGGGAGATGCAGCCAGCACAACCTCCTTGCCCCAACTCCTATTTCTGGGGGCTGTGGATCTTATGGGGGGGCAGAGAGAAAAGTAGGGGTCACTCAGATGAGATGCAGCCCTGCTCCCTATATGCAGTGAAATGAAAGGACAGGAAGATCAGGGGGGAGGGAGAGGAATTCAGCCGGGGGGGGGGGCGGGGGCGGGGAGAAGCCCTTTCAGACAACCAAACCTGGGAACTGTGCACAAGCCCCCACTTGCCTTTAGAGAGGGGCTGCCCCACAGCTTAAGCTTCTCCTGTGGGGATCTCACCTCTGGTGGGGAGCCTATGGGGGGAGGACTACTCACTTTCCTTTGACACCTGTCAGGTGGGGGGGTCACTTTCTCTTCCAGGTCCTCCCCCAGCCTCTCCCTCTCTCCTGCCCCCCCACCTCATCTCCTTCCTAGCTCTGTGGGCCCCCCTGCAGCCCCACACTGCACTGGGAGAGAGGCTGGTGAGAGCCCACAGCCCAAAACCTGCCTGCTGTGGCACTTCTCCCCATCGCCCCCCACAGAAGATGGACCCACCGGGATGACTGGAGAGACTGGGGTCAATGGGAAGGGCTGGCATCTGAAGTGGGGCTTCATGCCCCCCCCCGCCTCCAGAGGGCTGGCTCTAGGTGTCGTTCCCCCACACCAAGGGTCAATGGCTATGAGTGGGCACCCACAGAGGCAGATGGGGGCTGGGAGTGGGGCAGACCCCCTCCCCATTATTGCAAGGGGTTGGACTAGCAGTTGGCTCCTTACCTCTCTCGCCCTGATCTTGCCACTGTGATCCACGGGACGGTCACCTCCAGACTGGATTATTGTAACTCGCTCTACGTGGGGCTGCCCTTGAGACTGACCCAGAAACTCCAGCAGGTGCAGAATGCTGCAGTGAGACTCCTTATGGGGTCCTCGCTGCGAGATCACATTCACCTGGTGCTATACTAGCTGCACTGGCTCCCGGTGGGGTACAGGATGAGGTTCAAGGTGCTGGTTTTAACCTTTAAAGCCCTATGCAGCCTAGGACCCTCGTACCTAGGGGACCGCCTCTCCTGGTATGTCCCACAGAGGACCTTACGGTCTTCAAACAAAAGCATCTTGGAGGTCCTGGGCCACAGGGAGGTTAGGCTGGCCTCAACCAGAGCCAGGGCCTTTTCGGCTGTGGCTCCGATCTGGTGGAACGCTCTGTCAGAAGAGACTAGGGCCCTGCAGGACTTGACATCTTTCTGCAGGGCCTGCAAGACAGAGCTGTTCCACCTGGCCTTTGGCCAAGGCACAGCCTGACCCTCTCTCTCCTGTAATCCTCACAGAACTCTAGCCCAATGGTTGCCATTAATTTGATTTTGAATTGATTTTAAAATGAATTGATTTTAGAATGCTGTGTTACTTTTATTGTTGTTAGCCGCTCTGAGCCCGGCTTTGGCTGGGGAGGGCGGGATATAAATAAAATTTTATTATTATTATTATTAGATGACCCTCCTGTTCTGTGCTTCTAAGCTAAGAGAGACCCCAGAAGGACCCACCTGGGCCAAACAGGGGGAGCCTCCCTCTCCTGGCCCCCCAATGCAGCCCCACCTTCTCCCTGGACCCCTTGGGTGCCCCCCCGCTTCCCCCCCGACCCCTCCTTGGACCCACGGGTGGCTCTGCATGTCCTGCTGGTCTGATATGTTTGGGGATCACAAGGGAGGGGATTCTAACCCTTATCAGTATTATTAATAATAGTTGTTATGAGTCATTATTACAACCGCTACTCCTGCAAGCAACCAGTCCGCTCGCCGCCGTCCGCACCAGCCAATCGCCTGGCGGTCACCACGGCGACTGGCCCACCCCTGTTAGGCCAGCTAACATCACAGTGGGTGGGGGGGCTGCCCCTCCTCTGGCCACGCCCCCTGGGCAGCCAATCACCACCATCCTTGAGGCTCATGGTGCGCCCCCCTCTCAGACCGTGACGGGTGGGGGGCCGCTTCCAACTCCCAAAAAGGCCCTCCGCTGGGGCCGCCTCTGCAAAGTCCATTAACTGCCGGGGTCCGAGCAGTGTCTGTGCAAGTCCGCGGAGAGGTCCGGAGGGGCCGGCGGCCGAGGGGGGGCGGGCAGCTGCCCTGGAAGCGAAAGGCGCCGAGGGGGGGCGGGGGGCAGCGGGTCCACCAGCAGCACCACGTCCCGGGGCTGGGCTGAGTCCACGCAGGGTCCTGGGAAATGGGAAACCTGAAGGGGGGGGGGAGAGAAAAAGAGGAGACAGAGTCAGTCCAGGAGGAAGAGGAGGAGGAGGAGGGACCCCTGGGGGTAGGAGGATCCTCTCTCCCCCTCCCCCAATAGCTGTCAGGGGGGCTCCAAGGGGTTGGGGGCACATACACAAGACCCCTGGAACCAAAGTCCCACATAAGATGTGATCATCCTGCACTTAATTCAATTTTTATCTCCATTCACTTTTTTCTAACCATAGTTTATCCTAAAATCCCCCCCCCAACATATTTTGGTGTCTTTTTGGAGCCAACAGCTGCACTGCAAATTCCTGGGGAATCCACTTCAGAACGTGAGGAGAGCCTGCTGGATCCGACCAGGATCCCGCCTAGTCCAGCATCTTGTTCCCCTGTGGGAGATTAGAAGCCTAACCTAAGTAATGCATCTTCTTGCTAGTTCCCACGAGAAGCGGCTTCGGCTGGATCTACACACAGGAAAACCCCGCTATAAATAACTAATTGTTATGAAGGAATGGGTTTCAGCGCAGTTAGTTTGAAACTGACTCAAAACCCCCCTTTTTCTTCTTTCTCAAAAGAACATTTATAAAATGCATTAACTCGAGCTGTTGAGCAAATGCATAACAAGAAGACAGCTGTATAAACAAAGCTCTCTCCTTTATCAGTCACGGCAAAGGGTGACCTTGGCTGTTCCAGTGGAATAGGGATGACATGTCTGAGTCTTACCTTACCACACTCTGACGCACAGACCTAGTCCAGGAACAGCGCCAGAGTGTGTTCTTGGAGTTGGTGACCTCTTTCTCCAAGATAAGAGCATAGGAACAGAAATACCCTTATATGGTCAAGAGTACAGGAAGGAACACCCTTTTATGGTTAAAAGTACCGGAGCAGGAACATCTGTGATGTCAACCTGCGTGTATAAGCTGACGTGGTTGGATTCCTGGGGAAGGGGGAGAGGGTGCCTGGAGGATATATATACTGCATGAAATCTCTCATTTCTTTGGACTTGCTGTGGACTGACCACACAAGTGCCTTTCTGCTGCTCCGGAGAGCAGGAATAAAGAACTCTTTCTCTGAAGCAACCCTCGGTGTCATTTGACTTCCTTCCTCCCGTCCAGGAGCAATGCAGAGCCCACCAATCGGTAGAGTCTAATAAGGCTACAGTTATAACAAAAGGAAAAAAAAAAGCTATGTGAAATTGCATAGAAAGGTTTTGTGCTCTACAGCGCCATCTGGTGTTGCATGTATAACGCATTAAAAACACTTTTTTGACTAGCTGAGTCCTAAGTCATTTGAGCTGTATGGCTTAGGCAGAGCCTGAGACCATAGAAAGGCAACTGGTAGAGAGGGCTTTGCGTGACATCATCTCCCCTCCTCCCTGACCAGCGTTGGAGGCAGACATGCCTCTGCTTGCTCCAGCCTTGCCCAAATCCCTGGAGCTGGTCAGGCTGCAAATACCAGTCTTTTGCCTGCCTGGCTGCCTCCCTCCCCTCACCTGAGCTGGGGTGTGGAGCGCCTGAGGCCGGGTGGGGCTGATGGGCAGGGGGGGCTCCCCTGGGGCCGGCCCGGGGCCCGGGGCCACTGGAGGCAGCGGAGAGGAGACAGCGCTGTAGGCAGGAGGCACCAGCACAGCCTGGCGCTGGAGAAGCTGCAGGATGGCCGACACGTCCGCAGTGAGGCGGCTCTCCAGCCTGGAGGGAGAAGAGAAACACAGAACTGTAGAGTTGGAAGGGACCCCCAAGGGACATCTAGTCTAACCCCTTCGCAGGGCTGGAACCACAGCTGTCAGCGGCTCCCAGCTGGTTGCCCAGGAAAGTATAAAGACAAGGAAAAGTTTCTTACTGTCCTTTTTTATTTCAAACTTTACAGAGAGAGGCTATAGAACCCAGCCTCTTGGATCTCCATCTCCCCAATCTCTCCTACTTCCTCATTCATCATCATCATCACCTCCTTTATGGGTGCTGCTACGTGCCCCCCCGTCTTCAAGCTCTTTGCTCTTCTATTTTTAAGGCACACCAGGTTCTGGTGACTGGAAGCGGTTGCGGACGCCACATAACACCGGTCCTGAAAGACCTATATTGGCTCCCAAGAAGTTTCTGAGCACAATTCAAAGTGTTGGTGCTGAACTTGAAAGCCCTAAATGGCCTCAGCCCAGTAGACCTGAAGGAGCGTCTCCATCCCCATTGTTCAGCCCGGACACTGAGGTCCAGCTCTGAAGGCCTCCTGGCGGTTTCCTCCCTGCGAGATGTGAGGTTACAGGGAACCAGGCAGAGGGCCTTCTTGGTGGTGGCGCCCTCCCTGTGGAACTCCCTCCCACCAGATGTCAAGGAGATTAACGACTATATGACTTTTAGAAGACATCTGAAGGCAGCCCTGTTAGGGAAGCTTTTAATGTTTGATGTTTTCTTCTGTTTTTAATCTGTTGGGAGCTGCCCACAGTGGCAGGGGGAAACCTCTGCCCCTCCCCCGAGGGAGCCCTGATGGGTGCCCCCCCTGCCCCCCCTCCAATACCTGTTGAGCTGCTTCTGGAGCAGGTCCAGGCGAGCCTCCAGCTCGCAGCGCTGCCTCCGGCCGAGGGGGACGCTGCTGCCCAGCGGGATGTTGAGGGCGGTGTGGGCAGGGGCGGGGCAGCGGGGCAGCTCTTGGTACTGGTGCCCACGGCTCTCTCCCCAGAAGCTGAAGATATTGGACACGCCTGAAAAGGCCCCTGCGGAGAGGAGGAGGGAGAGAAGCCAGAGAGTGGCGGGACTGGAAGGATCCCAAAGAGTCATCGGAAGAATCCCAGGCAGGGGGGCCACCAACAGCGTTCAAAACTAGCCGGGCGCCGGGCGCATTTGGCGCCAGGCAACCGGCTGTTTGCAAGGAAGTGGAGATGTCTAGTCGTCAGGTTTGGCAACTAACATCTCCAGCCAGAAATTTTACAGTTTGGTTTGAGAGTTGCGGTGCTCTGGTATTATTTTGTGTTCTGCTTTGACCTTCTTCCGGCTTTTCCTCTGTAGAGTCATACCTCAGGTTACAGACGCTTCGGGTTGTGTGATTTCAGGTTGCACACCGCACAGAACCCGGAAGTACCAGAACAGGTTACTTCCAGTTTTCGGCGCTTGTGCATTAATTGTGCATTAATTTGGAACTAATTTGTGTAATTGGGTTTATACTGGAAAAATAATTGACAATTATGTTTGCTAAACAGGCACATGAAGGGGTTAAGACCCAGAGAGTCCTTTAATTCCTAGAGGGCGTTCTGTGAAGTGACATCCTTTGTTTGCACAGGCAGGGAAAAGACAAGGGCTCTTAACCTTTTGTACTTCCGCCTGAAGAACACTCTATTTGTCGTCATGTAGCCTGGGATCAGATGCAAGGTCTGATCTCCCAAGCACAGGCACCATCTTTTATCTCAACCATGTATTTTTAGTAACTTATTGCTCTCTGCTGAATCCTGTGCAAGACTTTCAGGTAAGTAAACATTATATTTTTCATGCCTTATTTATGTCTATGTCTAGCTCTGGCTAAGATTACACAGCCTTAGTTCCTTACTTCCAGTTTAAATGCTGTGAAGGGTGGTATATTTTTAGCTCTGCAAAACCAATACCGTATTTTTGTATTTTTTCACTCCATAAGATGCACTTTTTTCTTCCTAAAAAGTAAGGGGAAATGTCTGTGCATCTTATGGAGCGAATGTGTGGTCCCTGGAGCCGAATTGCCCAGGGGCAAAAAGCAGATCATGCTCTTTTTTTTTTTTTGAAAGAGGAAGGGGGGTGTTGAAACAAAGCCGCTGATCAGGAGAGAGATAAGGGATGCTAGAGATAAAGGAGGCTGCCTGGGAGGGGGGAGGTAAGGACAGCAAACTTGCAAAGAGAGGAGACAGGAAGACTAAAGCAATAAGGAGAGAAATTAGAAGAAAAGGAGGAGCAAAAAACTGCTCCAGCTAAGGAAAAGACACTAAGGCAAACAAGAGGGAAGGGAGTGTTGAAAGGAAGCAGCTGATCGGTGGGATCAGAAGAGAGATAAGGGACCCTAGGAGTGGGGAGGTAAAAGCCCATGGATCCTAAGGATTTTTGCATTGGGTCACCCCAAATTCACCATCAGATCACATAGCATGTCCATGGCTAAAGCCTGTACCAAGAAAATCACGCACCCACTGTTGCCTGGGGCCGCAATGGCGCAAAAATGTGGTTACAAAGCATGGATCCACATGGACCCTCAGGATGTTTGCATTGGGTCACCCCAAATTCACCATCAGATCACAGGTCTGTGGCCACAGCATGAACCACAAAAATCATACATCCATTGTTTCTTTCAGAATATTTTTTTCCTTCTTTTCCTCCTCTAAAAACTAGGTGCGTCTTATGGAGCGAAAAATACGGTACTTTGAATTTCCTCTCCTACCGAATAAAATCCATGAGGTGTGTGGGATTGCCAGCCTCAGGGTTTTAGGACACCTGTATCAATGCTACTGGGAATTTAGGACCAGAGCTGTGAGAGACCAGCACCCTCCTCAGGGATCTGGGAGAGATTCAGGGAGCACCTCTTTACACTCAGAGTAACTCATACGGAAACTGCCTGGGAAATGTGGGCTGCATTGGTCTCACGAGTTCCTGGGATTAGGAAGTTGGGGGGGAGGGGCTCTGCCAGGGAAACAAGCCAGCTGCTTTGACCATCTCAGACTAGGAGAAGGCAGGTGGGAATCACAACCTCTAGGCTGCTAATTTGGGGGTTGTGGCAACAGGACTTGCCCTGCCCCCCTGGCTTCATCCTGTCCAGGGCTGTAGATGGGGGTGGTGAGGTGGGCCCCCGCCAGGGGTGCAGGCGATGGGGTGTGTGTGTGTGCAAAATCAGCTAAAAATATGTCCATAAATATAAATATTGATTATTGCCTCATAAGAAAAGGTTTTTAAAAGAGGGTGAACTGAATGGGGGGGTTGGAGGAAGGGGCGCAATCTGGACCGTTCTGCCAGGGGCGCAAGATCACGCGGCTCCGGCTCTGACCCTGTCCTACCTGAGAGTGGATTGCAGACGTCGCTGCGTTTGGGGTCCGCGGCTGCAGGGGAGGGGGGCTGGCCGGCAAGGTCCGTGGGGTGGAAAGGCGACAGCTCTGGGGCGCTGGAGACGGGGACGGGGGTCTCCTCCTCGTCACTGGAGGGCGGGCTGGACGCCACGGAGCTGCTGAGGCAGGGGTCCCATTTGGGGGGTCTGCGGGGAGCCCCCGGAGCTTGGCAGTTCTGGCCGACGTCCAGCACTTTGGGCTGGCCTTTGCCTTCCCCCGGAATCTCCTCATCTGTGCGGAGAAGGAGAAAAGGATATTGGCCGGCCAGATCCAGTGAGTGGCAGTGCAGTGCAGTGGTTAGAGTGTTAGGCACCAGGACCTGGGGAAGGCCAGGGTTCAGATCCACCTACCTGGGGGCCAGTCGCAGCCTCCTCTCAGCCTCGCCTACCTCGCAGGGTCGTTGTGGGGTTTAAATGAGGAGGGGGAGAAAGCTCCTCCCAGCTGAGAGACCCAGAAGTAGCCGCTACAGGAGCACCCATGGGAAAGGGAGCACAGCGGGTGTTGGGAGACCCCTTGAGGTCATCCAATCCAACCCCCACCTACTTACCTTTCTCGGTGCGGCGGCGGAAGGAGAGCTTGCGGCGCCGCAGGCGGTTGAAGCCGCCGTTCATCTCGTCGCTGCTGGGCGACCCCGGAATCATGTTGGTCTGGAAGAGAAGGGGTGGCCGTGAGAAGCGTACCGGGGGGGTGTCTCCCAGGACCCCCACCTTTCTGGCCCTGAGCTGGCCGGCCACAGAAGCCCACCCCCCTCGGGTCTCCCAGAGGCGACAACTCACGTCGCGCAGGTTGAAGGTGATCTCTAGGTTGGACCAGAAGTGGTCAGAGAACTCGGGGTACATGTCCAGCACCTCCAGGAGGTCCTCGCGGTGAATCTTGTGCAGGTCGCAGTAGGTCAGGGCGCGCACGTCTGCGTTGGACTTGCCGGGCCGGGCGTACAGGTTGAGGGGCTCCCCAAAGATGTCGTTCTTCCCTGGGAGGGAGGAAGAGAAGGGGGGGGGAACTGAGCCCTTGCGCAGCCGGGAGAGGCGCATAGAAGGCCACACAGGAGATTGCCCTCCTCGTCATCCTCTCGCACCCAGAGCTGGCTCTGCTGTTCCTCCAGAAAACCCCCTCTGCCCCTCCTCCACCCGCTTCTCCCTCTGTGGCCATGATCCCAGGCTCAGCTTCAGTGGCTCCTCAGTGGCCCAGAGTGCCTTCCATCACCTTCGGCTGGTGGCCCAGCTATGCCCCTATCTGGACAGGGAGAGCCTAACCACTGTTCTCTATGCTCTGGTATCCTCAAGGTTAGATTACTGCAATGCATTCTACGTAGGGCTGCCTCTGAAGACGGTTCGGAAACTTCAGCAGGTGCAGAATTCAGTGGACAGGTTGCTCAGCGGAGCAAGACACTTTGAGCATGTTACACCGATCCTGGTCCAACTGCACTGGCTACCGATTAGTTTTTGGGCCCAATTCAAAGTGCTGGTTTTGACCTATAAAGCCAGGGGTCAGAAAAAATAAAAATAAAGCCAGGGGTCAGCAACCTAAGGCCTATGGGCCAGAAGCGGCCCACGGAGGTCGTTTGACCGGCCCACAAGCTGTCCCCAAACTGAGCTGCCCACTTGCGTGCTGCGCTAAACCAGCGCAGCGCGGCGACTCGCTTCCGCGGCGCTGACAATTGTGTCTGCGCAGACGCCAAAAATTGTGCCTCGGGATCTCTGTGGGAATGATCCGGCCCAGGCAAGATATACCTTGCTGACTCCCCGTATAAAGCCTTAAATGGCTCAGGACCGCAATACCTCAAGGACCGCCTCTTCCCATATTAACCTACCCAGACCCTGAGATCACATTCTGTGGCCCTTCTTCATGTGTCTCCTCCTTGTGAAGTCCGCAGGGTGGCAACACAAGAACAGGGCCTTCTCTGCAGTGGCTCCCTCTTTGTGGAATGCTCTCCCCAGGGAGGCTTGCCTGGTGCCTTCATTATAAATCTTCAGGCTCCAGGCGAAAACGTTCCTCTCCTTAGTTGGAGGCTTTGGAGCAGAGGTTGGATGTCCCTCTCCCAGAGGTGCTTGAGCTGAGATTCCTGCATTGCAGGGGGTTGGGATAGATGACCCCTGAGGGTCCCCTCCTATAATTTTATGATCCATTGGAGGTTTTTAAGCAGAGATCGGATGGTCATTAGTTGTGGCAGCTTTGCTTGGGATTCCAGCATTGCAGAGGCTTCTTGTGGGGCTGGAAGGGACCCTGAGGGTCACTGAGCATTGGAGGGAGTTGGTCTGGAGAACCCCCTGGGGGTCCCTTCCAATTCTACAGTTCTGGGGCAGCTGCGTTTGGGCCCCTTCTCTGCCCGTCACTGCTCCTGGCAAGCTTTCTTGCTGCTGTTACTGGCTGGGGCCACAGTCCCAACCTTCCTGTGCCCTGGCGACCACATGGCTCGTGCAGGAAAGGAGCTGTTTGGGGTCGGGGAGTTGGCCCAGCAAGTCACGAAATCCTAGGATTGTACAGTTGGAAGGGACCCCAGGGGTCATCCAGTCCAACCCTCTGCAAAGTGACAGCAGACTGAGGAGTGGGGCGTGTGTCTGGCGATCTCCACCAGGCAGCAGGGACCTCCCTCCTTGCCAGCAAAGCTATTCGTAGCAGCCTAGATGCTGAGGGCGGCAGGCAGTTCTGGGTGGTGCTGAGTCTCAGGAAGGTCGCAGGGGGGCAGGAACGAGGTGGGGAGAAATGGGCAGCTTTGAGCAAGGCGGGTTCAGGGAGCCGAGAAGAGCTGCCTATAAATATCCTGGGATGCTCTGCTTCGGTCCCAGGTGAGGCAGCTGCGTCTCAGAAGGAACAGCAGAGACTCATTAAGCCGGATTTCGTCTCTGCAGGGCGAACAGGAGGCCCGATTTATTTGAGGGCGGCTTCTTCCTCCTGGGCTCCGGCCACCTTGGAAGCAGGAGCCAGAGGAAGGAGAGGTCACCGGGAGGCCTGGTTTCCTCTGGAGGAAACCGGGCAGAGAGACCCGCCAGGAGAGTCTTCTGCCAAGGCTTCTCCCGGAAGCAAGCTCTGCTCAGGTGCCCGACCCCTTGCAGAAGAGCATCAGAAGAGGCTGCAGGATCTGTCCTGAATATTCCAGCTTTCATCTTCCTTGGATGCCCAGGAGTTTGAGTGTTACAAGAGGGGGAGAAAACAGTCTCTCTGTCCGCCTTCCCCACGCCAGGCATCCTTCCTTAAACTTCTATCATTGCAACCTTTCTTCAGGCAGAGGGCCTTCTCAGTGGTGGCGCCCGCCCTGTGCAACGCCCTCTCATCAGATGCCAAGGAAATAAACAACTACAGTCATACCTCAGGGTAAAGACGCTTTGGGTTGCATGATTTCAGGTTGCACACCGCACCGAACCCGGAAGTACCAGAACAGGTTACTTCCGGGTTTTGGTGGTTGCGCGTGTGCAGAAGCGCTGAATCGCGACCCGAGCGTCCACTGTATCTGACTTTTAGAAGACATCTGAAGGCAACCCTGTTTAGGGAAGTTTTTAATGTCCAATATTTTCTCGCTTTTTATTATTATTATTATTATTATCATCATTAATTCTGTTGGGAGCTGCCCAGAGTGGCTGGGGAAACCCAGCCAGATGGGAGGGGTATAAATAATAAAAATAAAATAATAAAATCATCCTCATCACCACCACCATCATCATCATCACCGGGGAGTCAGAAGCTGCTGGTCTGTTTCGCTCAGTGTGGTCTTCACTGACCGGCAGCCATGGCTCTCCAGGGATTCAGAATAAAAAAAATCCTTCCAGTAGCACCTTTAAGACCAACTAAGTTAGTTCTTGGTATGAGCTTTCGTGTGCAAGCACACTTCTTCAGATACACACAGGGATTCAGAGACTGCCTTTTCTTTGAGCCCTGCCTGGAGATCCAAAGAATTGCCAAATCACAGAATTGTAAAGAATTCTTCATGGGAAAGATCTTTCAGATGGGGAGAGTCGTTTGACCGTGGAACAGGCGACCTCAGAAGATGCTTCACTCTTCTTCCTTGGAGGTTTCAAGCTGGAGGCCAGGGGTTTCTTGGCTCTCATTCCTGCATTGCAGGGGCTGGACCAGATGATCCTTGGGGGTCCCTTCCTCCCCTCTGATTCTATGAGCCCCTCACGTTCTGACTTAATGAGGGCCTGAAAAATCCTGCTGGAAACATGAGGTGGGGGCATTCTGACTCACGATAAACCAGATAAAACGCAGCAAAATTCAGTGGGTCTTCTGCTCCTTGAGCCTTCCAATCTCTCCTGTCATGTTAAGTATAACTGTTTAATTGAACATTGAAATGGAAAATAGCTCTGTATGTGTATTGCTGAAGGGAACATGGGAATTTCCATTGGAGCTTGCATGGTGCCTAACAAGTTGATAATCAATTGTTGATGTACCTCTGCTAGCTCTTGCAGGAGGTGTTTAACCTCAGATCACCTGGGAGGGGTATTCAGTTACAAATCTCCATTTTGAGGGAGTTGTCTTTGTTCTCAAGCCACCATAGAAGAAAGGCAAGCAAATGAGTCTTGAATACAATTGTAGAGTTGGAAGGGACGCCAAGGGTCATCTAGTCCAACCCCCACCCCCGCCTGAAGAGAAAGCAGCTCCAGGGGTGAGACAGACCTGCAATTCCTGGTGTGTTTGAAGTAGTTTTATATTTGTAAGTTGAGCCTATGCCTGGAGAAGCATGTAGCTTGTAGCACCCTTTGTTTCTGTGTCTGTTTGAAGAAAGTTCCGTAAGCAAAGCTTTGGGAGCATATTTTATTCCAAGCGGAGTCGGTTTTCCTTCATCCGATTGCTGCGTGACATTAATATCTGCCATAGGACCCCCTCTGCGCCCCCTCACCTAGGATGGCCACGACCACGTCCCCCCGCAGGATCTCAATGGAGCCTCGGGAGATGAAGTAGAGGGCGGTGAGGACGTCTCCGGCGTGGACCAGCGTGTCTCCCGGGGGGGCGTGGGTGGTCTTGAACTTCATGGCCAGCGCCCGCAGGCACCCCTTGGTGGCTCCCTTGAAAGGGCGGCAGTTCTGCAGGAGGCTGCGGTTCAGGTGCAGGCAGATGTCCGCCTGCAGGCACTCGGGGAATCCTTTCAGCACCTGCAGGGGGAGAGAGAGGCGGGTTCGAATCAGCAGAGGAAGGAGCCTCTCCGCAAAAACAACCCTGGGCTCCAGGACGGTGTTGGAGAGGGAGGGACCTTTGCCAGCTGAGGTCCTCATTTGATCGTGGGAAGCATTCTGGGAGCTGTGTGACGGTGGTGGGTGGGGCTAGAGGCAAAGAAAATGGGGCCTATTGGACCTCTGTACCAGGCAAAAGACAAACACACATATGTCCAGGCCCGGCCCAGCCAGGCCAAACATCCGCTGTTCTGTTCCAACTTGGGTCCAGGGAACCTCAAGAACTGCCTGGACCCTTCTAATATCACTGAGATCATCCACAGGAGCATTGCTGGGCATTCCCCAAATCGGTGAGGCTCATTTGAAATGGAGCCTTCAGTCCTGTGGGACTCCCTGCCACTGGAG
The DNA here is from genome assembly GCF_964106645.2 of Podarcis pityusensis. Lineage (NCBI taxonomy): Eukaryota > Metazoa > Chordata > Lepidosauria > Squamata > Lacertidae > Podarcis > Podarcis pityusensis. The sequence continues at coordinate 535,373 of NC_138037.1, read as the reverse complement.
ATCCAGCAGGCGCCTTCTGTGCCAATTTTAAACTCCTGCTGAAACTTTTTCTATTCTGCCAGACGTATGCAGGCAGTTAAGAAGGCATTCTTCCCCAGCAGCTGACCAATGCCTGCTCATAACTTTTTATTGTATAGTTAAAAAAAATAAATTCATTGCAAACCACTTTGATATAATTTCAGTGACACAGAGGTGTACAAACATTTTTAGAAATAAATAAGTGCTCGCCCCAAATATTTACTGTTTTACTTATTTAGTAAAATTGATATACCTCTTGATTGTAAAAATAAAATAAAAAACCCCACAAGGTGGTTTGCAAAAAAAGATAATAAAATCAAGAAAGCAGACAACCATAGTTTAAAACATACAAAAAGTTAAAATACTAAGACAGGTTAAAACTCTCACCACCTTTCTAAGCATCCCTACAGGTTTGTTGAAGCAAGAATGTTTTTAGCAAGTGCCAAAAAGAACACAGGGAAGGCGCCTGCTTGGGGTCAAGAGGCAGGGAGTTCCCAAGGGCAGGTGCTGCCACACTAAACAACTGAAAGCATACAAATGCGGAAAACGGGTGTTTTGTGGCACTCACAGCCGTGCCCACTCCACTGATCGAAGCGTTCAAGGGGGCGCATGTGGGGCAAGGTGATCTCGCAGGTCGTAGGGAGCAAGGAAACTTGGCTGCTCTCACGATCCCAATGCTCTCCCCGCCCCCAGCTGGCGCTGCGCATGGAGAGGCCCGGCCCACTCACCGCGTTCATGTCGATGCCGTTGGTGTAGGACCAGGCGTGCTGGAAGTACTCCTCCAGGCGCTGGCGAAGCGGGTTGGGGATCTGGTGGAAGCGGATGAACTCTCGCACCCGGAGCATCTGGGTGTGGTAGCGGGCCGTTCCCGAGTAGAGGCGCTGGATGATGGCCGACACGTTCCCAAAGATGCTGGCGTACATCAGGGCTGCAGAGAAGAGGGGGCACTGCGTGAGGGTCTGTCTCCACCCCAACTCTTCCCACATGCAAGGTGGAAATACCTGCCCAGCAAGGCCTTCAGCCTCTCCTGAAACATCATCTGCCCCTCCCTCAATACCTCAAGGACCAGGTCCGGAGGGTGGCAACACAAGAACGGGGCCTTCTCTGCAGTGACTCCCTGTCTGCGGAATGCTATCCCCAGGGAAGTTTGCCTGGCGCCTTCATTACACACCTTTAGGCGCCAGGCAAAAGCCGTCCTTTTTAACCAGGCCTTTGGTTGATCTTATTGACATCCCATACCCTTTTAAAATGTGGCTTTTTTGGGGGGGGGGTGTTATTGGGTTATTGCTCTTGAGTTGATTTTATATGTTGTGGTCTTGTTGTGACCCGCCCTGAGACTTCCAGGTATAGGGTGGTGTAGAAGTCAAATTAATAATAATAATAATTTCAATCTCCTCCCTCAAAGAGCTTCTCTCAGTCCACCAGCCTTGTGTGTCTGAGCAGAGGCTGCTTGCAGAGGTGCTTTCTGGCCCAGAATGGCAGGGAACCTCTGGAACTCTCTGCCACTTGACAATCCCAATGACTGGGCGTCCTCTGCCGGGGAGCCCATCTAGCGGCAGAGTGGGGGGACGGGATGCCCTGAGTGTGTTTGGGGGGTGGAGAATGGCCGAGCCAAACTGCGCCTGGCCTCCATCGCCTGCCCCCGCCCTGCCCCACGGCCCTCGCGCCCCACACTCACATCCGATGAGCATGACGCAGATGGAGAAGATCTTCTCGGGGTTGGTGTTGGGGGAGACGTTCCCGAAGCCCACGCTGGTGAGGCTGCTGAAGGTGAAGTAGAGGGCGGTGATGTACTTGTCCTTGATGGTGGGCCCCTTGTGGGGGGTGCTCTCGTTGTAGGGCTTGCCGATCTGGCTGCCCAGCGAGTGGAGCCAGCCGATGGTCTTGTCCTCCATGTTGCCAATGGCGTACCAGATGCAGGCCAGCCAGTGCGCAATCAGGGCAAAGGTGCACATCAGCAGGAAGAGGACGGCCGCCCCGTACTCCGAGTAGCGGTCCAGCTTGCGCGCCACTCGCACCAGGCGCAGCAGCCGCGCCGTCTTCAGCAGCCCAATCAGGGTGGTGGTCTGGGGGGGGGAGGAGAGGGGCTGTGAGGGCACGAGCAACAACAACCCCCCACCGCCACTCCAAATTGGGTTACGTGTCACAGAACCGTCAAACGATGTCACTGTGATCCCTGTGTTGCAGGGGGTTGGAATAGATGGCCTTTGGGGGCCCCTTCTAACCCGACAGTTATGTGAGTGAGAAGAGACACAAGGGGGACGATCTGCATCAAGCTCTCTGCCTGACCGAATGCAGGATTCAGATCCTGTGGGGCAAAATGCCCCTTTGGACCCCCCTCCCCTGCAAAAAAACCCACACATGGGCTTTGATTCCACTGCCTTAGAAATTTTGGTTTGCTGATTCCTTAATACAGTGGTACCTCGGGTTACAGACGCTTCAGGTTACAGACGCTTCAGGTTACAGACTCCACTAACCCAGAAATAGTGCTTCAGATTAAGAAACTTGCTTCAGGATGAGAACAGAAATTGCATGGTGGCAGCAGGAGGCCCCATTAGCTAAAGTGGTGCTTCAGGTTAAGAACAGTTTCAGGTTAAGAACGGACCTCCGGAATGAATTAAGTACTTAACCCGAGGTACCACTGTACTGTACTCTGTTGCAAATTGGGTTGCTTTCATATGCCGGTTTCTTGGGGGTCCAGAAAGCAATATACAGTGGAACCTCAGTTTTCAAAGATAATCTGTTCCAGAGGTTTGTTTGACTTCCGAAACGTTCGAAAACCAGGGTTCAAAGGGCTGTCAGCAAGTTCAATGGGGAAAAATAAGAAACACGCCTAGGAAGCCGTTCAACTTCTGAGGCACGTTCGAAAACAGAAGCATTCACTTCCGGTTTTTCAGCATTCAGCTTCCAAAACGTTCGGCAGCTGAGACGTGTGAAAACCGAGGTTTGACTGTATAAATAACTGCCACTCCCCATCCCTCTTCTTATTCCAAGATGCCCAACGGATCTTGCAAACTTCCCTTAGGAGACTTCGGGGCGAAAGGGGCTCCCCATCTCCCACCCGTCCATTTCTTCCTCTTCACTTGCTCCCTCAGAGTCATGAGCTCCCATAAGAACCTCAGAAGAGCAGCAGCAGGATCAGGCCCAAGGGGGCCCACCAGTCCAGCCTCCTGCCCCCCACAGTGGCCAGCCAAGGGGAGGCCCAAGCGGGATGGCAGAGCAACAGCCGTCTCCCACTCTTGGTGGCTACTATCCTCAGGTAGACTGACTCTGTCCATGGAGGCTCCATTTAGCCCACTCCAATGTCCCACCTAGGGACGCAGGTGGCGCTTTGGTCTAAACCACTGAGCCTCCTGGGCTTGCCGATCAGAAGGTCAGCGGTTCAAATCCCCGTGACGGGGTGAGCTCCCGTTGCTCGGTCCCAGCTCCTGCCAACCTAGCAGTTCGGAAGCACATCAAAGTGCAAGTAGATCTATAGGTACTGCTCTGGTGGGAAGGTAAACGGCATTTCCGTGCGCTGCTCTGGTTCGCCAGAAGCGGCTTAGTCATGCTGGCCACACGACCCGGAGGCTGTATGCCGGCTCCCTCGGCCAGTAAAGAGAGATGAGTGCCACAACCCCAGAGTCGGCCACGACTGGACCTAATGGTCAGGGGTCCCTTTACCTTTACCCTTTAATGGCCCACCTAGTCCAGGGTCCTGTTCTCTCTGTGGCCAACGGGATGCTCCACGGGGAATCCTGGATGGTGACCCACCCTGGGTCCAAATGTGATCCAGCCCCGTTCGGAGGACTCACAGCCCCGGCTGCTCTGAGTCTCCCCCCCCCCAGGAGCGGAAAGAGCAGACCCCCCAGGTGCGCTTCTCCCTGGGTCCAGAGACCCCCCCCCACCTCCCAGCCTGCTCTCCGCAGCCAGGAGCAGACGGGTGCCCCCCCAGCTGCTCCTCTGAGGCAGCCGCCATCTCGGCTGGCGCACCTGAGCCTCACAAATTCTCCTCCGCCTCCCCCCCCCATGCACCTGGCGCACAGGATGGGGGGGCCTCCCTGGGGGCCAGACCCAGTTTCCTCACCGGCTCCTGCCTCTCTAGCTGCCCTGTGAGCATGTGCAGGAACCGTGGGGAGGGGGCAAGAGACGTTCTTTGGGGTGCCAAGATTGCAGCCTCGCATCCGAAGCAAAATCCCTCCCGGTCCTGGCCGATGGAGGCCTTGAACTCCCCACAGAGACGGGGACGGGGGAGACGGGTTGAGCTGAGATGGCAGGGGGTGAAAAGGACAGACACCCCCTCCAGCCACCCCTTCCTTAGGCTCCTGTGGCCGCCACTTCCCTGCCTCCTGGGCAGGGAAGCTGAGATAGGAAACCGCATAGCCAAACGGCACCATAACCCTTTTTGTTCCCCACAACTGAATGCCTAGACGCCCCACGGATTAGCTGACCATGGGGCAGCGCAGCAGCCAAAGAGGCGTTTGGTGCCCTGAGACCCCACAAGCCAGCTGACGGCCACGGCACAGCAGCAGCATCTGCCGGCCAGGTGGAGATGTCAGTGGCCAAACCCGGTGACCAGACATCTCTCGCAAAAGGCCGGTTCCCTGTCGCAAAATGCGACTGGCGCCCAGTCAGTTTCAAACGCGGAACACCAGGACTGAAGGACGTGTCTCAAAACTGCACCCTACCACACAGCCCATCCGGCTGCTCCGGGTCGCCTGCACTGACCGCCAGCAATGCCTCTCCAGGGTTTAGGCAGGGGAGACCCCCCCAGCCCCGGGCGGAGATAATAAGAACCTGAGAAGAGCCTGCTGGATCCGGCCAACTGCCCATCAGGTCCAGCACCCTGTTCTCACAGCGGTCAGCCAGAAACCCACAAGCAGGATCTGAGCCCCAGAGCCCTCTTCCCTCCGGTGGTTTCCAGCAACTAGGATTCAGAAGCATTGGGGCCTCCAGCCATGATGGCTGGTAGCCATTGACGACCCTCTCCTCCTCCATGAATTTGTCCAATCCTTTTTTAAAGCCATCCACACTGGTGGCCATCCCTGTCTCCAGTGGCAGAGAGTTCCATAGTTTACACTGCATCTGCCATGAACCCTGAAGCCATTGGGGACTGAGCCTGGGACTTGTCCTTCTCTCCTTCTCCATCCACAGCTACCTGGAGGGGCTACCTGCCATCTGCCCGCCACCCTCTGCAGCCCCCACTTCCAAACTTTCTATGTACACAAGAGTTCAGGACCTTTCCATGACAGAGATCTGACAGTTGGATGTCTACACAATAGGGAAAGTCTGCATCTGTTGAATTCCTGCCTGTCCTGCAGCCACCGAAGGCACTGCCCATCCTTTTCACAAAAACCAAACCCTCCGCTTTCTGTTGCCCTCGCCTTGCCCCGGAGCAGGAAGAGTGTTTGGGGACATTCCGTGACCTGGCGGCCGCTCAAAGGGCCCTTGCAAACAGGAGCAGCACCGAAACGCCGGGCTTTTTGCGACTCTACCTCTTCGGAGCCGGAGCCGAAGATGAGCAGGTCGAAGGGGATGGCGGCCACCATGTCGATGAGGAACCAGCCCTTGAAGTAGTGGATGGCGATCTTGGCCGGGTGGCTGACCACCTCCTCGTTGCAGTTGACGTAGGTGGTGCGGAAGTTGATGAGGATGTCGATGATGAACATGATGTCCACGATGAGGTCGACCACGTTGAGGGGGCTGCAGGAGTAGCCGCAGAAGCGCCGCGCCTGCTCCTCCCGGTCGTGCAGCAGGAAGGCGGCCGAGTAGGGCGTGAAGATGGCCGTGTAGATGACCAGCAGCAGGATCAGCCAATCCCAGACCGCCTTGAAGGGGCTGTAGTGCAGGATGGTCCACTTGTGGATGCGGGGCGCCTGCAGCTTGTACTCCGGGAGGACGTCAGCGCCCAGAGACAGGACCTGGGGATGGAGGGAAGGGACACGGGGGCCATCAGAGAGAGAGGCAGAATCACACCCCCCGGAAAGGTGCCCCCCAGTGACCCCAGCAGAGTCAGCTTCCATGCCCATCCGTCAGGAACGCTTCGGTTGCCATTCATGCGCCGCAGGGGGTTGGACTGGATGACCTTTGGGGGACCCTTCCAACCCTACAGTTCTGTGATTCTCCCATCAGGCCCTGCTCTCCCGATAAGATGTGACAGAGGCCGTGGCCTGGCTGCAGGGGAGGGACCGCAGTAGTGATGGATCAGGCCCCGGGAGGCCGGAACAGCACCCCCCTGCCACACACACTGAGAAGCTGAAGGAGAAAAGTCACCAGCTCAGTAAAGCGACCATGGCTTGGTTGGTTGGGCAGCCTCATGCCAGGGATCCTTGAGCTGAGATTCCTGCTCTGCCCGGGGGTTGGGCTGGATGGCCCCTGGGGTTCCCTCAAAGCTCTACGATTTTGCCATCCCTTCTGCCTCCTTCTCCTCACCCCAGGATGGCCTCTGTGGAAAAAGGAGGGGGGTCCCCACACCCAGTCTCCGTGGGCGATGCAGCCGTGGGCCTCAGTCCCCATTCAAGGAATGGCAGGCTTTGCAAGGGACCCCTAAGGGCCATCTAGTCCAACCCGGGAGCTGAAGCATCGCTGGCAGATTCAGCGCCTCTTTCCTCCTCCTCCTGCCAGCTGTCTCAGGCTAAGGTGGGGAGACACACACCACAAACGGGGGGGGGGGGGAGAGCCAGCTGCTTGCCCCCCCACCCAGGGAGACCCTGAGCTATTTGTTCCCAGCATGCTTTGCTGCGCCCCCCTTCCCTGCTGCTGCTGCTGCTGCCTCCGATTCCCCAGCCGGCTGCCCCAGGAGCACCTTCTATTTATAACCTTCCTGGCCATCCCATGCCAGGGTGCCCTCCAGACGGGCAGCTAATTCCTCCTGGCTCTGAAGGTGCGGGGGGGGGGTGTCAGCAGCTGGAGGGGGGCAGCAGCTGCACAGCCACCTCTGGCCCCTCTGCCAAAAGTCCCAGGAATGGAGCGTCCTGAAAACGAGCCTTTTGCCCCCCGCCCCTCAAGCTGCCACCCCCCAGGGGCACCTCCCCTGACCCTGGCAGACTCCCCACAAAAGACTCCAGATCATGCTGCTTAGCTAAAGGGTGCTGAGCACCACCCTCTGGGGGGGGGGGCAAGGTTGAATTTGGCTCTGGTCACAACATGGTGACAACAAAGCACTCTGCACATCCTCAGGGGAACCTACAAATTCAGTATGGCTGCCTTGACATGGGTGGGTGTCCTACTCAGAGTAGACCCACTGGAAATCATGAGCAGGAGCCTTTGGGGTCGCTGCCCAAAATTCAAAAATCGGTTCCGCCACTGCACTCCCCCACTCCCTGGCCGGGCTTTGGCTCACGAAATGGGCAGACAACTTGCCACCCAGTTCAAACTGGGTCACTGGCATGTGGAGACTGGCTGGGTTCTTGCAAGGAGCCCCTCCACAATTCCTGCTCTGGGGAGACCTTTTCCCTGCATTGCTCTGTCACTTCAGGTGAGCCCAAGACACCCCAAAGACACCCTCCTTGCAATGCTCCCAGTCAGAGCTGGAACATGGGACACAGCAAGAGTGCCTCTGAGCACAGGCAGAGTGTCCTCCTCTCTCTGCAGTGCAATCCATCAAGCACAACAGCGCCCCCCACTCTGCTAGGAGCAGGGAGAAGCCCTTGTTCAGGGAGACATCAAAGCAGCCCAGAAGCCCCCTAACCTCTCTGGTGGGGAACTGCTAAGACCCCAGGTGTCTCTCCAGCCCATCAGCGGCTGGGTGCTGGTCTGTTCTCCTCCGCTGCCTCCCCCCCCACCTGAAGCCCCCTCCCCACCCACAAGGCAGCACCTGCACCCCCATCAGGATGGGATCCCAGCCCAGAGATGTCCTCAGGGCCACAGCAGAGACCTAAACCACAGCGACATTTTAAAAATAACAAAAAAAAATCAAGCAAGTGCCTCTGAGCACACACAGAGCGCCTTTCCCACGTGACGGTGCAACCTCGGAAGACTTACGTAAGCTCAAAGCTCCCCGGAGGAAGGATGTGCAGCCAAACAGCTTTGCCCCACCTGACCCTCTGCTCCACGAAGCGCCAGAGCGGGTGCCCCCCCCGCCCCCCCAACCACCAGGAACGAGGAAGGGCTGGAGGCGGGGGTGTGTGTGTGTGTGTGTGTGTCACTCTGCTCCCTTTCATCCTCAGGCCCACACCCAAGCCCCTCTCCCCAGCGAACCCTGAGAGGCGCAGTGGGATGTTGGGGGACCCTCGCAAATCCACCTTCCTGAACAGCAGCTCCAAGCGGCTTTCGAACTCGGATCCCTTGGCGTCTGGCCAGCTCACTCTCCCCTAGCTCAGCCCCAAAGCTGAGTCCACACCGCAGCCAAGAGTGCCTCTGAGCATATAAAGAGTGAGCATCCCTCTATGCAGCCGTAAGAACTACAAAAGAGACTGCTCATAGCTGTCAACGTTTCCCTGTTTCAAAGGGAAATTCCCTTATTCTGAATAGGATTCCTCGCAAGAAAAGGGAAAAGATGACAGCTATGAGCCTGCTGGATCAGGCCAGTGGGGGACCATTCAGCCCAGCCTCATGCCCTCCCAGGGGCCCACCAGATGCCCCAATGGGAAAACAGCAAGCAGGATCCAAGCCCAGAGCCCTCTCCCCTTCCAGCAGCTGGGATGCAGACGCCATCCTGGCTGGATCCATCCAACCCTCTAATCTGTATGCTTTACTTGAGATTCCTGCCTTGCAGGGGGTGGACTAGAGGACCCTCAGGGGTCCCTTCCAACTCTATGGCTCCAAAGCCACCCACCCCTCTTGTGGGAGGGAGTTCCACCGTTTAACTATTTGCTGCCTGAAGAAGTCCTGCCCCATTCATCCCAGTTTAGCGATAACTCAGCCCCCCAGCACCTATTCCTTCCATAAATAAATCAGAGAGCGGACCCCACCCTCCCACTTCTGCCCCACGGAGGACAAATGGAGACCCTCCCCTCCTCCCACCCCCCGGGGGAAAGCGCCTACCTTGTCTCCCTGCTCGCCATCCTGGGCCCTGGCTCTGGCATGGGCGCCGCTGCCGCTGTCCAGGCACAGGCAGGTGCCACACAGGGAAGCTCCAGGCATGGGGGGCGCTCCGGGCTGGGGGGCAGCGGTGGCAGCGGCAGGGGTGCCCGAGAAATCCTGGAGCAGCTGCAGGAGGGAAGCTAGCATCCTCTTGCGAAGGCGCTGCCGCCCGCATGGCGCTCAGCCCCAGCTGCATGCCCGGTGGGGGGCACCCAGAGGGCAGGGGGCGGGCGACCCTCTGGTGCCTGGGGCGCTGGGCATGCTGCCGGCCTGAGGTGGAGGGGGAGCCCCTTGCGGAGGGGGTGCAGGGAGCGGGCAGAGCAGCCACCCAGAGCGGCTGCCAGGCTCGGATGTTGGGGAGGCGGGCAAGGCGGCAGCGAGAGAGAGAGGCAGGCTGGAAAATTATTGGGGCGGAAATTTTACCCAGCCTGCCCTGCTCTCTGTCTCCCAGCGCCAGAAGGAGCCAGGCTGGTCAGCCTCCCCAGCCGTTAACCCTTCGCCAGGGCGGACGGGTTGGTAGATGCCCCCCTGGCACTGCCAAGGCACCGGAGAAGCCTGGCCCCTGGGGGAGAGGAGGAGGAGGGTGGCAGCCCTGGCAGCTGCGTGGGCATCCTCTCCCTCTTCCCCAAAACAGGCCCCCTTGGCGGGGCAGGAGAAAGCCCTCCCCGCCAGGCAAGACATGCCAAGCCTCGCTCCCCACCCACCTTGCGTGTGTTTGCGCACAGTTATTTTGGTACCAGACAGGCTGGCGTGTGTGTGAAAGAGTTCTAATGCTAGGGGGGGGGCACACAAAAAAGATTTTTCAGCAGGGCTTTCAGGAGCTGAGCAGGCCACAAAGAGCCCCCCCCCTGCAGAAATGTGATGCCGTTTGATCGCTCAAGCAAGCGAGTCAAGGTATATCCTGCAGGGGAAGGAATTTGCCTCCCCACCTCCTGGGGGGAAAGTCCCTCCTAACTATAGAATCATAAGAGTTGTGGGAAGGGGACCTGGGGGTCATCTAGCCCAACCCCCTGAAGGGCAGGAATCGCAGCGGAAGAATCCCAACTGACCTAATGAAGGAGACTCCACCACCTTCTGGAAAGAGAGACGGATCAAATGATATAACTGTTGACTGGGAAGGTTCCCCCAGGGGCCATCTAGTCGTGTGTCCCCCCCAATGCAGGAACTGCAGCTAAAGAATCAGACAGACAGACACACCATCTCCCCCTTCCCAAGGGAGTCAAACTGCTCTTCCCACCAGAAACAGGATCTGCAGCTGGCCTACCTGGCAGGCAGGATGTACAGAGAAACTTCTCCACCCCAAAGGCACTTTGCACTTTGCACATGCTTGTTGCTGCATCTTTAGCTTTCATGTATATTTTAAGAACATTGTTGTTGTTGTTGGCATTCTGACTCAACCTCAGGAAGGACTTGATGGCAGGAATTGCTGCTCAACGGTGGGATGGAAGGTTGGAGGTTGAATGGCAGCCTGTCATGGAGGCTTTCAATGAGATTCCTGCACTGAGAGGGTTGGACTGGATGGCCACCAGGGGTCCCATCCAACTCTACCATTCTATGATCCATCTGCCTCCAGAGACAATGGAGTGCGCTTCCAGGGGTGAAGCCAAACCGCTGTGTGAGCAGCCAAGAGTGACCTCCCTGGGCGCAAGGCTGGGCCGTGTGCATGGGGGTTCCCGGCTGCCCAGATGACAAGACCCCCTTTCTCAGCCTCACTGATGTGGCCCAAAGGAACGCCGAGCCAGACGTGGGACTCTGGATTTCTGTAGGGCTTTCTTGTGAGCCTTCTCTTCTCCCCCCAGGACAGTGGAGGTTCAGGGTCAGAGTTTTCCTTCTCTGACTGAGATGGGCTCGCTTCCCATTTTCCCCTGATATTTTAACACTTGAGTTTATACGTAGTTAACAGTTTAGTGTTGTTACTTTATTCTGCAAAACACTTTGGAATCCTTGGACAGAAAGTGACCCCTAAATGGTTTTAATAAGCAAATAATAAATAGAGGATAGCATCTTAAAAAGCAGAGACATCACCTTGCCAACAAAGGTCCGTACAGTTAAAGCCATGCTTTTCCCAGTAGTGATGTATGGAAGTGAGAGCTGGACCATAAAGAAGGCTGATCGCCAAAGAATTGATGCTTTTGAATTATGGCACTGGAGGAGACTCTGGAGAGTCCCATGGACTGCAAGATCAAACCTCTCCATTCTGAAGGAAATCAGCCCTGAGTGCTCACTGGAAGGACAGATCCTGAAGCTGAGGCTCCAAGACTTTGGCCACCTCATGAGAAGAGAAGACTCCCTGGAAAAGACCCTGATGTTGGGAAAGATGGAGGGCACAAGGAGAAGGGGACGACAGAGGACGAGATGGTGGGACAGTGTTCTCGAAGCTACCAGCATGAGTTTGACCAAACTGGGGGAGGCAGTGGAGGACAGAAGTGCCTGGCGTGCTCTGGTCCAGGGGGCCACGAAGTGGCGGACACGACTAAACAACAACAAATAGAGGAACGGATGGGTGGAACATCGTGGTTCCTGCTTCCGCATGCTCAGGTCTGCTTTCACCAGCAGGGAAACTGAGGCAGGAGGGGCGGCAGGTGCCAAGAAGGAGGATGTGGAAGGGTGCCTTGTTGTTGTTGTTATTTATCTTTATATATCGCCTTTATCTTCAAAGGATCTCCGGGGGGGGGGGCACATGGCTCCCCTCCTCCCCATTCCACCCTCACAACATCCCTAAGAGATGACAACTGACTCCAAGGTCACCCCGGGGGGATTCGAACCCTCCTCTCCCAGGTCCCCGCCCAGCGCTCTAACCATTAGGCCCCCCTGGCAGTGCCTGGCTGGGGGAGACTGGCCTGTGGGCTCGGCCGAGGGGGGGTCCTGTGGGTCTCAGCCCCCCTGCCACGCTGCGGACCCCGTGGGTTGCTTTCTAGACCTATCATTTTTATCAAATCTCCAAAAAGATTCCAAAACATTGTCGTGTACAATGTTCCTTCTTCTTGACTTCCCAGACCTCCTTTCCTGATGTTTATTTTAAACTTCTTTTTACGAGCTGCCTTACAGCACATATGCTTTTATTATCTGAACTTCGCTGTCATTAGTTCTTTCGAAAACCCACGGCTTATATTCCAAATCCAATGGGATTGCGTTCAAATCGTCTGATGCGGACGTGATACTTTTCCAAGAGGGCACTTTCGAAAGCCTCCCATGAATAAATAAGTGTTCCTGAGTGTGCGAGGAACGAAATGGTGAAACTGGCCCATCTGGTCCTGCCTCCTCTTCAGGGCTGGCCCATTACGAAGAAACCCACAAGCAGGATCCGACCCCCAGAGCCACCTTCCCCTCATCCCGGCCCTCCAAGAGGCTGGCTGAGAGCCACAGAGGGGGCAGGTAAGACTAAGGAGAGCCCGGCTGGCTCAGTCTCACAGCTGGGCCCTGGGCTCAAGGCAACAGACTCTTACAGAACCATAGAGTTGGAAGGGACCCCAGGGGTCATCCAGACCAACCCCCTGCAAGGCGTCCAGGGCCCATGGCCATCCAGCCTCTGCTCAAAAACCGCAAGGAAGGAGCGTCCACCCCGTCCACCCTGCACTGGAACAGCTCTTGCGGCCTGAAACCTCTCCCCGATGTTCTCAATGGCTCACCGGTGGTTCTTCCGAGGTTCTTAATGGCTCCCCAAGCCCATCATCCTGTTCTTGCAGAGGCCAACTAGATGCCCCGTCCAGGAAGCAGCCACAAGAACAAGCCTCCCCTCCTGCGGTTTCCATAAGAGCCTAAGTACAGTGGACGCTCGGGTTGCGATTTGGCGCTTCTGCGCATGCGCAATTGCTGAAACCCGGAAGTAACCTGTTCCAGTACTTCCGGGTTTCGGCAGTCCGCAACCCCAAAAAACACAACCTGAAGCGTCTGTAACCCGAGGTATGACTGTACCCCTGAAGAACCAGCTGGATGGGGTCAGCAGTGGGTCCTTTTAGTCCGGCATCCTGTTCTCACAGCGGCCTTTTGAGAAGCCTCCGAGCAGGATCCAAGCATGAGAGCCATGCTCTCCCCTCCTGCGGTTTCCAGCCACCACCATCTAGAAGCAGAGAAGGGCCATCCTGGCTAGCAGGCCTTGAAAGCTGCCTCCTCGTCCATGAACTCAAAATCATGGAATTATAGCGTTGGGAAGGACCCCAAAGGTCATCCAGCCCAACCCCCTGCAATGCAGGAATCTTCTTGAACCCTCTTTCCAATTCATGCAGGTTGGTGGCCCTCACTGCCTCCTGTGGCAGGGAGTTCCATAGTTAAAACTCAGACGGAAGAAGGGCTTTCTTTAATTGGTGCTGAATTTTCTCACGTTCAGTTTCATGGGGTGTCCACAAAATGTGGTCTTATGAGGGAGGGGGTGGGCTTGGCACATTCAGTGATATGGTGCCCCCCCTCCAGTCAGTCTAAAACAGCCTTTCTCAACCTGTGGGTCCCAAATGTTGTTGAACTGCAACTCCCATCACCCCTAGCTAGCAAGGCCAGAGCTCAGGGATGATGGGAGTTGTAGTCCAACAACATCTGGGGACCCACAGGTGGAGAACCGCTGGTCTAAAAGGATGTAGGAACATGGGGGGCAGGCATGGGGTGTGGAGCGAGGCCCCCTTGGCTTTCCAGGGTTTCAGGCGGGGGGGGGTCACCCAGATCTTTTCTCAGGGGTGTGGGGCCCACTTGTAGGATGAACCTGGGGGCCCCTGTTGGTGGGGGGGGGCCCTTTCCTGGGCTGAGCTGCCTCTTCAAGGGCTGGCAAAATGTTCCCTGTCTGCTCCAGTTCCATTTTTAGCGAGGGAGGGGGGCAGAGGTCCAAGGGGGAGGGGGCCAGCCAGGCTGAGGAGAGATGCGCTAAAATTAACTGGCCTCCTTTGGGCACCAAATTGGGACAAAATATTGGCCTTTGCTGGGAAAGCGAGGCAAAGCTGGACAGGGGGAATGTGGGGGGGGGGGTGAGGGGGGAGGAAGGAGCAATCTCTCCTCCCCACAAGGGAGACAAAGGGAGGGGGGGGAGCCATGACTGTGTGTGTGTGTGTGTTGCATCTCTTTCCCCAGGTCTTCCACCTAACTCATTTTTGGAAATGGCCTTTTTTTGGGGGGGGGTCCCTCCAGAGCCCCCTCCAGACTGGAAGGCAGCTCAAAGAGGGGTTAGCACCTCCAGGCGTCTTAGCAGGGGGCTTGGCTATGGCTGGATGTATTTGGGGGGGGGCATGTTCCTTGAAAGCAAGTTCTCTGAATCAAACTCACTCACGGAAGGTTTGCAGGACACCCCCTTACCCCCCCCCCCAAACAACCTGGCAGAGTCCAGTTCACCAGGTCTCTTTCTCCATGGCTTAGAGACACCCCCCCCCCCGCAGACTCAGGTTGCCCACTCCAGAGTCTCCCCCCCAATACAATCAAAGAAGCACAGGTTTGTCGAGTTGGAAGGGCCCCCCAGGGCTCATCCATCCCAACCCCTGCAGCGCAGGAATTGCAGCTGAAGAATCCCTGACAGGGGGAGCTGCCATTCGACAGGATTCAGCAGCCTGGGAAAAAGCGCCAGCTGTATTTGATTAAAAATGCACATTTCCAGACCCCAGGGCACCGTTGGGCATTCTTGCTGCAGAATTCCTGATCAATTAATTAGGAATATCTTGATGGGGGGGCGGGGAGCCTTTGGACAGTCGAAGGGGCGCCCTGGGAAGGCGTCTCTCTGTCTGGGGGGCTGGGCTAGATGATCCTTGCCAGCCCCTCTACAACTCTACGGCTGATTTCCTGAGTGCCTGAGCCAGGGAGATGGCAGGAAGATGGAGGAATGCAGGAGTTGCAAAACGCACTTGTGGGTGGCGCAAAATTGGCACTAACCCGATCTAGCCCTCCCTGAGAATATGGGGATTGGAATGGCAGCCATCCTCTTGTACCCCTTGAACCTGCAGCCTTGGTCAGGCTCCCCCTGGCGACACGGGGCTCCTCTTCCCATTTTACAGAAGTGGAGATTGAGGGCGGCTGCCTTGCCCAGGGGGGTTTAGGGGGGTCCTTGGCACGGCTTGCGCCAGGGGAACGGACTTCCGTGGCGGACTCCAGGGCGCTCATTCACCTGCTTCCTGAACAGGCAGGCCTATCGGCAGCTCACCAGACCATTTGGCTGTGCTCAAGCCTTCCTGACAGACCCTCTTGATCAGTGGGGCTGGGTCCTTCTTGGGGGTTCCACTGACCCCTGGGTGGTGGCCTGGCAGGGGCCATTCTCCGTGGGATTCCCCCCCCAGGGCATCGTTCACTTCCACTGCATTGCTTCTTTAAAAAATGTTGAGAGGTGCTCTCTTTTTCCTACTCATATTGAAATACTGCCCCTCAGTGAGCCCAAACTTAGATTCATAAAATATCTAGGGGTATGAGTACCCCAGAGTCCCCCCCAGGAAAAACCCACAGTCTGTACCTGACCTTTAGCACCTGATTATACACACACACACACACACACACACACACACACACTTCACTTGGCCTGGTTTGGAAACTGAGGGCAGTCAAAATGACCCACACTGGGGGGGGGGGCTCCTCTGAACAAGCCCCCTGGCATCCTCTGCCCTCTTACTGCCTGCTTCTGTTGCTCCTTGTCTGCTGTGGGCACAGCACAACTTTATTTCTTACATTTCACAAGGGGGTTGGACTAGATAGCCCCTGGGGGTCCCTGCAGGGAGCTCAAGGTGGCCAGTGTGTTCCTGCTTCCTCCCTTATCCTTACAACAACCCTGCGAGGTAGGCTAGGCCGTGAGGCAGCGACTGCCCCCGCCAAGGTCACCCATGGCTGAGTGGGGACTTGAGCCTAGTGCTCTAACCACTAGGCGACACTGCCTCTCTGTTGAATTGCCCCACAGCTGGACATAGGAAGGAAGGGAAGATGGGGGGAGGCAGGGCAAGTGCAGGGGCACAGCGTGGTCTTTCCCAGAGTCCCCTCCCACCCCAAGCTGCCCCCCATTTCTTGCCCCCCATCCTGCGCCCCTGGCCTCACAGGGCTGGTCAAGTGGGGCCTTTGCCCTCTTCGTAACGTTGGGGGTGGCACAGGGCTCAGCTCCGGAACCCGCTTTCCATGCAAGGGCTTGACTCGGGAAGAAGAGAGTGCCTCTGAGTGCGGGCAGAGTGGATTTATGGCAACATTGAGAAAGCCTAGACCTGCACCCCAATGAGGCAATGGTTGGTGGAGAAAGGGAACAGAGGACTGCCTCTGCCTGCCCATCCCAGGACACAGAGTTAAACTACGGAACTCCTTGCCACAGGAGACAGTGATGGCGACCAAGCTGGCTGGCTTTAAAAAAGGACTGGGCAAAATCCTGGAAGACGGGCCGGCCGTGCAAAGTGCTTCCTTCTGCTTGCGCCTTTCCTTCCAGGATTCACAGTTCAGGCAAAGCAGCAGCAGGGGGCGTGCTGGAGCCTTTCTCGAACCCAGAGCCTGCGGGTGACAGATGGGGTGTTTCCTAAGGGGCTGGAGGGCTACCTGGCTAGGCTGGGGGGCAGCACCCCACACTCCCAGCGCCCCCCAAGGAGGACTTTGGCCGCAGGGCTCCCCAGGGGAGAAGAAGCACCTTGATTGGAGCGAGAGAACAGAGGGGAGGCCGAGGGCTGAGCTCTGAGGAAACCAGCGAGAGAGACAGTGTGGTGTAGGGGTTAGGGTCTTTTGGGCATTGTCGGCCAACTGGTGCCAAAGAAGGACAGAACCTTTTTCATGTATGCTGCAACAGCAGCAAGAATACTTATTGCAAAGTATTGGAAGACACAAGATCTACCCACTTTGGAAGAATGGCAGATGAAGGTGATGGACTATATGGAATTGGCGGAAATGACTGGCAGAATCCAAGACCAGGGAGAAGAGTCGGTGAAAGAAGACTGGAAGAAATTTAAAGACTATTTACAGAAATATTGTAAAATTAAGTAATCTTAGAAGGATGTTGGATAGAAACTAAGAGGTTTTTAGCTGTAATGCTTTAAGAGATATGAAAAAAGGTTTACAATTGGGTAAAAGCTTAATGGTAAGGATTTGCTGAACTAACAAACTGAACTGGAATACAAAAAAGGGAGGTACGAGGAGGTCCGGGGAAATAAGAGCAAGGAAGATAGGTTATGGAAAATTATTGTGTTTTTAACTGTTTTATTTTGTATGTTTTTCCTTATTTTCTACTTTTTTGTTATATCTCAAAACTTTATACTTTTTTCTTTATTTTGTATTTTCATGTATTTTTTGAAACTTTAATAAATATCATTATAAAAAAAAAAAATAGGGGTTAGAGTCATGGACTAGGTCCTGGGAGACCAGGGTTCGAATTCCGCCTCTCAGCCATGAAGATCCCTGGGTGTGACCTGGAGCCAGTCACTGCCTCTCAGACCATTATTATTATTATTATTATTATTATTATTATTATTATTATTATTTTAGCCTACCCCACAGGGTTTCTGTGCGAAAATGTTCCTCTTCAGCCAGACCTTTGGCTGATCAACAGTCTATGTCCTTTTCAATGTCTTTGTGGGAGGGGGGAAATTACTGTATGGGTTTGTTTTGTTCTTGTTTTTATCGTGTCCTTTGTGGTTTCATTCTGTGTTTTTGTGCTGTGGAGCACCCTGAAAACTCCAGGTGAAAATTTAATAAATAACACCCATAATAAATTGTGGAGATTTAAATGGGGGGGGGGGGGAGAGACCTCCTTGAACTCCTTGCAGAACAAAGTGGGAGACACAGGAACTGGACATATTATTTTTTTAAAAAGGAAATGAAATTGCTTCTCTGGGAGCCCTTTTTGGACCGGGGGGGGGGGCGGTCTTTGCCTTGTGCAATGTGCCAAATCCTGAGTGGGGGGCATCTTGAAGAGGTTTGCCTGGACACATGCAAACCTCAGAGAGCTTGAACTGGTTCCAACTTCAAGGTGGGAGACAGAGGGCTGGGGGCAACACCGTCCCTTCTCACCAGCCCCTCTGTCCTGCTCCTGGCCTAGGGGGCAGAGTCCACATGGGAGCAGACCCAGACCCTCCCCACACCTTGCAGAAAGACAGAACCATAGACTTGGGAGGGACCCCAAGCGGCCATCTAGACCCAGCAAGGCAGGAATCGCAGTTGGCAAATCCCTGACAGGTGGCCAATGGCCCTCTGCTTAAAGCTCTCCCGCGAAGGAGACTCCACTGAGAGACCCCTGGAAATGGAAGGGATGCCAAGGGCCACCGAGTCCGAGCTCCCACAAGGCAGGAATCGCAACGAAAGCATCCCAGGCTCTGCTTGGAAACCTCCAAGGGAGGAGAGATGACCATAAGAGCAGCGGGTCCAGCTGGGACCCCAACAACAACAACTAATAATAATAATAATAATAATTTATTATTTGTACCCCGCCCATCTGGCTGGGCTTCCCCAGCCACTCTGGGCGGCTTCCAACAAAATATTAAAATACAGTGATAGCTCGGGTTAACTACTTCATTCGTTCCGGAGGTCCGTTCTTAACCTGAAACTGTTCTTGACCTGAAGCACCACTTTAGCTAATGGGGCCTCCTGCTGCCGCTGCGCCGCCAGAGCACAATTTCTGTTCTCATCCTGAAGCAAAGTTCTTAACCCGAGGTACTATTTCTGGGTTAGCGGAGTCTTTAACCTGAAGCATATGTAACCTAAAGCATATGTAACCCAAGGTACCACTGTACGGTAATACATCAAACATTAAAAGCTTCCCTGAACAGGGCTGCCTTCAGATGTCTTCTAAAAGTCTGGTAGTTGTTGTTCTCTTTGACATCTGACGGGAGGGCGTTTCACAAGGCGGGCGCCACTACTGAGAAGGCCCTCTGCCTGGTTCCCTGTAACTTGCCTTCTCGCAGTGAGGGAACCGCCAGAAGACCCTCGGAGCTGGACCTCAGTGTCCGGGCTGAGAGATGGGGGTGGAGACGCTCCTTCAGGGATACTGGGCCTTTGAGGCCGTTTGGGGCTTTAAAGGTCAGCACCAACACTTTGAGTTGTGCTCGGAAACGTCCTGGGAGCCAGTGTAGGTCTTTCAGGAACGGTGTTGTGTGGTCTCGGCGGCCGCCCCCAGGCACCAATCTGGCTGCCACATTCTGGATTAGTTGTAGTTTCTGGGTCACAAGCAAGCAAGCAAAGAAATCTCTGGAAAGAGCTGAAGGGCCAGAGCTCCGTGTCAGAACACCTGCTTGGCATGCAGAAGGGCCCTGGTTCAACCCAGGTAGGGCTGGGAGACAGACCCCTGTCCAAAACCCAGGAGAGCCATTGCTGCCGGTCAGTGTAGGGAATGCTGAAGTGGACTGGCCCCAGAGCCGGACTCGGGAGAAGGCAGCTTCCTGCGCCCCTAATTCTGAGCAGACATTTTCACGGCGATTTTTTGCTATTACGATGTTCCCAAACCAGTTAGTTCCGAAGTGGCTCCCAGTCAAAGGGTCCCCAAACCGCAAGGACAAGTGTCCTGCCTCTCCAGACGTCTGGGGCTGCCACTTGCAACAGCTGTGCTCCAGATGTGGACCTGGCCGGGATGGGCGGAAACTGTTGCCCAAAACATCTGGAAGCCACCAGGTGGAGGGCGGCTACCATCAAACCCCCACAGCAAAATGCCGAGACTACTGGCAGCACACAAATTAAATACATATTTTTTATTTTTAAAAAATCTTAGAATTGTAGGTTTGGAAAGGACCCCCAAGGGCCATCTAGTCCAACCCCCTGTGATCTAAAGCTTAACAGAGCTGTATTAGGAGCAGCATAAGCATCAAGTAGTCCTAACACCATCAGTCTCCCTCCCTCCACAAAATGTATCACAATACAGATAGAGCGAAGGTGGGAGGGGGCACTTTTTTCAGCCCCCTCCCCAGTAATTGCTCCCGCCGTTCCCCACCAAACCAGCTGCTTGGTCATGTCCAAAAGATGAATGTTGGCCTCCCTGCAAGATCGTAGCCCCCGGCACAAGGCACAGTCTGCTGGAGCTGCCCATTAATCGAAGGGGGGGGGACTCTGGAGAACCGGGGGGCAGGTTCTGATTGCAAGCGGAGATCCAAAGAGCCGGGTGGCTGGAAGGGCTACATCAGGGAAAGGAAGAGAGACACTAAGGAGGAGGGGAACCAAGACTCCCCCCCCCCAAAAAAAAATTGGTTTAGCAACACTTTTGGACTGCATGGTGATGTGTGTGGGGGATCCATCGCCAGCCATGGGGGGCTAAAAGGAACTTTAATGCACATTCTCTCAGCTTCCCCTTCCAGTCTGCACGCACTGACGCTAAAGGCGACATTCAGCAAATCTCTGCTCAGAGTAGACCCATTTGAATTAATGACCATGATGAAGAGAGGCCCATTGGTTTCAATGCACCTACACTGAGTAGGATGTAGCTGAACAGCACGCAAAGAATCAGGGATGGTCTCGGAATACGTGCCTCACCTCTGCAACAAAACAGCGCCAACGTCCCTTCTCTGTTTTTCATGGGGGGAACGGTATTTGAAGCCCCCTCCCCACCCTCATGGCATGTCCACTAATTAGGCACGAATAATAACAAGGCAATAATAAATAATACCAATCAGTAATGATGAGGTAGTAATAAGACTCTCTGCTCCAGAGAATGACCTGCCCAGCTGCCCCCTCCCCAGAAAGCCTTCATCCTGAACCCCCAAACTCTTCACTCCCCCTTTCCTCTGCAACCCCCAAAGCACTTCTTCTGCCTGGGGGGGCAGCAGGGGTCCCCTCACCCAGCCCCCTCCATGCGCATAGGGATCTATGGCTCCCTGTGGCATCGGCCGGCTGGGTCAGGCATCACTGAGTGTCCAGCTGGTGTCACGTAAATATTTGGGAGCAACAGTTGGATGCAGATCAGGAAACAAGGTCAGGAAAGGGCAGGCCAGGGCCAGGGTGTCTGCAGAAGACCCGGCAGAATTCGCTCCTGGTACCCTGAAGAGCCTAGTTCTGGGTGCCCCCCCCAAGTGCAGGGGTTGGGGCACAGAACAGCACAAGGGGCTCCCCTCCCTCCCAACCCAGAACTCGACAGAACTTCATGAGCCCCACACCTCCCCCCAGCCTCTGAGCGCATGCAGAGTGCTCTCCCCGCCCTACCCCACCCTCGGAAGAACCAGAGCCCCTCCCCTCTGGAAAGCCCCCTGGCGGGCTGCCCGCCCCCCACAGCCCCCTACCTCCTGCGCCACCAGGCTGGAGATGCGCACCGCCCGGCGCACTCGGGCGTTCTTGCCCTCCGGCTGCCCGACGCCGCTGTCCTTCCTGCCCTGAGACATGCCCGCTGCAGCGACGATCCTGGCTCAGGGCAGGGGGCTCAGGGGGGGCCCTGGCCGCCGGCGCAGTGCCCCCCCGCCGCCGTGGGGGGTGGCGAGGAGGGCGAGAGGGAGGCAGCCAGGCACCTCACCAGCGGAGGCTGGGCAGATGGGAACAGATGCCAGGGTCTTTCTCGCTCCCTCCCTCCCTCCCTCCTTGGCCCACCCACGGGGTGGCCCCGGCTGGCCTCCGCCCACTCGCTGCCAGCCTCCCCCCCCCGCCCCCGGCTCCTCCTCGCTCTCAGAGCATCCTCACCCCCACCTCTGCTCCAAGGAGGGGAGAGTCCATCTGCTCTGGCGGCAATGAGCATTTGGAGAGGGAGACGGAGCGAGAGCGAGCGCGCACCCAGCCCCACTCCCCACCCCCAAACGGGGGAGATCTGTGCTGGGGAGGGGGCTCCTGAATGTATACCCTCCCCATCCCTCCTCTTTATCCCCCGGCTCCTGAATCAGTCCGCTCCGCAGCCCTGACTGGCTCCCGGGGTTCTCCTCCTCCCCCGAGTGCGGCCGGGGAAACTGAGGCACAAGGCAGGAGCACACCGCCCTCCCCTATTCTCCAGAGGCACCTCCGGCCCCCGAGATCCTTCCCCGCTCCCGCTGCGCGGTCCAGTCCCTGGCCGGGGGGGGGCGCACCTTGCGGCACGGGGGTCACCTTGGAGCGCGCCGGGAGACAGAGGCGCTGCGGGCTTCCGATGCGGCTGCTTGGCGGAGACCCCCCCAGCCCCCAACTCTCCCTCGCTCGCTCTCCGCCCGCCCTCCAGCCAGCCGGGACTTATGGGGCCATAAAGTCGGAGAGGGCGCGTGCGCAAGCAGCCCCCGCCCCACGGAAGAGGGGCTTCGCTCCAGCCCTTCGGGGTCTTCTCCTGACAAAGGGAGGCAGGAAGAAGACCATCCATCCATCATCCGCACGGCCTCGCCACATCCCCAGGGGGCGCGCACCAGCAGCCCCACATCTGGGGCCAGGCTCGCCTCAGCCCCAGCTGGACCATAGCGCAGCCCCGTCGGAGGAAGCAGCCTCAGAGCACCAAGTTGCATTGTCCGCACACGGGCCGGCAGCTGCCCGCCGTTCTCCCCTGGGTCGGGCGTCGCTCTGCCTCCACCCTCTCCGGAGACGCCGGGCGGGGGGGGGGCTGAAGCTGCCCCCTTCGTCCCGCGGAGCAGGGGCTCTGCAGCCGCCAAAGAAATAAAGGAAGGTTCCAGCCCTCCTTGTTCCTGTTTCAAACAACTCGGCCGGTGTTCAGGGGCTCTTAGGGGGAGTCAGAAACTGGACTTTCCCAGCCTTCCCTGAAGTCTGGAGATGCCAGTGGGGGCTCTTGGGGGGGGGAACCTTCTGCATGTCAGGCCCCGGGATGCCCCCCCCCGCTCCCACCCACCCACCATATGCACTTCGATTAAGCAAGGACAGAGGGAGGCAAAGGCTGTCTGGAGGGGATTAGGAGCCTGGAGAGACGCCCTGGAGCTGGGGAGACAGGAGGGGGCTTGTTAAGCCCCTCTCCCCTTCCCTCTCCCCTACAACTTGCTGTCCTCATTGCCACTGCTCCACCCTGAAGCGGCACAAAATCATAGGACACCCCAAAGGCCATCTAGACCAGCCCCCTGCAATGCAGGAGTCACGGGCCACAGATGAATAATTCCTGACAAAGCTCTGGCCACCCAACCTCTGCTTAAAAACCTCCAGTGAACCTTCTCGTTGTAGAACCGTAGACTCAGAAGGGGCACCCCAAAGGCCATCTAGTCCAACCCCCTGCAGCGCAGGCATTGCAGCCACAAGGAATGACATGGTGCCTTTCCCATCTCAGCCGCCCCCCACCCGGAACCAGGCCGGAGACCCTTCAGAATCAGGGAAGAGCCTCGGGGCCAGGCGTGCCTCCGGGGGCAGGGGCCTGGAGGCTCCATAAGAGCCTAAGGAGGGCCAATGGCCTGCCCAGTCCAGCCTTCTCTTGTCACCGATGCCAAGCAGGTGCCCATTGTGGACCACCCTCAAGCAGGATTTGAACACAGGACCATCATCTCCCTTCCTGTGGCTTCCAGCAACTGTGTGTGTGTGGGGGGGGGGGAGTTCCACGGTTTAACTCTGTGTTGCATGAAGTACCGTATTTTTTGCTCTATAAGACTCACTTTTTCCCTCCTAAAAAGTAAGGGGAAATGTGTGTGTGTCTTGTGGAGCGAATGCAGGCTGTGCAGCTATCCCAGAAGCCAGAACAGCAAGAGGGATTGCTGCTTTCGCTGCGCAGCGATCCCTCTTGCTGTTCTGGCTTCTGGGATTCAGAATATTTTTTTTCTTGTTTTCCTCCTCCAAAAACAAGGTGCGTCTTGTGGTCTGGTGTGTCTTATAGAGCAAAAAATACAGTACGTCTTCCTTTCCTCTGTCCTGGATCTCCTGGCATTCAGCTTCACAGGATGTTCAGGACTTTGGAGAGAGGGAGGGAAACGCTTCTCTCTGCTTCCTCTATGCCAGGCCTAATCTGAAAACCCCTCCATCAAATCCCCCTTA
This sequence comes from Podarcis pityusensis, assembly GCF_964106645.2. Taxonomy (NCBI): domain Eukaryota; kingdom Metazoa; phylum Chordata; class Lepidosauria; order Squamata; family Lacertidae; genus Podarcis; species Podarcis pityusensis. The sequence goes on along the minus strand of NC_138037.1, from coordinate 511,604 downwards.
ATCACCTTTCCCCAGATGTGCCAATCTTTCTTCGGAGGGGAGATGCTTTAATTACCAGCTTGTTTCTTTCTCTCTGCCCATCCTGAGGGCAGGTACTCAGGGGAGCTGAGCCCGCCAGGCGCTGGCTGGATGCCAGCCTCATCAGGCCAATGTGCACACCGCTCTTGATGGACCCATCGCTGGCTGCCGCGAGGGGGGGGCGGCGGACACACACTTTGGCAAGCGCACCACAGCCCCTCCCCACCACAGGGCGCAAGGAAGTGGCCTCATTCTGTCTGGACAAGTTCTGCGGGGGGAGGGAGCCAGGACCCTGGGAAGGGCCAGAGGAAGGGGGCAGCAAGGGGGGGTGAGGAAGAGAGATGGCGATGGAGCTTCTGATGGGATTTTGCATCCTCTCACTCACAGCTCTATTTTTTTGGGGGGGGGCATCTTCTTCCTCCTCTTATCAGTGTGGAAGTGGTTGGGGCAATCCAGCCAGATGGGTGGGGTATAAAATAATAATAATAATAATAATAATAATAATAATAATAATAATAATAATTAGAGTGTGAGGTGAGCAACTTTCCCCTAAGCGTTTTCATTGTTGATTAATTACAACTATTATTGTATTTATTCATTCCCTGCCCTAGGTCCCAGGCCAGGTTCCAGCATTAAAAAGGGTTTCAAATGGATTAAGGCTTTCTGGGAAATGATATATAATGAATTAAAAAAGGTATTTAAGTATACCTTCCCCAAGAAACCAGAGGCCTTTCTCCTGGGCATAGTGGGCCAAATGGTGTTAAAAAAGGATAGAACTTTCTTTATGTATGCAACAACAGCAGCAAGAATACTCATCGCAAAGTATTGGAAGACACAAGAACTTCCCATGCTGGAGGAATGGCAGATGAAACTTATGGACTATATGGAATTGGCGGAAATGACTGGTAGAATCCGGGACCAGGGAGAAGAGTCGGTGGAGGAAGATTGGAAGAAATTCAAAGACTATCTTCAGAAACACTGTAAAATTAAAGAATGTTAGAGTGATGTTGGATTGAAAATAAGTGGTTTCCAGCTGTACAGGTTAAAGTTAATGATAGACTAAGATTAAAGATTAAGATTAAAGATGTTTAAAGAAATGGAAATTTGATATTAAGAGGGAAAATTTTAATGTTATATGATACTAAGACCAAGGATTAGGTTTAAAGAAGTTGAAGTTATATATTTTAATATTTTATTAAATTAAAGTTTGGGATTTAAAAAGTGGAAAAGAAACTGCTGGACAAATAATTTGGATTGGAATACAAAAGAGGGAGGTATGAGGTATTAAAGTCCAGAAAGTAAGTAATTTAAAAATGGAAATGGAAAAGAGAGTTTGTTTTTAATTGTTATGTTTTCTTTGTTTTTTATTGTTGAATTTTGTGTTGCTTTTTGTGTGTGTTGTTGTTATATGTATTGTGCATGGTTTTTCCCCCTCTTTTTTTATTGTCTAAAACTTTAATAAAAATTATTAAAAAAAATAAAAAATAAAAAGGGTTTCAAATGGCAGGCAGAATGAGGGCAACATAAGCTCTAGGGGCCCGTAGATCAGTGGTTAGAGCGCCTCCTTTGCATGCAAGATCTTGGGTTTGACTCCTTATGTCTTAGGGCAGGGGTGGGCAAGGCTTACCGGCCGTGGGCTGGATCACTCCCACGGAGATCGTCCGTGGGCCGGACCGGCACGGCACGACACTGGAAATTGTGTCTGCGCATGTCCGCAGCGCCAGAAATCACTTGTGCGCATGCCCAGATGCCGAAAGTCGCACCTGTGCGGAAGCGATTTTCGGCGTCTGAGCATGCACAGAAGCGATTTCCGGTATCTGTGTGTGGGCAGACGCGATTTTCGGCCCTGCTCGGCGAGTCCCCGTGCTGCCCCGGTTTAGCGCAGCATGCGGAGGACTCACTAATCGGCTGGCTCAGTTCGGGGGCAGCTCAGGGGCCAATAAAACGGTCTTTGTGGGCCGCATCCGGCCCATGGGCCGCAGGTTGCAGACCCCTGTGTTAGGGAATCATTCTGCAAAGAAACAAGTTGAAGTTTCTGAAAGGTTCCAGAGTTTTTTCCTTTACATTTGGGAGTGGCACTGTGACCATAATTGGTGTCAGCTGGAAGTGCTAATAAAAAGAAGACCACTCTGTTTGCAGACGCCCCATAGCAAAATGTCTGTCTGAAGAGTCTTGCCTGTGAGGTCTGTTGCTGTGATTCACAATGTGCTAGAGGAGATAAGGCTTTTGTTTGATAGTCTTGGCTCATGTTAACAGTCAACCCATTTCTTTTGCAACCTTAATGCTGGTCTGGGAATAAAACCTTTTGACTGAGACTTTGCAGTTTGGTGAGCCATCTTTAAAACACCTTCACCACTTCCAGGAGAGAAAGAAAGAGAAACTCTGCTAAGCAGTTGTCTCATTAAATTCAGGACTAATTGCAGTCATTAACAGGTTGACCAGACCCATTGAGCCAATTGCCCATCTCCTGCTACCCTTCTAAGTAATACCCCCCCCCCACTCTCCCACTATATATAAGGGTCTGGGGACTTCTGCTTCCGTGTATCCGAAAAAGTGTGCATGCACACAAAAGCACATACCCAGAACTTAGTTGGTCTATAAGGTGCTACAGGACATTTTTTTATTATTTTTTTTTAGTTTAGAAAGAAGTTTCCCTAACCACCAGTATCTGCGCAGAGTAAGTGTGTGGACGGTAGCCTCTAATATTACGGCATCTTCAGGTAAGAATGGAAAAGAGGATCATAACTTTGAGTCCAAACCTAGACAGCATCTTAAAAAGCAGAGACATCACCTTCCGACAAATGTCCGTATAGTTAAAGCTATGGTTTTCCCAGTAGTAATGTATGGAAGTGAGAGCTGGACCATAAAGAAGGCTGATCGCCGAAGAATTGATGCTTTTGAATTCTGGTGCTGGAGGAGACTCTGGAGAGTCCCATGGACTGCAAGAAGATCAAAGCTCTTCATTCGGAAGGAAATCAGCCCTGAGTCCTCACTGGAAGGACAGATCCTGAAGCTGAGGCTCCAATACTTTGGCCACCACATGAGAAGAGAAGACTCACTGGAAAAGACCCTGATGTTGGGAAAGATGGAGGGCACAAGGAGAAGGGGACGACAGAGGGCGAGATGGTGGGACAGTGTTCTTGAAGCTACCAGCATGAGTCTGACCAAACTGCGGGAGGCAGTGGAAGACAGGAGTGCCTGGCGTGCTCTGGTCCAGGGGGTCACGAAGAGGCGGACGTGACTAAATGACTAAACAACAACGAAACTTTGAGTCTGAATGGGACTAAATTCCCCACCCCACCCCCCCAGAGCAGAAACTGCCCCCATCTGCTTCCTAGCACCTCCGATCCAGCCAGGATCCGTGCGCCGATTCACAGTCCAGAGGAGGAGGAGCCCCTTCTGCAGACAAGCTTGAGCAAAGCTCGGTCCGGCTCTCTGGGTCACTTGCTTCAAGCGATTCCTTTTATTTCAGATTGAGCTCCCCGTCTCTCCACTAAGATGGCAGAAGAGCAGCAAGACCTGCTGTCCCTCCTTCCGCCCTCCTTGAGGCCTGGAGATTCTCACGAGGAGCCTGGCAGCCGCGCGAAGGACGTGCGGGGAGAGGGAGGGTCATATTTTACGGGGAAGGTTCTTGCAAGCGAGACGGAGGGAGAAAACATCTATAAATCCTGCCAAGTATTTTAATATGGTTCCCCCTCTCTGGCTGCAGATCTTCCCTCCATCAATTTCCTGGAAGGAGAGAAGTGCACTTTCTCGAAGGACACTCTAATTTCCCTCATCCCACGGAAAAGCAGCGGCAAGAGAGGCACTCTGCACGTGGCCCAGAGACACCCCTGTGTTCTCGGCCCGGGAAGCAGACACCCAGGCCGAGCCCTGGCTTTGAACCTGGGACAGGAGACATCTCACCCCTGGGCAAAAGGAGCGTGCGATGAGCTCACCCCTGGCAGAAGGTCTGCAAAAACTCATGCAGGAGGGTGGGGTGGACGGCAGTGGCGCAAGGAAGAGGCAGGCGTGGGGGCTCCACCGGGCTCTCCCCAATTCCGCCACACCCAGCTCCCTTAACCAGAGAGAGGCAGGAAGGAAATCACAGAACTGTAGAGTTGGAAGGGAACCCCAGGGTCATCTAGTCCAACCCTCTGCAAGGCAGGAATCCCAACTACAGCATCCGTGAGAGATTGGCCCAGTGGACCTGAAGGAGCATCTCCACCCCCATCGTTCTGCCCAGACACTGAGGTCCAGCTCCGAGGGCTTTCTGGTGGTTCCCTCACTGTGAGAAGTGAGGTTACAGAGAACCAGGTAGAGGGCCTTCTCGGTGGTGGTGCCTGCCCTGTGGAACGCCCTCCCATCAGATATCAAAGAAATAAACAACTACCTGACTTTGAGAAGACATCTGAAGGCAGCCCTGTTTAGGGAAGTTTTCAATGTCTGATGTTTTATTCTGTTTTCAATCTGTTGGGAGCTGCCCACAGTGGGGGGGGGTATAAATAAATTATTATTACTATTATTATTATTAGCCACTGGACCTTTTCCTGGCCATCTCAAATGGAGGAGAGTCTGCCCCCTTCTGAGGGAGTCTGCTCTTCCGTCGAATGGCTCTTGCTGTCAGAAAGTCCTTCCTGACGTTGAGTCGGAATCTCTTTTCTTGCACCTTGGAGCCATGGGTTCAGATCCCGCCCTCTGGAAAGGGCAGCAGAAAAGAGGCGAGCTCCGCCCTCCAGATATTTGAAGGTGGCTCTCATCTCTCCTCTTCTCCAGACTTTGTCTCCCAGCTGCTCTCCACATCGTCCCTGATCCAGACTGCCAGAGCATGAGCTGCAAGGGCAGCAGAGGCACCCAGAGATTTTTTTGGGGGGGAGCAGAGACCCCCACTGCAGGAAGGGGGGAGGACCCCCTCATCACACTCACACACAACACCCCCGCCTGTAGCCAAGCCAACTCTGACACCCCCAAGACGGCAGCAGAAGAGAAGGATGCAGAGGGAGGGGCAGGTGGGCTTGCAGAAGTCAGGAAAAACGGGGGGGGGGGGAGAAGCAGAGGGGCATTTTGTCCCCCCTTCCTATTTCCCAGCCTGCCGGATCAGGCCAGTGGCTCACCCAGTCCAGGATCCTGTTCTCACTGTGGTCAAAAGACTAAGAACCTCAGTCTAGATCAGGGGTTGGCAAACTTTTTCAGCCGGGGGCCGGTCCACTGTCCCTCAGACCGTGTGGGGGGCCAGACTATATTTTTTTTTGGGGGGGGGGAAATGAATGAATTCCTATGCCCCACAAATAACCCAGAGATGCATTTTAAATAAAAGTACACATTCTACTCATATAAAAACACGCTGATTCCCGGACCGTCCATGGGCCATATTTAGAAGGCGATTGGGCCGGATCTGTCCCCTGGGCCTTAGTTTGCCTATCCATGGTCTAGAGATAGACTGCCTCTGGGTCTGGAGGTTCCACAAGAACATCAAATGAGCCTGGCTGAAGGCAAAGGGGGTCCATCTAGTCCTGTTTTCACAGTGGCCAACCAGATGTTCCCGCCGGGAATCTGGCCGCAGGATTCACGCACAAGAGCAACTCTCCCCTCCTGGGTAGGAGCCCCCCATAGCCCCCCCCCATGGATTTAGTGAATGCTCTTTTCCAAGTCGTCCAGTTGGTGGCCATCGCTGCCTCATGTGGCAGGGAGTTCCACAGGTTAACACAGAGGCAGAAAGGAAGAGCAGAACCTGGGAGAGAAACCCTTCAGGGCTTGGAATGCCTTTTCTCATAGAGGATACACAAACATATGCAGAGGGCCTCCCATCTCCCTTCCAGACCCCCAAGGATTACTTTGAGCCCGAGGGAAGTGTCAACGCTTGGGACGCAGGGGCCCAATCCACTGAGGTGCCATGGAGACCTCAGCGCAGGCAGGGCCCGCATTCATTTTGAATTATGATTTTACTTATCTGCATTAATTGTTTTGATTAATAATTTGTTGCAGCTGTTTGCTTTGTTTTACTGCCTTTGACATTCCGGTGCTTACATTCCCCCAGCCCTTTGCTGTTGTGATTATTGCGAGCTCGACGTTTGTTGCTGGAAAAGCAGAATACAAATCCTAGAATCGTCGACTAGCAGAGTCGGAAGGGATCCCAAGCGTCATCTAGGGCAGCCCCCAGGAGTGCAGCAATATTAAATCAAGATAAAACGTAATAAAGACTAACGATGCCTTCATCTCTTCCTCCGCAGCCTCTATGGGACCCTAACTTAGCTACAGAATCAAAAATCATAGAGAGACCCCCCGAAAGGGCCATCAAGTCCAACTGCCTGCAATGCAGAACTATTAAATCAAAATCAAATGGAATAAATAGCTGGAAGGGTCCCTGTCCCTTCTCAGAGACAGCGGCTGGGGCCTCTGGGCACCTCTGCCAGCCCATGCCAGGTCACCCCTGGGTGTCTCTGCCCACACCTGACCACCACCTCCAGGTCCCGCTCGGCCAGCCTACCTGGGTGACTTTCTCAGTGACGTTGTGGGTGCGATCCTTGAGCTTGCTGGAGGCAATGATCTCCTTCTCGTTGGAGGGCGAGGTCAGGAAGGCCTCCGCCTTGAAGTCCACAAAGTTGAGGGTGATCTGGGGGATCTTGCTGATGGCCCGGTAGCGGATCAGGTCCGAGTCGGAGGTGGAGTTCAGCAGGTGGCTGCGGACGTTGTTCATGGCGCCTGCCGGGGACACAGAGGCCAGGTGGGATACCCCCAGAGAGCTTGCCGGCCTCCTTCTCCGTCCCTCGGGACCCCTCTCTGCCCCCCAACACACAGTGGAGCCTCAGATCCGAGTCCCAGGCTCAGCTGAGCCTCCAGGGAGACGGACTAGAAGGGGCTGGATCAGGCCCAAGGGGACCCACCGAGTGCAGCCTCCTGCTCTCAGAGGGGTCACTCAGTTGCCCCCATGGGAAACCCACAAGCAGGATTTGAGCACAAGAGCGACACTCTCCCCTCCTGCAGTTTACAGAAACTGCCATTCAGGGTCTAACAATCCTGGACAGGAGCCGCCAGCAGCCCTCTCCTCCTCTGCCCAACCCTCCTTCAAAGCCACCCCAGCTCCTGTGGCAGGGAGTTCCAGGGGTTAACTGTGCCGGGGTGCTCCAACCCTTGGCCCACAATGCCTTTCTTGGCCCTTGGCAACATTTGAGAAAAACATCTTCAACTCTTTGCAATTTACTTTTTGTGCCATGCACTGCTAGCGAAAGCACAAACAACTGTTGGTGCATTAAATCTGAAGGGGCGTCTCCACCCCCATTGTTCTACCCGGACACTGAGGTCCAGCTCCAAGGGCCTTCTGGCAGTTCCCTCCCTGCGAGAAGTGAGGATACAGGGAACCAGGCAGGGGCCTTCTCGGTGGTGGCACCCGCCCTGTGGAACACCCTCCCATCAGATGTCAAGGAAATAAACAACTCTCTGACTTTTAGAAGACATCTGAAGGCAGCCCTGTTTAGGGAGGTTTTTAATGTTTGAAGTTGTATTCTGTTTTTAGTGTTCTTTTGGGAGCTGCCCAGAGTGGCTGGGGAATCCCAGCCAGATGGGTGGGATATAAATAATAAAATTATTATTATTATTATTATCATTATTATCATTATTATCATTATCATCATCAATCTAAATTCCTGCCTTGCAGGGGGGGGGATTAGATTACCCTTTTAGTCCTTTCCAACGCTACAGCTCTAGGATTCTACTACTTGTCCATTAAAGTATATATATCTAATTAAATCTATTGATTGCGTTGGGGCGCCAACTTGGGCCCCAGATCATGCGTGCCCAGTGATGCTGATGTCACGTGACCTTGTGGCCCCTGGAAGTGGGGGCCCTGCGAGGCCTCAGGCGCTGCTTCCAAGGCCCCCCGAGGCCTCGGACGGGAAGCAATGCCCAAGGCCCCGCAGATGGGTGCTGAGCACCCACGACAATTTTTTTGGGTCCCCCAGGGCTGCCTGGATTTGGCACCGGATTGTGGATTGTGCATGTGGAACCTATTGTGAGCGCTTTAATTTGCGCTAGGGAGATTCCATGCCGAGTGTGCCGAAGGACCCACATAGTCGGAGAGACTGGAGCGCCCTGACTCTGCTGTGGGACCGAAGGGCAGGGAAGACCCTGAGCCCCCCAGCCCCTCTTCTCCCTACCTGTGCTGGCGTGGCGGCTGTGCCCGCGGCCCTTCTCCCCCTCGCCCTTCATGGCCTCGATGTCGTCCACGGAGGAGGCTCTGCGCACGCTGTAGAAGCTCTCCCGGGAGCGGGTGCGAGTCAGGCTGCAGTTGGAGAAGGAGGCATCCAGGTTGAGGCGGGTCTTCTCGGCCCGGGGGGAGGAGTGGGTGACGGGCGGCTCCGAGGCCCCGCCCCCCTGGCGCTCCATCAGCGCCTGCCGGTCCTCTGGCTCCCCGCACCCCAGGCAGTTGTTGTCCAGCGAGGAGGTGACCTCGTCCAGTGCCACCGACTCGCTGCTCTGCTTGCAGAAGTCCACCACCACCACCGCCTCGTCTGGGTCATCCTGCGGGAGAGACTGCTTGCTGCCCGCCAGCGCCAGCAGCGCCGGGAGCTTCAGGCGGAAGGACTTGCCCCGACCTGGAAAGGGTTAAAAGTTGGAGGAAGGTGTTAGGGGCTGCCCCCTCCCAGGGAGAAAGGGAGGCCCCCTCCCAACTCACCCTGGATGAGGCCCCATTGCAACACCTCCCAGAGGGCGCCTGAGAAATTCCCCATCAAGAGATACTTCGGCTGGGATTCAGGTCTTGCCCTGGGTTGGACTAGATGTTCTCTGGGGGTCCCTTCGACTCAACCATTCTAGATTCTAGTCCTCACCACTGAACGCTCTTTGTCCTCTGTAGGGTTCTGAGATTTCTATCATATGTGGTGGACGTGTAAGGTAACAAAATCATTTTGGGAAATGATATATAATGAAATGAAAAAAGAAAGTTAACATTATATGAGACAAATAATAAATGTTGGAAATGTAAAGAAAAAAGAGAACATTTTATCATATGTGGTGGGAATGTAAAAAAGTAAAGAGCTTCTGGGGAATGATATATAATGAGATGAATAAGATGTTGAAATATACATTTTTTAAAAAACCAGAAGCATTTTTACTTCGTATTATAGGTCAGGACATTAATAGGCAAAATGTTAATTTGTTTTTATATGCAACAACTGCGGCAAGAGTATTGCTAGCCCAGAAATGGAAACAAGAAGAAATTCTGATGAAAGAAGAATGGCAGACGAAATTATTTGAAGAGCAACTGTAATCCACAAATTACGCTAGTAGGACTACAAGAAGTTTTGGAAGGAGAAATACATGAAACGTTTCAAAGTAGGAAAAGATAGAGATATTGGTTATGAGTTTGAAATGTAACAGGGAAAATAAGAAATGCATACTAAGAGACTAGATTGGAAAATTTTCAGATAGGATTGATGGAATTCAAAAAAATTGAATAAGATGTAAAAGTATGTTTAATTACTGTTGAAAATGATATGTTAAAAAGCTAATAAAAATTTATATGTAAAAAAAGTAAAAAAAGTAAACATTTGTTTAAAAACCAGAAGCTTTCCTATTAGGAATTATAGGTACAGAGATTCCAAAAGACCAGAAAAGACTGTTTACGTCTGCGACAACAGCTGCATGGATGCTACTAGCTCAGAGATGGAAGGAAGAAATAATGGCAAGCCTAGCGGCTGGACTTGGCCGAAACGGCAAAACTGACCGGGAGACGCAGGAATCAAGAAGGACTTGAAAATAATGGGGGGGGGGGGTGTAATTTACTTAGGAGACCATTGTAAGCAAATCAAAAGTTTAGTTGGACTCTAAGAAGCACTTGTAAAGTGACGAAGATTATGAATAATTTGGGAAATGAAAATTGTGGAGAACATACGGACATGTAGATTTCTGTTACAAGGACCCATATAGGGGATGGGGGGAGGGGGAGTCACGAGATTCAGAGAATCTCATGAAATGATTATATAAATTGTTTGAGTGCAAATGTGCAATGATAAAAATGAATAAAAATATTTTAAAAAGAAATAAAGAAATTTGCTCTTTGTGAACCAGTTCTAGCTCTCAGGGCTGCTTTTCAGATCATAGAATCATAGAATCATAGAATCATAGAGTTGGAAGAGACCACAAGGGCCATCGAGTCCAACCCCCTGCCAAGCAGGAAACACCATCAGAGCACTCCTGACATATGGTTGTCAAGCCTCTGCTTAAAGACCTCCAAAGAAGGAGACTCCACCACACTCCTTGGCAGCAAATTCCACTGTCCAACAGCTCTTACTGTCAGGAAGTTCTTCCTAATGTTTAGGTGGAATCTTCTTTCTTGTAGTTTGGATCCATTGCTCCGTGTCCGCTTCTCTGGAGCAGCAGAAAACAACCTTTCTCCCTCCTCTATGTGACATCCTTTTATATATTTGAACATGGCTATCATATCACCCCTTAACCTCCTCTTCTCCAGGCTAAACATGCCCAGCTCCCTTAGCCGTTCCTCATAAGGCATCGTTTCCAGGCCTTTGACCATTTTGGTTGCCCTCCTCTGGACACGTTCCAGTTTGTCAGTGTCCTTCTTGAACTGTGGTGCCCAGAACTGGACACAGTACTCCAGGTGAGGTCTGACCAGAGCAGAATACAGTGGCACTATTACTTCCCTTGATCTAGATGCTATACTCCTATTGATGCAGCCCAGAATTGCATTGGCTTTTTTAGCTGCCGCGTCACACTGTTGGCTCATGTCAAGTTTGTGGTCAACCAAGACTCCTAGATCCTTTTCACATGTACTGCTCTCAAGCCAGGTGTCACCCATCTTGTATTTGTGCCTCTCATTTTTTTTGCCCAAGTGCAATACTTTACATTTCTCCCTGTTCAAATTCATCTTGTTTGTTTTGGCCCAGTTCTCTAATCTGTCAAGGTCGTTTTGAAGTGTGATCCTGTCCTCTGGGGTGTTAGCCACCCCTCCCAGTTTGGTGTCATCTGCAAATTTGATCAGGATGCCCTTGAGTCCATCATCCAAGTCGTTGATAAAGATGTTGAATAAGACTGGGCCCAAGACAGAACCCTGTGGCACCCCACTAGTCACTCTTCTCCAGGATGAAGAGGAACCATTGATGAGCACCCTTTGGGTTCGGTCAGTCAGCCAGTTACAAATCCACTGAGTGGTAGCATAGTCAAGACCGCATTTTACCAGCTTCTTTACAAGAATATCATGGGGCACCTTGTCAAATGCCTTACTGAAATCAAGGTAGGCTATATCCACTGAGTTCCCTTCATCTACCAGGCTTGTAATTCTGTCAAAAAACGAGATCAGGTTAGTCTGACATGACTTATTTTTCAGAAATCCATGCTGACTATTGGTGATCACAGCATTCCTTTCTAGGTGCTCACAGACTGTTTTCTTAATGATCTGCTCCAGAATCTTCCCTGGTATTGATGTCAGACTGACTGGGCGGTAATTATTTGGGTCCTCTCTTTTCCCCTTTTTGAAAATAGGGACAACATTTGCCCTCCTCCAGTCTGCCGGGACTTTGCCTGTTCTCCAGGAATTCTCAAAGATGACTGCCAGTGGTTCTGAGATCACATCTGCCAGTTCTTTTAATACTCTTGGATGCAGTTCATCTGGCCCTGGAGACTTGAATACATCTAAACTAGCCAAGTATTCTTGTACTATCTCCTTAGTTATTCTGGGCTGTGTTTCCTTTGCTGAATCATTTGCTCCAAATTCTTCAGGTCGGGCATTGTTTTCTTTATCGGAGAAGACTGAGGCAAAGAAGGCATTGAGGAGTTCAGCCCTTTCTGTGTCCCCTGTTTGCATTTCACCATCTTCTCCTCTGAGTGACCCCACTGTTTCTTTGTTCTTCCTTTTGCTACGAACATACCCATAAAAGCCTTTTTTGTTGCTTTTAACCTCTCTAGCAAGCCTGAGTTCATTCTGTGCTTTAGCTTTTCTGACTTTGTGTCTACACGTGCTGGCTATTTGTTTGAATTCCTCTTTGGTGGTTTCCCCCCTTTTCCATTTTTTGTACACATCCTTTTTTAATCTTAACTCAGTTAAAAGTTCTTTAGATAGCCACCCTGGCTTCTTTAGGCACCTTCCATGTTTCCGTCTCATTGGTATTGCCTGACGTTGTGCTTTTAGTATCTCCCTCTTAACAAACTCCCAGCCATCATGAACTCCCTTTCCTTTTAGTATTACTGTCCATGGGATCTCACCCAGCACTTCCCTAAGTTTTATGAAGTCAGCTTTCTTAAAGTCAAGAAATTGAGTCCTAGTATGCTTGGCTGCTCCTTTCCGCTGTATAGTAAACTTCAGAAGAGCATGATCATTCGCGCCTAATGATCCTTCCACTTCTACCCCACTAACCAGCTCATCCACATTGGTTAGGACCAGATCTAAAATGGCTGTTCCTCTTGTTGCTTCTCCCACTTTCTGGGCAATGAAGTTGTCTGCAAGGCCAGTGAGGAATCTGTTTGACCTTATGCTCTTGGCTGAGTTTGACATCCAACAAATATCCGGGTAATTGAAGTCCCCCATTACTACTGTCTCCCTTCCTTTTGCATGCTTGGCCATCTGTTCCAGGAAGGCATCATCTATGTCCTCCGTTTGGCTTGGGGATCTATAGTAAACTCCCACAATGAGGTCTCTGTTATTCTTCTCTCCCTTAATTTTGACCCAAATGCTCTCACTTTGGCTTTGAGGTTCTAAATCTTGGATCTCTTCACAGGTATACACATCCCTGACATATAACGCCACTCCCCCTCCTTTCTTGTCTGGTCTGTTTCTCCGAAATAGATTGTATCCCCCCATTATTACATTCCAATCGTGGGACTTATCCCACCAGGTTTCAGTGATGCCTATTATGTCATATTTAGTTTGCTGTACCAAGAGCTCAAGCTCATCTTGTTTATTTCCCATGCTTTGCACATTAGTGTACAGACATTGAAGTCCATTAATCATTCCCCCATGTCTCTTATTTAAGGATTTTTTCCTCCCACCACTAGGTCTGCGTGCTGTTTGCTCCATTTGGTCTATGACATTTGGATGATCATCTTCATCAATTGATAGACTCCTACCTTCAGGAGCACTGTCTCCCTCCCCCACATTAGTCAGTTTAAAGCCCTCCTGATGAGGTTGCTGAGATTTTTGGCAAAAACATTTCTCCCAACCGTTGTGAGGTGCAGCCCATCGCTTGCCAGAAGTCCATCTTCAAGAAACTGCAGTCCATGATCTAAGAATCCAAACCGTTCCTGTTTACACCATTTGCGAAGCCAGCTGTTCACTTCCACTATTTTCCCCTCTCTCCCTGGGCCACGTCGTTCAACTGGGAGGACAGATGAGATGACAATTTGTGCATTTAATTGCTTCAATTTCCTGCCCAGAGCCTCGTAGTCTCTTTTGATCTTCTGGAGGCTATTGCTTGCAGTGTCATTGGTTCCCACATGAACCAAGAGGAAGGGGTATTTGTCAGTGGGTTTTATGATTCCTTGCAGTCGTTCAGTTACATCTTGGATCTTAGCCCCGGGGAGACAGCACACTTCCCGAGACATCTTGTCAGGCCCACAGATCACTGCTTCTGTTCCCCTCAGTAGGGAATCCCCTATCACCACTACACGCCTCCTCTTAGGTTTGGTCGGGGTTCTTCCATGAGCTGTCCGTTCCAAGGTCGCCTGCACATTCCCTGAGGACTGACTTTGCTGCTCGTCTTCATATACCTGATCGACTGTAATGAGGGAGAGATCCTCAAATGGAGTCTGCTCTTCGTCTTCCATGCTAGGGGAGAGGACCTCAAAGCGATTGTGTATTTCTAAACTATCAGAACGAACCCTGGGCCTCCTACTTCTTTGAGTCACGTTTCTCCATATATCTGGCTCCTGTGTTGGTGAACTAGCCTCCTTCTCAGGGGAGTCCCCTGTCTCCTCCTTGGTGGAGACGGTGTGCTCTGTTGCTTCCAAGAAGAGCTCCAGCTCTCTAATTCTTTGGAGAGTAGCTACACGTTCCTCCAGTTGCTGGACTTTGTCTTTTAAGAGGGCAATCAACATGCAATTGCTGCAGGTAAAGCTGCCTGCAACCTTTGGCAAGATGGCAAACATTGCGCAGGAACCGCAGGCGACTGCAGCTGTTCCCTCCCCCTCCATCTTGAGAACATCGTTGGGGTGGCTACAGCGGTCCTCCATCATAAAAAGCGTGAAGACAGGACAAATAACTCCCCCCACAAAAAAAACCTAGGTCTCCCCCAACAAACGTTTGAGACTAGCGCCCCTAAATCTAAAAGATGGATCAAACTGCGCGCGCCGCTAATCAGCCACAAAGAAACACACACACACAAGAAAACCCTTTTGGCTCCTTCTTCAACTGCTGCCCTGCAAGCTCTGATAAGCTCCTCCCACAGCTAATCACCTGCCTCAACAGAAACCCTGCCCCCTCTGACCTTTGCACAGGGAGAACAGCTAATCAGCCACAAAGAAACACACACACACAAGAAAACCCTTTTGGCTCCTTCTTCAACTGCTGCCCTGCTACCTCTGCTCCCTGCTGATTTACATCCAGGTAGGAATGTGCCTCGGACTCGCCCCCCCCCCCATCCTCAGATGCATGAAGGCGAAAGCCTGCTCTGGAAGAAGCCCCCTCACTGCCACCTCCCCAGGACCAAACTCCAGAGAAACCAGCTCTGCCCATTTGCAGGAGGAACCAGCTGGGCACAGGACGGATTGGCCGGTGCTGTGAAGTCACTAACCCTTCCCCTCCCCAGAAGAAGAAGAAGAAGATGAAGAAGAAGAAGAAGAAGATGAAAAGGAGGAGTTTGGATTTGATATCCCACTTTATCACTACCCGAAGGAGTCTCAAAGCGGCTGACATTCTCCTTTCCCTTCCTCCCCCGCAACGAACACTCTGTGAGGTGAGTGGGGCTGAGAGACTTCAAAGAAGTGTGACGAGCCCAGGGTCACCCAGCAGCTGCATGTGGAGGAGCGGAGACGCGAACCCGGTTCCCCAGATTACGAGTCTACCGCTCTTAACCACTACACCACACTGGCTCCACCTCTGCTTTTTTTTCACCTGACCAAATAAATGTCACTTTCCAGCACAGAAGCCGCCAAGGGCGGGCAGCCCCTCTGAAGCCGAGGGCGAGGAAGGGGGCAGGCAGGTTGAGACAGCATCCCTGGAGGAATTGGGCAGCCCAGGGTGGGCAGGAGCCCCAGTGGGGGGGGGTGGCTCCTCCAGACCACCCAGGGCTGGATTGACGTATAAGCTCCACAAGCTCTAGCTTAGGGCCCCGCTCTCTTGGGGGCCCCCAAAAAAAATTAAAGGGAAAAAAACACTGAATGTGCATTTTCAAAAAATAAGATAAAAAACAAATAAAATAAAACCTACATGCAGCAACCGTGCTTTGTGTTGTGTGGGCTCCTACGATGTAAGTCAGGGGCCACACCTGCTAGCCTGCTCCCTAAAATATCACTGGTAATTATTTCACAATTAATATACTTCTTCTTAATTGTATTTCACTATTAATATACTTCTTCTTAATTGTATTTCAGTTCAACAATTGCTTTGATAAAATACATATTTTCTGATGTGCAAATGGCTTTAGATACCTATTAGGTCCATAAATTACCATATAGCAAGGGTCAGCAATTTTTTCAGCCGTGGGCCAGTCCACCATCCCTCAGACCATGTGGTGGGCAGGACTATATTTTTTTTTGGGGGGGGGGAATGAATGAATTCCTATGCCCCACAAATAACCCAGAGATGCATTTTAAATAAAAGGACACATTCTACTCATGTAAAAACACGCTGATTCCTGGACTGTCCATGGGCTGGATTGAGAAGGCGATTGGGCAAGATCTGGCCCCCAGGCCTTAGGTTGCCTATCTCTGCCATACAGCATATGTTCGACACAAAAAACAGCGGCAATTTGTTGTTGACAAAGGACAGGTGGACATAGAAAGGGCCCCATTCCCTTCAGTAGCTTAGGGCCTCATCAAACCTCCGTCTGGCCCTGAGGCCACCCCATGTTCCACCTGTGTGTGGGTTGCCTTAGAGCCTTCCGGGGTGGGATGGGGGTTGCAGGAGGGTGACCCCCACCCACACATAGGGGCCCCCCTACCTGTGGGCAGCCAGGCGGCTGGGGAGACCCAGTGGTTGGTGTTCTTGACTGGGCTGGTCAGAAGGTCCCTCTCCATCACCACCTCAAAGTTGAGGATGAACATGATGACGGAGCCATCCTCATTCTTGACGGGGACCACGTCCACCAGGCACAGGAAGCAGCTCCCTGGGGGGGGGGGGGCAAAGGAGCAGAAGAGAAAGGGGGCGTTAGGTTTCAGGAAGGAAGAGGCAAGAGGAGGGAAGTTTGTAAAATGCTCTCAGCACCGAGAAAGCAAAGAGAGAGCAGCTCTTCTCCCTCTCCCTTGACACGAGAAGCAGAGGCATCCTTAGGACCCCCTGGCATCCTTGGCATCCCCCCCCCCGGTCCCTTATGTCCCTGGAGCAACATTCAGAACTACTCATATCTTTCGCCCCATAAGACGCACCTGACCATAAGACGCACCTAGTTTTTAGAGGAGGAAAACAAGAAAAAAAAAATACTCTGAATGAAACAGTGGATGTATGATTTTTGTGGTTCATGCTGTGGCCACAGACATGTGATCTGATGGTGAATTTGGGGTGACCCAATGCAAAAATCCTAAGGATCCATGTGGATCCGTGCTCTGTAACCACATTTTTGCACCACTGTGGCCCCCTCCCAGGCAGCCTCCTTTATCTCTAGCATCCCTTATCTCTCTCCCCGATCGGCAAACGATCAGCAGCTTTGTTTCAACACCCCCTTCCCTCTTTCCCCCCAAAAAGCGCACAATCTGCTTTTTGCCCCTGAGCAGTTCGGCTCCAGGGACCACACATTCGCTCCATACGATGCACAGACATTTCCCCTTACTTTTTAGGAAGAAAAGGGTGCGTCTTATGGAGCGAAAAATACGGTAACTGGGCGCCAGTCACATTGATTTTGCAACAGGCAAGCAGCCTTTTGTGAGGAAGCCGCGATGTCTGCTTGCCACGTTTGGCGACTACCATCTCCATCTGACTGGCCGGTGATGCCGCCGTGCCAGTCGGCTGGCTTGGGGGGCAGCATGGCACCCAAAGAAACGCATCTATGGGTGTTGCACTGCTTGGTGAATCAACTGATTGGCAGGGTGCCTGGGCATTCAGTTGTAGCAACCGAAACCCAAGTTTAAGGTGCCGTTTGGCTCCTAGCTTTTATATCTCAGCTTCTAGCACTGCCTTGGAGAGGCCATTAAGAGACTGATATCATGATATGGACTTCAAGCTGGTTTTAGATGATATATTGATATATTGCCCAGCCCTAACGGTCACCAACCTGGAAGGCTTGAAAAGGGGATTAGACAAATTCAGGTTCCCAAATTCTCGGGTGGGTGGGCTTTAAATGCAACTTTCCCCTTTCTTCCAATTTACCTATTTATCCAGATTATTCATCTGCAATCAGCCCTTTGTCACAGGGTGCTTGACAAGTGATTAAGAATCCACAAAACCCCACAAAATCTATTAAAACAACAAGAATCAATTGCCACAATCCAAACACCCTCCCAAATAGACATGTGTCATATTTTTTTTTAAAAAAAGGATTAAAATTTAAATATTTATAGTAATTGCTTGAAATGTAATGAAACCATTTTTAAATTTTTTTTAAAGGAGCAATAAAAGCAGCCAGCTACTAGAGGATAAGGGAGAGGAAATACAGAAAACAAAGAACTATTTTGAACACATTGGAAATTAATTGCAGAGAATATTATTAAATCTCCAGTTTAAGAGGGAGCTGTTTGAGGAGGGGAGTCTGTCCATTTTCTTTAATTTTGCTTCTAAAGGGAAATAACTGACTGATGATCCTTATTTCTGGATCCCCCTGACTGATGCTGGCAGCTTCTCATGTCTTGTGTAGAGGAAGAGGGAGAAAACTTGCTTTGCATTGCTCTGGAGGGGAGGACCTGAGTGACCAGAAAGGAGAGCTTTTGCTGTGATTTCTGCATTTCAGGGGGTTGGGCTAGATGACCCCCGAAGGCCCCTTCCAACCCTAAAAGCCGGTGATTCTGTGATTCGCTGGAGGTCCTTTAGCAGAGGTCGGATGACGGCCTGTCTGTCTGCAATTCCAAGCTGATACCCACAAACTCTATGGAATGCCGTCCGCTCCTGGCACCAAACCTCACTGCGGGGGGAAGAGGGGCCACCACCGACTTGGCAGCATCAGACGCGAGGAATGTGCCCGCGGGGTGGCAGCGCCAGGAACCCAGCGAGTGGGCTGGGCAAGCCCTAATCCAGGCACAGCTCTTAACAGCTGCAGCACTAATCCCGCAGGCAGGCGTGAGGTTCTGGGCACAGGGAGCCCCCTCCCCACTCCTCCGCTGGCTGCAGGGGGATTATCTCACACTCTCGTCACCCAGCGGCTGGGGGAAGCGGGCAGAGGGGGTGCCAGGCCCTCTTCAAAGCCCAGGTCTTGCTGCCCAGATACCCTCCCCTGCCCCTTACGTGGCAGCAGACTTGCGACATTCCTGCCGCAAAACGTGGTCCCAAGCGGAAAGGAAAGGTGGGGTTCTTCTTCTGTGGGAGTGGGAGAATGCAGGGCTCAATCCTGCCCCCCCAGGGGAGGGCAGAGGCCTCCACAGGCATGGCAGGCGGGGGGGGGGGAGGACAGTTGTACTGACCTCATTTTCAAGGGATTTGGAATCTTGCAATCTTCTGGGAATCTGCTTAAAGACACTCCGAGCCCAACCCCCCCTCCCCACCCAAGGAGACGGCAGATCGGAGGAGGCCAGGCAGAGCAGCTCAGCCCCAGAGTCAGAAGTGCAGAGCTGGAAGGGACCCCAAGGGTCATCCAAACCAACCCCAGGCAATATAATAATATTATCTCCCAACAGAATATTAAAAACGCAGTGCAGCCGTCTTTTCCATGGGTTTGCCCAATGCTCTTTTAAAAGCATCAGAGTTGGTGGCCATCGCTCATGGCCTATTGGGACATGATATATAATCAAATGAAGGGGGGAAATTAAGTGGCTTTTCCCAAGAGGTCAGAAGCCTTCCTGCTGGGGATACCGGGCAGTGAAATCCCAAAGAAAGCGCACACTCTATTTATGCATGTAACCACAGCAGCAGGGAATCTGTGCAGAAGGGGAGAGATGAGAGAATCCCCTCAAAGGGAGAAGGGCTGGTGGAAATCATGGAAGACGGAGAGGCCAAAACTGAGGGCACCGAAAAGAAACACAAATCAAGACTCTGTCAAGGAGAAGTGGGAACCTTTCCTGGTATATTTAAAAAGTAACTTTTCACATGAAAAGTCCACAGCAGAGTTTGAAGTCTAAGATTTCTACCCCAGCAGGGAGTTTCCCTTCAACAATGTGTAGGATTGTGGCGATGAAAATAATAAATAGATTTCTGGAAGATGCCTGTGCGTGAATTTGCTTTATGTGTGGAGATCAGGGCACTCTGACTAACACACAGTCTTCGCAGTAAGGCTCTGTTCTGATGGCATGAGTATCACAACGACCTTCACAGCGGTTGTAACATATCACTTCTTATCATCTGCCTGTTCTGCCGCTGAGGACTTCTTGGGTCATTCTTTTTTTTTATTTTTATAAATGATATTTATTAAAGATACATGAAAGTACAGAATAAAGAAAAAGTATAAAGTTTTAAGATATAACAAAAACAGTAAAAAATAAGAAGAAAAAAAACATACAAAATAAAACAGTTAAAAACACAATAATGTTCCATAACCTATCTTCCTTACTCTTATTTCCCCGGACCTCCTCATACCTCCCTTCTTTGTATTCCAATTCAATTTGTTGGTTCAGCAAATCCTTACCATTAATCTTTTACCCAATTGTTAACCTTTTTTTCCATGTCTCTTAAAGCATTACAGCTAAAACCTCTTAGTTTCTATCCAACATCCTTCTAAAGTTCCTTAATTTTGCAATATTTCTGTAAATAGTCCTTAAATTTCTTCCAGTCTTCTTTCACCGACTCTTCTCCCTGGTCTCGGATTCTGCCAGTCATTTCCGCCAGTTCCATGTAGTCGACTTCTTGGGTCATTCTTTGTCGTTGACCTCCCCTTTGACCTTACCGCCTTGGGTGACCCTGCTGGGAGTATGAGACTCCCCACAGCTTCGCTCACAAGGATCATAGGAACGTGCAAGCCCAATCATCACAATCATCATCATCATTTATTATTTATACCATGCCTATCTGGCTGGGTTTCTCCAGCCACTCTGGGCGGCTTCCAACAAAATATTAAAAATACAATAAAACATTAGGCATTAAAAACTTCCCTAAACAGGGCTGCCTTCAGATGTCTTCTAAAAGTCAGATACCATAGTTATTTACTTCCTTGACATCTGGTGGGAGGGCGTTCCACAGGGAGGGTGCCACCACCGAGAAGGCCTTCTGCCTAGTTCCCTGTAACTTGGCTTCTCGCAATGAGGGAACCGCCAGAAGACCCTCAGAGCTGGACCTCAGTGTCCAGGCTGAACGATGGGGGTGGAGACGCTCCTTCAGGTATCCTGGGCCGAGGCTGTTTAGGGCTTTAAAGGTCAGCACCAACACTTTGAATTGTGCTCGGAAACATACTGGGAGCCAATGTAGGTCTTTCAGGAATGGTGTTATGTGGTCCCAGAGACCGCTCCCAGTCACCAGTCTGGCTGCTGCATTCTGGATTAATTGCAGTTTCCGGGTCACCTTCAAAGGTAGCCCCACGTAGAGTGCATGGCAGTAGTCCAAGCGAGAGATAACCAGAGCATGCACCACTCTGGTGAGACAGTCCAGGGGCAGGGAGGGTCTCATCCTGCGTACCAGATGGAGCTGGCAGACAGCCACCCTGGACACGAATTTAACCTGTGCCTCCATGGACAGCTGTGAGTCCAAAATGACTCCCAGGCTGCGCACCTGGTCCTTCAGGGGCACAGTTGCCCCATTCAGGACCAGGGAGTCCCCCACACCCGCCCGCCTCCTGTCCCCCCAAAACAGTACTTCTGCCTTGCCAGGGTTCAACCTCAATCTAGGTAGTGATGATCCCGCGAGTGAGCCGACTGGTAGCCACGGATAGCATAGAAAACCCGTCCTGCACTGCAGTGGTGCAGTTCTGCACTATGGCCACAAGGTGGCGCCCCTGCCTTAGTGTTGCCATTGGCAGCCCTGAGAGCTCAGGGCAGAGAAAAGCAGAATTGCTGCAGCCCTGAATTTGGGAGTCAGAGGGGGGACTTCAAGGGTCATCTAGTCCAGAAAATCACAGCTAATCACAGTTTCATCAACTAATTGGTTTGGTCAACTGGCTGAAAACTTTTAATCATCAGAAAAGTTCTTCCCCCCTTCACCATTAACCAGGCAGCAGACTTGAGAAATGTTTATTTTAGGAAAAGGCAACCCCATAGAGTTTACAAAAAGTACCCCACAAAGCAGGCCGTGGGGAGGTTTGGTCCGCCAGATGTTGAAGAGCATCCGAAGAGCCTGCTGGATGAGGCCAAAGGGGCTCCCACCAGATCCAGCCCCCTGTTCTCACTTTGGCCAACCAGATGCCCAAATGGGAAACCCAGAAGCAGGATCGGAGCCCCAGAGCAACTCTCCTCTCCTGAAGTTTCCAGAAACTGGGATTCAGCAGCAGTGCTGCCTCAGAGGGTGCAGGCAGAGGGCAGCCACGCTGGCCAGGAGCCATTCTCAGCCTTCTTCAGCGCTCACTCAACACAGGCAGTCTTGGCCTGCTCTTCCAATGGCCTACAAGGCTGCCCCCCCCCCATGAATTTCTCTAATTTGCCAAGGGCAGCAACAGTCACAGAGTAGAACGGGGGGGGGGGGGGCAGTTGCCAGGGATGATGGGAGTTGTAGTTCCGGATGACCTGGAAGGCTCCCCCCGCCTCCTCTGGGGCCACAATCTCTGGTCTTCTCTGGGGATGCCAGCCTGCCACTCTGCCCAGGGCATCATCTGGGCCCCAACACCTTGGGCTTCCTGCTTCTGAATGCATCTCCACTCATGCAGATGGACTCAAATGATGGGTTGACTTTGCCATAAATGCTTTGTGATAAAGCAGAGACATCACCTTGCCAACAAATGTCTGTATAGTTCAAGCTATGGTTTCCCCAGTAGTGATGTATGGAAGTGAGAGCTGGACTATAAAGAAGGCTGATCGCCGAAGAATTGATGCTTTTGAATTCTGGTGCTGGAGGAGACCCTTGAGAGTCCCATGGACTGCAAGAAGATCAAACCGATCCATTCGGAAGGAAATCAGCCCTGAGTGCTCCCTGGAAGGACAGACCCTGAAGCTGAGGCTCCAAGACTTCTCATGAGAAGAGAAGACTCCCTGGAAAAGACCCTGATGTTGGGAAAGATGGAGGGCACAAGGAGAAGGGGATGACAGAGGACCAGATGGTTGGACAGTGTTCTCGAAGCTACAAACATGAGTCTGACCAAACTGCGGGAGGCAGTGGAAGACAGGAGGGCCTGGCGTGTTCTGGTCCAGGGGGTCACGAAGAGGCGGACACGACTAAACGACTCAACAACAACAACAACAACAACATGTACCTTTACATGTACTCCATTCATAGGCATTAAGTCTAAACTGTCCCTTTGTGATATTGAATCCATTCTACGTTCACTGAATTGTGGATCTTGCAGAGGCTGAAGGAGCAGCGTTCCTTCCTGCCCCCCCCTTTCTTGCCCCTATCTGGGTGGGTGGAAGAGACACTTGCTTGCATCCCTCTCCCACCTGGGAGCCTTTCTCTGCCGCCAGGTCTCCTCTTGGCTCACATCCAGGGAAGCACCTGGAACCTGCCGGGTTCTGGGCTCCCTCCTCCTCCTCCTCCCCCTCTGAAGTCTGGGCCCAGAGGCTCCCGGCTTCTCTCTCCAAGCCGCCCTCTGTCCCTCTGCTCCACCTCAAAGGGCGCAGAGGCTGGTGGTATTTTAGGACTTGGAAGGAGCGCCGGGTCCCCTGAGAGCCACCCAGGGCAAAATGTCAGAAGTGCTCACAACAAACAAGCCAGAGGAGAGAGGAAGGGAGAAAACAGGAGGATGCTGCCTTCGCCACAGCAGGGAGTCCAGGTGAGGAGGGCCTGGGGGGCGCTCCAAGGTCCTGCTCGCCTGCCAGTATTTCTGCCCCTCCTGGCCTTGCCATGGAGCCCAGCAGCAGCTCCAAACATCAGCAGCGGGCAGCCTGGAGTCAGAATGAGAACTGCAAACGCAGCCCAGCAGTGGAAACAACAGCTGAGCGGTAGGCAGGCAGCCTCCCTGGGCGACTCTCCCACCTCCCTAGGACTGAGCTTATCTGGTGGCCACTGGGAACTGGTAGCTGACCAGGGAGCTCCCTCCATCACCTCAAGGCTTTGGCTGCAGCCAGAAATCCAGAGCCAATCTCAAGAGCGAAAAACAAGTAGGTTATCCAGCCAGTCTCAGTTGACCTTCCTTCCTGAGCGTAAGAAGAGCCTGGCTGCTGGATCAGGCCCAGGCCCATCTGGTCCAGCATCCTCTTCTCGCAGGAGCCAACCAACAGGATCCGAGCATAAGAGCAACAATCCCCTCCTGAGACGGCCACCAACAGGTATTCAGAATCAGTGCTTGCCCCCATAGCCGAGCCACCAGGTCTACTCGGAAGGGGCAGGTGAGTGCCCAGCCTCCATTCCCCCACCTCCATTTAAAAACCTCCAGTAGAGGAGAGTCTACCACCTCCCAAGGGGATCTGTTCCACGTCTAAGAGCTCTTGCTCTCCGACAATTCTTCCTAATGTTGCGTCAGAATCTCCTCTCCTGTCATTGAATCCATAATTTCACCATGCATTGTGTGACAAATTAAGCCCCCAAGAAAGCCTGCAGAATCAGGCCTGGGCCCAAGCAGATGCCCATTTGGGAGCCCCACATGCAGGATCGGGGTCCGGCAGCAACTCTCCCCTCCAGTGGTTTCCAGCAGCAGCTGGTATTTGGAAGCAAAGCTTCTTCCGGCCAGAGAGGAGCCCCTCACAGCCGCCGCCTCCATCCCTTGGTCGAATCCATTGTTTTACTCTGTGCAGCATAAAGGAGGACTTTAGATTCTGCCCTGATTCTTCCAACCTTCTTTTAAAAAAAATAATAATTAAATTTTCAACAAAAACAAACAACAACCACAAAAAAGAAAAAAATACACAAAAACAGTATCAAATCAATAAAATGGGATTCTGCAAATCCTGGGACTCCCCCCGCCTTCCTTAAATTTTCTTTTCAACTGCATATCATTTCTACTCCAAATTATTATTATTTCACCTCAAATTTCCTGTGCTACTTCTAAAATTACAAGTGTTCTTAAAATCTTGCCAATGTATTAGCCTGTTTACCTTTGCAAATACATAATAAACATGTTCCATTCTTTTTAACATTTCTTGTCATCTTGAGTTCTGAGCTTCCCCCGATTCTTCCAGCCTCCAAGCCTCCATTCAGGCTGCAAGTCTGTCGTCAGTCCCCACTCCCCGCCCTGCTGCCCATCTCATATCAGCTTATCTGGCTGCCTTCTGTTATCTGAGAGACAATAAGTGTGGACCTTTGAAGTGAGCTGTGGATAAGTAGAAACCAGCAGTCACTTCTTTGAGCATCCCAGGCCCCTGGAAGAGGCGCAAGACACACACACTGGCCACCCCTGCAAGAGTCCTGCCTGTGCCACCAGGGGGCGCCCCAAGTGACCAGGCTTCTGAGGAGCATCAATTGCAGACAGCACAGCTCCTTGTGTCTTTTGCTCCGTCTCCCAGAAAGCAATTAACATATGCTACTTAAGAAGTTCCTGCATTCCCTTCTGCAAGAAAGATGGGAAGGCTGAGCAACTCTTGGCGCTAAGCCCAGGAAGCCACAGTGGGAAGGAGCTGGCGCCTTCTGGCCCTGTTCAGGGGGCTTCACAGAACTGTATAGTTGGAAGGGACCCGGAGGGTCATCTAGTCCAGGCACCCCCAACCTGCGGCCCTCCAGATGTTTTGGCCTACAACTCCCATGATCCCTAGCTAACAGGACCACTGGTCAGGGATGATGGGAATTGTAGTCCAAAACATCTGGAGGGCTGAAGGTTGGAGATGCCTGATCTAGTCCAACTCCCTGCAAAGCAGGAATCCTCTTGGTGACAGTGGGGCTCAGGACCTTGAGATGAAGGGTCTCAGGATCTACCAACTAAGCCATCCCTCCCAGCAGACAACAGGCAGGTCCCTCTGTGGGGAAGAGGGCACTCGATGGGTGGGCCTGGGCAGGGTGGTCTTGCCATACAGGGCTTGCCAGGAGGGCGTGTGAAGAGGGTCTAGGGGTCTCAGTGGACCAAGATGAACAGGAGTCCATAGTATGATGCAGCAGCAAAAAAAGCAGACGCTATTCTAGGCTGCATCAACAGCAATATAGTGTCCAGATCAAGGAAAGTAATATTCCTGCTCTATTCTGCCTTGGTCAGGCCACACCAGGAGTCCTGGGTGCCACAATTGAAGAAGGATGTTGACCAGCTGGAAGGTGGGCAGAGGAGGGTGACCAAGACGATCAAAGGTCTGGAAACCAAGCCTGATGAGGAATGGTTGAAGGAGCTGGGGATGTTTAACTTGGAGAAAGGAAGATGGAGAGAAGACACAATAAAGGTAAAGGGACCCCTGACCATTAGATCCAGTCGTGACCGACTCTGGGGTTGCAGCACTCATCTTGCTCTATAGGCCCAGGGAGCCGGTGTACAGCTTCCGGGTCATGTGGCCAGCATGACTAAGCCGCTTCTGGCGAACCAGAGCAGCGCATGGAAATGCCGTTTACCTTCCCACCGGAGCGGCACCTATTTATCTACTTGCACTTTGACATGCTTTGGAACTGCTAGGTTGGCAGGAGCTGGGACAGAGCAACGGGAGCTCACCCCGTTGCGGGGATTCGAACCGCTGACCTTCTGATTGGCGAGTCCTAGGCTCTGTGGTTTAACCCACAGTGCCACCTGTGTCCCTCAGAAGACATAATAGCCATCTTCAAATATCTGAAGGGCTGAACGTGGAAGATGGGGCAAGCTGGTTTTCTCCTGCTCCAGAGAATAGGACTCAAACCAATGGCTTCAAGTTAAAGGAAGGAGATTCCAACCAAACATCAGGAAGAACTTTCTGATGGCAAGAGCCGTTCCATGGTGAAGTGGACTCCTTAAGGTGGTAGCCTCTCTATCCTTGGAGGTTTTGAAGCAGAGGTTGGCTGGCCATCTGTCCTGGATGCTTGGGCCGAGATGCCTGCATCGCAGGAGGGTGGACTAGAGGACCCCTGGGGGTCCCAGCTCTACATTTCTATCATTCCATGAAGTCTACAGGCTAGCGGAGCATGGGGAGGGGGACCAAAGAGAGCCTCTCAAAATGGGGCAGGGGAGGGGGCAGGGGCTGTGTCCCCTCCCAGCTGCCAACCCCCCAGCTCCTGCTCCTCTCCATCACACCCCAGAGTGCTGCTGCTCCCCCCCCCGGGTGCCAGAAAAAGAGTGCTGCCCCCCCTCCCTATCACAGGCCCTCTTGACACTATAAATATCCCTGTTGGAGAAGTGAGCCAGCTGCTCTGGAGGACTGGGGGGGGGGGAGGTCAGAAGGTGAGGCAGGGAGGGGGGCTGACAAAGTGCAGGTCCTCCAGGCTGGTGCTGAGTGCAGAAGGCCCCTCCCTCGGCCAGGCCCTCCTTGTGCTTGGGGGGGGGGGTCACAAGCCGCTGGCACAGCACCTCCTTCACACACACCCCTTGCCCCACCCCAACACTCAGATGCCCCTCTCTCTTCAGCTAAGAGGCACCACTGAAGCTCCCCCCCCTCGCAGACAGGGGACCTTGTCCCTTTTAAGGGTTGGCAGTTTCCCATGCCAGAACTGAGTCCCCAGCACAAAGGGCTCCTCCCAGCACCCTCTTCGCTAATCATTATTTCACTTCATTAAATTTACACGCTGCTTGAATGTTTAAGAAAAGCCTCAAAGCCGTTTGCAAAAAAGAAAGATTACACTATAAGATTATCAGTAGG
This sequence comes from Podarcis pityusensis, assembly GCF_964106645.2. Classification (NCBI taxonomy): domain Eukaryota; kingdom Metazoa; phylum Chordata; class Lepidosauria; order Squamata; family Lacertidae; genus Podarcis; species Podarcis pityusensis. The sequence goes on along the minus strand of NC_138037.1, from coordinate 484,616 downwards.
AAGAACGTTTCGATAGCAATAGATTTTAAAAGATTAAAACTTGTGTCAGCTTGTGTCAAGACAGGTAGCCATTCCAGAAATAACAAACCCAGATGAAGACAAAATGGTGGGATTAACTTGGCTGGGAAACAGGGAAATGTAAATATCTTGTTTGTTACACTTGATGGGTGTTTGGTGGAGGGCAAGGGGAAGCATGGGGCAGGGTCCAGGATGCTCAGATTACTGCCACCAGACCTCCCCTTTCATGATGTAACCATGATATATTAGTGATGTAGTTTGGGGGGGGGGGTAACATGGGGATTAAAGGAAAAGGGACCCCTGACCATTAGGTCCAGTCGTGGCCGACTCTGGGGTTGCGGCACTCATCTTGCTTTACTGGCCGTGGGAGCCGGCGTGCAGCTTCCGGGTCATGTGGCCAGCATGACTCTGGCGAACCAGAGCAGCGCACGGAAACGCCGTTTACCTTCCCGCCGGAGCAGTACCTATTTATCTACTTGCACTTTGACATGCTTTCGAACTGCTAGGCTGGCAGGAGCAGGGACCGAGCAATGGGAGCTCACCCCGTCGCGGGGATTCAAACCGCTGACCTTCTGATTGGCAAGTCCTAGGCTCTGTGATTTAACCCACAGCGCCACCCGCGTCCCATAACATGCGGATTAGCAGCTAATAAAAGTTTGGGGGTTCTTTTGTTCAGGCTTCCATCTTGTTCCACCTGGTGGCAGGTGGGAGTCCTGTCGTGACAGGCTCCAATAAAGACCAAGCCTACTGGCTGCTGTTTTGCTCTGGTCTTCCTGGCTGGTCTCCTTGTTTTTTGTCCAAGGGAGCCCTCAGATTTCTCCATTAACATTTGCACAGCACAGCTATCAGGTTATGCAGAAGAAGAGCTGGCTGGATCAGGCCAGAGGCCCCTCTAGACCAGCCTCCTCTTCTCACAGCAGCCATACAGATGCCCCAACAGGGAACCTGCAAGCAAGATCTGAGCCCCTGAGCTCTCTCTCCTCCCAGGGCTTCCAGCAACTGTGATTCAGAAGAGTGTTTGAAATTAGTGGCTATTGGCCCCTTGCAACCAAGAGAAGCTGTCCTGGTGCCAGGATGGGGCCTGACATCTCCACCACCTGGAGGTGCCTGCCTGAGGATCACGGGATCTGGGCTGCTTTCACTCAGCAAAGCTCCATTCTGTAGTATTCGATCAGTTATCTGCACAATCGGAATGAATTTCTGGAACCAAAATGGCTTTTTCTGCGCAGCCTGAGCAGGAGCCGAGAACAATGCTGTAGATAATTGCTGACGCTCATCTTCGCCTCCCGCACCGCCCTGCCCTGCTCACAGTTGTGGAGAATATTCCTACGTTATGAATGGTCTGTGTCACCATTCAGAAAAATAGGCAGGGCAGGAAGAGACCAACATATCTAATTCCTGATCACAGAATTTTTCTTTTTGAAGTTCTCAGCGTTCTTAACTGAGCTCAAGGTGATCCTTGATGCTTAACTGAGAATCAATGCCAGTCAGTCCATCGTTTGAAAAATAAGACTTCAGAGGCCTCTTGCCCGCAAAATGGCAACTTTCCATTCTCTCTGGGCGACTGCAACCTTGGCTGAAGGGGCCATTTGGGGCAGAGCTGATCTCTCTGAGTTTCTAGCACTGATTCAGAAGCATATCTGCCTCTGGGGGGGGGGGGGGCAGAGCAGAGTTGTCCTGGCTGGGAGCCATCCATAGCCCTCTCCTCCCAACCCGGGTGGGAACCCCTCTGGAGGCCTCCGCTCCCCACCTTTGGAAACTGGCAACCCCTGAATGCGTGCGCATGGCAGCTCAGCTCCAGAGCACCTGCGCTGCATGCAGAAGGTCTCAGTTCCGGTCTCCAACGGCTGGGCCATGTCTCCCTTCCTGAGCCCTGGAGGCTCCTGGCTGCCAGTCCGTGCAGGCAGTCTTGTGCTGTAGACATAGACCCCAAAGATGCCGCCGCCTATGGTGCTTCCACAACAGCTGGGCCTGTTGGCACCCCCCAAAAAGTGGCTCTCCGCCCCCGCTAAATCTCAGCTGCCAGCGCCCTCCCGCCCTGGCGAGGCCGCCTCCCTCCTCCTGCCGGCCTCCCCAGCCCTGACGCAGCCCAGACGCGGCGGCCGGCTGCTCCGGAGACACAAAGCATACACAGCTGTCAGCAGTGGGGCCTGGCTGCCAAAAGCCCTTCAAGGAGGAGGAGGAGGAGGAGCACTCAGCCAAGGCCGCTCCGGCACAAGCCTGGAAGGAACTCGGGGGCAAGCGGGTCTGGGGGGCTCACAAGCAGTCCCAAAGGAAGCACCAAGTGCTCCCCTCCCGCCCCAAACACCCAGCAGCAGCCAACCCACCAGCCATGCCCCCGGCAGACCTTGAACTGGATGTGAGGGAGCCGAATTCGAGTCCTGGCCTCTGCGGAGGGGAAGAGCTGGTCTCCTCCTGGAGAAGGCGACTGGAAGGGGCTCTGGACCACAAGAGAATGGCCGCACTGAGGGAGGGGCTCCTGTGCCCTCCTTGCCCCCTCCCACATGGCAGAGCTCTGACCAGCTGCCCTTTGACCCCTGCTATCAGTAGCCAGGAATAGCCTGGAGATAAATGCTCCCCCCCCCCTTTTCAAAGGGCTTGAAAGTAGCGCAGCGCTGCAAAATGCCACGGGTGGCAAGGGTGCCTGGGCTGGTGGGGTCTCTCCCCTCCCACAAGAGAATTCTTTGCACACTGAGGGCCTCGGTTGTATTAGCTGAGAAGGCCAGGGCAAAAGTGCCCCCCCCCACACATCCAAGAACAGCACCCATCCCCAGAGAGAGACAGCAGTATTTTCCATTCTCTGCCCCTTCCCCCCCAAGGCAGGATCCTGCTCCTCCTGCAGCCCAACCACCACAGCTGCCACCGTCAGACATTTCGGGCTTGGCACCCTCTCGCAATTAACTCCTAATTAGCCCCTTTGCCAGCAAGCGAAGCGGGAGATGATGTGAGGAGGAGGAGGAGGAGGGTGCTATTTGAATGCACTGCAAGCCCCTCAAACTCACTTTCTGGAAGACGGGAGAGGCTGGGTCTGCCCCCCCCCCCCCGCCTTTCTTAGCCAAGGGACCAGAGGTCCCCTTCCATTTTCATTTTAATGCAAAATCTGTTGTAATGGATTTCGAAGTAATGCTTTAATGCACCGGAATGCTTTTGGGGCAGCAGCACGTTCAGCCGCGGAGATTGGCACTTGCAGCCTCTAATGAATAAATGAGCAGCTGAGACTTGGCTGAGCAGAGCCAGACTCCTTGGGGGGGGGGGCGAGAAGAGAACAGGCCCCCCAGCCAGCCTTTTGCAAAGTTTCCTGGATCAATGCAAACTGCTTCTGCCTTCTTTATTCCAGCATGGGGGGTGTTCGTGTTCATACAGAGGCCTGAATATGGGGGGGGGGGTGAGGGCACCCCATGCTCAATCTTTTTTTTGGGGGGGGGGGCAGATTGAATGACAGAATTGTGGAGTTGGAAGGGACCTCCAGGGTTCTGCTGCTCCAACCCCCTGCAAGGCACACGAACCAGTTTGGGAATTCTCTTGATTCTGGGTGGGTTGCCAGAGAGCTTCTGTTTCCCAAGGAAAGTTTTCTTCTTTAAAATCATGAATGCAGTTAATGAGTGGAGGGAGGTGCTTGTCCCTCTGGGGCCGCGGGATCCATCTGTCTGGCACCCTGCAAGCAGGGGAAATTGCATCGGGAGAGATAACATCCTCTGCCCCTTTAAAATGTGGGGGGTTCAGGGGGGGCTATTGGGCTGTTGTTTTTATTTTGATTGCGTATTTTGTGGTTTTAGATTTTGATTTTATTCTGTGAACCACCCTGAGACCTCCAAGTAAAGGGCGGTATATAAATTCAATAAAGTAATAAATTAAAGAAACAACTAACCAACCAAAAGGGCAGAGATAAGCAAGGCTGGCTCCAGCCAGACAATGGAGAGGTGGACACACTCTGACACTCACAGCAGGAGCAAAGCAGGAAGGTAAAAAGGTAAAGGGACCCCTGACCATTAGGTCCGGTTGCGGATGACTCTGGGGCTGCGGTGCTCATCTCGCTTTATTGGCCAAGGGAGTCGGCGTACAGCTTCCGGGTCATGTGGCCAGCAGGACTAAGCCGCTTCTGGAGAACCAGAGCCATGCACAGAAACACTATTTACCTTCCCGCCAGAGTGGTACCTATTTATCTACTTGCACTTTGAGGTGCTTCCGAACTGCCAGGTGGGCAGGAGCAGGGACCGAGCAACGGGAGCTCAACACATCGCGGGGATTCGAACTGCCAACCTTCTGATCTGCCAGCCCAGTTTAGACCGCAGCGCCACCTGTGTCCCTATAAGCAGGAAGGAGGGGAGGTCAAAGGGGGCAGAGCTGGGGAAGTGGGAGAGGGATGGGGTCCTCTCCTGGCGCAAATCGGCCCCCAGTTGTGTAGACATTTCTGATGGCCGACCTGGCAGGGCTCTCCAGATCAAGAAGAACGAAAGGCTGGCATCTTTGGGGAGAGGAGGAGAGGGGGGCAGGGCCCTGCCAGGGGTGGGGAGGAGTACAGAACATAAGGCGAGTCCTGCTGGATCAGGCCCATAGGGTAAGGTTACCAGATATTTCCCAAGGAATCCAGGGATATTTTTCAACTTCATTAGGAATGATAGGATTTTGTCAGGGGACTGATTTGTAAATCCAGGAAACGGGGACGTCTGGCAACCTTACCATAGGGGCCCTTCTGGTCCAGCCTCCTGCTTTCACAGCAGCCACCCAGATGCCCCAAAGGGAAGCCCTCAAGAAGATTTGAACCAGAGTCCTCTCCCCTCCTGCAGCTCCCAGACTTTGGAGGGTGGGGCAGAGACCCTGACTAGCAGCTCTTGCTAGCCTTATCCCTGCCTTGTCTCCCCTCCTTCCATCCCTGCCTCCTGGGGGAGAAGGGAAGAGCTCCTGCCTTCTGTTCCCCTCAAGGAAGGGGGGGGGAGAGGAGGCCCCGGCAGCCTCTCTTCCAAGCCAGCCACCCCCCCTCCGCCCTGCCCAGGTTCATTGCCCGGCTGCGGCTCCTTGAGGAGTTTGCTGCTCCTGCCCCCAAACAGCTGGACCTTCTCTCTGGTCCCAAAGCTCAAAGAACAGGACCCAGATGCTCCTCCCAAATCCCCTTCTGCACCCCATCTTTGAACCCAACAAACCCAGATATTCTTCCCCAGCTCAGCACTGTGACACACTGTGGCAGACCGTAAAGGGACGTCCTGATTCCTGGGGGGCTGGGGGGGGCAGGATCTTAGGAAGCCGCCTTACAGAGAGTGTCTCCAGCTCAGCCTTGTCTCCTGGCAGCAATGGCTCTCCAGGATTCCAGGCAGAGGAGATTCTCCCACCCCTACCTGGAGATGACAGGGGGAACTGAACCCGGGACTCTGTCCCACAGCCATGGCCTTCCCTTGAGAGAGAAGGGGACTCTCCCCAGAGCAGGCAAGGCATCCTTCCTTTCCCTTTGTTGGAAAATTTAGGGCAGAGGGAAGAAAGTCCTTCTTCACGCAGCACAGAGTTAACCTGTGGAACTCACTGCCTCAGGAGGCAGGGATGGCCACCATGCTAGATGGCTTTAAGAGAGGAGGAGACACATTCATGGAGGAGGAGAAAAGGGCTTTGGAGAGTTCCTCACCAGGAAAACTCTGCTCTGCCTCCCCATCCTGGTCGTTTATAAAGCCCGAGAGGAAGGAAGAGGGAGCATCTCCCCCCCCCCAGCGCAGGCCATCTTGCAAGGGGGGGGCGGAGGGAGAGGCAGCTGGGAGACAGCGCTGGCGGCTCCGGCTTTGTTTACCCGCCTTGCCGGAACTGGGCTGGCTGACGTGAGCCGGAGGGAGAGAAGAGACACCTGGTGCAGGGGCCGGGGGGGGGGGGGGCAGCCCAGGCGGAACTTGGGCGCTCCCTGCGCCTGGCGCTCCTGCTCAGCCCCACACGGCTGGCACTGCCAAGGAGCTGCAGGGTTTAGAAGGCAAACCTGCCTGGAATATTATTATTATTATTATTATTATTATTATTATTATTAATTATCCCACCCATCCGGATCCCAACTGGTTGACCCCTTTCTTCAACCCCCCGTGCCCCACTGACTCCATTGGCTCCATTGTCCCCCCCCCCCCATCAATGCCTGGGGTCAGCCTGGAAGGATCCTGATGGAGGAGCAGCAAAGAGAAGGAGAGTGCCTCTGAGCACACGCAGAGTACCTTTCCCTCTCCCTCCCCAGGGCAAATTCATTTTCTGTGGCAAGAGTGACCTTGGGGTGGGTCCTGAAGGGCACCCCCTCCCCTCTGAAGCTGCGGATACTCCGCCTGCTGAGGCAAACAAGGCTTTGGAGACGTTTTCCGCCGCATAGCGCTTTCTAAAATTGTTATTGCCATTATGCCTAAAAATACACTTATCGATTTGCAAAATAATTAACCAGGCAGGTCTCCGACCAGAATGACGGTTAGAGTCCTATAAAACAGCTGCTGTCCCCCCCCCCCCAGCCTCTCCCCCCCCCCAGCCTCTCCCCAGACAAGTTACTCTGGAAAAGAGGAGCAGCAGCAGAAGCGGAGAGGCTTGCAGAGTTCAGCACTTGGCTGGGGGGGGGGGAGAAAAGGAGGGAGAACCTTTAGGACACAGAAGCAGAGAACTGTAGGGTCTGAAGGGACCCCCAGGGCTCATCAAGTCCAGCCCCCTCCAGTGCAGGAATTGCAGCGGAAGGATCCCTAATGGGTGGCCACCCAAGCTCTGCTGCAAACCCTGTTGCTGCAGCGGATTATCTGTTTGCCAGAGGGTTGGACTAGATGACCCTCGAGGTCCCTTCCAGTGCTCCAATTCTACTCTCATTGCTTGAGTGCCGCTTGCTCAACCTCCCAGCATGCAAGAAGGAAAAACAGATGGATATGGAATGAACTATGGACTAAGGCAGAGGTTTTTGAATTATGGTCTCCAGCCTGGGGTCCAGAAATCTGCATGTTGCCACAGTTGGACCGGCACCAGCAGCAAACTGCGCCTGGGGAATTTGGAACGTGGGCCTTGGGGAACCAGAAGATCAGACCGGAGCCGGCTGCTGCAGTCCCGGCCAGAGATGGGGCCAGCCCTGACCTCAGGCAGAGGGGGGCAGCTGCCTCAGGCAGCAGATTTGGGGTGTCATGAAAGGGATGCCCATGGCTGGCTATCAAACGTTTCGCTGCTGCATTTTGACTGGGGGGTTTTCCGTACCAAGTGTTAAAATAATTTTACCAGCCTTGGAGTATTAGGTGCCCCTTGGCTGGTGGGGGGAGAGGGGGCAGCAAAATGATTTGGGGCGTGGCCCTGGCAAGGAATGGCCCCCAGGGCAAGGACCAGGGTTTGGGCTAAGGGGATGGAGAGGAGGCGGAGGCTGCCTGGTTTCTGCACAGCTTTTGCAACAGCCTGAATACGGGGAGCAAAGTGTGTGCATGGCGGAGGGGGGGGAGAGGTAAAGCCAGGATGGGGGGGGGGATTGTCAGCTGAAAAAGGGAGCAGGCAGGGAGAGGAGCCTGCCTGGATCTGTCTTGGGGCGTTTGAGATGCTGAGGACACATGCACAGCCCAGCCCCCCCCCCCGCCCTGCCTGGGACTCTGGCTTCCATACTGCAGAAGCTGCAGCTTGGGATGAGATGTGGCTCCCCTGGGGGAAGATGTAAACAAAAGCAGCAGTTGAGCCAGGCTGGTTTTTTGGTGGGGGGGGGGAGAAACTGCTGCAGCAGCGGAAAAGCAGGAAGCAGGAGCCACACGCAGAGTGTGCAGGCATGTGCTGAAGGGCAGGGGGCCAGGCTGGACGGAGGCTGGAAGAACGTCGGAATGTAAGAAGAGTCTGACCTCATCCAGCCTCCTGTTCTCACAGTGGCCCCCCAGCTGTGTTCACATTTTACAAGCGACATTTTGCACCTGGCTATTGGCCACTTAGGGACGCGGGTGGTCCTGTGGTCTAAACCACAGAGCCTAGGACCTGCCGATCAGAAGGTTGGTGGTTCGAATCCCCGTGACGGGGTGAGCTCCCGTTGTTCGGTCCCTGCTCCTGCCCACCTAGCAGTTCCAAAGCACGTCAAAGTGCAAGTAGATAAATAGGTACCACTCCGGCGGGAAGGTAAACGGCGTTTCCATGTGCTGCTCTGGTTCGCCAGAAGCGGCTTAGTCATGCTGGCCACATGACTCGGAAGCTGTACACCGGCTCCCTCAGCCAATAAAGTGAGATGAGCGCCGCAACCCCAGAGTCGGCCACGACTGGACCTAATGGTCAGGGGCCCCTTTACCTTTATTGGCCACTTGCGACCAAGTGAAGATGCCCATGTGCCAGGATGGGGCCAAACATATTTGCCACCTGAGGACCCTTGTATCTGGACTGTTTTCACTCACTAAGACCACATCCTGTAGAATTCTATCCGTTATATTTAATCTGCACAATCAGATCATATTTCAGGAACCAAAATGTTTTTTCTGTGCAGCAGGAGCAGTGAAGAATGTTATAGTTAATTGTTGTCTTTGCTTCCACCCTGCTCACAGTTGTGAAGAATATCCCTACACTATGAATGGTCACCATTCAGAAAACAGTCGGAACAGGCCGATATAGATGTGGACTGTTCTTGGATCAAGGGACTTTTCTTCTTTAAGTTCTCAAAGTTCTTAACTGAGCTCAAGGTGGTCCTCTGATCTAGCCAGATGTTTAACGGATAATCCATCACAGTCAGCCCATTGGTTGAAAAGTAAGACTTCAGAGCCATCTTGCCCCAAAATGGCAAGTGGACATTCCATTTTGGTGACTGTAACCCTGCTTTAAGGAGTCACTTGGCGCTTGGCTTATACACCTGAGTTTGTAACACTGCCAGACACATGTGGGAAACCACGAGCGGGACCTGAACACGAGAGCAGCTCTCCCCTCCGGTGGCTTCCAGCAACTGCTACGCAGGATGCAGCCCAAGAGAGCCTATCTAGTCCAGCCTCCGTTCTTGCGGCAGCCAAATGCCCCAAGCAACCTAGGGACACAGATAGACTGCCTTTGGCCTGGAGGCTCCATAAGAGCATCCGAAGAGCCTGGCTGCTGGATCAGACCAGTGGCCCACCGAGTCCAAGATCCTGCTCTCCTGATGGCCAACCAGATGCTCATTATGGGAAACCACTTCCCTCCTGTGGGCAACTCCCTCCTCAGGGCAGCAGGGCCACCAGCACCCAAGGGCCAGAGCACCTTCAGGCTCCCATCTCCAGGGGAGGTGGGAAAGAGCCCCCCCAGCCCCGCTGAAACCCTAGAGAGCCACCACCAAGCAGCATCAATGGCAGAACAGGCAGCCGTCTCTGGTGCATAAGCACCTGCTCTGGATGAGACCCCGGCCAAGGCAGCTTCCAGGCCCCAGCCAGTTTGCTGCCCGCCTGCCAGGCGAGGGCCAAGATCTGCCCAAGCGACGTGCCCCCCCCGCCTCCAGGCCTCTCCACTCAAGAGCCTGCTTGCCTGTGATGGATGCCCCCGTCCCCACAGGCACAAATAGACATAAACCTCGCGGCCGCCTGCTTCCTGGGAGGGCTGTGGACGCCTAGGCGGGGGCCGCGGATGCCCCTGGCGTCTCCACGGGGACTGCCAAAACATTCAACAAGCCATTCCATTAAGCCAGAGGATGGGGGGGGGGAGCTTTGACACGAGGGATCCCTTTTCCAGGCTGGGTTTCCCCACTGATGGGCGGGCACAGCTGTCGTGAGGGAGCACCGGGCGCTGGAATTTAGCACCCCTAATAACTTTAGGTTGGCCACTGAGCACAATACGCTGAACTGGATGGGCCGTTGGCCTGATCCTGCAGGCGACTCCTCTATTATTATCTCCAAAGCCGACTGCTCTGTCTTGCAAGCGACTCCCTGACTACAGGCGTCATTTGGGCATCTAACATGGAGAAAACCCATTTACCACCATGGCTGGTATTAACCCGGACAAAGATCCCAGGCCATTGGGCTTCCTACGTGATTTATTCTGCGTTCTAGATGTTCTGAGCCTCCCACAGGACCAGAGGCTGAACAGGCCGTTCCGCTTCCCAAATGCTAAATTCCCCCAGGACGTCCCAAGCCAGACGCTTGGCCCACCTGGCCCTCCAGGGCTGCTCCAAGAGGGAAGAGCACCCCCTCTGAGGTCCCTGGCAGGCAGGCAATAAGGGGCCCTTCCCAGCCGGCCTCCCCACAGTCCGCCCAGGAAGCCAGGCACGCGGAGCCTGAGCTCTGAGCTGCCCCAAATGCCGACACAGAAGAATTTGAAATATTTTTTCCTAGCTGGGAAGGAGACTGACGGGGCACCAGGGACAGGGCCTCCCTCCTTGATGAGTTCTGGTCGCATGCCAAGTCCCAGGAATTTTGTATCTCCTATCTCTGCCGAGCAAATGCCTTTGCACATTTACTGGGCCACAGAGACTCTGGCTGTTTTTCCTGTCACTCCTCAGAGGGCAGGCTCTGGAAAGGCGCTGAGGCTTTGCTGATGCCCTGAGATCCTCTCTGCAGTCCCGCCAGCCTCCCTGCACACAAATCGCCCAAGAAGCCGAGAGGCAGAGTCTCTCCCGTCTCCACCCCCCCCCCAAACTCAGTGGCTAGCCTTAGCTTTTATTTTTATTATGCATTGTGCTTTCTTAGTACTGTCACATTGCCCTGAGATCTACAGGTATGGGGCAGTATGCACATTTAATTAATAAATAATAATTCAACAAAAACCTGAACGAAAAGGGCCCAGGGCAGAGGGGGTGGGCAAGAGTGTCAAAGTCCCAAAGGCAACACCATTGCCCCCACCCTTTCAAAATGCCCCTTTTTTATTTTAGCCAAGCCAGAGCAAGGCACCTGGCAGAAAAACAAATGCTTTTATGTACGGCCAACTCTCAACTTCTGCGGGGCTTGTGTTCTGGGGGTTGCGCGTAAAGCCAAAATCACATATATTCAAAACACACTCTCCCTGCCCCTTGCAATACTCCCCCAAGGTGGGCACAATGGCCGGTGGGATTGCAGACAGAGCCCCTGGACGCCTGCCCCCACTTACTTTTTCCAGCTGAAATCTCACATGTTGATGCACATGAGTTGCGAGTTTACTGCATACAGACTTCATGCACACACCTAAAACATGGTGAGGAACAGGCTGCGAAATATACCAGGCCAAGGACCCTCAATGCACCTGCCGTGACGCCAAGCAAGCACAGGATTCGCATCTGCCGCACAACATTAGCCTCTCTGGATCTGCAGCTTGCTTGTTTTGCACAGAGGACTTCAAGGCTGCAAAGCACTTGGGAGAATCTCCGAAATCAGAGTGACGGGGCAGGACTGCCCTGTGGTCAAGAGAAGGCGCTTGCGTGGCCCCCATGCAGCCCCCGTGCCCCCGCCATGGCTTCCAAGGCAGGCTACATTATGCAGAAATCAGCAAACACAGCGTCCTTCTGCATAATTCATCAGGGTTGCAAAGCGAGGCTCCTCTGCGCTGGGGAAACATTAATGCAGAATCTAATGTTCCTTGACAAGAGGAAGTGGGCACGTTAAGGAGGCACAGGTGGCGGCGGAGGGCTGTGGGGGGGAACAGATTCACCCCTCGGCCCCCTCTCCCCCCCCCCCCAAGCAGGGTCCCTACCGTCTTTCCGGTAGAAGCAGATCTCCACCTTGCGCTCTTCGGAGCCCAGGAGGGCCTGCGCAATCTGCGCCACTGAGGTCTTCTGCGTGCGCGGCCCATAGAGGAAGTCGCAGGTGCAGGGCTTCTGCATGACCTCGGCGCGAGTGTAGCCGCAAAGGTCGCAGAAGCCATCGTTGCAATAGATGATGGCGCAGTTCTCCACCCGGGCATTGGCGATGATGAATTTGCGGCCTGCAGGGGGGAAAAGAGACAAGGAATCAGCTTCGGCTGGTGGCCCAGCTGCGCCCCTCTCTGGACAGGGACAGACTAACTATAAATAATAAAAAATAATAATTTTTTTTTATTTATACATACATACATACATACATACCCCACCCATCTGGCTGGGTATCCCCAGCCACTCTGGGCGGCTTCCAACAAAATATTAAAATACAATAGTCAGTCAAACATTAAAAGCTTCCCTAAACAGGGCTGCCTTCAGTTGTCTTCTAAAAGTCTGGTAGTTGTTTTTCTCTTTGACATCTAGTGGGAGGGTGTTCCACAGGGCGGGTGCCACCACCGAGAAGGCCCTCTACCTGGTTCCCTATAACTTCACTTCTCACAGGGAGGGAACCGCCAGAAGGCCCTTGGAGCTGGACCTCAATGTCCAGGCTGAACGATGGGGGTGGAGACGCTCCTTCAGGTATACTGGACCGAGGCTGTTTAGGTCTTTAAAGGTCAACGTGGAAACATACTGTGCGTGGAAACATACTGGGAGCCAATGTAGGTCTTTCAAGACCAGTGTTATGTGGTCTCGGCCTCCGCTCCCAGTCCCCAGTCTAGCTGCCACATTCTGGATTAGTTGTAGTTTCCAGGTCACCTTCAAAGGGAGCCCCACAGAGAGTGCATTGCAGTAGTCCAAGCGAGAGGTAACCAGAGCATGCACCACTCTGGAGAGACAGTCTGCAGGCAGGGAGGGTCTCATCCTGTGTACCAGATGGAGCTGCCCTGGACACAGAATTGACCTGCGCCTCCATGGACAGCTGTGAGTCCAAAATGACTCCCAGGCTGCGCACCTGGTCCTTCAGGGGCACAGTTGCCCCATTCAGGACCAGGGAGTCCTCCACACCCGCCCGCCTGTCCCCCGAAAACAGTACTTCTGTCTTGTCAGGATTCAACCTCAATCTGTTAGCTGCCATCCATCCTACTGTTGTCTATGCTCTGGTAACTTCTAGGTTAGAATACTGCAACACCTTATATGTGGGGCTGCCTTTGAAGGCGGTCCAGAAACTTCAGCTGGTGCAGAATTCAGTGGCCAGGTTGTTCAATGGGACAAGACAGTTTGAGCATATTACACCGATCTTGGCCCAATAGCACCAATTACACTGATCCTGCCTGGGCCCCTTAGTTTCTGGGCCTAATTCTGGCTCAGGACCGCAATACCTCAAGGACCGCCTTTTCCCAAATGAAGGGCCCCAGACCCTGAGACCATCATCTCTAACGGCAGGAACTGCACCTGGAACAGCCCCCTAACCTTTTCAGAATGGGGCCTTCCATTTTGCTGCAGCTAATGCTTCTGAGGGAGGGAAGCCCCCCCCCCCCCCCCGCTATGCCAACAAGGAGAGGAGGAACAGACTCCACGGGGGGGGGGCATGAAGCACTCCCAGGAAGCCGCCCCCTCTCCACCACAGCCCTTCTGGGCCCCCTTGGCTCAGCCACGGTCTACACAGCAACTTGCAGCAAGGGCTCCCAGCAGCAGCGTAGCCGGGGGGGGGGGCAGAGGGGGCACACTGGGCACCACTTACACTCAAGGTCCAAACAGAGGAGTATGGCCTCTTATTTCAAATCACACTGGACAAGCTATTTATGTGTTTATTACATTTATCCCCAAACACGTTTTTGAGTTTCTGCTGAAATAAGGCTGCATTTTAATGTTTCAGTGTATTTTAATCTTGTTTTTAAGTTGTATTTCAATCAATTTGTTTTATATTTGGTGTTAGCCGCCCTGAGCCCGGTCTTGACTGGGGAGGGCGGGGTATAAATAAAATTTATTATTATTATTATTATTATTATTATTATTATTTACACCCCCTTTTTTCTCCAAGGAGCTCAGGGTCGTGCACATGGTTCTCCCTCTTCTCTTCTAATCTCCACAACAACAGCCCTGCAGGGTAGGTCAGGCTGAGAGGCAGGGCCCCAAGGGAGCAGGGGATTACCTTGGCGCTGTAACCACTATGCTGCACTCCCTGGCTCTCACACTGGCTCTCATCTCCTGTGTTCGGCCCACTGCACATACAACAAAAAGCACCCCAGATCCGCTCAGCTGGCAGGCTGATGACCCAGGCTGCCTGACTCGAGAAAAGGCCAATTAAAAATGAGTTCAGGGATGACTAATCTGTGCCATGCAATGCTCCGTATTCTTTGCACACACGACAGACACCTTCTCCTAAGGCGCCCGCTATTATCTGAAATGGAAGTCGTCCCTTCCACAGACTGCAGCCTCCTCTTCGCCCACTGCCAAGGCTGCTCCTCCCCCATTGGCACAACTGTGTGCCCTCTTCCCAAGGTGCCATCTAGTCCCACCCCCTGCAGGAGTTGCAGCTAAAGCATTCCTGACAGATCCAACCTCCAGCAGAGGAGACTCCACCACCTTAAATTAACGTTTAATTGGAAGCTCCTTTCTTGCAACTCGAATCCGCTCTTTCGGGTCCTCCCCTTGGAACAGAAGACAAGCTTGCTTCACCTTCCATGTGGCAGCTCTTAGATCACTGGCACTCATCCACAAAGGGCCCCCCTCCGTTTGCTCCCACCTGCTTCCTGACACCCCCAACCTCACCTGCACAAATTAAGAGCTATCCTCACGGACACAAGCAAACTCGCAAACAACAAAACCAGCAAAACAATCCCAAAAGAAATCCAGCCCAGATCTCTCCCAAAACAATCCCTCCAGGCAGAGAAAGGTCATTGTCACCTTTTAAAGGGACCCATCATGTGGCAGCCACAAGAAGGGCAACCTCCATGCTAGGGAATGTTAGGAAATAAATAGAAAATATAACAGCCACTATCATAATGCCCTTATAAAAAATCTACGGTGCAACCACATTTGAAATACTGTGGACAGTTCTGGTGGCCTCACCTCCAGAAGGATGTTTGTAGAGTTGGAAAAGTTTCAGAAAAGGCCACTGAAATGACCGGGGGGGGGGGGAGGGACTCCCTTATGAAGAAGGGGCGAAGCATTTGCATGGGCTTGGCCAGGATTTTTGTTAGGGGGGACAGAACGACACGACTGGTCAGTTAATTAAGTATTTCTATTGTTTTACTTGATCTGGGGGGGGGCAGCTACCCGCCCCCCGCTATGCCCATGGCACTGGGGACTTTCACATGTACTGCTAGTAAGCCAGGTTTCCCTCATCCTATATTTCTGCATGTGGTTCTTCCTGCCTAAAGACA
Organism: Podarcis pityusensis; assembly: GCF_964106645.2. Classification (NCBI taxonomy): domain Eukaryota; kingdom Metazoa; phylum Chordata; class Lepidosauria; order Squamata; family Lacertidae; genus Podarcis; species Podarcis pityusensis. The sequence continues at coordinate 469,613 of NC_138037.1, read as the reverse complement.
GAACCTTACATTTGTCCCTATTGAAATTCATTTTGTTAGCTTGTGCCCAGTTCTCCAGTCTGTGACAGTCATTTTGAATTCTGATTCTGTCTTCTGCAGCATTACCTACTCCTACCAGTTTGGTGTCTTCTGCAAATTTGTTCAGCATCCCCTCAATTCCTTCATCCAAGTCGTTTATAAGAATGTTAAACAACCACTTGCCCAGGACAGAATCTGCGGCAACCCACTTGTCACTATTTTCCAGGATGACAAAGAACCATTCATGAGTCCTCTTTGGGTTCAATCAGTCAACCTGCTACAAATCCACCTAACAGTTACCTTACTTCATTCAACTCACATTTTACCAGCTTCCTCATGAGAATATCATGGGGGACTTTGACAAAAGCCTTACTGAATTCAAGATACACTCTGTCCACAGCATTCCCCTGATCCATCAAGCTTGTAACTCCATTAAAAAATGAGGCTTGTCTTGTCATGACATACTTTTGAGAAGCCCATGCTGGGTCTTAGGAATCACAGCATCCTTTTCTAAGTACTCACAGACTGACTGTTGAATTATCTGTTCTAGGATCTTTCCTGGTACCAATGTCAAGCTCACGGTCAATGTTTACCGGATGGGGACAACATTTGCCCGCCTCCAATCTGTAGGGACCTCTCCAATAATTCTCAAAGATAATAGACAAGGGCTCTGAGATTACACCCACAAGCTCCTTTAGTACCCTTGGCTCATCAGGCTGTGGAGATATGAATTCATTTAAAGTAGCTAGTTGTTCCCTTACCACCCCTTTTCCTATCTTGGGTTGCAATTCCCTCCTTGCATTGTTTATTCTGTTATCACCAGGTTGGGCATTGGTTTCCTTTTGAGTGAAGATAGAGGCAAAGTAGGAGTTGAATAATTCTGCCTTCTGTCACCCATCTTCTCCAGAGGACTTACCACTTGATCAATCTTTCTTTCCTCTGTATTCTGAAACCCAGGAGGACATGATCACTTCCTCCCAAGTTTCCCTGTCCTTCCACTTCATCTATCAGTTCCTCCCTGTTGGTGAGGACCAGGTCCAAGACAGATGATCCCCTTGTTACTTCTTCCACCTTCTGGGAAATGAAACTGTCAGCGAGGCAATGGAGGAATTTGTCAGGCCTTACATTCTTGGCAGAGTTTGAGTTCCAACAGATATCAGAGAAGTTGAAGTCTCCCACCACGACTATATATCTCCTTTTCGAATGTGTGCTAATCTGCTCTTGGAAAGCATCATCCAAGTCTTCAGTCTGGCTTGGAGATCTATAGGAGACCCTCACAGTAAGGTCACTGTTGCTTCTCTCTCCTACAATTTTAACCCTTATACTCTCATTCTGCTTTCCATGCTCCAGGTCATGGATTTCTTCACAAATGTATACATACATCCTTTACATATAATGCTGCTACTCCCCCCTTCCTGTTTGGTCTATTCATTTTGCACAGGTCATAACCCCTCAGTTTCTACATCCCAGTCATGAGTCTCATCCCATCAGGTTTCAGTAATGCCTAACAGGTCATATGTGCCATCCTATACTAAAAGCTCCAGTTCGTCTTGCTTGTTTCCTATACTCTGTGCATTCGTGTAGAGACAACTGAAACCACGAGTCATTCCTCTGCACGCTGCTGCCTCTGTCCCCCTCAGTAAATAGTCACCTATCACCACTACACATCTCTTCCTTCTCTGGGGAGTGGCAGGAATTGTTCTGTACACTGTCCCTTCCACTGCCGCCTCAGTACGTTCTGAAGTCTGCAACCACTGTGTTTGCTCTCTGGATGAAAAACAGTGTCCGAGGTGAGGGTGTGGAATTGTTTTTGTAGCTGCAGAAATACAGCATGGCTCCTGACTGTCCTGCTTTTTTGTGTCTTGTTTCTCGAAGGGTTTGTCTCCTCCTCCTCCTCCTCCTCCTCCTCCTCCTCCCTGGGGGCAGCCTCCCGGCATCTTTGTTCCAGGGGAAGCCCACTCTGGTACACCAAAGCTTCTGGCCCCAAGTTAGTAAGTTAGCGCAGGAAATCCTGTTTGCATAATTCAAATATACCGTTGCAAAGAAGCCAGACTCTTGCAGCTCATGTTATATTCTTGAGTAATGATGAAAGAGGACAGGTGGTAGCCGGCCAGCTGCAAACCCATCTCTGCTCCAGGTTAGCCTGCTTGACTGCAGGCCAAGTGACCACAGATCGCAGGCCACCTGGCAGCCAGCCCTCCCTAAATGGGGCATTAACAAGCCCAGCTCCGCCAGCAAAGGAGCCGCCTCTCCCAACTGGCAGCCGGGACGGGCAGCGCTCCAGGCGCAGGTGGCTGCCCTGGAGAGAGCGGAGGCAGGCCAGAATCATAGCCATCTTGTCTGCAGAGAAACAGGTGTGGGAAACTTGCCACAGCCTCCAAGCTGAAGCACGATTCTGGCTCTCCCAGACCATCTGCCACCCAGCAGAGCCCACTGGGCAGGAGAGACAGGCTTCCTGAGCATCTCCTTCTGCTGCGAGGCTGAGCCTTCCCAAAAGGATCCAGGTGGCCCTGGTGGCTCGGTCCTAGATCCTGTGCAAGCTGGCCGTGGCCCTGTCTCTCTCTCCGCAGAACCCAGGGATCAAGCCTCAGAGCTCAGCCAAAGCCCAGGCTGCTTAGCAGCTCCAGCTGGGAAGACATTCCTCTCCAGCCCAGGGTTTTGCAAGAAAGAGGGGCAAGCTCCTTGCAGAAGGATACTCTGCAAATGTTCGAGAGATCCCTCTTCTTCACATGCTCTAGGGCTGAAAACAGGCTATATGCCTGAGACCCCGTGGAACTCCAGCCCGACTTGAGGAAGGGAGTAGCCACAACCCTTGAACCCCAAAATTTGCTAGCTTTAATTTCCATCTGCCCTTTGCCATTTTCATTCAGTGCAGCCAAGTTAATCTGCCTCCCCCGCCTGCAAATCTCAAAATCCCCCCTTTGATGTCCCAGGCCAGCTTTTGCCTTCCACATTGCGATGTTTATCCAGCTTTTCCACAACCCAAAGTATTCGGAGATGGTTATCAGGCTCCTGGTTGCTCAAGGCCCCAGTGCCCCAACTTTTAACCTCCCCTCACGCAACGTGCTTTCCAGCGCCTTATCTCTCCCTCCCTGAATCCTCTCCAATTTGTCTGCCTTGGCCTTGAAAGGCAGCTGAGGCCTAAGCGGAGGAGGAGGGCAGGCCGCCCTCCGCTGCCACCACCGCTTGTAAGGAAGACGAAGAGGAGGACGGCAGCAACAGCGGCGGCAGTGGCGGCAGCTGGCCCCCAAGAAAGAAAACAGACTGCAGCAGCCTTTGCAGAGATGCCACACGGAGGTTAAATTACCAGGGGAGAGGGAGGGAAGCAAGGCTGTCCAGGGAAGCCAAAGAACCTCCTCTGGAGGTTTGCAAAGAGCAGGCAGCCAGGCATCTGCCAGGAGGGTTGAGATGTGGGGAAGTCCTGCCCTGGGCACAGGTGGGGGGAGGGGAGGAAGACCCTCCCAGGCCCAGGAGGAGACTCTCTCTCATTTCTTAAGGGAATGGCAGATCTAGGTGCTATTTTATTGTTGGGCACAAATAGAAAAACAAGCACCGAGCAAAATGTGGATGGGCGGGTAGGATCCAACTCCGTCAGTACAAGGGGTTTTGCTTGCACAATGGAATTGCTTTCTTCTTCTTCCTCCCCCAAGGAAAAAAGCACCTCTGAGCCTACCCCCAATGCAGGCCCCTCCAGCCCAGGCCACTGGTCTCTTTCACCCTGCTCAGCTCAGGATGATGGGTGCAAAAGGAGAGGCGAGTCTCACATAGTTTTCTTCACCCTGAAATGTTCCGAGTTGCCTTAACTCTGGGGAGGACCAGAAAGTGTTGGTGATTCTTCACAAGCCAGACGGCTCAAGGTTTCAGAACACCATGAAAATAGCCACACAGAGAGAGACAGAGCATTCTGAGAGGTCACAGGATCACCTCCATCTTTTACCGCCCCCCCCCCCAAGCTCTGTCCTCCTTAAGAGAGCCAGCAGAGGGAAGGCAGGGGAAAGGGTTTGGCCGCTCAGTGGCCCCCTTCCACTCCCTTGGCATCAGCCCAGCGGCTCCCCACCAGCAGACACAAAGACACACACCAGGTTATCAACACTGCACAACTGCGTGTGTGCGCCTGCACGTGCACACAACCCCTTTCCAGATACACAAACACCATGAGGCATGCACACATCCAGGCACCCGAACACTACACAAACGCCCACACTCTGCCATATGCTCCACGCTGCTGCTGTGCAAAATCCCCGTGGCCAGAGATGGAAATCTGGGCGCCTGCAGTGGCGCTCTGGAGGCCGGCACTTGCTCCCCAATAGGGTGCGCTCTTGGTGGGTCCCCACAGTGGGAAGCTGCCTCTTCCTCCTCCTGCCCTGGGGCCCAGGGACATGCACCCACCACCCCAGAAGGGAGGGGGTCCTGGGAAGGAGAGCAGACCACTAGGCCTGAGCCCAGGAGCGACTGCAAGGCAGGCAGGCCCCACTCCAAGAGGGGCGACCGGTCCCTCGCCAGTCCAGGTGGCCAAGCAGAGGCCCCCCAGTCCCCCAGCTGGCAAGCGTCCTGCTGCAAACATGGAGCTGCCCACGTCCCCAGGGCAGGTGGACACCCCCAGTCGCAAGGACCCCATTCCCTGGGCAGTTTGGGGGCACAAGGGAGCGGGGGCCCAGCCTGCACCTGCAAGCACCCCTTCACAGTGATGCGCACCACCAGCCCCCTCCCACCAGCCCCCTCCCGTCAGCCTGGCCCACCTCGCAGGGTTGTTGTGTGGAGAACACAGAGTGGGGGACAGTGGGACAGACGTGCAAAATAAATAAATGCAACAGTAAACAAGTGTACGACCCACTTCTGACTCCAGAGCACCCAACACACAGGGCCGCCACAGACCTGCCTGGAGCGCCCCACATGACCCCCATAATGCGGGAGCACTGACCTCCCCCTTGACCACCCCAGGCCTCTCTTCACCCCCGCCCAACCGAGCAGCCCCCAGTTCCGCTCCGGGACAAGACCCCCTCCACCCCTACTTACTCTGCCCCTCGAACTTGCGGATGATGGTGTCGAGGAAGGTGTTCTGGGGGGCCACGTGCCCGCGCCGGACAGGCATGCTGTCAGCCCATGGGGGTGCCCGGCCTCCCCCGCCCCACGCGCAGCCGGGGCCGTCCGCGGAGTGCGAGGGGCGGCCCAGCGCTGGGGCCCGTCAAGCCGCCAGCCGCCCGGCGGGGAGGGGAGGGCGCTCTCCGGCCTCTGCTGCCCCCCAAGCCGCGCCCGGGGCTCGAAGGGGCGCGCTGGGGCGACGTGGGCCCTTCCGCGCTGCCGACGCGCAGTCCGGCTCCGGGGCGGCGTCGGCGCGGCCGGGCGCTGCTCTCCCGCAGGTGTCGGGGCTTAGGCGGCGGAGGCGGCGGGCAGGGGGCGTCTCCGGGCGGCGCCCAGCCCCATGGGGCGCCCCGACAGCGGCTGGCCCGGGAGCCCCGCCGGGGCCGAGGGAAGCCGCCGTCCGGCCCGGCGCCCCGCGCGCCTCTCCTGCTCGACGGGACGGGCCCGGCTTCGCTCGGCGGCGGCGGCGGAGGCAGCAGCAGCAGGAGCGCCCTTATTTAGGCAAAGGCGAAGGCAGCGGCGGGAGGGACCGGAGGAGGGACGGCAGGCGAGGGGGGGGGGCGGCGGGCGCCCGCTGGTCTCTCGGGCTGGCTTGCTGCGTGGCCCCGGGGGCGCGTCTCCGCCTTCTGGTCCGCGCAGGCGAGGCTCCGAGCGCGGCGGCGGCGGCGGCGGCGGCGGCGAGGCCGGGCGAGAGATGCGCGGCGGCTCGGCGGCGGCGGAGGGAGAGCCCGGCCGAGGCGGAGCCAGAGCGCGCCGCGCAGCCAATGGAGGCGCCCAGCGCCGCGACGGACGGACGGACCGGGGAGGGTGGAGAGAGAGAGGCGGCTGGGGGAGAGGGGGAAGCGGGGCTGCGCGGGAGCAGCTCCTGCGGGCGCGCAGCCCCGGAACCTATCGGGAACGTGGAGACGCGGGGAGGCGGGCGAGGGCGCAGAGATCGGCGTGGAGCGGACAGCGCGTCCTGGGAGTGCCGCTCCCTCGGAGACCCCCCCCCTTCAAGGAGGTGCTTCTGCGCTTGAGAGGGGGCGTCCCCCAACCGGAGTCCCTGGGTGGGGGTCCCCCGACCGAGTCCCAGCCCGAGCGGTGCCCGGGAGGAAGGCGGGCTCCCCACGAGGCGCTGTCCGGGCTCCGAAGCAAGTCGAGGAAGCGGCGTCCCCGGAGCTCGAAGGCCAAGGTCGGGGGGAGGCCCCTCCCGGAGCTGGCCTCGGGAGCCGGGTCAACCCTTTCCTCCTCACCAGTTGGTGTGGGTGTATTTGGGGCGGGGGGAATTCACGCCCCACTTGGTAACCTCCATCATTCGGAAGGGCGCTTCCTGCAGGGCTGCAGCGTTTGACAGAATCCTAGCATTGCAGAGTTGGAAGGGACCCCAGGGGTCATCTAGTCCAACCACTTGCCAGGCAGGAAGTCACAGCTAATCACCGTTGCATCAACCAATTTTGTTGTTGTTGTTTAGTCATTTGGTCACGTCCGCCTCTTCGTGACCCCCTCGACCAGAGCACGCCAGGCCCTCCTGTCTTCCACTGTCTCCCGCAGTTTGGTCAGACTCATGTTTGTAGCTTCGAGAACACTATCCAACCATCTCGCCCTCTGTCATCCCCTTCTCCTTGCGCCCTCCATCTTTCCCAACATCAGGGTCTTGTCCAGGGAGTCTTCTCTTCTCATGAGGTGGCCAAAGTCTTGGAGCCTCAGCTTCAAGATCTGTCCTTCCAGTGAGCACTCAGGGCTGATTTCCTTCAGAATGGAGAGGTTTGATCTTCTTGCAGTCCATGGGACTCTCAAGAGTCTCCTCCAGCATCATAATTCAAAAGCATCAATTCTTCGGCGATCAGCCTTCTTCATGGTCCAGCTCTCATAGGTTCCCTCAACTGATTGACAACTTTTAGTCAACAAAAAAGAATTCTTCCCCAAACACACATAAACCAGCCAGCAGACATAAAAAATATTTACTGTAGGAAAAAGCACCCCCATTTAGCTGAGAAAATGTGCCCCACAGAGCAGAGTGTGAGGAGCTTTTGATCGTAGAGGGGACTGGATCAAGCCAGAGGGGTCCTAGCTAGTCCAGCATCCTGTCCTCACGGGGATCAGCCAGAAACCCTAAAGGAAGACCCACATCACAACGTTTGTTTTCAACCCGCTTGTGGAGACTATCAGAGGTCACAAAAAAGGAATATACTATAACAACAAGAAGATGAAGAAAACAATAGAGAGAAGATTGGACAGAACTGTGAATATTAAAGCAGCAGCAAGAGAGATGTTTGGATCCCTTTCCGAGCTCGAAGCATGGGTACCCCCAACAAAAAATTAAAAATTTGGCTTTGTAATTTGGAATTAATGTGATTTGATTGGTTTGTTAATAAAAATTATTTGGGGAAAAAAGGAAAACCCACATCAGGATTCGAACTCGCCTCCTGGGGCTTCCAGCGACTGGGACTCAGAAGCATTGCTGCCCCCTACTGTTGAGGCAGAGCATAGCTAGCAGCCACTGACAGCCTTCTCCTGCTCCTGCTTCATTTGTCTAATCCTCTTTTAAAATCATCCAAGTTGGGGGAAGTTCCACCGTTCAGCATCACTGGAAGTTCCAGTCTCTTGAAAGAGGAAGGAAAACGTTTCTCCAGCCACTTTCTGGGAGCGTTGCCTGATTTTATCCACCTCCGTCCTGTCTCTTCTTCCTCCCCTTTCTCTAAGCTGAAAAGTCCCCAACGCTGCAACCTTTTTTCATAGGGGAGTCGCTCAACCCCTTGATCATTTTGGTTGTCCATTTCTTGACCTTTTCTAACCGCAATGTCCTGTTTTAGGTGAGTGAACAAGAATTATACACACTATTCAAAGGCGGTTTCATCATAGATTTGTATAACAACATTATCAGCATTATCTCAGCGACTGAACTGTAAATCCTAGCAGCCCAGGAACATGGCCAGTTGCCAGGGATGATGGGAGTTGCAGTTCCGGATGACCTGGAAGGCTCCCCCCGCCTCCTCTGGGGCCACCATCTCTGGTCTTCCCTGGGGATGCCAGCCTGCCACTCTGCCCAGGGCATCATCTGGGCCCCAACACCTTGGGCTTCCTGCTTCTGAATGCATCTCCACTCATGCAGATGGACTCAAATGATGGGTTGACTTTGCCATAAATGCTTTGTGATAAAGCAGAGACATCACCTTGCCAACAAATGTCTGTATAGTTCAAGCTATGGTTTTCCCAGTAGTGATGTATGGAAGTGAGAGCTGGACTATAAAGAAGGCTGATCGCCGAAGAATTGATGCTTTTATTGAAGAATACAAAATTTAACAATAAAAACACAAAACATAACAATTAAAAACAGACTCTCTTTTCCATTCCCAATTTTAAATTACTTATTTTCTGGACTTCCTCATACCTCCCTCTTTTGTATTCCAATCTACATTATTTGTCCAGCAGTTTCTTTTCCACTTTTTTAAATCCAATCTTTAGTTTAATAAAATATTAAAATATATAACTTCAACTTTTTTAAGCCTAATCCTTGTTCTTAATGTCACATACCTTTAAATTTTTCCCTTTTATTATCAAATTTCCATTTCTTTAAACATCTTTAATCTTGATCTTTAATCTTAATCTATCCTTAACTTTAACCTGTACAGCTGGAAACCACTTATTTTCAATCCAACATCATTCTAACATTCCTTAATTTTGCAGTGTTTCTGAAGATAGTCTTTGAATTTCTTCCAGTCTTCCTCCATCGACTCTTCTCCCTGGTCACGGATTCTGCCAGTCATTTCCGCCAATTCCATATAGTCCATAAGTTTCATCTGCCATTCCTCCAGCGTGGGAAGTTCTTGTGTCTTCCAATACTTTGCGATGAGTATTCTTGCTGTTGTTGTTGCATACATAAAGAAAGTTCTATCCTTTTTTAACACCATTTGGCCCACTATGCCCAGGAGAAAGGCCTCTGGTTTCTTAGGAAAGGTATACTTAAATACCTTTTTTAATTCATTATATATCATTTCCCAGAAAGCCTTAATCTTTGGGCACGTCCACCAAAGGTGAAAAAATGTACCTTCAGTTTCTTTACATTTCCAACATTTGTTATCGGGCAAGTGATAGATTTTCGCAAGCTTGACTGGGGTTATGTACCACCTGTATATCATTTTCATAATATTCTCTCTTAAGGCATTACATGCCGTAAATTTCATACCTGTGGTCCACAACTGTTCCCAGTCAGCAAACATAATGTTATGTCCAACGTCCTGTGCCCATTTAATCATAGCCGATTTTACCGTTTCATCTTGAGTATTCCATTTCAGCAGCAAGTTATACATTCTTGACAAATTCTAACAATTCTGTTTCTAATTTGGATCTTTCCACCTGGAAGCCAATTTTCCTGTCCAATTTAAATGCCTCCATTATCTGATAATAATGAAGCCAGTCTCGCACTTTGTTTTTTAGTTTTTCAAAACTCTGCAATTTCAGTCTATCTCCGTCTTGTTCCAAAATTTCCCAATATTTCGGCCATTTGACCTCCATATTGACCTTTTTCAAGGCTTTCGCTTCCATTGGTGACAGCCACCTTGGGGTTTTGTTTTCTAACAAATCCTTATATCTTAACCAAACATTGAATAGCGCTTTCCTGACAATGTGGTTTTTAAATGCTTTATGTGCTTTGACCTTATCATACCATAAATATGCATGCCATCCAAATACATTATTGAAACCTTCCAAGTCCAAAATGTCAGTGTTTTCAAGAAGTAGCCATTCTTTCAACCAGCAAAAGGCTGCTGATTCATAATAAAGTTTAAGGTCTGGCAGGGCAAATCCACCTCTTTCCTTTGCATCTGTTAGTATTTTAAATTTTATTCTAGGCTTCTTGCCCTGCCAGACAAATTTAGAGATATCTTTCTGCCACCTCTTGAAACAATCCATTTTGTCCACAATCTGCAAAGTTTGAAACAAGAACAACATTCTAGGCAATACATTCATCTTTATCGCAGCAATACGGCCTAGCAGTGAAAGCTTCAAATTTGACCAAATTTCTAAATCTTTTTTCACTTCTGACCAACATTTTTCATAATTATCTTTAAATAAATTCCCATTTTTTGCTGTCATGTTAATCCCCAGGTATTTAACTTTCTTGACCACTGTTAAACCTGTCTCATTCTGAAACCTCTCTCTTTCAAACGGTGTTAATTTTTTCTCTAAAACCTTGGTTTTTGATTTGTTCAATTTAAATCCTGCCACTTGACCAAATTCTTGAATCAGTTCTAAAACCCTTTTTGTACTAGATTCTGGCTCCTGTAACGTCAATACTAAGTCATCTGCAAATGCTCTCAATTTATAATGTTTAATTCCGACCTGTATACCTTTAACCATCTGGTCCCTTCTGATCATATTCAGCAGAACCTCCAGGACCAAAATAAAAAGAAGTGGGGAAATTGGGCAACCTTGTCGTGTCCCTTTTTCAATTTTAAGTTCTTCCGTAACAACATTATTTACAATTAGTTTAGCCTTTTGTTCTGAATAAATTGCACTTATACCATTCTCAAAACCTTGGCCTACCCCCATACCCTGTAGATTCTTCTTCATAAAATTCCAAGAAATATTGTCAAAGGCTTTCTCCGCGTCTACAAATATCAACACTGCTTTAGTGTTAATATTCACTTCTAATTTTTCCAGGATATCGATTATATTCCTCAAATTATCGGACAAATGTCTTCCTGGGAGAAAGCCCGCTTGGTCTTTATGAATCTCTTCCAACAGCACTTTTTTAAATCTTTTCGCCAAAATATCTGCAAAAATTTTATAATCCACATTAAGTAATGATATAGGGCGGTAGTTCTTAAGTTGTGTCTTTTCAGTCTCTGTTTTTGGTACAAGTGTAATATACGCTTCTTTCCACGACTCTGGTGCCCTCTTCCCCTCCATAATTTCGTTACAGACCTCTTTCAATGGTTGAATTAACCATTCTTTTAAAGATCTATAGTATCTAGAGGTCAAGCCGTCTGGTCCTGGAGATTTACCCAGTTGCATATTTTGAATGGCACCTTCTATTTCCTGTTCAGTTATTCTGTCGTTCAAAATTAGTCTCTTTTCTTGAGATATTTTTTGTAATCCATTTGTTTTCAAAAATTGGTCTAAATCTGTTTCTTTCACTGGCCCTTGAGTATATAGTCTTTTAAAATACTTCTGGAAACAACTTCTAATCTCTGCAGGGTTCTGTATATTCCTTCCTTCCACTTCTAGATTCGTAATCGTATTTAATTTTTGTCTCTTTTTCATTTGCCATGCCAACAATTTACCACATTTATTAGCCGATTCAAAAGTCTTTTGTCTCATTTGTTTAATCTTCCACTCTATTTCCTGATTCATTATTTTCATATATTGTACTTGATGTAACTTTAACTCTCTCAGAATCTCTTGAGATTTGGGATTTACTCGCAGTCTTTTTTCACATTCATTCATTTTATTCATAATTTTATCCTTCTTTTCATTTTGAGTTTTTTTCTTTATCGCATTCTGTTGTATTAGGAACCCTCTCATAACAGTTTTACTTGCGTCCCAGATTACTCTTTTCTCCACGTTGGAACTGAGATTTATCTCGAAGTAGTCTCTTAGAGTTTTTTGGGCCTTCTTGAGAAATTCTTCATCTCTAAATAAGGTGTCATTCATCTTCCATCTGAAGGAGCCAGTTGGTGTTAGTCTCATTTCCATCTTAACAGCATTATGGTCGGAGCAAATTTTCGGGCAGATTTCCACCTTTCTTGTCTTTGGTGCCATTCCTCTAGTTATCCAAATTTGGTCAATTCTTGTCCAAAGAAGAATTGATGCTTTTGAATTCTGGTGCTGGAGGAGACTCTTGAGAGTCCCATGGACTGCAAGAAGATCAAACCTATCCATTCGGAAGGAAATCAGCCCTGAGTGCTCCCTGGAAGGACAGACCCTGAAGCTGAGGCTCCAAGACTTCTCATGAGAAGAGAAGACTCCCTGGAAAAGACCCTGATGTTGGGAAAGATGGAGGGCACAAGGAGAAGGGGACGACAGAGGACCAGGTGGTTGGACAGTGTTCTCGAAGCTACAAACATGAGTCTGACCAAACTGCGGGAGGCAGTGGAAGACAGGAGGGCCTGGCGTGTTCTGGTCCAGGGGGTCACGAAGAGGCGGACACCACTAAACGACTCAACAACAACATGTACCTTTACATGTACTCCATTCATAGGCATTAAGTCTAAACTGTCCCTTTGCGATATTGAATCCATTCTACGTTCACTGAATTGTGGATCTTGCAGAGGCTGAAGGAGCAGCGTTCCTTCCTGCCCCCCCCTTTTTTTGCCCCTATCTGGGGGGGGGGGGAGACACTTGCTTGCATCCCTCTCCCACCTGGGAGCCTTTCTCTGCCGCCAGGTCTCCTCTTGGCTCACATCCAGGGAAGCACCTGGAACCTGCCGGGTTCTGGGCTCCCTCCTCCTCCTCCTTCCCCTCTGAAGTCTGGGCCCAGAGGCTCCCGGCTTCTCTCTCCAAGCCGCCCTCTGTCCCTCTGCTCCACCTCAAAGGGCGCAGAGGCTGGTGGTATTTTAGGACTTGGAAGGAGCGCCGGGTCCCCTGAGAGCCACCCAGGGCAAAATGTCAGAAGTGCTCACAACAAACAAGCCAGAGGAGAGAGGAAGGGAGAAAACAGGAGGATGCTGCCTTCGCCACAGCAGGGAGTCCAGGTGAGGAGGGCCTGGGGGGCGCTCCAAGGTCCTGCTCGCCTGCCAACATTTCTGCCCCTCCTGGCCTTGCCATGGAGCCCAGCAGCAGCTCCAAACAGCAACAGCGGGCAGCCTGGAGTCAGAATGAGAACTGCAAACGCAGCCCAGCAGTGGAAACAACAGCTGAGCAGCAGGCAGGCAGGCAGCCTCCCTGGGCGACTCTCCCACCTCCCTAGGACTGAGCTTATCTGGTGGCCACTGGGAACCGGTAGCTGACCAGGGAGCTCCCTCCATCACCTCAAGGCTTTGGCTGCAGCCAGAAATCCAGAGTTCAGAAATAAGACTCCATGGATGGAATGGGGGGGGAAGTCTCTAGATTTGGAGAATCTGCACATACAGTCTGATTTTATAGATTTGTGTTTATTTGTACTCTTTATCTGTAAAGATAATAAAATGTATTGGGCGGAAAAAAATCCAGAGTTCATGTTTGTAAACAGAGCCAATCGCAGGAGTGAAACACAAGTAGATTATCCAGCCAGTCTCAGTTGACCTTCCTTCCTGGGTGTAAGAAGAGCCTGGCTGCTGGATCAGGCCCAGGCTCATCTGGTCCAGCATCCTCTTCTCACAGGGGCCAACCAGACGCCAACAAACAGGATCCGAGCACAAGAGCAGCTCTCTCATCCTGTAATTTGCAGCCACTGGTATTTTCCAAAGGCATTTTGCCTCTGACAGTGGAGCCGTCTACAGCCAGCCCTCCCCTCTCCCCTCTTTTAGCCTTGTCTGAATTCAGGTGGATTCACTTTCCCAGCCCTGCCCTCGGCCTCCTTTTCAGCCTGGGATGCCAGCAGGGACTGGCTCTTGCCTTGGCCACCTGCAGGCCTGGCTCCATTTCCTCTAATACAAAGAGGGACGTTGCAATCAACGGAACCTCAGGTTTTTCCAGGAGCAGCTCCTGTGAGATGGTGGGATTCATATGAGTCACTTCCCAGGTGGCATCCCAAACAGACAGACAACACATAGAAGCACCTGCACATATTAAACAGTTAAAAGAGTTGCAGGAATAGATATTGACAGAGATGATACAGTTATGCACACACATATTTCATCATAAAATCCAATCCATTATGCATATCAGCCAAAATACTAATCTCTGATACAGAGCTTGTCTTCAGCCAGGCCTCAGACATAAAACCTGTAATAACAACAATAAAGAATAGACTTCCCCTGTGCATGTGAAGAGTTCATTTCCTTCCATGGGGGTGAACTCTGGAGGAATACCTATGTGAGTCCATTGCAGCAACTGTAATTGCCCTGAGGCACCTTAAAGACGGCCAGATTTATGGCATCGTGAATGTATCTAGGCAAGAGCTATTTCATAAGATGCTGCCCTTGCTTCTGTAAGCTCACAGGGCCCCCATAAATCTGCTCTTCTCTAAGGTGTCGCTTAGTTCATTTTCCCTCCCACATCGGGTGTGTGTGTGTGTGTGTGTGGCTCCACACATCTGAGATGGGAGTCAAGAACTGTGTGCAGAATCCTAGTTTGCCCTGGGAACGGCAGAGCCACACAACCAGTTTCCTAGGGGAGCGAAAGCAGGAGAGAGCCTTTCCCGTGGCTGCTGTGTGCCCAGCGGTCTCTGGGAGGTGTCGGGGTTCAGAACAAGGGGGTTCCCTGCAAAGCCGCTCGGGCCTGCTCCATGGGAATGGTATTCTGAGGTAGAAGAGGGCCGGACAGAGGCTGGTTGGAGTAGCTGGACATTGGAAAGGGCTAATTTCCTTCATGAGCATCAATCACCCCCTGGGTGAGGTAATCACAGGTGCCAGGTCAAGTGCGCCAGTTGCCGTGGTGACGGCTCACAGCCCTGACGAGAACTGTGATTGATGGGTGTCGGTTGTGTTGTGTTCTGTCTTGGTTAGTTGGTGTTAGTCAGAGCAACAGTGATTCTCTGTATCTCTAAATATCTGTATCAGAAAAGCCTACATGCTGGCACTTGTCTTTCTGTGTACAACTTCATCCCAAGCTGCTTGCCCAGCCTGTTACTTCTACAGCAGCAAAGATTTGGACTTCACTCTGCTTCTGTGTGGCGACTGGTGCTGTGAACAGGATCTGCACTTCCATGGCATGTATATCTTATTTCAGAGCCCCAACACTTCTGCTGGAGGGACACCACTTACCAGAGCAGACGGACTTGGCAGCAAGTTCTGCTTAATTCATCAGGACTTCATAAAATGAAAAATTGTAGAGCTGGAAGGGACCCCCAAGGGTCATCTAGTCCAATCCCCTGCAATGCAGGAATCACAGATTTGCTCCTGGATAAACACAGATTGTGGAGGTAACGCTCTGCTTTGCGAAGGCAAACCTCGCACCAGACATGCAACAGTATGTCAAGAAGAAGAAGAGTTTGGATTTGATATCCCGCCTTTCACTCCCCTTAAGGAGTCTCAAAGCGGCTCACATTCTCCTTTCCCTTCCTCCCCACAACAAGCACTCTGTGAGGTGAGTGAGGCTGAGAGACTTCAGAGAAGCGTGACTGGCCCAAGGTCACCCAGCAGCTGCATGTGGAGGAGCGGAGACTCGAACCCGGTTCCCCAGATTACGAGACTACCGCTCTTAACCACTACACCACACTGGCTCTCAAGGAGCATTGCACCTGCTTTCCCTGACCTTTTGCCTTCTTGGCTAGAAAGCAGGGTTTCCCCCCTGACCATTTGTCCTCTTTCAAATTGTTTGCTAGACATAACGCTTGGCTGGAGCATGACCAGGGACATAATCAAGTATCAGGGGAAAACATTTCAGGGAAACACCTGCTGATATATATTTTTTAAAAATAATATTTATTACTTTTCCAAAAATTTAAACACTAAAAAGACAATACAATGCAATACATTAAACTAACAAAACAAAACAAAAACAATAAAATAAATCAAACAATTTCATTATCCCATCTTTCATTCACTTATTTCCACGACCTCCTCACACCTCCCTTTTTGTATTCCACTTCTGTTAATTATTTCAGCAATTCCTTTCCATCTTCCTCTGTTTTCTATCCTATAATTATCTTAACTCATTCTAACCTTATTTTTTCCTTTAATACTCTATTAATCTATTTATACTTAATTCCTTATAACGTTTCTACTAAAGCCACATAAGTTCATTCCAACGTTTTTCTAACATTCATTAATTTTACAGTATTTCTGTAAATAGTCTTTAATTTTTTTCCAGTCTTCTTCCACCGACTCTTCTCCCTGGTCTCGGATTCTGCCAGTCATTTCCACCAGTTCCATATAGTCCATCAACTTCATCTGCCATTCTTCCCGGGTGGGTAAATCTTGTGTCTTCCAATATTTTGCGATGAGTATCCTTGCTGCTGTTGTTGCATACATAAAGAAAGTTCTATCCTTCTTTGACACCAATTGGCCGACCATGCCCAGGAGAAAAGCCTCTGGTTTCTTCAGAAAGGTATATTTAAATACCTTTTTCATTTCGTTATAAATCATCTCCCAGAATGTCTTAATCCTTGGGCATGTCCACCAAAGGTGAAAGAATGTACCTTCAGTCTCTTTACATTTCCAGCATTTATTGTAGGGGAAATGGTAATTTTTTGCAAGCTTGACTGGTGTCATGTACCACCTGTATATCATTTTCATAATATTCTCTCTTAAGGCATTACATGCCGTAAATTTCATACCTGTGGTCCATAACTGTTCCCAGTCAGCCATCATTATGTTATGTCCAGCATCTTGTGCCCATTTAGTCATAGCTGATTTCACCGTTTCATCCTGAGTGTTCCATTTCAACAGCAAGTTATACATTTTTGACAAATTCTTAATTTTGGAATCTAACAATTCTGTTTCCAATTTTGATTTTTCCACCTGGAAACCAACTTTTTTGTCCAAATTGTATGCCTCCATTTATTTTTCAATTTTTCAAAGCTCTGCAATTTTATTCTGTCTCCATCTTGATCCAGAATTTCCCAATATTTTGGCCATTCGGCCTCCATATTGAGTTTTTTCTGTGCCTTCGCTTCCATTGGTGACAACCATCTTGGGGTTTTCTTTTCTAACAAATCTTTATATCTTATCCAAACATTAAACAATGCTTTTCTAACAATAAACGCTTTATGTACTTTTACCTTATCGTACCACAAATATGCATGCCAACCAAATGCATTATTGAAACCTTCTAAATCCAACACGTCAGCAGCCATTCTCTCAGCCAGCAAAAAGCCGCTGATTCATAATAAAGTTTGAAGTCTGGCAGGGCAAATCCACCTCTTCCTTTAGCATCAGTTAATATCTTAAATTTTATACGAGGCTTCTTGCCCTGCCAAACAAATCTGGAAATATCTTTCTGCCACTTCTTGAAACAATCCATCTTATCCAAAATTTGTAATGTTTGAAACAAAAACAACATCCTTGGCAGCACATTCATTTTTATCACAGCAATTCGGCCTAACAATGATAACTTCAAATTTGACCATATTTCTAAATCCTTTTAGAAACACCTGCTGATATGTGTATTTGCTAACGCTGGAAATGTGCTTAGATGGAAATACGTTAAGTTCAGGGTGGTTTCACTACTGTTTCCAATTGTTGACTTCTGCTAATAAAAGGAGCCTCTGCAGAGCTAGTCGGCAGCTTGCCTGGAGCATCCTTGCCAGCGGTGCTTCTGCACAGCTCACCTGCATTCAACCTCCTGTCGTCTCCGTTATTCCTACAACATATAAGGCAAGCCTGTTAGAACCAAGTTGTTCTTTCTCAGACCCATTTTTCCTCTGACCAGAAGGATGTTCCTGTGCAGCAGATACGGAGGGTTCCAGTTCCACCCAGTGGTTTCCTCCAGGGGGCTACTGGGTGCCCACTGCCATTGCAGTCACTTCTTGAAGTGGGCATCGTGGCTGCCCCTGTGCCCAGCCACCCTCAGACCCCAGCTCTCAAGCCTCCTCCTCTACTTTGCAGTCCTGCCGCCTCATCACCATTGATAGGGATTCCCCAGGGTCATAGAAGCATAGAGTTGGAAGGGACAACAAGGGTCATCTAGTCCAACCCCCTGCAATGCAGGGATTGTTTGCCCAATGTGAAGCTCAAGGGAAATAATAGTCCCACTCTATTCCGCCTTGGTCAGACCACACCTGGAGTCCTGTGTCCAGTTCTGGGCGCCACAATTTAAGAAGAATATTGACAATCTGGAATGCATGCAGAGGAAGGAGATGATCATGGGTCTGGAAAGCAAGCCTTATGAGGAATGGTTGAAGGAGCTGGATATGCTTAGTCTGCTCCATAGAGTAGAACTTGAACCAATGGTCTCAAGTTACAAGAAAGGAGACCCCAACTAAGCATCAGGAAGGACTTTCCAACAGTAAGAGCCATTCAACCATGGAATGGATTCTCTCGGAAGGTAGTGGAGTCTCTTTCCTTGGAGGTTTTTAAGCAAAGGTGGGATGGCCATTGGTCATGGCTGCTTGAGCTGAGATCCCTGCAATGCAGGAGGTTGGACTAGATGAGCCTTGGGATCCCTTCCAACTCTACAGTTCTAGGGTTCTAAGTGCCATAAGACCTGCTTCTCCTCTGTGTGTACCCCATGTTCTTAGTGGTCCATATGGTCCAGCACTGTCTCCTTCTTGGATTTGGGGTCTGGAAAGGCAGGCGCCTTCCCCAAGCCCAGCCACCACTGCCTCCTTTGCACCCTTCCTAGATGCTGTTGGGTTCCTGAGAAGCATCTGGGGGAGAAGATGCTGACTCACCTTCAAGCTTTTCTCCTGGAAAGCAATCAAGGGAAGTTTGCTGACCTGCCTGGATGGATCAGCAATCCTTAATGGAAGGAGTTTGCTGACTGACACGCTTGGCTGAGAGAGAGGATTTGTGCAGCTGATCCAGAACGCGGGAAAGGCAGAGGAGGGGGGAGGCTGGGAAAGGCAGAAGAAGTTCACACCAACAAAACCTCCTGCAAATGAAGATTCACTTTGCACAGGGAGTCAGCTGGTCTTCTGCTGCCCCAGCGGTAAAGGTAAAGGTACCCCTGCCTGTACGGGCCAGTCGTGTCCGACTCTAGGGTTGCGTGCTCATCTCGCCCCAAACAAAGAAAAGAGATTCCAACCAAACATTAGGAATAACTTTCTGATGGCCAGAGCTGTTTGACCGTGGAATGAACTCTCTCAGAAGGTGGTGGTCTCCCCTTCCTTGGAGGTCTTGAAGCAGAGGTTGGGTGGGCATCTGTCGAAGATGCTTTAGAGTAGATTCCTGCATTGTAGGAGATTGAATTCGATGACCCTTGCGCTATGATTCCATAATATTTAGATAGCCAGAGGCGGCAAAATGCTCTTGGCCCCATATTATCACGCCTGAAGCCCTCCCTTTCCATCGGGGACTAGCATTGTGTAAACAGCTCAGATTTAAATACACCTGGTAGGGGATTTGCTTTTGATACGTAGTTCTCTGTGCCCAGCTTTCCCTTTCATTCAGGTTATATAATACTGGTATTTACCTTAATACTTTCAGCTGGGATACTCTCAGGCCCTGCCTGCCCTTGGATATTTTCTGTCTCCTTTGAAATCTTGCATGATGCACAGCGCACAATGCGGTGGAGACTCTTCTGTGTGTGTCCTGGGCTCCCTAGCCGCCTTCTGCTGGCTGAGATAGTTGCTGATAAGGCAAAGCCCTGCAGAGAGGATCAGCTCTGCCTCTTTGCCCTCTCTCTCTAGCAACCTTTCCTAGAGGACCCTGTCAGCATCGCCCTAGAGCCAGTGCACCAACTGGACTCTTGCACCTCAACCCCAACTGGGCTAGGCGAGCTGAGTAGCACCGCCAGAGACCTCCTTCTCACAGGAAACGGTCACAGTGCTGTGGACTCACAGCTCAGAGCTGAGAGCACCGGATTCACTGTCTCAATAATACAGTCGTTGCGCAGCAGAGTTTTGCAGAGTCTTGCAGAGTATAAACCACTCGGAGAGCAGCTCTGTAAAATATCTTCCTTTTATTCTATAACTACAACTATGATACAAAGCTATATACAGAGCTGAATATTCTAAGCATAAATCAATGCTACACTGAGAGTCTGCAGCTGCTCTTAGCAGCAACCTTATCTCTAGGATCTCTAACACTCTCACTCTCTCCGATACACTGACTGACTGACTCTCTCTCACACACACTCACAGATATGTTGCTGGGCAGAATAAGTAGATAGGCAGGACACGCCTCCTTCTCTCTGGAGAGTCAGCAGAGACCATCAGGAGATGATCAGGAGATTCTTGTGTATGGGAGGGGTGAAATCTCCTCATCCTCCCCCATTTCATCCGACCATTTCAAGAATCTTTAACATAACTGCAATTTGCACATACACTCCAAAAGTTGTTCTCTGCTTACAACCTTGGTTAACATATCTGCAGGTATCTCTCTCCCGGCATATAAAACACTTTTACAATACCATTGAATAAGCAGCTTCTGGAAAAATCTTCACACACATTTCTTCCTCTCAAATGCAAATTGACATCTCTAATTAGGCAGATTTGAACAAACCATTTTTCAGAACTCAAATACACGCTTTCCTTCAAATATCAGGTAAGGAAATAAATAAAGCGTTTTGTGCTACTACTCTCAGCACACTTCATGCTAGGTTTGAAAACCCCACCAGAGTTGCTCGTGACCGCAGTCTTTGCAAACTCTTCAGAAAACCTTTTCGGTGGTACACCCTTGGTTGTTCTCTCAGATCTGCGCAAAACTCTCTGATTCTCTTGTTCTGGTGCTTCCTCCTCTTTGGGAGAATGGGGAGCTAAAGTATATGAAGCTGCTAAGTCTGAGTCAGCGTCAGACTCACCTGAGGCTTTTGGGCTCTGATAATCTGTGCCATCATCTGGAACTACATTGGCATCAGGATTATCACCACCAACAACACTTGCCTCCCTCTTAACTTTCTTTGCCCCTTTTGCACCATCATCACAAATGGGATGATACTGAAAAACGCCAACTTTGTCCCATTGTGGATTGTCATCAATACTCCTGGTCAGCCTTATGGTTTTCGTGTCTGTGATCAGAACACGATAAGACCCTTTCTCATATCCTAGGAAAACACCATGTTCTCCACGCTTGCTCAGTTTGTCACCCTGCGAGGTGTGCACCCAAACCTCCGAACCAAAAATTTTAAAATGCTTTACACATGGCTTTCTTCCATGAAGCATCTCATATGGGGTGCAATTTATTCTAGACTGGTACCTCCTGTTATACACATGACAGAAAAACGAAAGAGCTTCAGCCCAAAAAGGATTGGGCAGCCCTGAATCATGTAACAGCGTTCTGATTCCTTGCTGCAGGGTCTGGTTTACTCTCTCACATAAACCATTCTGCCAGGGTGATCTGGGCGTGGCTGTCCTATGCTCAATGCCCTGTTCAGAAAGAAAACTCTCAAACTCTTCTGAACAAAACTCTCCACCCTTGTCTGTGAAAAGAAAACGTACATTCTCATTATGTACATTTCTGAGCCATTTACAAAACTGGCGAAACTTGGTAAAGGCTTCAGCCTTTTTCTGCAGCATATAGACCCAAACATATTTCGAATAGGAGTCTATCAGAACCATGAAAAACCTTGAATTGCCTCTAGAGAGCGCTAGAGGCCCCACTAAGTCTGCATGAATGACTTCATATGGTTTCTTGGCCTCTCTCCCAGACTCTGTACCTTTGGGAGCTTGCCTTGCCTTACTCTCTGCACAAGAAACACATTTCATGTGGTAGGGACATTCTTTCAACTTCATACCCTGAACCATATCAGGCATTTTTGCCACAGCCTGGAAATTCAAATGACCATAAACGCGATGGTAATAATGAATACATTGGTCATGCAACTTCTCATTCTTATCTACAGTTAAATTGCAACACTTTTTCTCAGTAGCTTCTGCAGTGCCTGTACCTGAAACAAAAGGCAATTGGTACAATCCATTTACACATTTTGCATACAGAATGAGCTTGCCATCTCTAAGAATTTCACAGCGAGATTTAGCAAACACCACCTTAAACCCTTGACGATCAAGCTGGGAAACACTCAACAAATTGTCCTGAATATCAGGCGCATACAGGACATTCTTAATAGTTGCATTCAGGCTCTTTAAGAACACAGTTCCCTGAGCCATACTCGTGAGAACTGTCCCATCTGCTTGATGAATTTCTTTCTCTTGCTTCTCAAGCTGAACAAAGAGATTCTTATCTTTGGCCACGTGGTTTGAACAGCCAGAGTCGACCACGAAGAAACTCCGCCCACGTTGACTGGAACAGCGAGAGATCAAGGCCTTTGAAGTAGCAGGTGCATGGGGATTTCGTCCTCCTCCCCCTCTGCCTCTGAAGTTTCCCTTCTTCTTTGAAGACTTCTTACACTGGAAACTCAAATGGCCTTGTGCTCCACACGAAAAGCACCGCTTCAATTTCAAAGCTTTAACAGCAGCAGTTTCACTTTCACTTTCCCCTGCTGAAGACTCAGGCACATTTTCAAGCATATTTTTAACAGCACAGTCCCGGCTTTCTCTAACAGCCTGTCTGCGATCCCACTCATTCAAGAGCACGCTAGACACATAATCTTCTGTTAGCCGGTCAGAAGGCATTGTGGAAATCTGGGCAGCTACTCCATCATAAGACTCATCTAGGCTATTGATCATCAGCATTGCAAACACAGCCTCTGAAATAGCCAGGTCTCGCTGAACAAGGTCCTGTCTGAGACGCTTTAATTGAGATAGATGGCTAGGCAAATCACCACCTTTCTCCAACTGCAGCCTGCACAGCTTCTTAAAGAAAATCACACTGGAACCAGCATTCTGCCTCAGATGCATATCTCTCAACTTATGCCAAACAGCTTGTGCAGTCTCTTGACCCTCTAAGTTCACCAGCAAGTGGTCTGAAACACTCAAAACAATTGTCCCTCGGGCTTTCATATCTGCAGCATGCCACTCAGCCCAATCATCATCATCCTTATCTGGAGGGTCATCTTCTATCGTGTGAAATAGCTTTTCCCTCTGTAAAAGCGCTTTCATCTTTACTTGCCAAACTGCATAGGTTTCAGGCATGAGGAGAGGAAAGGACAGAGCCATCTGGCCAGAATGTGCACAGGCCATGTCTGCTATTACTTAGAGCAAGACACTTCCCTCGTGCAACACAGATAAAGCCTTGACTCCCTCAGCCACTCTCTCTCCCACTCAGAGCGCAATTAACAGGCAAACAGGGATGCTATCTTCTTCCTTTGGCAGTCAGCAACATACCTCTGGCAACTGGGACGCCTGGGATGACTGGAACAACGCCAGGTCAGACGACTGGAACAACGACTGGGCCCACAACCGATGTCAGCATCGCCCTAGAGCCAGTGCACCAACTGGACTCTTGCACCTCAACCCCGACTGGGCTAGGCGAGCTGGGTAGCACCGCCAGAGACCTCCTTCTCACAGGAAACGGTCACAGTGCTGTGGACTCACAGCTCAGAGCTGAGAGCACCGGATTCACTGTCTCAATAATACAGTCGTTGCGCAGCAGAGTTTTGCAGAGTCTTGCAGAGTATAAACCACTCGGAGAGCAGCTCTGTAAAATATCTTCCTTTTATTCTATAACTACAACTATGATACAAAGCTATATACAGAGCTGAATATTCTAAGCATAAATCAATGCTACACTGAGAGTCTGCAGCTGCTCTTAGCAGCAATCTTATCTCTAGGATCTCTCACACTCTCACTCTCTCCGATACACTGACTGACTGACTCTCTCTCACACACACACACAGATAGGTTGCTGGGCAGAATAAGTAGATAGGCAGGACACGCCTCCTCCTCTCTGGAGAGTCAGCAGAGACCATCAGGAGATGATCAGGAGATTCTTGGGTATGGGAGGGGTGAAATCTCCTCAGACCCTGCTGTCCTTCTTTCAACCTTCACCCAATCCAAACAGCAGCACAAAGCTGCTCTTTCCCAAGAAACAATCTGTTGCCGTCCGTTTCCTGAGAACCTGGTCAGCGCTTCTGGTTTCTGGGCTGCTGGGCTACTTTGGGTTTCTATTCTTATCACCCACCATCCTGCTTTCGCACTCACCCCAAAAGCAGGTCAAGGCCAGCGGCTTCCCCAAGCTCTTCACCTCATCACACGAAGGCACCATACAGACACCGTTCTCTTTGTATTCCGCCTTTCCATAGGAAAAACCACGCTCAGGACAGCTTACAACATGAAAGAAATTACACAATACAAAGCATAACAGAAGTGGTCATAAACAATAAACAAAACATCCAAAAGCCACACAATTAAACTGAACAATGTCAACATAAATCATAATATGTAACAAAATTGATATCAGTAACAGCAGCAACACCTCCTCAACCCCCCCCCCCCAGCAATCCCCCAGCCCAAGAGTCTCTTCAGCAGCCTCAGCCTTTGCAGCTGGAGTCAGTCCTTCAGTCTGGGCCCTGCCCTCCCAGGCCAGGTAGGAAAGGGCTTGCAAGGCAGGGAGCAGGTCTTCCAGGACTCCCAGCCAAGTTGCTGTCTGGCCTCCTTGGATTCTATCCTTCTTCTCCTACATTATTGTTCTATCATTGCCTTTCTAGGCTTCCCAAGCCTTGTAACATTTGCAGAAGCAGCACCACCCAATCTGAACAAGCTGCACTCTCAGTAAGAGGGGGCTCAGGCAGCTCTCTAAACCTCATGTGGACTAGCTGGATGTGCAGACAATGGAGACAACGGAGGAGGGCACCTTCAGGGTGAAGTCAAACTGTTGGGAGGTTACAGCGCCTGCCATTGGCTGCAGAGACCAACGCAAGAGAGACGTGATTTAAATACATAAATTTAGGATGGAGGAACATAGGAATATAAAAACATGAGAAGAGACTGCTGGATCAAGTCAGTGACCCATCAGGTCCAGCATCCTGTTCTGACAGTGGCCAGCCAGGAGCCTGTGGGAAACCAGCAAGCAGGATCTGTGCTCAAGAGCCCTCTGCCCTCCTGAGGTTCCAGCAGCTGGGACTCAGAAGCGTTGCTGTCTCTGACTGTGGAGCACAGAGCACAGGCATCCTGGCCAGGAGCTGCCAATAGCCCATGAATTTGTCTAATCCTCTTTTAAAGCCACCCAAGTTGATGGCCACCCTTGCCTCTTGTGGGAGGGAGTTCCACAGTTTAACTGCACTGGTGAAGAAGGCTTACTTTAATCCACCCTCAATCTTCCAACACGCAGTTTCATTGGAGGTCCTCGAGTTATGGGAGGAGGAGAGAAACTCTTCTCTGTCCACTTTCTCATGTTAGGCACAATTTTATAAAGTCTATCACACCACCTCTTGGGTGCTTAAGCTGAGATTCCTGTGTTGCAGGGGTTGGACTAGATGACCCTTGGGGTCCCTTCCAGCTCTCTGGTTCTCTGATTCTATTATTTCTTCCCTAAAAAGTCCCGAAGGCTGTAACGCTTCTTCATAGGGGAGTCGCTCCACCCCCTATGAACTTTCTGAACTTTTCCCAACTCTACCATGTCCTGTTTGAGGTGAGTCCGGCCCTTGCCCCCCTGGAGCTGGGACTCAGCCTCTCCCAGGGATCGACCCCTTCCCCTCGCCTCAAGCCCCTCTCCTCCTCCTCCCGCCTTGCCCGCTTTGTCTACCAGCCCCGGCGTGGCTCTCACGGCCCAGTCGGGCTGCCTCTTGCCTGCGCCTTCGCTCGACTCGGAGCTGCCTCTCGGGACCACCCCCGGGCTGGCCAGGGGGGCGTCCGGGAGTCCTCAAGCAGGAGGCCCGGGAAGCCCAGGATGAGGAGGCGAGAAGGGTCGACGCCCGTGGAAAGCGCGACTCCGGAGAGCGCCTGGCGGAGAGCGCGCCTCTGAGCACGCGCAGAGTGCCTTCCGCCCAGGGGCCGGCGAGCCGAAGTGGCGCCTGGATCCCGGCCCCGCGCCTCTCTCCAAGGTGCTGAAAGGCGGCCGGGCCGGCGAGCCGGGGAGCGGGGTGCGGAGGCCGGGCGCGGAGCCTTCTGCCCGGGTCCGGAGCCCCGCCGGCGTCGGAAAGGGTCCCAGCTCCGGCACGAAGCCTCCGCTCGGGACCCGGAGGGCTTGTGGGTCGGGGGTGTCCCTTTCCTCTGAGCTCGGCTGACCGACGCACGGATGTAGAGATGCCCTCTCAGTACGGAGAGACTCCCAGTCCCGCTCCATTGGCAGCCACCGACCCACCTCGCAGGGATGGTGTGAGGATAAATGCGGGGGGAGAGAAGCATGTGAACCGCCGTGAGTTCCTTGGTGGGAACAGGTAGCATATAAATGGAATATAAATGGACCCATAACTCAGGCCCCACCCCAAATAGAAGAGCAGCCAGGTGCTTCTCAGTTTCCCGTCTCTGCAGTCAAGGGCGGGTTTGGCCAGGTGGGACTCTTCAGGGTGGGGTCAGGGGCCTGGTGGCCTCCAGGGCAGAAGTAGGGGCTGTGACCCACCCCAATTGGGGGAGGCTGGTGTGTGCTTTGTGGGTCTGAGAGGCAGGTGGGGGCAGGAAAAGCGTCTCTGTGCTCAGGTGAGTAGAGGAAGGCAGGTAAGGCAAAGGCAAGGACGTGTGTGTGCAGAGGGCTGGCAGTGATTCCCCAGGAAGCAAGGTGTAGTGGTTAGAGTGTTGGACTAAGACCTGGGAGAGGCCGGGGTTCAAATCCCCACTAGGTCGGGAAACTCACTGGGTGACCTTGGGCAGTCACTGCGTCTCTCAGCCTAACCTCCCTCACAGGGTTGTCGTGGGGATTGAAAGAGGAAGGGGGAGAAGCGTGTATGTGACCTTGAGCTCCTTGGAGGAAAAGGCGTGGTAGAAACACAATAAATAAATGATGTGTAGTTTTTATTATTTCAGAATGCAAAGGTTCAACTTGCAAAATGCACGGAGCTTTAAGAAGGAATCTTCAGCCAACTGAAATGCTAAGGTCACTTTTAATTAAAAGCATAAGCAACCGTGGAACTCCTAACATGAGTTGGAAACCCCATCAAAGGAAAAGAAATAGTTTTGCATCCTCTGCATAATTATTTCCTACCTTCTTCTCTGTGCCAGTTCTACATGCTAAACTCAGAAGGCTGCCTCCTTGTCACTTCAAGCCTTATGAGGAACAGTTGAGGGAGCTGGGGACATGGAGGCTGGAGAAGACAAGACTGAGAAGAGACAGGAGGGCCATCTTCAAATATCTCATGGGCTTCCACGGGGAAGAAGGAGCAATTCTGTGTTTCTCACTTCCTTTCCCGAGCCAGGAGGGTCCGTTGGCTGCCCTGATTGCCTGGCAGGTGACACATCTCTCCTGCCTGCCTTCCCTTGTTGCCCAGGACTTTGCATCCTGCTCACAGGAAGCCTTTGCCTCGTAGTTATACGTGACTCGGGCCAAATGTTCCTCTGGATTTAGGCCAGCCGTGGCCGGGAGGGGGACTGCGCAGAGCCCATCTCTTGAAAGAGAAGACGGGGCTTTTGAAAGAGGGAGACAAGTGGCTTTGTGCTAAATTTACTACCAGAAAAAGGGACTGCAAGTGGCGCCGAAAGCGACCAAAATAATGTGAAACAGAGACGGAGAGATTAAAACAATACTTCAGCTGGGAGGAAAATTAAAACGGCTCAGAGTCTCTTCCTCATCCAGAAAATGTTGGCTATTTTTGCATAAGTTATGTTACAAGGTTCGAATGTTTATTGGGTAAATCTTTCTTTATCTCATAGCAGCCAGTTTTATAATATTTAGTTGTGCCTACAAAGAACAAAGAAAGTTCCTTTTATTTGGCTTCTTATTGTCTTTCCAGCTTTTAGCCAGTACCTAGACACACAGGATGAGTTTGATGGTTAGTCAGAATCCAGTTCTTTACATAATTAATCAAACAGAAGAAGGGATCTAGCAGAATATCATGTTGGATGTTGTTGTTTAGTCGTATAGTCGTGTCCAACTCTTCGTGACCCCATGGACCAGAGCACGCCAGGCCCTCCTGCCTTCCACTGCCTCCTGCAGTTTGGTCCAGCTCATGCTGGTAGCTTCGAGAACACTGTCCCACCATCTCGTCCTCTGTCATCCCCTTCTCCTTGCGCCCTCCGTCTTTCCCAACATCAGGGTCTTTTCCAGGGAGTCTTCTCTTCTCATGAGGTGGCCAAAGTCTTGGAGCCTCAGCTTCAGGATCTGTCCTTCCAGTGAGCACTCAGGGCTGATTTCCTTCAGAATGGAGAGGTTGGATCTTCTTGCAGTCCGTGGTACATTTCACCAATTTGGGTGGCTACTGTGGCCCAAGACCTCCCCTCCCTTTCTTGCACCATAGGTGAACAAAATCTCCCTTGTCCACACAAAGAACCTCAGAGGAGTCCTGCTGGATGAGACCAGGGTCCCATCTGGTGCAGCATCCTGCTCTCCCAGTGGCCAGCCTGAAGCCCCAAAGGGAAACTTGCAAGCAGGATCTGAGCACAGGAGCCCTGCCCTCCCCTCCCCTCCCCTCCCCTCCCCTCTCCTCTCTCTCCTATGGTAGAACAGAACCATTCTGGCCAGCAGCCCTGGGGAGCCTTCATGAGTCTGTCCAATCCTCTTTTAAAGCCTTCCAAGTTGGTAGCCCCCCCTGCCTCCTGTGGGAGGGAGTTCCACAGTTTAACTGTGCACTGTGTGAACAAGCCCTTCCTTTTGTCTGTCCTGACTCTGCACTGGATGTCCAAAAATTCCAGCATTATGAGAGGGAGAGGGAAACTACCCTGCCTGCATCTGCCGCCTCCCCTTTTTCTGGCGCAGTAGGATTTCCAAGTAGTCCAAAGCTGCTGATAAATCACCTTGAAGCAATTCTTTTTTAATTAGTAGCTTTTGAGGAGGTGGTTCCTCTGCTGATTAAAAAAAGCATGGTCCCAGAACATCCAGTATCTTGTGAGCGTTGTAAATTAGATCTTGCAACCATTAGTATCCCAATATATTTTCGCAAACATCTTGGGCCTTTCCTCCCATTAATATTTTTTTAATCCATTTGTTCTCTATTTATTGTTTGCCTTTGACCCAGCCTACTTTAAAAACATCCTTATGAGTACAGACTGGAAGGAAGGGAGCAGGCTTTGTGTTCTCCTAATTGCCGGCTCATTTGCGCCCAGTCCCTGAAGAGTCCCAAACCTTGATTATGTTCCAAATTTCGAGTGTCCCCAACTGACCTGCTGGATTAAATTTCTCATCTCCCGCAACAGATGCAACTGGGAACATTCCAGGTGCTGATCTCCTTTTATATACTGCCAGGCGTGTATTTCTTACATGACTGTGTTATATAAATATATACAAATACATATATATATTTCTGCTTGTTTGGGGTACCCAAAGTGTGTTTTTAAAAATTAATGTTTATTGCTATTTCTTTTAAAGTTCTAAAATATTTATTTCCTTTTTTCAGCTCTCGGGACTTTCCTTGCGGAGCACCTGGATTCATTGTAGCTACAGATGTCAGGGATGTGCGGAAAAATCCCCTGCAAAATAACGAATTTAAAGAGGAGAGGGCTGCTGATGGCTCCTCGCCGCAGTGGCTCTGCTCTGCCCCCAGTTGCTGAATCCCAGTTGCCCCAGGAGGAGAGAGGCTCTTGCGCTTGCATCCTGCTGGCCTCCGTGAGAAAAGGGCTCTTTGGATGTTCCCTCCCCTCCCTCTTCCCAGCAGTTAAAGTGCAGCTTCATTTTCGCAGCCCATTTTCCAGCCCAGCCACAGAGAAAGAGGCCGGCTTGCATCCCCGTGTTAATTATAGAAAGCCTGATTTGTCCTGTTTGCTGTTAGAAGATAAATGACAGCCAGCCTTGTCAATGACAGGAGAAAAGAGGGCCAGGGAAGGAGAGAGAGACCAGCGGAGCAAAAATGTAGCCCAGAAGCTAATTAACCACCTTCCTTTGTGATCTCTTTCCTTTTGTGAAA
Organism: Podarcis pityusensis; assembly: GCF_964106645.2. Taxonomy (NCBI): domain Eukaryota; kingdom Metazoa; phylum Chordata; class Lepidosauria; order Squamata; family Lacertidae; genus Podarcis; species Podarcis pityusensis. Next base: position 440,024 of record NC_138037.1, on the reverse strand, counting down.
ACTCCTGCCGGCTAATCTGTATTTGTCAAATGTTGACCAATTCTTCTCTAAGCAGAAGGGAAACTCTGACTGCCTGGCGGGAGTTTCAGCTTCCTGCTGTGAGAACTCTGCCGCTCCCCTTTCCAGAGTTGAGTCATCAGGTAGCTTATCTCGTTCTAATGGAAAAATAACAGCCTTCTGTGGTGACGCTTTTGCCAGAGTGCAACCTTTTTTGCCTTTGGTAAACTTCCCATTGTAGCATTTTAAATACAAGGTATTCAATCACAGCATTTTATATACATTAAACCAGGCATAGGCAAACTCGGCCCTCCAGATGTTTTGGGACTATAACTCCCATCATCCCTAGCTAACAGGACCAGTGGTCAGGGATGATGGGAGTTGTAGTCTCAAAACATCTGGAGGGCCGAGTTTGCCTATGCCTGCATTAAACTTATAACTTTAACAATCATGCCCTGGAGACTGGAATTCATTCAAAGAATAAAAGCCCATTTTGGGGCCACCATCTCTCTAGATCCCAGTTTCCCCTTTTCTGTACGGAACTCATGCCCACAAGGTCTGGCACTGAGGGAGTGCAGAGTTCAGCACAGCCTAGTTCAGGCATCCTAGATGGCTTCAAAAGAGGGTGGGACAAATTCCTGGAGGAGGAGAGGACTATGGGTGACTCTGTTCTACCTCTGCAGTTGGAGACAGCAATGCTTCACAGGCACAGAACTGCAGAATGGGAAGGGACCCCCGAGGGACATCCAGCCCAACCCCCGGCAATCCAGGAATTGCAGCATCCCTGACAGATGGCCACCCAACCTCTGCTTAAAAACCTCCTGTCAGGGGTTCAGGAGCAGAGGCAAGGGCAAGGGAGGAAACAGAGAGCGAGGGAGAGGAGGCAGAAGAAAAGATGAGTGATGACGACGACCCGAGATCTCCGAGTCTTTCCAGTGAATCAGAAGATTCACAGAAAGGAGCACCAGTGGCCAGGGCAAGGGGGGAGCCTAGGGGGACACCCCAGGAAGATAGAGCCAGAGGGGACTCAGAGGGGAGCAGTTGGAAATCAGGACCAGCGTCACCGCCAGAGAGCAGGGAAGAGGAAGGGCGCCAGGGATCAAGCGCTGGCAGCTCACAACAGGGGGGAGGGCACGAGTCAGGAGTGGCCACACCTCCATCGGGGAGCGAAGAAACGGTCAGACGGAAGGTGGAAGGTTGGGCGCGCGCGCCAAGTTCAAATGCACAGGAAGGTGGCGCAGTAGGCAGCCCGGAAAGGGAGCCAGGTCCTAAAGCCCGCCGAAAGGAGGGAGAAGAGTCAGGGGGGTCAGCGTCAGCGTCAGAGGAATCCCGGAAGGAAGAGACCCCGGGGGGCAGAGGGACCCAGAGAAGAACAGTCAGGCGGAAAAGGTGGAGCAAGGCTAGGATATTAAGTTGGTGTACAAGGGGCGGAGACTCAGATGGAGCTTCGCCGATCTAACCATTAGACGTAGGGTTGCACGCAGCAGCTTGAGAATGGAAACTGTAACTCAATAAAGACTTTTATTTAATGATCGCTGGCTAGCGTGATCCTCTGTGAGCTAGGATCTGGAAGCAACTCTGACAGTAAGCTCCATCTCATAAATTGTGGGCATCTACAGCCTCGCGGAGAGGAGAGAAAGCGGGTGCCTACTAGCGAGCTCACGAACGGCAGACAACATGACGGCCGAACAGCAGATAGCGGAACTCAGAGAAGCAGTGTCGCGACTGAATGCCGAGGCTCTTGCATCCAGGAAGAGGGAGGAGGACGCAGCTGCCGCCTACAGGGATCTCCAGGTCAGGTTGGAAGTGCTTACGAAGCAAGGGCAACTGACACCCAAACTGGAGGGGATTGGGTTGGGGAGACGAACAGGCGGTCTGGTCTCTCACTTCGATGGGAATTTGCAACAGTACCCCAACTTTAGAGCAGATGTAATGTGTGCACTGCAACTGCTGAACAAAGACTTTAGAGATGAGCAAGAGAAGGTGGGATTCATCATGTCCCATTTGCATGGAGATGCTAAAGCATGGCTACGCAATTTGTGGAGAGATAAGGATCCGGCGCTCCAAAATGCGGATGCCTTTATTAAAGCGATGGATGGGTGCTTTTTATCAAGCATTGACGTGGATCTTGCTCGGCAGCAGATACATGGACTGAAGCAAGGGAGGGCCAGCGTAAGGCAGTACCATGCCCGCTTTTTCGCTTTGGTCAGTGCTCTGGAATGGGACAGAGATTCGGCTCCTGTAAGAGACCTGTTTTGGGAGGGATTGCACGGCTCGGTTAAAGATGAAATTGCGAGGGGGGAGAGACCCCGGACCACGCAGGAGATCGTTCAGAGGGCGCTGGCGGTGGGGGTGCGGCTGGAAGAACGTCCGTGGAGCAGTGGCGAAGGGCGTGGAGGGCGCGAACCAGCCAGGGGCTCCTCCTTCCTTCCCAGAGAAGCAGCGCGTGCGCAATCCACGCCTCCGCCAGGAGGAGGAGCGGAACCTATGGAGGTTGGAGGTGCAAGGGCTCAGTCAGCAGCCAGAGCCCTAGCACCGGCAGCAGTGAAAGCGAAGCCTCCTAGAGGGAACAGGAAGTGTTACATCTGCGATGATCCACAGCATATGGCGAAAGAGTGTCCCCAGAGGCTCCACAAGCACACTGCAGCCTCAGCAAAGGTAACTGCAGCAACGCAGCAAGGACAACCACAGCAGGGAAACGACGGAGTCTGGTTGGAGGAAGAGGCACTGGGGCCCAGCCAGACGTGTCAGTGAAGCAGTCCCCAGAGATTTTACAGCCCATGGACCCCCTCCCGCCCAAACCAGTAGTGAGGCTCACCGCGTCGCTCCAGCTGCCCAATGGAATCACCATGGACGTGCCAATCACCATTGACTCCGGAAGCAATGCGGACTTTATAGGGCAGGACTTTGTCGACCGGCACGCTATACAGTTGCTGCCTGCCACGCTGCCCCTGCAGGTTGTCACGGTGGATGGCAGGGAGCTGCTAGGGGGGCAAGTGGTGAAGCAGACGCCACCAATGGTGATGCGACTTGGGAATCACAGGGAAATCATCAGCTTCAATGTCACTCAACTATCGGACACGCCCATTGTATTGGGCATGAGTTGGCTGGACAAGCACAGCCCGACGCTGGCTTGGTACCAGAGGCAGCTGACCTTCGGCTCTTCCTTTTGCGCTGAACACTGCATCGTGCCCAGGCAGGAAGGAGAGGAAGAGGAGTCACAGCGGCAGCTAGGCACGCTGCAAGCGGTTCCCCACAAGTACGCAGAATTTTTGGAGGTTTTCTGCGAGAAGGAGGCAGACAGGCTACCCCCCCACAGACCATATGACTGCAAAATTGACCTGCTGCCGGGGGCGGCGCTGCCCAAAGGGAAGCTGTATTCCATGTCTGAGGACGAACTGCAGGAACTCAAGGAGTTCATAGATCATAATTTGGAGCGCGGTTTCATCCGAGAGTCCAAGGCAGCGGGGGGCAGTCCGGTATTCTTTGTTAAGAAGCGGGACACGCCCCAAAAAAGACTTGTAGTGGACTATCGCATCTTGAACAGTGTGACCAAGCCATCGGACTTCCCCATGCCCCGAATCGACGACCTCCTCGCAAAGGTACGGAAGGGCAGAGTGTTCACCAAGTTGGACCTGCGAGGGGCATACAACCTCATTTGCATGCGGGAAGGAGATGAGTGGAAGACAGCCATGTTCACGCCCCTGGGCACCTACGAATATAGAGTTATGCCTTTTGGATTGCAAAATGGCTCCCACGTTTTTCAAGCTTTCATGCATCACGTGTTGGCGGGGCTCTACAAGACGTGCGTCTGTTTCTTGGATGACATCCTGATCTTTTCGGAATCGCAGCAGGAGCATGACAGACACGTCAAGGAAGTGCTGAGCAGGCTACAGCAACATAGGCTTTACGCCAAGCTGGAGAAGTGCCAATTCGACGTGACGGAGGTGGATTTCCTGGGCTACAAGTTGTCTGATAAAGGGCTCGCCATGGACAGCGCCAAGGTCCGAGCAGTGTTGGATTGGAAAAGCCCACGCAACCGGAAGGAGGTCCAACGGTTTGTCGGCTTCGCGAACTTCTATCGCAAGTTTATCAAAGGCTTTGCGATGCAGACAGCGGCCATCACGGACACGCTCAGCTCCAAGAAAAAGAAGTTCATCTGGACAGAACAGGCGGAGCAGTCCTTTCAGGCACTCAAGCGTCTCTTCGCGTCGGAAGAGCAGCTGCTTCATGTCAACCCCAGCAGGCCGATGAGGGTGGAGACAGACGCTTCGGACAGAGCCGTGGGAGCAGTCCTGCTGCAGAAAGACCCGCAGGGGGTTTGGAGGCCGGGAGCGTTTTACTCAAGGAAGCTCAGCAAGTCCGAACAGAACTACACCATCTGGGACAGGGAGTTGCTGGCCATTCATGCAGCGTTCAAAGCGTGGAGGCACTTCCTGATCGGCGCCAAGCACACGGTGCAGGTCTGCACGGACCACAAGAATCTAGAGCACTGGCGCACGGCACAGTTCCTGAACCAGAGGCAGATACGTTGGGCTGAGTTCTTTGCGAATTTCGACTTCCGAATAGAGTATGTCCCGGGGGACACCAACATCATGGCGGATGCTCTCTCCCGTAAGCCACAGTATCTGGAGGAGGCAACGCCAGCGGCCGCCATGCACATCTTCGCACCGACAGTGTGGGCGTGCGCGGCGGCAACAGTTGACCTGGATGCGGTGCGACGAGCGTTGCAGGATGACTCCTTCGCGCAAGCAAAGATGGCAGAGGTGCACAGGGGCACGGCAGCGACCGACGAGTCCCAGCTGCGAGATGGTTTGCTCATCCGTAAAGGGGCCATCTACGTGCCGGGAGACGAACTTCGCGCCAAGGTACTGCAGCAGCTGCACGACGCGCCCACTGCCGGGCACTTTGGCAAGGAGAAGACGGTGGAATTAGTAGCCAGAGACTTCTGGTGGCCCGGAATGAGAGGGGAAGTCGCGGACTACGTGGCGAGGTGTGACACCTGCCAGAGGGCCAAACCAGTGCACAGACCGCCGGCCGGACTGCTGGAACCGCTGCAAACTCCGTTCGAACCATGGGAGAGAGTGGCCCTGGACTTTGTCACGGATCTGCCCAGCTCGAGGGGAAAGACGGCTGTGCTGGTGGTGGTGGACTTGTTCTCCAAGATGGCACATTTCATTCCGTGTGCGAAGGTGGCCACGGCGGAACAAACCGCCAAACTGTTCATAGACCACGTGTTCAAGGTTCACGGTCTGCCGCGGTCTATTCTGTCCGACCGAGGGCGACAGTTCATCTCGAACTTCTGGCAGAGGCTGATGGGCTTCCTGAACGTCAAGATCAACCTGGCGTCGGCTAGACACCCGCAGACCAACGGGCAAGCGGAGTGGGTCAATGCCATCATGCAGCAGTACCTGAGATGTTATGCGAATCAACAGCCTGCGACGTGGGTGGATTACCTGCCTCTCGCCGAGTTCGCCTACAACAACACGAAGCACGTGTCCACGGGGGTCACGCCGTTCTTCGCCAACAACGGGAGGCACCCCAGAACCTTCCCGGGACTGGAAAGAATGGGGGAGGGGGAGCCGCAGACAGCAGATGCGTTCGCGTCGGAGTTGCAGGAGGTCCACGATCAGCTGCGGCGGCACCTGGAGCTGGCTAAACACGCATACAAGGTACAAGCGGACAAACACAGAAGGGTTGGCGAAGAGATCCATGTGGGAGACTGGGTCTGGTTAGCAGCCCACGCAGTGCCGGCCAGGTCGTTGGCGAAGAAGAAACTAGGGCATAAACAACTGGGGCCCTACCAAGTCAAAGAACAGGTCAACCCGGTGGCTTTCAGGCTGGCTCTTCTGGAGGGTTCCAGAATGCATCCGGTGTTCCACAGATCGGTGCTCACTCCCTACAAGGCACCTCACAGGTTTCAGGAACCAGGAACGGCACCGGGTCCGCTCCGAGAGAGAACCGGGCAAGGGGGAGTGGCACAGGAGGAGCGCTTCAACGAAGTCACGGAGATTTTGGACTCCAGATGGGGGGAAGAGGGGGTAGAATACCTTCTCGCCAAGGAGGGCACCCCGGCCAGTGCCAACAGCTGGGTGCCGGGCTACGCTTTAGACGAACCTCTGCTCAAGAAGAGTTTCATGCCCTCTTCCCACATAGGCCAATGCCAGCAGACTTTTTCGACGACTGGCTTTTCACGCCCACGCTTTCAGCCAGCACGTTCCGGGGGTTCGACTCGGACGAGGAACCGACACGAGACGCCCGTTCCCCGGAGGGGTCACCCTCGGGATCTGCTTCAGAACCCTCGTATTGGTGGGATGATCGACCAGAGGAGCAGTTCCGCAGAAGGTGGCTGGAGGGTCCAGGACGAGCAACGTCTCCAGAAGGAAGCGAGGGAGAGACGGACATGGACGTTTTCGGGGACGACCCGGGTTTCGAGCACGGCGGCACAGAGATGGAAGCGGAGGTGACCGTCGTCAACGAGAGCAGGGAGGAAGAACCGGAAGACTTCGGATGGCGGCCCGCCACGGGAAGCGAACTGTATCCGACATTCGTCCCCCTGACACGGCAGCACCCAGATCCCGCACCGGAAGGAGGGGAGGGGGGAAGAGGGGGCTTCGAGGGGGGGATGGATGTCAGGGGTTCAGGAGCAGAGGCAAGGGCAAGGGAGGAAACAGAGAGCGAGGGGGAGGAGGCAGAAGAAAAGATGAGTGATGACGACGACCCGAGATCTCCGAGTCTTTCCAGTGAATCAGAAGATTCACAGAAAGGAGCACCAGTGGCCAGGGCAAGGGGGGAGCCTAGGGGGACACCCCAGGAAGATAGAGCCAGAGGGGACTCAGAGGGGAGCAGTTGGAAATCAGGACCAGCGTCACCGCCAGAGAGCAGGGAAGAGGAAGGGCGCCAGGGATCAAGCGCTGGCAGCTCACAACAGGGGGGAGGGCACGAGTCAGGAGTGGCCACACCTCCATCGGGGAGCGAAGAAACGGTCAGACGGAAGGTGGAAGGTTGGGCGCGCGCGCCAAGTTCAAATGCACAGGAAGGTGGCGCAGTAGGCAGCCCGGAAAGGGAGCCAGGTCCTAAAGCCCGCCGAAAGGAGGGAGAAGAGTCAGGGGGGTCAGCGTCAGCGTCAGAGGAATCCCGGAAGGAAGAGACCCCGGGGGGGCAGAGGGACCCAGAGAAGAACAGTCAGGCGGAAAAGGTGGAGCAAGGCTAGGATATTAAGTTGGTGTACAAGGGGCGGAGACTCAGATGGAGCTTCGCCGATCTAACCATTAGACGTAGGGTTGCACGCAGCAGCTTGAGAATGGAAACTGTAACTCAATAAAGACTTTTATTTAATGATCGCTGGCTAGCGTGATCCTCTGTGAGCTAGGATCTGGAAGCAACTCTGACACCTCCATTGATGGGGAGCTTCTGGTTGGCCACTGGGAGAACAGGATGCTGGACCAGATGGGCCCCCTTTGGCCTGATCCAGCTGCAGGCTCTGCATTTGTGTGGAGGGACAAAGCTTCCTTTGAGCAGCTGGCTCCCTCACAGGGACATGGAGAGAGCCCAGAGTCCTGGCTCACCTGCATTTTTTAGCACTTCAGAAGCCCAGTTTGAAAGGCGTGCAGCCAAGACTTGCTCAAAAATGCTGCATCTGCGAGAGAGAGAACCAGAGTGGTGTTTCTTGCTGGCACAGATCAAAGGCTCTTCTGTCCCTGACAGAAGGCAGGTAGATCCCTCTGGAAATCTCACAAGCAGAGAGACCTCTGAAGACTCTTCTCCCTCCCCACCAACTGGCTGTGCAAAGTATCCAGCCTCTGAATGTGTCACCGTGGCTAAATCTCATGAGGGGTGTGTGTGTCACCAAGTCTCCCCAAGGCTGCAAGTGCCCCCTCACAGCATCTCCCCATCAACATCGCACACACACACCCCGCCACAAGCACACTCTCTCCGCTACTTGTGTTACCTGCCGGTGGCCCAGTCTTGCTCGGCATGCTTCCTTGAGACCCAGAGCATGTGGGCCCATGCTCAGGGGTCAGTTGGCTCACCCCACAATTCAATATGGGGCACACAGCTTTGGAGGTTTGCTGCTGGACCTGGCAGCCGCAGATAGGAGTGGGGGGGACGGGACAGATGGGGCTCGTCCACCTGGGAAGGGTGTCCATCTCAGAGAAGGAGAACTCTGATCCTAAACCTCTGCTCCCATCTTCAGGAGAAGAAAGCAGGAGTGGAGTCCCTAAGGCAGTTCAATGTTGCCTTGTACTCCTCCTTCCGGCAACTCCTGCAGCCAAGCTGGTGCCCAACGTCTTCAGGGAGACTGAGGGGGGCAGGGTCTTGTCATCTGGGCAGCCCAGGACCCCCAGACACATGGCCCAGGCTTGTGTCCCAGGGAGGTGACCTTGGTGCTGCTAGTGCAACAAAAACGTCCTGGGAGGCAGCAGTTGCAAGTCACCAATCTCTGCAGCCACAGCAGGCGCTGCGATTCTCCAGCAGTTTGATTTCACCCCCAGAGGCACACTCCATTGTCTTTTGAGGCAGATGGATGCCAACACAAACACATACACGAGATAAGAGAGAGAGAGATGGATGTGATGTTGTGGATTGGGGTGGGCAGTCTGGGTGATGCCCTGATTCTCTTCCAATTTGGGGGGGTCTTGTGCCCAGTGAGGGTCAGAGAAGCCTCTTGGTAAGACAGGGACCTCATCCGGCCACAAAGGTCATCCTCGTCAGCATCCCTTGGGCTGGAGGATTGATATTAGTGGCCGGGGGTTGGCGTTTGCTGCTCTTCTTATTACATTTTTGTATCTTTATTTTTATATCTTATGGTGATTCATTATTTAGGTTGGAATTGCTCGATTTGGTTGTGCACTTGTCAATGTGTTTTTCGTTTATGACTACTTTGTAGCTATGTAAATCTTGTTGTGTTGTAAACTGCCTTGAGCCAAGTGATGAGGCTCACCAGGCTAATGCGTGGGCCTTTCCTGCACCCCCACCTGTCTGTTAGGGCCGTTGTGTTGTGTGTGAGGTGAGCTGTAAGCAGCCTGGGAGCCGGAGACACAGAGACCTGCTTGCTCTGGGCTGCAACAAGGGCCTTCTCAGTGGTGGCTCCTCCCAGACTTTGGCGCTCCCTCCCTGGAGAAGCCAGACTGACTTCCTACTTGCTGTCCTTCTGCCGGCAAGTGACGACTTTCCTGTTCCAACGGGGTTTGGGGAGCCGATGGCTCTTAACGAGAGGGCTGGTGCCGCGTGCTGTTTTTATTGCAATTATTTGTACGGAGTGTGTGAGCATATCTCCAACCACAGCAGGTGATGCAACCTTCCCACAGTTTGACTTCTCCCCCAAAGGGGAACCCCCTCCGTGGTCTCCTGAGACAGACAGGGGGCAGCAACCACAATATCTAGTTTTAATTCTATCGATGGTTCATTGTTTTTTAATTATGTTTTTTTCTATCTTTTCAGCAGTTCTTATTTTTCTCTGTAAGCCACCTTGAGTCCCTGTCAGGGGAAAGGGAATAAATATAAATTTGGGGGGAATAAATATAAATATAGAGGAAGAGGGAGGAGGAGGAGAAGCAAGATTTGTTTGGGCGTCAGTGCCGTGAACCCCCCACCTTCTGCTCGGGTTGTACATATGTGTAAATGAAACCAGATATCCTAAAAGTACCACAGTCTCCAAGGAATTCAAAGCTGGAAAACCCCGAGTCTCTCTCCACCCAGAGACGGGGACACTGCGTCACAATATCCCCAGAGAGCCCTGAAAGATTTGCGCCTAAGCTCCGGCTTCTGGGAGATCCCTTTTCAGAAAGTGTAGCTAGGAAGCTGGGTGCATTTTGGAAGAGAAAAATCAAAATTACAAGCTGTGGGCCGTAATGCCTGGGAAAAGCTGGGATGGTTTAACAAATGCTTTCATTAGAGGAACAGGTGGAGAAAGGAGAAATCTCCACAAGCCGCGATTTGCCTTGTCTCACTTGCTGCTCTGCTCCTTGTCAGGTTGCAGGAATAGCTCTCTCTCTCTCTCTCTCTCTCTCTCTCTCTCTCTCTCTCTCTCTCCCTTCTTTCCTCCTGTCTCAGCACATTCTCATTACCAGCAGCATTGGCCTTGATATTTTCAGGGTACCAGATAAATGGCGGGCAGAGGGAGGAGGGATGCAAGGCCAGCAGGCCAGAGGATGCTCCGCCCAGGACAGGGAAGCAGCCATGGTGAGCTCTGGATGCGAATGGCGTGCCAAGGCGATTCAGCATTCAAATATGGTTTCCAGACCCTTGATCACCTTGGTCACCCTCCTCTGCAACGTTCCAGCTTGTCAATATCCTTTAGGTATTTAAGATGCCTACTATACATAATGGCTCCCATCTTTGCCAGATTTCAAGATGATCTCAGAAGACATTCCAGTCTGTGTTTGGTTAATTTTAATGTGCTGCACCTTTTTTGCAGCTGCTTTAAATTTGGTGAGGTGTTTTCTTGGTTTAAATCAAGGCTGGGGAACTTTAAGTCTGGGGGCCACATGCAGCCCTCTTTGGCCCTCAGGAATCTCCCTCGCCCACCTCCCTCCCTGGCCCTCTTTGGACTGTCCTTGGATGGCCTTGCCTGGGTAGAATTCTGCCCTTCCTCTGAGGATACTTCTTCCTTGGCTGGAGGGACGACAGAGAGGGAGGTCAAGTGGGCAGAGAAGCCTTTGCTTCCGGCCTCACAAACACCCACCCACCCACTTGTGGTCGCCCATCTTGCGAGAGGGCAGGACCCCCTGGGTGGCAGACTGCAAATACTCTACATTAACCCCTTCAATTCTATGAATCTAGTCTAGACTACTTTTGTTCTTGCTACCCCCCTCTTCCCTGGGAGGACTCCAGCAATTTCAAAACACAATACTGAAAAACCATTAAAAACAAAATCTCCATCTTCCCAGAGCCACTCTCAGTCACGGCTGCGATAAAAGAAATACTGTGATGCCTTCTGTGTATTAAATAAATGCAGACTTCTCTTACAAGATGGATTCCTAGATCATTCAAGTGGGTTTGTTATTTACGCATACAGATCTGGGGAACATTTGCACAGTGTCCCTTCGCACTGCAGGGGGTTGGACTAGATGATCCTCAGGGTCCCTTCCAACTCTGCAAGTCTATGATTCTATGAGAACATCAGAAGGGCATTTGCTGGATCAGGCCAATGGCCCACCTAGCCCAGCCTCCTGTTCTCACAGCGGCCAACCAGATGCCTCCATTGGGAAACCAGCAATCAGGATTCGAACACAAGAGCAACTCTCCCCTCCTGAGTTTTCCAGCAACAGGATTCAGAAGCATCGCTGCCTCCAACTGTTTTTGCGCACTAAAGGCGCATGGCTGTGAACGCATGTACACCTGTGCGCGCCTGTTCACACCTGCTGGGCTCCTGCCTCCCTCAGCACGGGAGGCCTGGACATCTCCCTGCTGAGCCTCTGCCAGCTGCTTGGCCCTCCTTTGCCCCCACCCCTTGTCAGAATCCGTCCTCTGCTGTCTCTCCCTCTCCCTCCCTCCTTCCGCCTTAATTGGTCTCCTTGCGGCCCACTTTGGATGCAGTGATTGGAGGATGGGCAGAGCAGCTTAGCAGGTCTTCATTACAGCCGCTGCTGCCAGAGCAGCTGGCAGGAGGGCGTCAGAGCAGAGCTGGGGGGGGCAGGCTGGCAGGGGGCTGGCAGGAGGCAGATGGCCAAGCAAGCCGGGCTCTGGCTGCCGGACAGGAGCTGCAAGGAGTCCTGGCAGGCAGGCAAGAAGGCGCTCCCTTCTGATCCGGCAGACCCAGCCCGGCCTGGCACTGGTCTGCCACCGTCATCCCTCTCAAAGGCAGGACCCAGTTCCAGACACGGGTGGGAATCTGGGAGCAGGGTGTTAAAGGAGAAATCTGAGGGCTCCCTTGGACAAAAAAACAAGGACCCCAGCCAGGAATACCAGAGCAAAACAGCAGCCAGTAGGCTTGGTCTTTATTGAAGACAGTTGCGACAGGACTCCCATCTGCCACAAGGTGGAACAAGATGGAAGCCCCAAACAAAAGAGAACCCAAACTTTTATTAGCTGCTAATCCCCATGTTACACCCCCCCCCCAAACTACATCACTAATACATCATGGTTGCATCATGAAAGGGGAGGTCTGGTGGCAGGAATCTGAGCATCCTGGACCCTGCCCCATGGTTCCCCTTGCCTCCACCAAACACCCATCAAGTGGAACAACAGAGATCTTTACATTTCCCTCATTCCCAGCCAAGGTAATCACACCCTTTTGTCTTCATCTGGGTTTGTTATTTCTGGAATGGCTACCTGTCTGGCACTCAGGTCTCAGGATGCCAGGGATTATCACTCAGGCAGAGGGGCTGCTGAGTAGCTGAGCTCACATGTCTAGATGAATTTCTGAAGTTTTCCCAGTGAGCCAGTACATAGGTACATTGATCAGTGAATTCTTACATTTGGTATCATACAGCAAAGGCCCTTTGAATAGATAGGAAGAAACTGTGATGAAGTGTTTTGTGGGGACAAATCACAAAAGTCACAAAAGCGATTGTGCTGATTCTGGTAGTGGGCTGCATGTGCGTGATATCTGCTGGAGGGGCAACCCCCCCACCTATACATAAATTCCTGCAACAAGAGCAAACAAAGCCCCCCCAGCTGGCCCCCTCTGGGTTTCCCTGCCCACCACCCACCCAGGCTTCCTGGGAGCCAAGAGGCGCTTCCAGCACCAGAATTGGAGTCCTAGAATCATAGAGCTGGAAGGGACCCCAAAGGTCATTTAGTCCAACCCCCTGCAATATAGGAATCTCAGCCGAAGAGCGAGACCCAACCTCTGCTCTAAAATGAAGGAGAGGCCGGCACCTTCCATTTTCAGCAGAGGGAGGACAGCCGTGATTCCTGTGTTGCAACGGGTTGGACTAGATGGCCCTTGGGGGTCCCTTCCAGCTCTACAATTCTGTGATTCATTATGAGGTTGGATGGTCCTCTGCCAGAGATTCTTCAGCTGTGATTCCTGTGTTGCAGGCGGGTTGGCCTAGATGACCTTTAGGGGTCCCTTCCAACTCTATTATTTCTGCTCAGCCATGCTGCTCCCTGGCAGCTCCCAGTCTCCTCCTGATCCAGCAGGATTCATTTTATTTTCACTTTTAATTGGTATACTGCCTTTCTCTTTTACTATAAACAAGGCGGTTTAAAAGCTGAAGAAACAACAGAATAGACAGCAAAGATCAGACGCTTAATAACAGTCTGATCCAATAGAAAAAAGTCACAATAACTTTAAAATGAACAACATATCAAATAAACCAATATTCAACAATCCATTAGAATATAACAGTAAACAGTAAAATTAAATATCAGCAAACAGTGTAAACAGTTTACACTTATCAATTACAATAAAGAATTACCGTATTTTTTGCTCTATAAGACTCACTTTTTCCCTCCTAAAAAGTAAGGGGAAATGTCTGTGCGTCTTATGGAGCGAATGCAGGCTGCGCAGCTATCCCAGAAGCCAGAACAGCAGGAGGGATTGCTGCTTTCACTGCGCAGCGATCCCTCTTGCTGTTCTGGCTTCTGAGATTAAGAATATTTTTTTCCTTGTTTTCCACCTCCAAAAAATAGGTGCGTCTTGTGGTCTGGTGCGTCTTGTAGAGCGAAAAATACGGTACTAACCTATAATCAATAAAAATAACGGCAAGTCACAATACATAAAATACCACAAAATATTCAAAACCATGTAAAATTGAGAAACAAGGGCACACATAAAAAGAAAAAATTAAGTATCCCTGAAGTTCTCTTCTCTCTTCCAAACTGCTTCTGCTGTTCTCAAAGTCATAGTCTTGGAAAGGCTCCGGGGGGGGGGGGGCAAGGCAGGTGAGAAAAGCCATTGCCTGGCCAACAGCAGAGCCGCGTTCCCCCTCCTTGCTCTCCTTTGTGCCTGCAGGACAGGGGGCAGGGGCAACTGATCTAAGTAAAAAAATTAAAAAATTGTCCAGTAGCACCTTAAGATAAAGGTAAAGAGACCCCTGACCCTTAAGTCCAGTCATGGATGACTCTGGGGTTGCGGCGCTCATCTTGCTTTACTGGCCGACGGAGCCGGCGTACAGCTTCCAGGTCATGTGGCCAACATGACTAAGCCGCTTCTGGTTTACCTTCCCCCTGGAGCAGTACCTATTTATCTACTTGCACTGGGGTGCTTTCGAACTGGTAGGTTGGCAGGAGCAGGGACCGAGCAACGGGAGCTCACCCCGTCGTGGGGATTCGAACAGCCGACCTTCTGATCGGCAAGCCCTAGGCTCTGTGGTTTAACCCACAGCGCCACCTGCATCCCTTAGTAGCCCCTTAGAGAGCACCTAAGTTTGTTCTGGGTATAAGATTTTGTGTGCTTGCACACTTCTTCAGATAAAAGCTTATACCCAGAACAAACTTAGGTGCTCTCTAAGGTGCCACTGGACAATTTTTTATTTTATTTTGACTGCGTCAGACCAACACGGCTACCTACCTGAATCTGGGCAACCGATCGTTGGGCTGGGCTGGGCCAGACTGAGCTGGGTCCATGAACTGAGGATGAGCAGGGGCCCTGGGCTCCCTGGAGGCCTGGCTGCCCCCCCCCCGCCTCCTGAGCCCCTCTGTCTGGGGAAGGGCAGGTGATGGGCTTCTCGAAGGCAAGCAGTTGCTAAGGGAAAGCTTTGTCTGTGCCTGCTCAGCAGCTCCCCGGAGACCTGGCAGTGTGTTGGCAGCAGCAGCAGCAGCTGGGAGAGCAGGGCAGGTGCCCGTCACAGGAGAGCCCGCTGGCACCTGCCCTCTGGCACCATCTGGCTGGCATCCGCCTGTCTCCGGAGACAAAGGCAGTGAGAAGAGCCTGCCGGATCTGGCCAAAGGGGCCCGTCTGGGGAAGGAGACGGGGGACTCTCCTTCCTTAGAGGTTTCCCAGGAGAGGTTGGATGGGCATCTGTCTTGGATGCTTCAGTGGAGGTTCCTGCACTTCAGGGGGTTGGACTAGATGACCCTTGGGGTCCCTTTCTGTACCTGAGTGCGAAATCCCCTCCTGTATCTTATCTTCCAGCAACCAGCATGCAGAAGCATTGCTGCCTGACTGAGGAGGCAGAGCACAACCATCCTGGCGAGTGGCCCCCCCAAAGCCCTCTCCTCCACCTCCAAGTTGTTTTCTAATTTGGCAAAGGCAGCGGCAGCTGCCAAGTGGAAGAGAGGCAACTGGGGCATCCGATTGCAGCGCCGGCTCCACTGGGAGCTCTGCTCTCTGACGGCTGGCAGCCGCCTTCTTCTTCTTTGGCCATCATTCGTAGCTGAGTAAGATTGTCTTCCATGAACATGGTTTTAACAGTGGGTCCGTAAGTGACGGTGGAGGCCAGTTCTGGATCCACACGTCCTTCCACAGTGGGGACAGAGGTTTCCGGGCAGGAGTTGATCCCAGTGAGGGTTTGCCAAACGTGCCTTCCTCTTAGCACATTTCCCCATTTCGTCCTGAGTTTGAGCATCTTCAAAACTTAAGACACCTTTGGTAAAGGCTGTTAATAATAATATTTGTTTGTTTGTTTATTTATACATACATACATACATACATACATACATACATACATACATACCCTGCCCATCTGGTTGGGCTTCCCCAGCCACTCTGGGCGGCTTCCAACAAAATATTAAAATACAGTAATCCATCAAACATTAAAAGCTTCCCTAAACAGGGCTGCCTTCAGATGTCTTCTAAAAGTCTGGTAGTTGTTGTTCCCTTTGACATCTCCAGCTGGAGCGCTCGCAGGCCAGTGTTTCCCAGTTGTTGGTGTTTATACTACATTTCTCTTACGGCTGGCAACCAAACGGCACTGTCTTGTACAGCGCGGGTTAGACGATGGGTAGATCTACACACAGGGGGGGAAACCGCTATAAATAAGTCAGAAATTAAATCATTGTAACAAAACAACAACAAATGCAATGGAAGATCACAAAGAATTTTTATTTTACTCTCTGGCACCACCTGGTGTTGCATGTTTATAATATATTCCAAAGAGTGTTTCCTTACTAAAGTAGCTGAGTCCTACAGTTAGAACTGGATATGGAACAACTGATTGGTTCAAAATTGGGAAAGGAGTACGACAAGGCTGTATATTGTCTCCCTGCTTATTTAACTTATATGCAGAATTCATCATGCGAAAGGCTGGGCTGGATGAATCCCAAGCGGGAATTAAGAGTACGACAAGGCTGTATATTGTCTCCCTGCTTATTTAACTTATATGCAGAATTCATCATGCGAAAGACTGGGCTGGATGAATCCCAAGCGGGAATTAAGATCGCCGGAAGAAATATCAACAACCTCAGATATGCAGATGACACAACCTTGATGGCAGAAAGTGAGGAGGAATTAAAGAACCTTTTAATGAGGGTGAAAGAGGAGAGCACAAAATATGGTCTGAAGCTCAACATCCAAAAAACGAAGATCATGGCCACTGGCCCCATCACCTCCTGGCAAAAAGAAGGGGAAGAAATGGAGGCAGTGAGAGATTTTACTTTCTTGGGCTCCATGATCACTGCAGATGTTGACAGCAGTCACAAAATTAAAAGACGCCTGCTCCTTGGGAGAAAAGTGATGACAAACCTAGACAGCATCTTAAAAAGCAGAGACATCACCTTGCTGACAAAGGTCCATATAGTAAAAGCTGGTTTTCCCAGTAGTGATGTATGGAAGTGAGAGCTGGACCATAAAGAAGGCTGATCACCGAAGAATGGATGCTTTTGAATTCTGGTGCTTGAGGAGACTCTGGAGAGTCCCATGGACTGCAAGAAGATCCAACCTCTCCATTCTGAAGGAAATCAGCCCTGAGTGCTCATTGGAAGGACAGATCGTGAAGCTGAGGCTCCAATACTTTGGCCACCTCATGAGAAGAGAAGACTCCCTGGAAAAGACCCTGATGTTGGGAAAGATGGAGGGCACAAGGAGAAGGGACGACAGAGGACGAGATGGTGGGACAGTGTTCTCGAAGCTACCAGCATGAGTTTGACCAAACTGCGGGAGACAGTGGAAGACAGGAGTGCCTGGCGTGCTCTGGTCCAGGGGGTCACGAAGAGTTGGACACGACTAAACGACTAAACAACAACAACAAAGTGATCCTTCCAACCCTCCAGTTCCATGATCCTACAGGGCCTCTCCTCTGAGAAGTCTCTCTCAGGTGAGGCAGGTCTGCTGCCAGAAGCAATAATTGCACATCTGTGGGCAAGAATTTAACAGTAAGCATCCTTACACACCTGTGACTCTTGGACCCTTTGTATTGTGCAGTTAATGGGGTTTACCCAAGACATTTTAGCACCTGCGAAGAAAGGGTGAGTGAAGATCTACACCAGGAAGAAGGGGAAATAAAGATCAACATCGGGTTCTGCTGCCCCCAGGGATCCTGCCGCCTGAGCCAGTCGCCTCCCCTTGCCTCAGGGGTGGGCTGGCCATGGCATTCTGGATGGTTTCTTTTTTTTTTTTAAGAATAATTTTTTATTAACCGACCAATCGCATCAAATCAAACCAAATTACATAAATTCCAAATTACACAGCCGAATTTTAAATTTTTGTTGGGGGTACCCATATTTCAAGTTCCGAAGGGGATCCAATCAACTTCTTGCTTCTTACTGCTGTTTTAATGTCCACAAATCTAACCTTATGATGTTCACAGTACTATCCAGTCTTTTCTTATTGTTTTTCCACATCTCTTCTTGTTATTTTCATATATTTTTCCTTTCTCTTTGTGACCTCTGATAGTCTTCGCAAGCTGGTTAGAACAGTTTGTAATCCTGCGTGGATATTTTTTTTTTTATCCAGTAGCCATATCCAGACGTTTTCCATATAACATCACTTCCATACATCAAAACAGTCTTAGCGTCATTAATCTTCACCAATCTGCCTCCTTTCTCAAAACCTCTGAGGAGATTCACCAGGAATGCAGTCTGAAAACAGGTCCGTTCCTCCTCCCAGCTATAAATCCTTTGGCAAGATGGCGACTCCGAATTAATTGCTGCGCCATTCCCAAAAGCTCTTATTGCTTCTCGGTCTCCATAAAGCATACTTTTGGTTAAAGTTTATCTCCACACAGACCTTAATCATCCTGCTTGGGTCAGTTCAACTGACGATTCTAATGGGGGGGGGTTCTTGTAAATCACATAGAAGGAAAGTAAAAAAGGTTCCCCCCCCATTCAGTCCCGTTGTCAACATACCCCGCCTTTGGTGTATCTTCATCGTAAAATATTCCTGTTTCTCCAACCCGTCGTCTTCTTTCGCAGAGGTCACTTAAATTAGCAGACTTCACTCCCCTTCTTCACTTGAAATATGTGCATTTGCTTCTTTTGTAATTAATTATTCCAAATTGCTGCAACTAGTGCACGATCAGAGACAGCGTCCAGGAGAGCCGAGGTCCACACGGGGGCATTCTGCCTAGGGCCCTCACCCCCTTCTTTCAAATTAGGGGGTGATTTATGGGCACAGCAGGCAAGGGCAGTGTTCCCCATTTCCTTGGGGCAACAAGGGAGGCTGCCTACTCCCATAACAGCCTCTTAATTACCCCGTGTGGGTCGGAGAGATGGTATTGTCAGCCATCTTCCAATGCACCCCTAGTGGCCCCCCAGTCTGGATGGTTTCAATACCATTTGCAGCTGCAAAGGTTTTGGGGCAGACGGACTGCTTCGCTTCCAGTCAGTGCATGTCCTGCAACGTCCTGTCGCCATCTGGCAGCTTTTCATACCACAAATGTTCAGGGTGGTTTTGTTTTTTTGTCCCACTTGGAATCATGGAATTGAGGGGTTGGAAGGGACCCCAAGGGTCATCCAGTCCACCCCCTGCACCTTTGGTTGTGCTGCAGCACAAAAATGTCCTAAAGAGGGCAAGAATGGAGTGGTCCTGGGGAAGCATAACAGGACAACCAAGAAAGCTGCGTGGAGCATAGTCTGTCCATTACAAATCTACCCCGATGCACTGCTATTGTGTCAACTGGGCCTTTTGGGTGGTGGCTCCTCTGCTCCCCTGGTGTATTAGGCAGGTGCCGCCCCTGTTGCTTTTCCAGTGTCCGTGGGAGACCCCTCCCCTCTCCTTCAACAAGCCTTTTAAGCGAAGGACATTCCCAGTCTGCAGATGTTTCTACGGTGTTTTTATTGCTTGGCACTTGCTATTTGGTCTCCTTTGGGAAGAAGGACAGGATATAAATTGAACAAAGACACAAATCCGTGACATGTTGCAGAATGCGCTTGCAAACACACAAACAAAAACACCCAGCCTGGAGCAAAGCTGTACAGGAAAAGCTTCCATGGCGTGGAAGAGTCTTGGCTGGTGCAATGTGAAGAGATCTCGCATGATGCCACCCCAATCTCCGAGCGATGTGAGGGTCCAGGAGTCACAAGGTCTGTGTTCCCTTTGGGGACAATGAGGCACAGATGGGTCTTTATGATATACGGTTTTTTCACACATATATACAACCTGTGTCTAGATGGAGGGAGTGCACAGGGTCCTGCTCCCCCCATTGCTGCAGCCTCTGGTTCCAAGAGATCCTAAACACCGTGTCTGATTGCAAAAGGGGCACTTTTTCCTGTTTGCTGACCTCATTGCCTCCTGCAATTCTGCCCCTCCCTCCTCAAACTCTGGCCTTTCGCCTCTGCCATCTCTCAGGTCCAGAGGGGATTTCCCCACTTCTCTGTTAATGGCCTTCTTTATGAATTAAGGACTGGCCACCATTGACCTTTGTTCATCCAACGACCCCTGTCTGGCTAGCTCTTCCCAGCTGGCATGGCTCCTTAAAGGTAAAGGTAAAGGTACCCCTGCTCGTACGGGCCAGTCGTGTCTGACTCTAGGGTTGCGCGCTCATCTCGCTCTAGAGGCCGTGAGCCGGTGCCGTCCGAAGACACTTCCGGGTCACATGGCCAGCGTGACGAAGCTGCAGCTGGCGAGCCAGCACCAGCGCAGCGCACGGAAACGCCATTATCTTCTCGCTATAAAGCGGTCCCTATTTATCTACTTGCACTTAAGAGTGCTTTCGAACTGCTAGGTGGGCAGGAGCTGGGACCTAACGACGGGAGCTCACCCCGCCATGGGGATTCGAACCGCCGACCATACGATCGGCAAGTCCTAGGCACTGAAGTTTTACCCACAGCGCCACCCGCGTCCCTGGCATGGCTCCTTAGCCTCAGCTAAATCCAGGGGTTTCCTGTTTGGCAGGGTTTTGCCAAACCTCTATTAATTTTGCTCTTTTACAAATTCCAGGCTTTACAAATTCCTTGCACCCTCAGACTCCATCCCCCAAACTTATACCAATATTAACAGGGCTCAGCTGCCACACTCCTTGGCAGCAGCCTCACAGACAGATGGAATATGTGAAAATGGCATGACTTTTGTAGAGCTATACTGACATTTTTAAGTGTGCCTTCCTTTTTCCTTCTTTTCGGCTCATTTCCTATGTTTGTATTCCTTCTGTGAAGCATGAGATACGCTAGTCTTTCATATCATTTAAATCTACTGTCCATCAAAATGGGATTCACCGTTTCTCCCCTGTTGCGTTTTATTGCTTTCTAAACTAAAATTTATAAAGAGTATTAAAAAACAACAACCGGCCTATCCTGGAAGGGCCCCAGTTCGCTACTGCCCCCCCCCCCGCAATCCCCCCACATCCTTCTTTCCCGGCACTTCTCCTGCGGGACTCCAGGTGGCGCCTGTGGTCTTGGGAGCCTCATCCCGTCAAGCCAACCAGCCCCAGTCCTGCTTCCCTCTGTGGGGCAGGCACACCTCCTCCAGATTGTGCTCTGGGGCTCCTTGCAAACCACTTTGAAACACAGAACTGCAGAGTTGGAAGGGACCCCCAAGGCTCATCTAGTCTAACCCCCGGCCACACAGGAATCAGAGCTAATATTGGCCCCCTGCCTTTTGCAGAGAGAGAGTTTCCCTCAAGAAAACCTTGGCCTTTCCTCGCAAGCCCCTTCCTCTCTCCTCCACATGGCCCCATCCCAGCTTTCAGAAACCAGCTTTCTCTTGCTCTTATTGTCCACGCATGACCCTTTCGCCATTACACCTGTTACTTTGCTCCAGAGGAATCACAGGGACAGCGTGGCTTAGTGGTTAGAGCATCGGACCAAGACCTGGGGACCAGGGTTCAAATCCTCTCCCAGCCATGAAGGCCCCCTTGGGCCAACCACTCCGCCTAGCCTTCCTTGCAGGGCTCTTGTGGAGAACAATAAGGTGGGGTACAGCAGATGAAGCAAAGCCCCCCCCCCCGATTCCAGACATCCTGCCTCTGCTGCACCCCTGCTTCACCCAGAGGTCCTTGTCTTTTGTGTTCAGCTGGGGGGGGGGCAGGCAGGGCATTCCCCCCGGCAGGGTGTCCAGGATGTTTCTTGGCAAAGCTGATCCATTTCCCAGAAGCCCCGAGGATCTCTGCCTCCTGCGGTGGGCAGGGCAGGAGGGGAAGGGCTGGCACCGGCTCTCCCGCCACCTCATCCATCCACTGCCACTGGCGCCCCTCCCCATCCCTGGACACCGTCCTGCAGTGAGTGGGGAACTCCCTGCCACTGGAGACAGTCAGGGCCAGCAACCTGGGTGGCTTTGAAAGAGGACTGGGCAAATTCAGGAGGGGGCTCTGGAGGGCTCTTTCCTCGCAGCTGAAGGCAGCCATACTGCTCAATATCAGTTGCTGCAAACCCCAGGAGGGGAGGGGGCTCTCTGGCTTGGACCCCCCCTTGCAGGCGTCCCAAGGAGGCATCTCGCTGGCTTCTGTGAGAACAAGCTGTAGGCTATATCCACCACGGACCCGATCCTCCAAGGAATCAGCAAGCTGGGTGGCCAGAACTCTCTCCTCCACAGAAAAGTGACAGTTTCCCTGCCCACACTTGGGGGTGGGAGAAGGTAAAGGCCTTGGGCCTGGCTGGGGAGGAGTCCAGAAGCCCCAACCACAAGCCCCTCTTGGGAAGGGGGCTCCCAGGCCAGCTGTGAGAAAGCCCCCTAACTGGCCACCAGCATCACGACCCCCGGTGGATCCTGACTCCTGACTGGACGAAAGGCCGTGGAGGCTGCAGAGGAGGTCCAGCCGCCGCGATGGCACAGAGGAGGAAGGTCAGGCTGCGGCCGGGGGAGCTGGTCATCAGAGTGATTTATTTTTGCAAGTATTCACAGGGCGCGTTTTCCATCCCAGTGGGATCCTCGCAATCAGAATATAAAACGCTGGAAACAATGGGACAGTTTAAAATCAAACAGCCCCACCAGTAGTAATAAGAATCAAAGGAAACAGGAGGCAGGCCCCAAGACCAGAAGTGTTGGGAACAGCTGAGAGTGTCAGAAGGCGTTGCAGGTCTCCTTTGTCGTTATGACAATTATATTCCACCTTCTTCTCCGAGGATCTCAAGGCGGCAGACGCGGTTCTCCTCCTCCCCATTTCTTCCTCACAGGTAGGATAGGCTGAGAGGCAGAGACTGGCCCAAAGTCACCCAGTGAGCTGCATGGCCATGTGGAGATTCGAACCCTGGTCTCCCAGGTCTGGTCCTGCCCTCTAACCGCTGCACCACACTGCCTCTCCTTGGCCTCAGCCCTCCCAGTATGGAGAGCTCTGCTACCCAGGGGCCACTGAGGAAAAGGCTCTGCTCCACAACTTCCAAGTCACAGAATAATAGATCTGCAGAGTTGGAGAGGGCACTCAAGAGTCATCTAGTCCACCCCCTGCAAAACAGGAAACTCCACTCAAGCATCCCTGACAGAGGACCATCCAAACTGCTTAAAAACCTCCAGGGAAGGAGAGACCACAACCTCCCAAAGGAGACCGTTCCAATTGCCCAACAGCTCTGACTGTCAGAAAGTTCTTCCTGATGCTTGGTCAGAATCTCCTTTCTTGTCACTTGAACCAAGAATTTGAGTCCTTACCCTCCAGAGCAGAAGAAAAGAGCCTTGCTCCATCTCCCATGGGACAGCCCTTGAAGAGCTCCTCTGGGAGTTGGGATTCCTGCATTGCATGGCATTGGACTAGATGACCCTGAGGGGGACCTTCCCATTCTACAATTCTGTGATTTTATGAGGGTCTTTTTCGGGGGGGGGGGCTTGTTTACACAGCTGTTGTACTACCAGCCTTACTAAATGCTTGTGAAACATGGACCACTTATAAACGCCATCTCCAACTCCTCAAAAGATTCCATCAACGGTGTCTCTGAAAAAGTTTACACATCATTTGGGAAGACAGTGTACTGGAAGAAGCAAAGAAGCAAAGATCACCAGTACTGAAGCAATGATTCTTCAACATCAACTTCGTTGGACTGATCATGTTGTTCGGATGCCTGACTTTTGTCTTCCAAAGCAACTACTCTATTCCAAACTTAAAAATGGAAAGTGTAATGCTGGTAGGACAGATTGTGAAGCTGAGGCTCCAATACTTTGGCCACCTCATGAGAAGAGAAGACTCCCTGGAAAAGACCCTGATGTTGGGAAAGATGGAGGGCACAAGGAGAAGGGGACGACAGAGGACGAGATGGTGGGACAGTGTTCTCCAAGCTACCAGCATGAGTTTGACCAAACTGCAGGAGGCAGTGGAAGACAGGAGTGCCTGGTGTGCTCTGGTCCAGGGGGTCACGAAGAGTCGAACACGACTAAACGACTAAACAACAACAACAATGCTGGTGGTCAACAAAAGAGGTTTAAAGACTCTCTCAAGGCAAATCTTTAAAAATGTAGTATAAATGCCAACAACTGGGAAACACTGGCCTGCAAACGCTCCAATTGGAGAACAGCCTTGACCAATGGTGTCCTGGGCTTTGAAGACACTTGAACTCAGGACAAAAGGGAGAAACGTGCTAAGAGGAAGGCACGCTTGGCAAATCCACACTGGGATCAACTCCTGCCCAGAAATCAATGTCTCCACTGTGGAAGGATGTGTGGATTCAGAATTGGCCTCCACAGTCACTTAGGGACTCATTGTTAAAACGGTGTTTATGGAAGACCATCTTCCTCATGACAAGGGATTGCCAGAGAAGAGCTCTGGGGTGGAGGGGTGTTTTCCACCTGCTTGGGAGACTCAGAAGCCAGGGGGGCAAGTTGTCAGCGTGTATTGAAGCTTTTGCACCACTGTGGGCACCGCAGCACTTGCCCAAACTTGGATTCATAGAAGCATGGAGTCGGGAAGGACCCAGAAGAGTCATCTAGCGCAACCCCCTGCAGTGCAGGAATCCCAACCCCAGGCCAACTCCTCTCTTGCTGCCAAATCCACGCAAACAGAGGCGAGAGCCTCCATCCTCCAAACCAAGCGGTCTGCTGGGATGCTGGGTCAGTTCGTCGGCTTTGCCGGCCTCCCTCCTTGCAGGTTCTCTCCTGCCCGACCACCTGCGGGCGGCGCCACCCAGCGGCTGCTTCACCTGCCGGCTGCTCCGAATGAAAGGGCGGGGCGGGGGGAGGAGCTTGGGCAGGTTTAGGAGCTCCTCTTCCCCGCCCCCTTTTCCTCTTGAGAAACGCGTGATCTAGAAGCGCTCTTGCGGACACGAGGTTTTTGCACGCGCTTTGGGGGAGAGGAATTGGGGCGCGCGTGTCCGGCGCTGCCTTTCTTCTCTCGCCCTGGAAAGGACTTTCAGAACTTAACCCCCCCCCCCGCGCCGCAGAAACGCCGAAAAGGGGCGAGGGGGGGGTCATGAGTGCTTCCTTGTGGTCCTGCCTCAAGGCAAGAGATGGGGGAGACAATCGCGCGACCCCGGGTGTCCGTGCGAGTGTAAGTAGCACTCAGACATGAGACTTCGTTGCTTTCTTGCCTTTATCATCGCCCATCGTTCCTCCCAAGGAAGCCTGCGTGATTCTTCACCCGCTCTCATAGAACTGCAGGGCGGGGAGGGACTCCCAGGGGTCATCTAGCCCAACCCGCTGCAATGCAGGAGTCACTGCGGAAGAATCCAAGGCAGGGGGCCACCAGACCTCCCTTTAAAAACAGGAGAGGCCGCCACTTTCTGAGGGAGTCCATTCTAGTGCCAAGCTTGCAAGGGAAGGGAGATGGTGAGATCCTGCCTGGCCCAAGGCCCTCCAGGCAGCTTGTGGGCTGAGCAGGGACTTGAACTGGTGGCTCCGCAATTGCGCCACAAGGAGAGCGTTGGGTTCCCTTCAAAGGAGATGCAAGCAGGAGGGCCAGCTGACCAGAAAAAGGTGGCCTGGCCTGCTCTTGTGCCTTTAAGAGCAGCTTGCCTTGCAGAGGGGAAGGACTCCTGTTTCCACAGCAAGCTGAAAAGCTGGCAACTCTGGTGAGCAGCAGGCCAGCGGTGGCTTCTTCCAGAGCCCTGTCTTTTTCAGAAACTAATTGGTTGCCTTTTTGCAGCTAATGAGGCAGGCAAAGCCATTTTAAAACCGTTTTTTCTTTTGGCAACAGAACATCAAACCCCCGTGTCTTCCTGTCTCAAGGGCCTGTTTCAGCCCATTAGCCCAGGTGAAGCAGGCGCCCGGAGGAGGCAGGCCAGGCCCACACAGCCTGCCCTTCCGCTCAGGTAGGAAGGCAGCTTCTGCCACTGAGCAGCTGGAGAACTGGGGTGGGGAGTCCAAGGATCGCTGGTGACTAGAGTTCTATGATGCTGTGACTCTGAGGCAAACCCCCTGATCTCCAGGAGGGAAGGGCATTGCAAACTGAAGGGGAGGCAAGAGAGGAAAGGTGGGGAAGAGGAGGAGGAGGAGGACAAGAGCAGCACAGATTTGAACTGTGGAACTCCCTCCCACAGGAGGTAGGGATGGCTACCACCGTGGATGGCTTCAAAAGAGGATTGGACAAATCCATAGAGGAGGAGAGGGCTCTTGATTGCTCCTAGCCAGGATGGCTCTGCTCTGCTTGCTGTGGCACTGAGTTCCACAGATTAACAATGTGCTGTGTGAAGAAGGACATGTCCTTTTCTGTGTCCTGAGTCTCTCAACATTCAGCATCACTGGAAGGCCAGGAGTTCCAGTGCTCTGGGGGAAGGAGAAAAACTTTACCCATTTTTTCCCTCCAGACGGACGCCATAGCCAAGGGCCCCCAAAGCCCCTGAAAGGTCAAGGAGAAGAGCAAGGTTGCCATTTCCCCCCACCTCTCTCTCTCTCTCTCTCTCTCTCTCTCTCTCTCCTGGCCAATGTCATCGGCCAGGGCAGTTTCTGTGCCACGACTGGGCCTGAAGCCAGACTGAAACGGATCCAGCAGTTCAGTCTCCTCCAAGCATTAATTCGTAAGCAGGAATACGGATTTGTTAGGCAGGCGAACCATCATTACCTATTAATTTCCTTGCTTTAGCCTACTTTGATGGGATGCAAGAGAAATGACTCGTCTTCGTATCCAGAAACATTATTTAAGATTTATTAATTGGCATGCCTGCGTTTGGAGTGGCTCTTCTCCATGCCCCTTCGGGGGGTGATGGGCACTCAGAGCATCTCGGGGCAACAGCTAAACCATGTAATAGCGAAACATTACTGGGCCGTGAATTAAACTGCATCTGCGATTGCTGGCCTCAATTTTAGCAATGATCCAACTTTCACATAATTCAAAGAAAATATCCTGTATTTCAATATATAACATGGCTGCTAAAGCCGGTGTCCTAGTTGAATGGCTTCTCCTTGTTTTAGGAACCTGTCCTTTAAATCAGTCGGTCTCAAGTGCTGTTGTGGGTCCTGCCCCATATGCTTAGCCAAGCTTCATGTTGGGGGTGGGGCAGAACCTCAGTTAAGTATTTATTGATTTACTTGATAGCCCCCCCCTTGGCTACGCCCATGTCCCGCCCCTTGGTTCCCTAATCCCAGGGCCCCCTTCTCTACCTCATAAAAAGCATTATTCAGAACAGCCGTTTGCATGACCCATTAAGGAAGTTAATAACGCAATAAAATTCAAAGCACCAAAAATTAATTGCACATTTATTCAAAATCTAACTGAAACCTTCCGGCAACTCTCAACTTAGTCTGGGGTTATGTTCAAGGGATGGTGCATAGAGCCAAAATTGTGAAGTCGAAACACATTGGGTTCAGTAGTGGATGGGATTGCCAAACCTTTCCCCCCAGACGCCTGACCCCCTTTTAACGTTTTGATTATTATTTCTATTAGCCAAGCATGTAAAGCTGAATGCACATGAGTTAAATGTGTGCCGGTTTCTAGTTACCTGTATTTAATTAATTCAACTAAATGGATGAACTGAGGGCTAGCTCGGCCGTTGGAGCACGAGACTCTTAATCTCAGGATGGTGGGTTTGAGCCCCACATGGAGCCAAAGATGCCTGCATTGCAGGGGGTTGGACTAGATGACCCTTGCTGCCTCTTCCAACTCTACAGTTCTCCGATTCTGCGAATTTGATCCAGGGCGTCTGGTGCTCAGCTACCCCTCCAGTGCCCCCTACTTGCCTCTTAGGGCTCACCCAGACGCTACTTGCCCCTCTGAGGCACCACCAGTAGATGGTTCCCCAGGCTGGATGGCTAGGAGGTCACCTGCTCTGGTTGGGGTTACGCTTCCTCTGAAGGAGCAGGGGCGCAGCTTGGGGTTCCTCCTGGATCCTTTGCTGTCGCTCGAGGCTCAGGTGGCCTCAGTGGCCCGGAGTGCCTTCCATCAGCTTTGGCTGGTGGCCCAGCTGTGCCCCTATCTGGACAGGGAGAGCCTAACTACTGCTGTCTATGCTCTGGTATCCTCAAGGTTAGATTACTGCAGTATGTTATACATAGGGCTGCCTCGGAAGACGGTTTGGAAACTTCAGCTGGTGCAGAATTCAGCGGACAGGTTGCTCAGCGGAGCAAGACGGTTTGAGCATATTATGTACACCGATCCTGGTCCGACTGCACTGGCTGCCAATTAACTTCCAGGCCCAATTCAAAGCTCTGGTTTTGACCTATAAAGCCTTTAATGGCTCAGGACCTCAAGGACCTCCTTTCGCCAGATGAACTGCCCTGGACCCCAAGATCATTCTCTGAGGCCCTCCTTCGGGTGCCTTGACTGCAAGAGGCCTGGACAAGAAGGGGCCTTTTCTGCGGTGGCTCCCTCTTTTGTGGGACGCTCTCCCCAGGGAGGCTCACCTGGCCAGTGTTCAAAACTCCCGCTGTTCTAGGTGCATTTTACGACAGGGAATTTCATGAGCACCAGCCGTTTCTGAGCTCTGGGTGCAAATACTGTGCCTAAGATTTCAGATTAAAACTGCAAAGTGGAAGGAAAGGAGGACCTTTTTCTGCCTCCCCACTTCCAGCCACACTCTGAAGACTGGAGAAGAGACCCTCTTAAGAATATTAGAGGGGTGGGCAGGGGAAGGACATAAGATTTTAGTTGCAGTTCATTCATTTTCAGCTTTGTAGTCTTGTTATAAAAAAGGGCATGCCTAAACATTCTGCTGCTGTTCCAGTAACCTCAGTTTAAGGTGCCATTTAGCTCATAGCTTTCCCCTCTCAGTGTCTTCTTTTCTTTTCTTTTCTTTTCTTTCCTTTCTTTTCTTTTCTTTTCTTTTCTTTTCTTTTCCTCAGTTTCTCAGTTTTTCACACTGCTCCTGGCTCCTTCCCTATATGTCCTTAGGCACCAGGCAGAAACATTCCTCTTCTCCCAGGCCTTTGGCTAATTGTACAATCTACAACCTTTAAATATTAAAAACATGATAAAGCATCAAACATTAAATACCTCCTGATACAGGGCTGCTTTCAGATGTCTTCTAAAAGTCAGATAGTTCTTTATTTCCTTGACATCTAATGGGAGGGCGTTCCACAGGGCGGGCGCCACCACTGAGAAGGCCCTCTGCCTGGTTTTTGTTTGGTAAAATGTTATCTTTTTTTTGTTGTTGTTGTTTTTGTAAACCACCCTGTGATCCACAGATGAAGGGCAGTATGGAAATTTAATAAGTAAATAAATATCTAAAATAAATTGGGGACTCCAGTTGGCGTGAAGCTGGTTTGAGAAGCAATGCGCTAGCAGGGCTATTTTGAAAGGTGTGCCTTTTGGATTCAGTCCAGTGGAGACGGACCAGAAACCCGGCCTTGGAAGCCCAGCAAGGGGCCTGGGGAGGGGGCTTCCTCTCTGCGCCTTATCTGGGTGCGCTCTGGGCCCAGCGCCAGTCCAAAGATCTGCCTCCATAGACCTGCAGGGTCATTCGATTTGCATCGGGCTGCATGCCAGGCGTGTCGTCAGTCCTTGGTCTCCTTTTGAGGCCCCACCCCTTCACGAAATAGCAACTGACCACCCTTTCGGAATTGTAGAAATAATGAAGATACGCAGGCAAAAATGGCTGCATGCAATTCACTGAATCCCACTTCATAATAATTTAAAAATCGGATCCCACCTCTGTACCAGTGTCTAGATATTGCAAGTCTTCTGTCTGGTCCAAGGCAGGCTCAGGCTGATGCTCTAGGGAGCCTCCAGGGGGAGGGGACCCCTAAGCCCAGATTTTTTTGGGGGGAGGAGGGCAAAGCAACCAGAAAGTGGGTGTTCTATCTGCCAAGCGGGCTGAGTTGACTTGCATCATTGGCACAAATCCAGCCCCTTGCCAGCCGCAGTCGGTAGGCTCAACAGGAAAACTGGCCCTGCTTCATTGAGGGGGGTTGAGGAATCCCCAGGCAGGTGGTCCATCAGCCTGGATCTGGCGGGGGGGGGGAGTTGGGATGTGGGGACTCTCGTAACTGGAGAGAGACTAGGCTGTCCAGGGGCAGTGCCAGGGGAGGGGATATGATGGCACCCCTTGGCACTTCCAAGCAGCTCTGCCTTCCTCATCCAGTAGGCTCCCCCCCCCCCAATTTCAATGCCTGGGGGGTTCCCCTCCCTCCTTCCTTCCCTGCATGTTGCCTCCAGCGCTCCATATAGGGCTCCTCCCAAGACTGAGGAAGGAAATGGAAGCAGAAAGCAAAGGTGTGGCTTCCTGTCTCCAACACTCTGGGAGAACAACAGGCGGCTTGATGTGGCCAGGCCAAGGGCAGTGGGGCTGGGGAGGGGGCTTCCAAGATGCAGACACGCCCCCCCCCCCCAGTATCCTGCAAGCCCCACGCTCTGGCCCCGAGCTCTGATGGTTGCTTGAGGCAAACATCATCTCTCCCTTGGGCTTTTTTGGATCCGAGAACAGTGGAGCTGGAAGGAACCAAGCGGTCATCTGGCCCAACCCCTGCAATGCAGGGATCGCAGCTGGAGAAAATGAAGCAAGTTGTCCAGGGGGACATGAAGGATGGGCAAATAATCATGCCTGGCACAGAGAAAGTGGGCAAGGAGAAGTTTTTCTCCCCGTCTCCTGATGGCAGAGCTTGTGAACTTGCCATGAAGCTGAAGGTCAGGTGACTCAGGACAGACAAAAGCCCATAGTTGGAACTGCGGAACTCCCTCCTGCAGGAAGCAGGGACGGCTCTCTTCCTGGAAGCCCCCTCCCTTCTCAGAGGTGCTGGTCCAGGAATTGGGGGCTGACTCAGAGGCACCCGGCTGCAGGATGTGCCCTCCCAGCCCTTGCATCACCACAATCTTCATCTTGATCATTCAAGATTCCCTCTCGCTGAACCTTTTCAGTAAAAATGCAGAGGAAATAGATGGTGGTGAGGCTGCCCTGGATGGAAGAGGAGTGAGGCCCAGGACTTGCAGGGGCTGGACTGGATGGCCCTTGGGGTCCCTTCCAACCCGACCATCCTACGGTTCCTCCTTGTTGAGGTCCAGAGGCCTCCCCTGGGCAAGGTCAGGGCATGGACAGAGGCTGCCTGGCGCCCCCTGGATGCTTCTCTGGGCTTCAGGAGGAGGCATGCCAGGGTGGGACTCAGATTTCCCATCGGGAAACGAAAGGCAGGGGCCCTCTTCAGGGCCCAGGGGTTCCCTTTGCAGGTCACAACCTGCCTTTATTCCTGAACGGCCCTGGGAGTTGTGTTCGGATCAGAGAGTTGTAGGTAACCCAGAGGTCATCTAGCCCAACCCCGTAGCCCCTCTTCAGGGCAGCCCTACCACAAAGCAGTCACGTTTGGGGGTGAAATCCAGAGGAGGCCTTTGACCTCCCGTCTTCATCTGCATTTTTACCAAAAATTGCACCTCCAGAATCCCTGACAGGTGGCCATTCTGAGCTCCAGTTTGGGGTGGGGGGCTGAGAGGGTGAGACCCCCTCCGCTCCCGTCCCCCAGTCTGCCACCTGTTTTCTTCTCTCTCCCTCCAACTGGCCTCGCAGCTTGGCATCCTGGCTATTTGGGGAGCGGGGGTGCTAAATGTGTGTCATTCTCTCCCCACTTTTGGAGGGAGCTCGGCCCCACAGCCAACACCCCAAGCCCCCCCCCCCTTGTCCCGGCTTCATCCGTCTGGGCGGATGGGGAAGGCGAGGCCATAATCCCCCCCCCCCCACTGTTCCCTTTCTCAGCAGGCAGGAAGAAAAGGGAGTTCCTGGCACCAGCGACACATTGCTCCAGAGAGAGCCACTCTCTGCCAGGACCTGGTCCGCAGTGCCATGGGGAACTTGCCGGGGGCCCTTTCCCCCTCCCAGACCCACTTCTGGAGTCTTGACCTCTGCTCCAGGCACCGGGCGTCCATCGCGGAAGAAAGCGTCCCCACCAAGAAGTGCAGGTGATAGCAGAAGGGGCCTCAGCCGAGAGCCCAGAGGGCTGGGGGGGGGGGAGAGACTTTGGGAGCCACGTTTGCGGGTGGGAGAGGAGATGACCTGCAGGGAGTCCAGAAGGACTGTTGGGGGTTGAGGAAGTTGGGGACGTCCAGCCTGGACAGGAGAAGGTGGGTGGGTGATTTCAGAGCTGTGTTTAAATATCTGGAGACCAAGCCTTGCAAGGAACGGTTGTGGGAGTTGGGTTTGTTTAGCCGGCAGAAGAAAAGATTGAGGGATGACCTAGAATCATAGGATCATCAGGTGGCTGAGTTGGAAGGGACCCTGAGAGTCATCTCATCCAACCCCCTGAGATGCAGGAATCTCAGCCAAAGCCATCAATATCCAGAGCTGTTTGACAGCGGAACAGACTCCCTCCGAAGGTGGTGGCCTCTCCTTCCTGGGAGGTTTTTAAGCAGAGCTTGGCTGGCCATCCGCCAGGGATGCTTGAGCTGAGATTCCTGCATTGCAGGGGGTTGGACTGGATGACCCCTGGGGTCCCTTCTCTGATTCTATGAACCTCTGCTTAAAAGCCCCACCACCTTCTTAC
The DNA here is from genome assembly GCF_964106645.2 of Podarcis pityusensis. Lineage (NCBI taxonomy): Eukaryota > Metazoa > Chordata > Lepidosauria > Squamata > Lacertidae > Podarcis > Podarcis pityusensis. The sequence continues at coordinate 408,010 of NC_138037.1, read as the reverse complement.
TGTCAGAATGCTCTTCCTGATGTTGAGTCGGAATCTCTTTGCTTGTGACTTGGAGCCAAGGGTTTGGGTCCTTCTCTCCAGAAGAGCAAGCTTGCTCCCTCTTCCATGTCAAGGCCCTTGAGATATTTGAAGACGGCTCTCGTATCTCCTCTCGGTCTTCAGATATGTGAAGGGCTCTCATGCAGAAGATGCAGCAAGCTTTCTTTCTCCTGCTCCAGAAGAGAGGAGCCGAACGGATGGATTGAAGCAGCAAGGAAGGAAATTCTGAGTCAACGTTGGTGTTGCCGGACAATTAAGAAGGGTTTTCTGAGGGTTTGGGTTGTCTGACAGTGGCATGGACTCCCTTGAATGATGGTTGGCTCTTCTTCACTGGAGGCTTTTAAAGAGAGGTTGGCTGGCCATCGATCGGCTTGGGATTCTTTCGCTGGGAATCCTGCATTGCAGGGGGCTGGGTCCCCTTCCAAACACACAATTCCACAATTCTATGGACTTTGCTGGGGTCAAGCCAGATGGGATCCCTTGGAGGAAGAGGAGGTGTCCTCAGTTCCTCTGCTGGCATCGGAAGGACTCCCTGGGTGGGCTTTCCTTCCATGCCAGGGGTCCCCAGGGTTGCCTCCTGGCCCTCTGCAGCTTGGCTTCATCACTTGTTCAACTCTGAGACCAGTAGTGTTGGGAGGGACCCCAAGGGTCATCCAGTCTGCCCCTCCTGCAATGCCAAAATTGCAGCTGGGGCGTCCCTGGTAGGTGCCCCCCTCAACCTCTGCTTAAAACCTTCCCCTGGTCCCGGATCCCCCTTTTTTTAAGCACTCTGGCCTTCTCTTTGGGCCTCCCTTTGGATCTGCTCTTCCAGGGAGGACTTGTCCCATCCAATCCTCACCCCGGCCTTGTGGGAATCGGTTGGGCCAAGCGACAGGCCCAGAGCCCCCGTCCTGTTTTCTGCATGGCAGGCGCTGAGCTGCTCTGGGGGGCACAAGGTTTTCCTCTGGAGGGGGCCTGGCCTAGGTGTCCTTTGTGATCCCCCCCCTCCTTTCCCTGCCATTGCTCTGGGCCCCCAAGTCAACCATTCTCCCCACCCCCAGATCGGACTGCCTTGCCTTCCCCTGTCCCAGCATTGGGGTCCCTCCCTGACTCTCCCTTTTTTCTGGGGACCTGGGTTTGGGGGCATCATCTCAGGGTTGGCTTGCAGATTGGCAGGGGGGGGTCATGTCTTCCCCTGCTTTTGAGGTTGACCTGCCTGGAATGCTTTAGTTGGGGTTCCCTCCTTGCAGGGGGTTGGGCTAGATGACCCCTGGGGATCCCTCCCAGCTCTTCAGTTCTGTGATTCTCTGGTTCCAGCTGCCCAGTTGTCCACCCAGCTGAGCGCCCCGCCGAACCCCCCAAGTACACCCGGCTGAAGAACTGGCAGACGGGCTCCATCCTGTATGACACTCTCAATGCCCAGACCTTGCAGGTGAGGCCTCTGAGGTGGGGGGGGGCTCCCCTCCCTTGGGTATCTCAGTCAGCCAGCCAGAAGGCTGCTTGGGCAGCTGATGCTGCTCACCTCTCTGCCCCTGGGGCAAATCCCACCCCCCAGCCAGAATCCCGAGGAAGTGAGTCAGCACGTTGTCACCTTCTGTGTGTTCTCCACCCTCTTCCAAATATACGTAAGAACAGGGCTGGCCCAAGACATCAGCGGGGGGGGGGGGGGGAGAGAGAGAGAGAGAGAGAGAGAGAGAGAGAGAGAAGGAGGAAACCGATCAGGCCTCCTCAGCCACAGTGGGTGATGCAGTCTGTCCAGGCCGGATCAGCTGCCCCCCAGGATCCTGCCCCTTCACCTTGCCTTGTGGATGGGCCAGCCCTGCCTAAGAGCAGAAGGAGAGCCTGCCGGATCAGGCCCAAGGGAGCCCCTCTAGCCCAGCTTCCCCTTCACACAGGTGAACCAGATGCCCCCATGCGGGATCCCAGCCCCAGAGCCTCTCTCTCCCCTCTGGGGTTTCCAGCACCAGGGATGCAGAATCATGGCCGCCTCCGGCAGAGCCCACCCCTGGGGGCTCCTTGCCATTGGTAGCCCCCCCTCCATGCATTTCTCTGATCCTCTTTTAAAGTTGGCGGCCATCCTGCCTCCTGGGGCAGTGAGTTCCATAGTTTAACTTGGCGCTGCCTAAAGAAGGACTTTCTTGGGTCTGTCCTGAACCTTCCAGCCTTGGGCTTCCTTGCATGTCCACAGGTTCCAGTCTTTTGAGAGAGGAGGAAAGCTCTTTTCATCCCACTTTCTCTATGCCAGGCATAATTTTACAAACTTCTTCCTAGGGGAATCACTCCATCCCTAACCCTAACCCTGACCATCTGGACTGCTTTTTCCCCACATTGTTTCCAACTCTTCCGTGTCCTTTTGGCACAGAAGGTGACCAGATGTTCTGGAGCTCCCAGGCCCCATATAATCCCAGACCAACTGGGCTGATGAAAGCCCCCCCCCCCACATTTGGGGCTCCAGGGGTTCCCCTGCCTGGCTTCAGGGGCCAACCAGTCCTGTGTCAGCGGGGAGGGGAGAAGCTGGCCAGGAGATGGCTGTTGCGGCTGGGAGGGGAGCCTCCTGATGGGGCTGGGGAGTGAAGAGCCTTCGCCGCTGCAGCCCCTTCCCCTCTTTCTCTGCAGAATGTGCCGTGCAATGAGAGGCGCTGCCTGGGCTCCGTCATGTTCCCCAAGCAGATGTGTGCTGCTTTGGAGGGCCCCCGCCCCACAGAAGAGCTCCTGCCCCTGGCGCGGGACTTCATTAACCTCTACTACCACTCCATGAAACGGTGAGTCTCTGGGAGCCTTGCTCAGCCCCATCTCTGGTGGGTGCCATGGCGAAGCTGCTCTTGAGTCTCCCTTCAGTCAATGTGGGGCCTGGCCCACATCCTAGCCTCCTCCTGGGGGGCTCCTGCCTCCCCCAAGCCACCTTGCCTGGAATGGCAATCTGCTGGCCACTTACAGAATCCAGACATTCTTCTCCAAGCCTGGCATTTCTGTGTTCTGTTATCCCTTTTCCTACTTCGGACCTGACTTGGGGTGAGTTTTGTACGTTCCTGTGAAATACAATTGCAGCATTGCCTGATTTGGAGCTTGCAGGGTGCGGTTAAGGCTTTTCAGGACTTGTGCCCCATTAGTTAGCAGCTTCCTGTTTTTTCAGCCACAAAGGAGATTTGTTTTTTTAGTTAGTAGATTCCTGTTTGCAGCTTTCATTGCTTCCCGTTTAGCATGGTAAAAGGGGCAGAAGTTGCAAGGTGGAAGCTTTTAACGAACATTGCCGGAGATTTTTGCTGAACAGGACTTAGTTCTGCATGTAGGAGGGTCTTGGCCGTCGGCAGGGTGCCGCTGGATTATATCAAGTGCAATATGGCCTCATGGTTCTGATTCCACTTACAGCCAATTGTGGGGAAGAGTCGTAAACAAAATCTGCCCTTTTTCCCTTATGGGGTATCCAAGAGCCCATATAGAGGCCTTACATAGGTTCCCTATTGGTAGGAGAGAATAACAGAGGCCAACCAGAGAATATTGAGAAGCAAAGCAGCTAGTAAGCCTGATCTTTATTGATCTGTTGCAACAGGGTGCTCCCCTCACTCGCAAGAAAGGAGGAGGAACCCCGAACCAAGGTGTGCCTGCCCTTATATAGACATTTTAAATCCCCTGCCCTGGAGCTCAACACCACCCCTCACAAGCATCATACCTACATCACAGAAAAGGTGGTCTACAACAGAAATCTGAGTGACTTGTTTATATCGTCTGACAGGTTACCTGTTTAATGGTCACTTGATTGGATACCCTGGGGAGCCTGGCCAGTCTCTTGTAATGATAAATACTTAGTAATGATAAATACTTATTTCTTGAGCCAGGTCACAGGCTCACCCTATTCAAACACAGACATACCCTTAAGACAGGATTTGTGAAGGAAAAGACAATGGGGAGGCTTTTCCATTTTCCTTTGACCTTGCAGAGAAAACATTTGCTCAGTTTGGGACAGTTTGGGAATCAAAATGGTTCCAGGTCAGTCTTCTTGTGCTGATCTATGTACACGTTTGGCTGGTACACTTAAGAACATTTAACATATATCTAAGAGCTCAAAATTCCTATCACAGAAGCAATCTAAGGGACGTGATGTGGGAGCAGCCCAGATTCCCTTGCAGAGTCCACTCCTGTTGATGCACCCCCAGCCATAAGCCTCCTCTGCCATGGCTTCCCCCAGGTGGTTCAACCCCCCCCCCCCAGCTCTCACAAAGGCTGATCTGTGGGAACATGGAGTTCCCCAATGCCTGAGCCCCACACTCTTCCCCTCCCACCTGCTTCTAAATGCCACAGTCTAGTCAGAGATTTCCACCCGTCCTAAGATAACAACTGTGCATGATGGCTTATCTATGGCAAAAGAGGTGTGAGTCAATAGTCCCTGAGCCTGGACGAAGTGCTGTGTCCCAAGGTTGGCACCCCTTGGATTTCTTACGGGGGGGGGGGATCCCTGCAGCTCCTTGCTCACCAGTTGGAATGGGCAGAAGGCAGGGCTCTCTTGCCATCTCCTAAGAAGGCTTCCTCCCCCCAGCAGCTTTCCTCCCCTTACTCCTGAGTAGCCCCCTTTGTGACGCAGGGAGACAAGCCTGGGAGGGGGCGGGGGCACCCCTTCTGGGCCCCAGGGAGCTGCTCTTTGCCTTCACTCCTTTGTTCTCTGCAGGACTCCTGACTTGGGTGGATGTTATCTGAGGGCTTTTCCTCTCTGAGCTGTTTCTTCCTGTCCCCCCCAGAAGCCTCTGATGTCAGGAGCAGACTTTTCTCTAGCCTGCTGCCCCCCCCTTGCAAAAACATTCAGATGACTCCTAAAACCTTTATCTTGCCTGCAGAATGGAAAGCTGTGCGCTTGTCTTTTGCAGCAGAGCAAACCCTGTTCCCACTTGTCTGGCAGCAGAATCTGTCCCACCCCCACCCCGCTTCGACCTTGTCCGCCTGGTTCGGCTGCTTGGGAATTTCCACCCTCAAAAAAAAATCCAGCTTTTGGAGGATGGAAGAAAATGAGCGTCAGGAGAGCCTGGTGCCTAATGGGGGGGCCAGCCCAGATTGTGCTTCAACTGGTTCCTAGCCAGATGCCCCCCCCCCCCGAGGTCAAGAGCGCCATATCCCCCTTTGGGTCCCCCAGCAATTTGCCTCTCCAGGTGGGGCTGATCCTGGAGGCCATAAATAGCCCCCACGGGGAGGGGCCGTGATGCTCAGAGACAGGGATGCTTCTGGGCACCAGCTGCTGGAAAGTGCAGGAGGGGAAGAATCCTGGCTGCGAGCTTCCTGGGTGGCCTCTGTGCAAGGAGGATGCTGGACTAGGTGGGCTCTGTTAAGGGGAAATAGAACTCAGGGTTCCCCAAGGGTTTCCCAACTTTGCCAGGACCTGGTCCTGCGGGTTCAAATCGGTCCGGTTCAAGCAAGAGACGCCCGCCAAGTTAGCAAAGCCAAACAGCAGCAATTTAGCCTGATGGTTGCAACAAGGTTCCAACTCCCAAGCAGGCAAAGAAGAAGAGCCCAAAACAAAAGCTTACACCCACTTTCAAAAGTTTCCAGAGTTTCCCATCATACATGTCACGAAGCATCGTAGAAATGTCAGAGGAGGAGGTTTGGGGACAGGCAGAAATCTGTGTCCCAGCCGTGTCCCCTGTCCCTCAAGGCAGCGATTATAACGCCGTCTCTCACCTTCCAGAGAAAGTGTTTCCGTTCCCTTTGCTCTCTGGATTCAGTTGCCCCCTCTATTCCTGCTGCACCTGGTGAACCACCGCCTGGGATGGAGGTCCCTGCATGTAGTGTGAGGGGGATATTGCCCAGTCTGCTAGTCAGGAGGGGGGTCCTGAGGACGGGCTCTTCTTCCCCAGGTCTTCTTCCCTGTGCAATCTCTTAATCGCCTTTGGAACCAAAGAAAGCCATTTGTTTGGCTATTTTGGTGAATTTCTGTTTTTCAGGTAATGGGGTTTACTTGCCTTATTCTGGTAAGATGGCTGTAGGCATTAGTTCCTGGGGGGTTGAATGGGTGGAGTGTGTGTGTGTGTGTGTGTGTGTGTGTGTGTGTCACACCCACACTTTGTTTCAAGTCTCTGTAATGCTTCTGATGTGCTGGTTGGGGACACCCCCTGTGCCCGTAAGAGGCCCCCTTTGGCCTGATCCAGGGTGTTCTCTGGATGTTTTCAGGCTCTAGCACCATGGCAGAGCCCCTGCCCTGCATGCAGAAGGACCCGGGTTCAACTCCTGCTGGCAGAGTCTCCAGGCAGGGCTGAGGGAGACTCCTTGCTTGAAACCCTGGAGAGAGCCATTCTGCCCCCCCCCTCCATCATTTGGGCGGCCCTTTTCTGAACTCTCCAATAACCTTTTTGAGATGAGGTGACCAGAACCAGACCCAGTGCTCCAGGTGCGGTGGCACCATAGATTTTATTATTTATTTATTTATTTATGTGTGCATTGGTGGCATTGGCCTGATGCAGGGAGTTCCAAAGGGTATGGGTGACGCTCCACGAGAAGATGGTCCCCCGTCCTGCCACTCATCCCCTGGCCTGGGGCGGGGCCTGGGGGGCTCTATAAAGGGCTGGTGCTGGGCAGAGAGGGCTCCGTTTTGTTTTGTTTTTGTTTTGTTGTTTAAAGGGCTGCTATTTTTTACCTATGTCATTTTAAACTGTGATATTAATGCTGTGATTTATGTGGAAATTGTTTTCCATTTGGTTGTGTATTTTTTTGATGTGGTTTATTTATTGTTTATGACTTTTGTAATTATGTAAATCTTGTCATGTTGTAAGCCTCCTTGAGCATTGTTTTTACCTGTGGAAAGGTGGCACACAAATAAAAAATGATGAATGATTGTGTTCTTACAGATGTGGAATGGGCATCACAAGCTGCTGGTAGTGGTGCCAGTTCTGCCCCTCGAAGTGGTGGGGGGGGTGCATGTGGGGCAGGATGATTTCGGTTCTCGCCTGAGTTGGGGGGCCGTGGGAAGAGCAGGCTGTGGGGCAGGTGGGGAGGCAGAAGGAGTCCCTGGAGCTGCCCTGCCTGCTGCCCCACCTGAGCCCCTCCCCCACTCCATTTCTCCGCAGCTCCGAGTCCCAGGCCCACCTGCAGCGCCTCCAGGAGGTGGAGCAGCAGATTGCGGAGACAGGGACCTACCAGCTGCTGCAGGCAGAGCTGATCTTTGGGGCCAAGCACGCCTGGCGCAACGCCTCCCGCTGCCTGGGCCGGATCCAGTGGAACAAGCTGCAGGTGCGTCTGGGGGGGGGGGCAGCGGAAGCAGCAGGGAGCCCTGAGCTAGGCTGGCCCTTCCCCGGGGGGGGGGGGCTTCTCTTGCATAGCCTTCACCCTTCTGCCCCCCAGCCCTGGTCATTTTGGGTGCTTGGGGAGTCAGGTCCCATCAGCATCTTCTGTGCTCCTTTCCGGGATCCAGATGTGCTGCTCTCTCGGCCCCATGCAGATGTTTGGGCCTTTGGTATCTTGGCAGGAGGAGGCAAGATTGTGACCCTTTGCTGCCCATCCTGGCACCTGACCCTTTGACCTTCCTTGTTCTCTTCCCCTCCAGGTGTTTGATGCCCGAGATTGTGCCAGCGCCCAGGAGATGTTCACCTCCCTCTGCACCCACATCAACTATGCCACCAACCGCGGAAACCTCCGGTGAGGGACCCCTTTTGCTTCCCTCCACGCTGCCCGGTGCCCAGGCGACTCAGCCTTTGCTGGGAGGGGCTGCTGCCATTTCCCCTCCCTGGCAGGTGGTGGTGGCACGGCTGATGCTGCCAGTTTGAGCTGAGAGCTCTGCTTTTCTCCCACAGCTCAGCCATCACCATCTTCCCAAACCGGATAGCCGGCCGGGGCGACTTCCGCGTCTGGAACCAGCAGCTGATCCGCTATGCAGGCTACGCACAGCCGGACGGCACCATCCTGGGAGACCCGGCCAACGTGGATTTCACGGAGGTGAGAAGTGGCTCTCCTCTTTCACCCCCAACCAGGACCATTCATGGCTCCTACCATTTGAGCCTCCATTCACAATAGTCATCTGTTTGTTTTGTAATAATATATATTGCCTGATCCAGAGGCTGCAGTCAGTGCAGGATGCTGCAGCGCGATTGCTGACGGGAGCGAGGCCTCGGTGCCACATCGCCCCTTTGCCGCTCAGAGATCTGTGCCAGTTGCCCCTTTGCAGGCTGAGCCCAAGGCATTGCTAAGCGTCTATCTAAAGCAGAGCTTTCCAAACTCTGTCGTGACACATTTGTGCGTTGGCTGCAGTGTGTACCTGTGCTGCGCAATATGTGTCCTCTTATAGGGGTTAGAATCATAGAATCATAGAATCATAGAGTTGGAAGAGACCACAAGGGCCATCGAGTCCAACCCCCTGCCAAGCAGGAAACACCATCAGAGCACTCCTGACATATGGTTGTCAAGCCTCTGCTTAAAGACCTCCAAAGAAGGAGACTCCACCACACCCCTTGGCAGCAAATTCCACTGTCGAACAGCTCTTACTGTCAGGAAGTTCTTCCTAATGTTTAGGTGGAATCTTCTTTCTTGTAGTTTGGATCCATTGCTCCGTGTCCACTTCTCTGGAGCAGCAGAAAACAACCTTTCTCCCTCCTCTATGTGACATCCTTTTCTATATTTGAACATGGCTATCATATCACCCCTTAACCTCCTCTTCTCCAGGCTAAACATGCCCAGCTCCCTTAGCCGTTCCTCATAAGGCATCGTTTCCAGGCCTTTGACCATTTTGGTTGCCCTCCTCTGGACACGTTCCAGTTTGTCAGTGTCCTTCTTGAACTGTGGTGCCCAGAACTGGACACAGTACTCCAGGTGAGGTCTGACCAGAGCAGAATACAGTGGCACTATTACTTCCCTTGATCTAGATGCTATACTCCTATTGATGCAGCCCAGAATTGCATTGGCTTTTTTAGCTGCCGCGTCACCCTGTTGGCTCATGTCAAGTTTGTGGTCAACCAAGACTCCTAGATCCTTTTCACATGTACTGCTCTCAAGCCAGGTGTCCCCCATCTTGTATTTGTGCCTCTCATTTTTTTTGCCCAAGTGCAATACTTTACATTTCTCCCTGTTAAAATTCATCTTGTTTGTTTTGGCCCAGTTCTCTAATCTGTCAAGGTCGTTTTGAAGTGTGATCCTGTCCTCTGGGGTGTTAGCCACCCCTCCCAGTTTGGTGTCATCTGCAAATTTGATCAGGATGCCCTTGAGTCCATCATCCAAGTTGTTGATAAAGATGTTGAATAAGACCGGGCCCAAGACAGAACCCTGTGGCACCCCACTAGTCACTCTTCTCCAGGATGAAGAGGAACCATTGATGAGCACCCTTTGGGTTCGGTCAGTCAGCCAGTTACAAATCCACTGAGTGGTAGCATAGTCAAGACCGCATTTTACCAGCTTCTTTACAAGAATATCATGGGGCACCTTGTCAAATGCCTTGCTGAAATCAAGGTAGGCTACATCCACTGCATTCCCTTCATCTACCAGGCTTGTAATTCTGTCAAAAAATGAGATCAGGTTAGTCTGACATGACTTATTTTTCAGAAATCCATGCTGACTATTGGTGATCACAGCATTCCTTTCTAGGTGCTCACAGACTGTTTGCTTAATGATCTGCTCCAGAATCTTCCCTGGTATTGATGTCAGACTGACTGGGCGGTAATTATTTGGGTCCTCTCTTTTCCCCTTTTTGAAAATAGGGACAACATTTGCCCTCCTCCAGTCTGCCGGGACTTCGCCTGTTCTCCAGGAATTCTCAAAGATGACTGCCAGTGGTTCTGAGATCACATCTGCCAGTTCTTTTAATACTCTTGGATGCAGTTCATCTGGCCCTGGAGACTTGAATACATCTAAACTAGCCAAGTATTCTTGTACTATCTCCTTAGTTATTCTGGGCTGTGTTTCCTTTGCTGAATCATTTGCTCAGGTTTGCTAGTAAAACTGAATTACTGTCGCGAAATGATGCATGTCTCAAAAGTGCGTCACCAACATGAAAAGTTTGGAAAGCTCTGATCTAGAGCCTGTAACAACTTGGAACCAGTTTACCTGTGAGATGCCTGAGCCTGTATGTGCCACTTGACTGGCAAAACTGCCACTGTTACCTGTTCCGCAGTTGTAAGAACTCAGTATTTTATTGTGGCAGCAGCTGCACTTTGGAACTCCCTGCCTCTTGATACCAAGCAGACGCCTTCCCAGTACGCTTTTTGCACCTGCCAAAAACATTTTTGTTTTGACAAGTCTGTGTAATGGTGCAGCAATAAAATCGCTAGCACATCTGCAAAGCTAATCTGGGTCCGGTCTGGTTTCAACTTGCATGGGGGACCACATGCTGAGATTCCTGCCTTGCAGGGGGTGGAGCTAGATGACCCTCAGGGTCCCTTCCAGCTTTATGATTATGTCATTTAGAAAATTGATGTGAATTTTAATCTGCCTTGTGCGTTTTCTTTTAACTTTTTGATTGCCTTAAATGATCATTGCTGATTTTTCTTAGTGACAATTTTAATGTTTTATCTTTTTTGCAAATCGCTTTGAGGTTTTCTCTTTACAATCTTTACAATCAAGCAGTGCATAAATTTTATGCAATAAAGCAACAGAATTATTAAAGTATGTTGCCCAACCGCCCGTCTGGGTTCTTTCTGCACCCCTCCAAAAGCCAACCTGCCCTTCCCTCTGACTCTGAGTGGATGCTGGATATGGGGAGCAGCCCCCCAAGGAGGCTCTGTGACCCCCAACCTTCAGGAAAAGCAAAAGGGGGTCCTGGAGGTGCCTCTGAGGTTTCCCACAGCCTCCCCCTCCTGCTTCTCCAGCTGCCCTGTGTTTGCCGCGGCCCATTGAGGACCCGGCCACACAAAACCCTTGCTTGGCTTTGCTGCAGCAGTGGCCGAAGGCTGCCCCTCTCCCCTGGGATTTCCGTCTCTCTGTCGGTTTCCAGGTGGGCTCAGGGGGTCTCTTGCCTACCAGTCTCTCTCCCCCCCCCCCCAGGTCTGTGTTCAGTATGGCTGGCGGCCCCCCGGGGGGCGCTTTGACATCCTCCCCCTGCTGCTTCAGGCGCCTGATGAGGACCCCGAAATCTTTCCCCTGCCAGGGGAGCTGGTCCTGGAGGTCCCCATCTGCCACCCCACGTGAGTGCCAGGAAAGGGGGTGGCACTGGGTGTGGGGAGGGGGGGACGTGGGGGGGGAGTGATGGCAGCGCTCTTGCCGATTGCAACGGTCGTCCCCAAAGGCTGCCAAGGACTTTCATGGAATCATGTAGAGTTGGGAAAAAACCCCAGGGGTCATCTAGTCCAACCCCGGCAAGGCAGGAATCGCAGCTCCCCCTTCTGACACCTGCCTTCCTCTTCCAGGCTCAAGTGGTTCAAGGATCTGGGCCTCCGCTGGTACGCCCTCCCTGCGGTGGCGAACATGCTCCTGGAGATCGGGGGCCTGGAGTTCCCGGCGGCCCCCTTCAGCGGCTGGTATGTCGGCTGTGAGATCGGCATGAGGAACTTCTGTGACTCCCAGCGCTACAACCTCCTGCAGGTAGGGGTCGTCTGGGGGAAGGCCCCCCCCCCCGCCCTGGCCCCCTTCCTCCCCTCTGCTCCCCCAGCCATGACTGATACAGAACAGAAGAAGAGTCAACTGGCCCATCTGTCCCCCCCCCCAATTTTTTTTATTGATTTTCAAATTTATAAACAAACATAAATCCTAACTATAATTATTCCACTATTATCAACATTGTTAGGTGACTTCCTCGAGTCCCCTTGGCTGAGTTTCAATGTACCGGTATATCAGTGTAACAGTTTTCCAAAACTAATTTCTCATAAAATTTACTTAGTCAATTAACATCTTTCTTTCTTACCATATTAACTTTAAACGTATTATTCTATAAAATCACATATTTAAATCCTAAGCCAATCTGGTATTTGCAAGTATTTCTATTTAAGTTATCTTAACATATTTAGCTAAATAGTCTTTGAATTTCATCCATTCCTCCTGGTACTCCTCCTCCTTCTGGTCACGGACTCTTCCGGTCACGTCGGCCAGCTCCCAAAAGTCCATCATCTTCATCATTCTCCACTGTTGGCACTTCTTGTGCTTTCCAATTTTTGGCTAACAAAATCCTAGCACCAGCTGTGGCATACAAAAACAATCTAATGTCTTTCTTGGGCAATTCCAAACCTATTATTCCAACAAGAAAGGCCTATGGATTCTTAATAAATGTATATTTCAACATTTTTTTCCAATTCATTATAAATCTTCTCCCAGAAGTCTTTCACCTTGGGGCATGTCCACCACATATGATAAAAGGTACCTTCTTTTTCTTTACATTTCCAACCTAAATTATCACTATTGTGATAAATCTTTGCTAATTTTACAGGAGTTAAGTACCATCTATACATCATTTTCATAATATTTTCCTTTAACACCGTACATCTGGCCCAGCATGCTGTTCTCACAGGGGCCAAATACCCATAGGAACCTAGGAATCTAGATAAAAAGGTAAAGGGACCCCTGACCATTAGGTCCAGTTGTGACTGACTCTGGGGTTGCGGCGCTCATCTCGCTTTATTGGCCGAGGGAGCCGGCGTACATCTTCCTGGTCATGTGGCCAGCATGACTAAGCCGCTTCTGGCGAACCAGAGCAGCGCACGGAAACGCCGTTTACCTTCCTGCCGGAGTAGATACTTGCACTTTGACGTGCTTTTGAACTGCTAGGTTGGCAGGAGCAGGGACCGAGCAACAGGAGCTCACCCCGTTGTGGGGATTCGAACCGCTGACCTTCTGATTGGTGAGTCCTAGGCTCTGTGGTTTAACCCACAGTGCCACCTGTGTCCCTAGGAATCTAGATAGACTGCCCCTGGTGCTGGAGGTTTCACTCATAGCAAGAGACCTGACTGGAGCAGGCCGATGGCTCATCTGGTGCAGCAAGTAGCCAATCTGATGCCTCAGCGGGAAACGCGCAGGCCGGATCCGAGCCCAATTCTCCTCCCCTGCAGTTCCAGAAGCATTGCTGTCTCCGACTGGAGGGCAGGGCAGGGCCCCCATTGCCAGCAGCCCCTGGTATTGGAGCAGGCTGGTAGGTCTTATTAGGCAGGTGAGGGAATATGCTGACTGTATTTTATCCCTCTGGAGTCCCGCAGGTGTGGGTTGAGACAAGGAGACAAGGTGGCTGCAAATACAGAGCTTTTGGAGACTCTCCCACGAGAGAAAGGCCTCTCAGCAGAGTGTAAATCCCATCTTAAGCACAGGAAATAAGCCTTAGGCTGATCTCCCCCTTTAGTTTTCCTGTTTATCAAAGAAACAGGCTACAGACTGAGAAATAAGTTTAAAACATATAGTTTAATCCAGCATTTGTGCGGCAACAGCAGCAAAAAGTAATGCAGGTAGAATACTTGACTTTGCAGCAAAAAGAAAGCGGGTAGAAGAGGAACTACTTCTTCCCTCCCAGGAGAGGAGGGGAAGTGACATCACACAGAGCCTTCTCTACCAATTACGTTTCTATGGTCTGAGCCAGCCTATCAGCAATTCAGCTCTATGGTCTTAACCCTTTCAGCTGCTAACTAGGAAGAATGTGCCTTGTGAGATTGGATGGTGCGTCTTCCACGCAGGCGGCGTAAAGGTCCTGCCCCCCCCCAACCGAAATGTGTCTTTGCAGGAGGTGGCTGAGCAGATGGGGCTGGACACCCAGACGACCTCCTCCCTCTGGAAGGACAAGGCGGCCGTGGAGATGAATGTGGCCATTTTGCACAGTTTCCAGGTGATGGATTGGATGGGGAGACAAGGGAGTGAGGCACAGGTGGGGAGGGGGGGAGGAAGAGGAGGAAGAGAGCTTGCTGGGAATTCACCCCCCCGCCAGCCCCCTTTCCTGAGTAAGAGCATAAGACTAGATGACTCTTGGGGTCTCTTGCAGCTCTATAAATTCTGTGATTTTATGATTCTGTGATCAGCTTCACGGGATCCCCCAAGTTCTGGTGCCGGGGGAGAAAACCTTTCCTCTCTCCACTTTTTTCATGACAGGCATCCTTTTACAAGCATCTACTTTGTCGCCTATTTCTCCCTTCTCTATACAAAAATATCCCAAACGCTGCCCCCTTAGAGGATTCCCTCCAGAGACGCAGGATTCTCTGGGCTTTGGGCCTTTTTGGAGGGGGAGGGCAGACCTTTCTGAGAGTGGCGGCTGCCTCTTGAACTAGCGTGGATTGAGCTCCCCCCTGTGGTGGGTCCCCAGGTCCCCACAGCCAGGAGGTGGAGAAACACGGAGGAAGGAAGCCGCCTTCAGCTACTCTTCCCTCCAGGGCGCCAGGCAGTGGGGGTGCAGAATGGGAGAGTTGGAAGGGGACCCCCAAGGGCCATCTAGTCCAACCCCTGCAATGCAGGAATCGCAAGCCCCCCGCAGCCCTACCAGGAGATGCTGGTGCTGCCCCCACCAGGGACTGGACCCGGGACCCTTTCTCGTAAGGCTTCTGGGTGACAGGGGGCTGGGGTAGGGCTTCCCCGCCTTGCCCTGACCTTGCCTCTTCCTGCAGCTGGCCAAGGTGACCATCGTGGACCACCACGCCATCGCCGACTCCTTCATGAAGCACCTGGAGAACGAGCAGCGCCTGCGCGGGGGCTGCCCCTCCGACTGGGTCTGGCTGGTGCCCCCCATCTCCGGCAGCCTCTCCCCCGTCTTCCACCAAGAGCTGGTCAACTACCAGCTCTCTCCTCTCTTCCGGTACCAGGTGAGACCCCCCCTCACCCCCCAAGGGGCTCCAGAAGAGGCTGCCCAGTGGGGAGGTGCTGCCTGCCCTCTGCGTGGCAAAGGGGTGCAGAGAGGAGGTGTTTGTGCCCAGGAGCACCTCCTACAGGCATCTCCATGATGTCATGGGCACAGAAATGCCAGCTCACATCTCCCCCCCCCCATTTAACCAGGATCCTTGCCCTTTTTAGGGGGGAGATCTGTTGTTGGTAACCATTAATGTCTAACTGAACCATCTGTTTTGCAATATATACATTTTTGCATAAAGTTCTTTAGCATTTCATTTTAGTTTTTTTGTAAAATAGAGAGAATATTTATAACAACAGTTAGAAATTGAAAGATGGAAAACAAAATGATAAAGGAGAATAGCAAGGTCCAAGTAAAGGATGTCAGCGTGATCCAAATATCGAGTCGAGTTCCAGATTCACCAGGCTGGCGACGAGGTTGCCTTTATATGCCCTAAAAGGAATGCCAAATCCTATAAAATCAAGAAAAAAAATCACAATAGATGCTAGGAGAGGATATATTTATTAGATATATCCTTCCTTCCCCACATTTGAGTTCAGCAAAGTGCATCCCTTTGCAACTTAAACGGAAGGTTATTGTGGGTTTTCTGAACAGACACACAAATAGATATAGATGCGCTAAGCCCACAACTCATGCACATTTTACTTGTTCACATTCAACTTTATGCACGTGGCAAAATAAAACAAAACGGGGTCCAGGCATCCAGGAAAAAATACTTTGGCAATTCTGCCTGCCGTTGCACCCAATGTGTTTTCACCAAATGCAATTTTGGCTTTAGACACAATCCCCAGAACAGAACCTGCGTAAGTTGCGAGCATACTGTACGGTTAGGAAGGCATTATATATACAAAGAATGCAAGGCTGTTGTCACCCTGCAGTTTGCTTGGCTGCCACTGGGGGCGCTGCTAGCTGCAGTGTTACAATGGACTCCTGAGAGCTGCTTTGCGAAATAACCTTTTTTTCTGGGGTGGGGGGAGGCGTTTCAAGGCTTGTGACCCCCGTCCCCCGTCCTGCTTCCTCATTCCCATGCTGTTCCCACAGAGCGACCCCTGGAAAACCTACATCCCCAAAGGCACCACTGTCACCCGAAAGAAGACCTTCAAGGAGATTGCCAAGTAGGTCCTTGCGGGGGGAGGAAGTGGGTCGCATCTTGGAGGGGGGGAGTGCAGGGAGTGGGTCATTCCATCAGCACAAAGGGCTCTCAGCCGTGCCAAGGAATAAGAATTGTAGAGTGGCAAGGGAGCCCCAAGGGTCATCTAGCCCAACCCCCTGCAATGTGGGAAGCACTGTTTCTTGAGAGCTCTGAGGCAGGACTAGGGTGGGGGTGGGCAGCAGCTTGGGGGGGCACACAATTCCAAGCCCTCCTCTGAAGAAACAGGGGCAGGAACTTGCTTCTAGCACCTCCTCAGAAATCTTCCTGGATGCTTTGAATGTCCAGAGCATGTGCAGAGAGCAGCATGGCTCCGGAAGAGGCCATCCCTGGCCCAGATGCCTTGGGACATGTTCAGGGGCAAGATACCTCTCAGCAGCAGCACAGGGAGCTTTTGCGACTGGGCCCTCAGACGAATAGTGCAAATAAGTACAAGCCAGGAGGGCGATGAGCCATTGAGGGCTGTGGCTTAGGGGGCAGGACATCTGCTTGGCATGCAGAAGCTCCCAGGTTTGAGCCCTGCTGGCATCTCCAGGTCACTGGGAAAGGCTCCCCTGCTCAAATCCTGGAGAGCCTCTGCAGGCAGTCACAGTAGGCAGTCTGTTTTTTTATACTGTGAACTCCCTGAGATCTGGGGATGAAGCGTGGGACACAAACTTAATAGAATAATCCAATCAATCAATCAATCAGTCAGTCAATCAATCAATCAATCAATCAATCGTGCTGTTCTGCTTGGCTCTGCATCCCCAGCAGCCTGTCCAGGCCTGGGCAGAGTTGGCCTTGGGGAAGTTGCCCCCTTCCTTCCGCACGCCGTCCTGCCTGGGGAAAGTGGGCTGGGCTGAGTCCTCCTGTCCTGCTCTCTCCCCCCCCTCCTGCAGAGCGGTCAAGATCTCAGCCAAGTTGATGGGCCACGTGATGGCCAAGCGGGTCAAGGCCACGATCCTGTACGCCTCTGAGACGGGGAAGTCGCAGGCCTACGCCCTGAAGCTGAAGCAGCTCTTCAAGGGCTCCTTTGCCCCCCAGGTGGGCCCAGCGCATGGCGGGGGGGGGGGTCAGCAGCTGGGGTGGGTGCTCACTGCTCCTTTGCCTCATGATGCCCACAGAGCACATGAAGCGAGGCGACACTCCCCCCCCAGGTGGCAAGGAGTTCCCCAGGCGAAGTGTGCCAGCAGTGGCGTGTTTCTTGCCCCGTGATTGGCAAGGCTCATGGTGGAACTGGAGTGTGTAATAGCAAAAAAGAAATTAGATATAATTTGTCTCCAAGAGACACATATTGCAAAAAAGCACTTCCATTGAAGGCAATAATTCACTTTGGGTGGGTGGGGGCCAAGGTCAACCTTAAGAACGTAAGAAGCGTCTTGCTGGATCAGGCAGTGGCCCCCCTGGTCCAGCCTCCTGGTCTCACAGTGACCAAATACCCCGAGAACCTAGGAATCAAGATAGACTGCCTCTGGCGCTGGAGGTTTCACCCCGGAGGGTCCATAAGAAGAGAAGAGCCCGGCCAAAGGGTCCCCACCTGGTGCAGCATCCTGTTCTCACAGGGCCCCCAAAGTGAAACCCAAAGCAGGATCAAGCCCAGGAATACGACTTAACATTATTACTTATTATTATTTTGCACCGTGTGTGCAGGAGCCCCCCGCCCCAATCCAGCCCTGTTCCCAGCAGTTGATGCTTGGCGCATCGCTGTCTCCAGATGCAGCAGGCAGAGCAGAGCCCTCCTGGCTCCAGGTCTCCAGCGAGCTCACAAGCTGCCCCTTGGGGGGCAACAGAGGGTGGAAGCATTTGAGGGGCCCCCTCACCCTCCTGACCCCCCTGGCGCTTCCCGGCAGGTGGTCTGCATGGACGAATACGACGTCGTTTCCCTGGAGCACGAGACCCTCGTCCTGGTGGTGACCAGCACCTTTGGCAACGGAGACCCCCCCGAGAATGGCGAGGTGACGCTGGCTTCTCCCCCTTTTCCCCGAGACTCCCAAGTGGGGCTGAGAGTCCAAAGCTCTGCCCGGGGGGGGCAGCCTCCCTCCACCTGGCACCCTTGGCATGTACTGGAACCCAAATCAGATCCGTTGGGTGGTGGGTTGGGCTGTCACCTATCAGGGATTCTCTCACTGCAATTCCTGCATTGGGGGGGGCGCTGGGAGTGTAAACGATCATCAGACTTTGAAAAGCTGGTGTCTCCGGATAAAATGCCTTTGTTCTGTTGAATAAATAAAACTAAGTGGTTTTAATTGGATTTTGAATAGATGTGCAATTAATTGTGCCTCTTCTGAATTTTATCATGCTGTTCTGCAAACCGCTGCTCTGATTTAAGTCTTTTTTGTAGGGCGGGGGGGGGCGCACTGGGGATGAGCTGAGGACCTGGGATAGCTCCATCTGTAGAGCAGCAGACTCTTCATCTCAGGGTCACGCGTTTGAGTCCCCCATTGAGGCAAAAGACTCCTGCATTGCAGGGGGTTGGACTGGATGACCTTCAGGGTCCCTTCCAACTCTAGGGATGGGTGGTGGCCTCCCAAAAATTGGGGTCCCACTCAGTGCTGGGCTGACTTAGGTCTGGTCTGCTCCCCCTGAAGTGATTTGACATTAAAGGCATGTATACAAAAGCAATTTCAAATGCAGAACATACAGGCTGAGATAAAAATCTCCATTTAGAATCATAGAGTTGGCCGGGATCCCCAAAGGTCCTCTAGTCCAACGCGCTGTGATGCAGGAAGCAGAGCTTGAAAAATCCCTGATCGATGGGCACTCAGCCTCTGCTGAAACCCCCCCCCCCCCCGTGAGGTTTTGAAAAGGCAGTGGAAATGGTGCCCTCATGGTCCACTTCAGGCCTGGGGCTGATGGACGCCCTTTTCAGTGGGTTGTGGGAGGGGGGAATTGGGTTTGTGGTTGTTTTTACTACATAGTTTGTGGTCATTTATGGTGGGAGCTATACAAATGTAGTAGTAGTAGTAGCAAGAACAACAACAACGATAATAATAGATGAGCTGGTCCTTCTCAGATTGTCTCTCTCATGAGCAGAGACTGGAATTTGTGCACAATTATTGTACTTCTGAACATCTGCTCAACTGTTCTCCTTTTCACCACTGTTGCACCTCCCCTATCTGAGCAGAATTGAGCCCTGGCCCCTCTTCTGAACCGCCTTGAGACCTTCGAGTTTGGGCGGTATAGAAATTCAGTCAATGATAAAGACCATCTGCTTGGCTTGGTCCTCACTTGGTTGCCTCCCTGCCTTTCTCTCTCCCCGCAGAGATTTGCCCGCGCCTTGATGGAGATGTCCTGCCCTTACCTTGCAGACGCTGAGCCTGAGCTACAAAAGTAAGTCCTACCCAGAGGAAGCTCCGCTTTCCTCCTTTGCCTCTTCCTCTCCTGCGGATCCAGACCCTCCTACCCACAATCTCGCTCTGCCTGTTTCCTATCTTGCAGTTTATTTAGAGGAAGCAACTTGGAGGCGGTTGTGACTTTGCAGGCGCACTCCGAGTCTCGGAGGTTACAGTGGCAGGTTGGCAAAGGGTGCCTCTGCCCGTCTTGTCTTGTGGATCTGCCAGGATTTGGCTGCCCTCTCTGCCCGGCAAGAGAGTCGAAGGGTCTTCCAGACCTTCAGGCTTTGCTCCCGGCCTCTGGATGTCTCTTTTCTTTAAGCTGAAAGCTGCCTCTTTGACCTCCCTCCTCCCCACCCACGACCTCGACTTGGTCTCTTTCTGCCTGGAGGAAAGGGCACCCCTTCCTTTGATGCCTGCCCTCATTAGTGTCATAATCTACGGAGCTAATTAACTTTGCTGCCCACGGGGGAAGCGGCTCTGATTGGCGCCTGGACCCGGGTATGGGATGAGGCCGGTGCATCAAGCTGCCAGGGAACATCGCAGATGAAAGGCACTTTGGCCTCACCCTGCCTCTCTCTGCTGCCCCCCCCCCCAAGACAGAGCATCCTCTGTGCAGCTGGTCCCAGGTCCTGACTTGCCACCAGCTGAAAGCGCCTCTTGGCCCCAAGGGAGGGCTGGGGGGCCCCTGAAGCCAGAGTGATCTCTGTCCCTGGATGCGTAAGAAAAGCCTGCAGGATCAGGCCAGAGGAGGCCCATCTAGTCCAGCATCCTCTTCTACCAGTGATGAGGAGGCAAGAATGATGCCTGTCAGCTTTGACACCTCCCTGGAAAGAAAAGGAGAGAGCAGTGCTTAGGGGGCCCATTGTCGTGCCCAATGCAAGGTGGTTCTTTTATTTTTTATTTTTAAATAATTTTTATTAAAGTTTTAAACAAAGAAAAAAGAAAAGCAACACACAAGAAAAAACAATACAAAATTTAACAATAAAAACACAAAACATAACAATTAAAAACCAACTCTCTTTTCCATTCCCAATTTTAAATTACTTATTTTCTGGACTTCCTCATACCTCCCTCTTTTGTATTCCAATCTACATTATTTGTCCAGCAGTTTCTTTTCCACTTTTTTAAAACCCAATCTTTAGTTTAATAAGATATTAAAATATATAACTTCAACTTTTTTAAGCCTAATCCTTGTTCTTAATGTCATATACCTTTAAATTTTTCCCTTTTATTATCAAATTTCCATTTCTTTAAACATCTTTAATCTTGATCTTTAATCTTAATTTATCCTTAACTTTAACCTGTACAGCTGGAAACCACTTATTTTCAATCCAACATCATTCTAACATTCCTTAATTTTGCAGTGTTTCTGAAGATAGTCTTTGAATTTCTTCCAGTCTTCCTCCACCGACTCTTCTCCCTGGTCACGGATTCTACCAGTCATTTCCGCCAATTCCATATAGTCCATAAGTTTCATCTGCCATTCCTCCAGCGTGGGAAGTTCTTGTGTCTTCCAATACTTTGCGATGAGTATTCTTGCTGCTGTTGTTGCATATATAAAGAAAGTTCTATCCTTTTTTAACACCGTTTGGCCCACTATGCCCAGGAGAAAGGCCTCTGGTTTCTTAGGAAAGGTATACTTAAATACCTTTTTTAATTCATTATATATCTTTTCCCAGAAAGCCTTAATCTTTGGGCACGTCCACCAAAGGTGAAAAAATGTACCTTCAGTTTCTTTACATTTCCAACATTTGTTATCGGGCAAGTGATAAATTTTCGCAAGCTTGACTGGGGTTATGTACCACCTGTATATCATTTTCATAATATTCTCTCTTAAGGCATTACATGCCGTAAATTTCATACCTGTGGTCCATAACTGTTCCCAGTCAGCAAACATAATGTTATGTCCAACGTCCTGTGCCCATTTAATCATAGCCGATTTTACCGTTTCATCTTGAGTATTCCATTTCAGCAGCAAGTTATACATTCTTGACAAATTCTTAGTTTTGGGTTCTAACAATTCTGTTTCTAATTTGGATCTTTCCACCTGGAAGCCAATTTTCCTGTCCAATTTAAATGCCTCCATTATCTGATAATAATGAAGCCAGTCTCGCACTTTGTTTTTTAGTTTTTCAAAACTCTGCAATTTCAGTCTATCTCCGTCTTGTTCCAAAATTTCCCAATATTTCGGCCATTTGACCTCCATATTGACCTTTTTCAAGGCTTTCGCTTCCATTGGTGACAGCCACCTTGGGGTTTTATTTTCTAACAAATCCTTATATCTTAACCAAACATTAAATAGCGCTTTCCTAACAATGTGATTTTTAAATGCTTTATGTGCTTTGACCTTATCATACCATAAATATGCATGCCATCCAAATACATTATTAAAACCTTCCAAATCCAAAATGTCAGTGTTTTCAAGAAGTAGCCATTCTTTCAACCAGCAAAAAGCTGCTGATTCATAATAAAGTTTAAGGTCTGGCAGGGCAAATCCACCTCTTTCCTTTGCATCTGTTAGTATTTTAAATTTTATTCTAGGCTTCTTGCCCTGCCAGACAAATTTAGAGATATCTTTCTGCCACCTCTTGAAACAATCCATTTTGTCCACAATCTGCAAAGTTTGAAACAAGAACAACATTCTAGGCAATACATTCATCTTTATCGCAGCAATACGGCCTAGCAGTGAAAGCTTCAAATTTGACCAAATTTCTAAATCTTTTTTCACTTCTGACCAACATTTTTCATAATTATCTTTAAATAGATTCCCATTTTTTGCTGTCATGTTAATCCCCAGGTATTTAACTTTCTTGACCACTGTTAAACCTGTCTCATTCTGAAACCTCTCTCTTTCAAACGGTGTTAAATTTTTCTCTAAAACCTTGGTTTTTGATTTGTTCAATTTGAATCCTGCCACTTGACCAAATTCTTGAATCAGTTCTAAAACCCTTTTTGTACTAGATTCTGGCTCCTGTAACGTCAATACTAAGTCATCTGCGAATGCTCTCAATTTATAATGTTTAATTCCGACCTGTATACCTTTAACCATCTGGTCCCTTCTAATCATATTCAGCAGAACCTCCAGGACCGAAATAAAGAGAAGTGGGGAAATTGGGCAACCTTGTCGTGTCCCTTTTTCAATTTTAAGTTCTTCTGTAACAACATTATTTACAATTAGTTTAGCCTTTTGTTCTGAATAAATTGCACTTATACCATTCTCAAAACCTTGGCCTACCCCCATACCCTGTAGATTCTTCTTCATAAAATTCCAAGAAATATTGTCAAAGGCTTTCTCCGCGTCTACAAATATCAATACTGCTTTAGTGTTAATATTCACTTCTAGTTTTTCCAAAATATCAATTATATTCCTCAAATTATCAGACAAATGTCTTCCTGGGAGAAAGCCCGCTTGGTCTTTATGAATCTCTTCCAACAGCACCTTCTTAAATCTCTTCGCCAAAATATCTGCAAAAATTTTATAATCCACATTAAGTAATGATATAGGGCGGTAGTTCTTAAGTTGTGTCTTTTCAGTCTCTGTTTTTGGTACAAGTGTAATATACGCTTCTTTCCACGACTCTGGTGCCCTCAAGGTGGTTCTTTTAAAATTAGATTCAGAAGCAATACAAACACAAGTGAGTGAGAAGATTAAAGATTTTATTCTAAACAGCAAGCATTATATACATTACTAAGCAGCACTTTGATCTGCCACTGGGAAGCCCTCAAGAAGTGGCAAAGTGACCTCCAGGCAGTCTCCAGTTTTTGGCACGACCCCCCGGCCATGGGTTCACGCAGGAGTTTCTCAGAACTATGCCCCCAGACCATCTGATTTATAGATAGCTAACTTGTTATCTTATAACTTATAGATAACTTATAGATAGCTAACTAGGGACGCGGGTGGCGCTGTGGTCTAAACCACAGAGCCTAGGACTTGCTGATCGGAAGGTCGGCGGTTCGAATCCCCGTGACAGGGTGAGCTCCCGTTGCTCGGCTCCTGCTCCTGCCAACCTAGCAGTTCAAAATCATGTCAAAGTGCAAGTAGATAAATAGGTATCGCTCCGGCGGGAAGGTAAACGGCGTTTCCGTGCGCTGCTCTGGTTCGCCAGAAGTGGCTTAGTCCTGCTGGCCACATGACCCGGAAGCTGTACGCCGGCTCCCTTGGCCAGTAAAGCGAGATGAGCACCGCAACCCCAGAGTCGGTCACGACTGAACCTAATGGTCAGGGTCCCTTTACCTTTACCTAACTTGTTAGCCTCCATGCCTTGCCTGACTAGCTCGTGCAGATTATTAATTAGCTATCCCCCTCTTCCAGTACCGCCCATTCCTCCAAACAATGTCTAACACCCTGCGTCATCACTTCCTTCCAGCAAATTCAAGGCTGTTCTCAGGCATCAAAGAGCAGAACAAGAGAGAGGGAGGGGAAGGAAACAGAGGCAGGAAGAGATGACCATGCTAGATCACTGTTTCCTCAAAGTACAGTGGACCCTCTGGATACGGATTTAATTCGTTCTGGGGGTCCGTGTGCACCCCAAAAAAACCGTAACCAGAGGCGCCACTTCTGTGCACGTGAGCTGCGCGCAGAGTGCTTTGCGCATCTACAAGCAGCGAAACCCGGAAAAATACTTCTGGGTTTGCTGCTTTCGCAGCCCAAAAATTATGTATCCAGAGAGATACATAAGCTGAGGGTCCACTGTACAAATATCTTCCGGAAAAGATTGCCCATATACCCATCTAATCAGAGAATCATCGGCTGGTCCACTCGATGCCCCCAAGGGAAACCTGCGAGTAGGACGCGAGTGCGAGAGCAGCCCCTCTCCTCCCAGGGTTTCCAGCAACTGGGCTTCAGAATCGTCTGTGAAGGCAGACCCGGGGGGGGGGGGCTGGGGGGCAGCTGGTGGTGGCGCTTGCTGCCCCTTCTCCTCTCTCTTCCTGCAGGAGCTACAAGATGCGCTTCAACAGCATCTCTCAATCCGACGCGTCAGTAGCTGCGTGGAAGACCAAGAGGAGGGCGTCCAGCAACACGGACAGCGCAGGCGCCCTGGGGACCCTCCGGTAAGGCGCCCAGGAAGGAGGGAGGGTCAGATCCTGCTTCCTCAAAGAGCAGAGCCCTGCAGGCAGGGATCCTGCTTCTGGGGCAGGATGCACAGAGGAAGGCAGCTTCCACGGAGGCGCTTAGGGGGCAGCAGCCATGCCTTGCCCAGGCCCCCACCAGCCATCTCCCTGCACCTTCATCAGGGCAGCAGCCCAGCAATGGCACAAATGCCCAGCTGGGCAGCAGAACCTCCTTGTTGGTGGGAGCCATTGCAAAGGCCAGGATCTTCCTTGGCAAAACCTGCATTTTCCTCCTCCTCCTCCTTGGCAGAAGCCAAGCCATCTTCTCCCCCCCCCCCCCGCCCACCTTGTCCCTCCCCAGCCCTTGAGGTGCAGATGTACCAAATGCCTCTGACCCTCTAGCCAGGCTGGCCAGAAGCCCCCTCCTCCGCTTGCCCTCTGAGCTGAAGCCCAGCCCCACTTCTCAGGGCCGCGCCTGGGCGTCCGTCTCCTTGGGCGTCATTTTGTGCTGAAATGCCGGGAAGCTGAGCGACAAAAGGACTTCACAGCCGCAGGAGGGCTGGTGCTGAGCTGAGCACAGGGAAATCGATATTGTCGTGACCGGCTTTTAATGGGCCGAGTTCAGGAGGTCCAGACCAAACTTTAATTCAATACAGGCCATATTAAAATTTAACAGTTGTTTTGTTTTATTGGACCATTCTTTCCCCTAAGCTCTTGGGACAGAGCAAGTTTACTGGCTGTTTATTAGTGGGAGGAGGAGCCAAATTAATGAAAATTGGAAAGAAAAAGGCCGTGTGGGTTTTGAAACTGAGCGAGATTGGGCCAAAAGGCTGCCAGGGGAGCTCAGCCCATTCGGAAGAACTTTCTTGCAGTAAAAGCTGCTGGGTGGTGGGATGGGCTCCCTTGGAAGACGGAGGGCTGTCCTTCACTGGAGATTCTTAAGCAGAGATTGATCTTGAACTGTGGTTCCTGCATTGGGGGGGCTGGACTAGATGAGCCTTGGGGGTCCCTTCCAACTCTACCTTCTAGGATTCTGGGACTTGCTTAACAGAGTCCCGCTGAGCTGCAGACTCCTTCTGGCTGGCCTTGGAGGTGCCCAGCTGGCAAAGGGCCTCTTGACTCCTGAGGGAGGGGGCAGAGCCTGGCACCCCACCCTCCCCCCTCCCCCTGCCTGTCTCCTCCTCCTCCTTTCCAGGTTTGCCGTCTTTGGGCTGGGCTCCCGGGCCTACCTGCACTTCTGTGCCTTTGCCCACGCCGTGGACACGCGCCTGGAGGAGCTGGGGGGCGAGCGGATCCTGCCCATGGGCGAGGGGGACGAGCTCTGCGGCCAGGAGGAGTCCTTCCGCACCTGGGCCATGGACGTCTTCAAGGTGGCCGCCCTGCAAGGGGGCGTTGTGTGTATGGGGGGGCGCTTTGGGAGTCAAGAGCAACAATCTGCAATGTAGAGGGTGTGTGTGTGTGTGTGTGTGTGTGTGTGAGAGAGAGAGAGAGAGAGAGAGGCAGGAAGCAGATTTTCCTACTCTGGAGTAAGCTGCTTGAGGCTCCAAAGGGGTATTTTATTTATCATGAAATGTATATGCCTCTTGAATTGTTTAAAAAACCAAAACCCCAAAAGACCAAAAATGAAAACCTCAAAGATAAAACCACAATTTATTTTGCAAAACTTTGAAAAAAATAATAATTTATTTTTTATACCCTGCCCATCTGGCTGGGTTTCCCCAGCCACTCTGAGCAGCTTCCCAAAAAAAATACTAAAAGCACAATAAAACATCAAAAACTTCCCTAAATAGGGCTGCCTTCAGATGTCTTCTAAAAGTCAGATAGTTGTTTATTACCTTAACATCTGGAGGGAGAGCATTCCATAGAGAGGGTGCTGCTACCGAGAAGGCCCTCTGCCTGGCTCCCTGTAACCTCACTTCTCACACTAAAATATAAAGCACTAAAACAGATTAAAATTAGCGTCTGGAAAGGTTTGTCTAAACAAGACCATATTTAAATAACTTCCCCGGATGGTCACTGCGGCCCGAGAGCAGCCCGATTGTCGTGATCATTTAACAGGCCAGCTTTATTCTTTGTGGAAATCCTGACTGGGTCTCCAGCCGGCTGCCCTTCCACGTTGCCCCAGACAAATCCAGGAGGCGGGGGCTCTGGGGGCTCCTTGCCAAGATGGCTGAGCTCTGTCTGTCTCTCCAGTCGGAGGCAGCAGGGCTTCTGAAGGGCAGTTGCTGGAAAGCGCAGGAGGGGAGAGTTGCTCTTGGGTTCGAATCCTGCTTGCAGGTTTCCCACCTGTTTGGCCACTGAGGGAAGTGGAGGCTGGACCAGGTGGGCCATGGGCCTGATCCAGCCCCCCCAGGGATCTTCTCATGTCCTGCGCCACAATCCCTTTTTGCTGTGTGTGTGGATGGACAGGGAGGGAGGAGGGTGCCTCTTTGGGGACTGCTGGAAAGCACTGACCTTTTGGATATATTGAGTTGCTAGAGATGCCCCCTCCCCTCCTGCAAGCCCCTCCCCTTTTGCAAGCCCCTCCCCTCTTGCAAGCCCCTCCCCTCTTGCAAGCCCCTCCCCTTTTGCAAGCCCCTCCCCTTTTGCAAGCCCCTCCCCTCTCAGCTCCTCCTTGGAGGGGCTCTTGCAGGTTGAATGGATGCTGAGCTTTGCTGGCCTGGAGTGTGGGGTGCTGGTGCCACCTGGTGGTCAGCTGGGGAATGGCACTGCCTGCTTGCTTGCTTGCTCTGGGGTCTCCCTTGGCTGGGGTGGAAGCCCCTGTCCCTCCATGTTGAGCAGAGGGAGAAGGTGCACCATCCCTGCCAGCCCCACAGCAATGTTCCTCTTCCCCACCTTCCCAAGTGGGCAGCTGTGTCCTGCATCCCTTGGGGTCCCTCCCAGCCCCACGATCCTGCGCCCTCCTCAGAGTCCCCAGAGAGCGAGTCCTCCCTCCCTCCTGACCCTCGTCTCCCCACAGGCCGCCTGTGACACTTTCTGCGTGGACTCCCAAGTGGTCGGCACAGAGGTCTTCAACAGCCCCTGTCACTGGAAGCGCAGTCGCTTCCGCCTGGTGGTTCACCCAGCGGCCCTGGACCTCCTGCCAGGTACGTGTCGGGCGGTGGATCATGGCCTTCTGCTGCGCCCAGCGGATGCCCTCCTGCTGGTGCTCTGCCCAGGGACCAGCCCTGCCCTCGCTTACCCCAAAGATTGTGCATCTTCCCCTCCGCTGACCCTTGTGGAAGCAGAATGCCGGGTCTGGGGTCTGCGCCTGAGACATATCTGCATCTTGTAGATCACCCATTAGTGTAATAAAAAAAAAGCCAACAGGAAAGTGGCAGAAAAGGGGGCATGTGGAAGGTTTTTGACCAGCAACGTAGTTTTCCCAGCAGAGCTAATTTTGGGGGGCATCTTACTAACCAGAATGCGATGACTTGCACATCCCCATCAAAGCTGTGAAGCCTTGTATGCAAGCAGAACGCCCTGGCGGGGGGCATCAGAAGAGCTTAGCTGGGGAGGGGGTTCTTCTCCAATGCAATTGCCTTGAAGCTAAGGCCTGGCTTTTCTTCCACACCCCAGAGAAGCCCCCTTACTTTGGGCTCTGTCCCCCTCCCCCCATGCCGGGGGGGGGGGGCATTGATAATATGCCAGCCTAAGCAAGGACAAAACTTGGCACCACTTGCGAAATGTTTCTTATTTTCTCAATAATTGCTTCCGGTACAGTAGCTTTCTTATGGATTCTCTCATTGGGTACCCATATAAATTAAGGTGGTGGTTGTTGCTACTATTATTATTTTGCACTCCCTTGGCTCAGCACCCTGTGGCAATGCCTGTGCCCCCACCCAAGGGGTCCTGAGGGGCCCTCCAAGGAGAGGTGTGGGGCTGACAGGAGCCACAAGCCCAGAAACCCTGTGAGGAGGTGGGGCAAGTTGTTCCATCACGTGGGGCAGGGAGGCACATCCTCAGAGGCCCCACTTTCGGGTTTCTTTGCATGGGCTCCACATTTTGCTTCCTTGTCCCCCACAGAGACCTTTCTCCCTGCTCCACTGCCAAATTTGGAAAAGCCAAGCTTGAAACATCTCCCTGCCTCCACCTTGACCCTTTGAGTTTCTCCCCCTTCAGGCCTGACCCTTGTCCACAAGCGCAATGTCGTTCCGTCCCACATCCTCTCCGTCAAGAACCTGCAGAGCCCAGAATCCAGGTGAGAGTCAAACCAGGACGGCTGGCACTCATCCCAATTTGGCGGGCGCTTCTCCCTCTTGCAGCCCCCAGCCAAGGGGGCCTGATTTCCACCAGCATTTGGGGTTGGGGGTTCCTGGCTGCCTTGTGCCCAGGCCACTGCCTTCCTGCTGCCCCCCCTCCCCCCAGGGCTGACCGCTCTTCTCCTTTCCCCCATTGCAGCCGCTCCACCATCCTGGTGCAGCTGCAGACGGGGGACCAGCCAGAGCTGGCCTACCAGCCGGGGGACCACGTGGGCATCTTCCCCGCCAACAACGCGGAGCTGGTGGATGCCATCCTGCAGCGAGTGGAGGACCCGCCCCCTGCCAACGAGGCCGTCACCGTGGAAACCTTGGAGGCGGGAGAGAGTGAGTGGCCACCTGTGCCCAGACGGGCCTGGCCAATGCCGAATGGGGAAGCCCTCCAGGCCAGGCCCAGCCGTGGGGTGGGCATTGTGGGGCAAAGAAGGGGGCCCTCTCCTAGGGCCCAGACCAGGGTGCTACCTTTCCAGTCCTGCATCTTTTTATACTGCAGTTGCTCTGCTTTATTTCTGGCTGTGTTTTCACTGGGCACACACACACACACACACACACACACGAAAGATTGAGAATTAAATCTGTCAATTAAGATATAAACCTCCTGTTCCACATGTGTGGGAGAAATACGAGAGTAAACAGGCTGTGAAGCCCTTTTAGCAAAGAAAAAACACTTAGGCGCTTTGCAGTTTACTGGAAGCTGGGAATTAGTCAAATACACCTTTTGGTCCCTGTTTATTTGTGGTCTGCTGACCTTTCCCCTCTTTGTCCCCATTGCTAAAAGCGAAGCACAGATTTTTGTAAGATAGACAAAAAGGTTTACTTACATTTCAACGCAGGCAGCAAATACACCCCACTCCGCTGGCCACCTTCCAGCTTGTCAGTGCCCTTCTTAAACTGTGGTGCCCAGAGCTGGACATGGGACCCGAGGCTGGCCACTGTGGACTAGTCGGGCCCTTGGCCTGATCCTGCAGGCTCTCCTTAGGGTTTTTAGAAGTGTCTAGATGAGCCAGTATGGGCTCACCAGTAATGACTGATACTTTGTCAATGCTGCAGCTCCTCTTTGCAGACAAATGCTTGGGTGGCTGCAGTGAGCAAACTGGATTGATCTCCTTGAGGGGCCCTGCAGGTGGATGCTGGCTCCTCCCCCTCCCCCTCCCGGCACACACCTTTCTCCGCTGTTGGATGCCCACCTGTCCTGGATGTTTTAGCTGTGATTCCTGCCTTGCAGGGGGTTGGCCTAGATGACCCTTGGGGGTCCCTTCCAACTCCACCATTCTACCGTTCGGTGGTGGTGAAGCCTGACTAAAAGCCTTTTGAGCTGCTTGGCAGCTGGAAGTTCCTGCGGCCGCTGAGTCTCTCCCTCCTGCTTCTCCTCCTCAGGCCCAAAGCGCTTGTGGGTCCCCAGCCCCCGCCTGCCCCCCTGCACGCTGCGCCAGGCGCTCACCTTCTTCCTGGACCTCACGACGCCCCCCAGCGCCCAGCTGCTCCAGATCTTGTCCACGCTGGCAGAACACCCGGCCGAGAGGGAGAAGCTGCAGCGGCTGGGAGAGGTAGGGGGCTGCGTAAGAGGGGTGGAAATAGGTATTCTTCCCCTCCCACCACACGACCTTGAAGCTGGGGGGTTGTGCGTTATGGACCCCTTTATCTCTAACACACACACAGAGCCCACCCTGCTTAGCTCGCCTCCTGTGTCTCAGATGCGCCAGCCTGCGGAACTCCCTCCCACCTGAGATTAGACACCCTCCCCATGACTAAGGCACATGACGAAGACTTTCTTGTTCCAGCGGGTGTCTTAACCTACCATATTTTTCGCTCTGTAAGACTCACCAGACCATAAGACGCACCTAGTTTTTGGAGGAGGAAAACAAGAAGAAAAAAAATCCTGAATCCCAGAAGCCAGAACAGCAAGAGGGATTTTGCTGTCCTGGCTTCTGGCTTAGCGGTGCGAAGCCTCTCCCGGGCAGCAGGAGGAAGGCTCCCCCAAGAGCTGCGCTCCCTTTAAAGAGCACGCGGAGCGTTTGTGCTGCTCTTGGGGGCTTTCCCCCGAGGGGAAAAGCCCCCAAGAGCCGCACACATGCTTCACGCGGCTCTTTAAAGGGAGCGCTGAGCAGAGCCTCCCGCCTGCACTCACTCTATAGGATGCACACACATTTCCCCTTACTTTTTAGGAGGGGAAAAGTGTGTCTTATAGAGCGAAAAATGCGGTATTTCATTTCCACCCCACCTATTCCTACAAGGAGCTCAAGGGGGCAGACAGGGCTGTTCTCCCCATCCCCACTTCATCCCCGCCACAACCCTGAGAGGGAGGCAGAGACTGGCCTAAGGTCACCCAGGGAGCTTCACGGCTGAGCGGGGGGTGGGATTTGAACCTGGTCTCTCCCAGGCCTGACACTCTAACCGCTAAGCACCACTGCCTCTCCCTGCCCTCCTTGGGCTTGGGGCTGGGCTCCTCCTTTTCCACCTCTGCTCTTGCCCCCGCAGGACTCCCTCCTGTACGAGGAGTGGAAGTGGTTCCGCTGCCCCACCCTGGAGGAGGTGCTGGAGGAGTTTCCCTCGGTGCCGCTGCCGCCCTCGCTGCTCCTCACCCAGCTGCCCCTGCTCAAGCCACGCTACTACTCCCTCAGCTCAGCGCCCAGCGCCCACCCGGGGGAGATGCACCTCACCGTGGCCGTGCTCAACTACCACAGCCAGAGTGAGTATTTTTTTGGGGGGGTTGGGCTAGATGGCCTTTGGGGTCCCTTCCAACTCTGCAATCTTGTGATTCTAAGGGGACAGTCGGTCACAGGGGTGACCCTGGCCACCTGGGGAGGGGGGAAGGCAATCTCATTTGGGGGGGGTTGCCATCTGATGGGGGTGGGGAGAAGGACCTCCCAGGCCGCCTCTCATTTTGCTCCCCGCCTCCCCCGCTTTGCTCCACAGACGGCAAGGGGCCCCTTCACTTTGGCGTCTGTTCCACGTGGCTGTCAAAGCTGGCGCCTGGCGAGATGGTGCCGGTTTTCGTCCGAGGGTAAGGGGTCTTGGGGGGGGGTTGGGCTTGGACCTTGAAGGAGCAGCTCTATCCAAAGGTTCCCTCTGGCCTTAGCAAGGCGTCCCAGAGGAAGGGAGCCAAACTCCCCACCTGCTTTCCCAGAGAAAGAGGCACACGCGGTTGAGCCGCCAGAAAAGAATGTCTCTCCTGCTCTTGTGGACGTCCCACAAAGCTCATGTTGGAAGAAAGCACTTCTTCACATGTTACACCCACAACACAGAGTCGGACTGTGGAACTCCCTCCCCCAACCTTTCTCCTCCTCCTCCTCCATGAATTTTTCCAATCCTCTACCTGCCCGCGGACTGTCTTGCCAGAGTGGTGCATGCTCTAGTTATCTCCCGCTTGGACTACTGCAATGGGCTCTACGTGGGGCTCCCTTTGAAGGTGACCCGGAAACTACAACTAATCCAGAATGTGGCAGCTAGACTGTTGACTGGGAGCGGCCGCCGAGACCACATAACACATAACACTGGTCTTGAAAGGCCTACACTGGCTCCCAGTATGTTTCCGAGCACAAGTCAGTGTTGGTGCTGACCTTGAAAGCCCTAAATGGCCTCCATCCAGTATATCTGAAGGAGCGTCTCCACCTCCATCATTCTGCCCGGACACTGAGGTCCAGTGCCGAGGGCCTTCTGGCGGTTCCCTTGCTGCGAGAAGCCAAGTTACAGGCAGAGGGCCTTCTCGGTAGTGGCACCCACCCCATGGAATGCCCTCCCACCAGATGTCAGAGAGAAAAATAACCACCAAACTTTTAGAAGACATCTGAAAGCAGCCCTGTTTAGGGAAGCTTTTAATGTTTAATAGGTTATTGTATTTTAGTGTTAGGTTGGAAGCCGCCGAGTGGCTGAGGAAACCCAGCCAGATGGGTGGGGTATAAATAATAAATTATTATTATTATTAAAGCCACCCAGGTTGGTGGTCATTGCTGCCCCCTGTGGCAGGGAGTTCTGCGGTCTGTTTTGCATGAAAAAGCCCTTCCTTTTTGCCTGGGCTGAATCTTCCAGTGTTCAGCTTCTGGGCTCCCCTCCTGTCACCCGCCAGGCAAGTGACTCTTGGTGTCTCTGCCTCACAGCGCCCCCAACTTCCAGCTGCCCCAGGACCCCGCAGCCCCCTGCATCCTGGTGGGGCCTGGCACCGGCATCGCCCCCTTCCGGAGCTTCTGGCAGCAGCGGCTGCACGGCCTGGAGGCTGAAGGTGGGTCAGGCGGGCCGGGGGGGCTTTGGGCTGGGGGCGGGCGGCCTTTGCCTCTCCCAGCCCTGACCCCCTCCTGCCCCACACAGGGCTCCCCCCGGGCGAGATGACGCTGGTCTTTGGCTGCCGCAGCTCCCGCCACGACCACATCTACAAGGAGGAGGTGCAGGAGGCGCAGCAGAAAGGGGTCCTCAGCCGCGTCCTCACCTGCTTCTCCCGCGACCCAGATTACCCCAAGGTAAGAATATGGGAATTGGGGGGGGGAGGAGCCCCCTGTCTCCAGCCAGGGGCCCATCTGGTCCAGCAGCCTCTTCTCACACTGCAAGAGCAGCCCTGTCCTCCTGGGAGAGGCCTCCTCAACCTCAGCCCTCCAGATGTTTCTGGCCTACAACTCCCATGATCCTTAGCTAGCAGGACCAGTGGTCAGGGATGATGGGAACTGTAGTCTCAAAACATCTGTCCTGGGGCTTCCAGCAACCGGCATTTGGAAACATGGCTGCCTCTCCTCTTTCAGAGGCATCCAGGTTGGAGACCATCCCTGCTTCCTGTGGAGGGAAGGACTTCCTTTTACCTGCCCTGAATCTTCCAACCTGCAGCTTCACTGGAAGTCTACTAGTTTTAGCATAAGAGATGGAGAAAAAATCCCTTCTGCTTTCTCCAGGCTCTGCCTAATTTTATAACTTCTCTCCTGTGGGAGGGAGTTCCACAGTTTAACTCCTCCTCCGCCCTCCAGTCTGTTCTGGGCCAGGAGGTCCAAGGCAGCCTCCACAAAACAAGGCTGGTGGCCAACGGGGACCCCTTCCGATTTGCTTTAAGTGCAAGAAAGGAGATTCTTGTGAAACACGAGGAAGACCTTTCTGGCAGTCAGAGCTGTTTGACAGCGGAACGGTTTCCCTCGGGAGATGGGGGCCTCTCCTTCCTTGGAGGTTATTAAGCAGAGGTTGGAGGGCCATCTGTTGCGGATTCTTGAGCTGTGATCCCTGCCTTGCAGCAGGCGGGACCGCTAGATGATCCCTTGGGATCCCTCCAATTCTAGAGTTCTATCATTCTCAGGCTGTTCTGTGTCAGGAAGGCTAAGGGCAGCCTCTGTAAAACCAGGCTGGCCAAGGAGGCCAGTGCAGTTCCAGCGCCCCCGCCCCCCCCCCCCAGTGAGCAGTGGAAATAATAAAAGGGGGGGCTCTGGGTAGACAGATATCAGCCACCCCCATCCAGCCTTTCCAGGCAGACTTGGGGGGTTGGGGGGACAGAAGGTGGTTCATGCCTGTGCTTTGGCAGCCCTGATCCCAGATCCCCAAGGAGCAGCTGCAATTCCTCAGCAAAGAGGGAGTGGCACTCTGCTTATGCTCAGGGGAGCACTGGTTTTCCCTCTTCCCGCAGACATATGTTCAGGACCTGCTGCGCCTGGAGCTGCCCAGCTACGTCCACGAGGTCCTTTGCCAGAGGGGGGGCCACATGTACGTCTGCGGGGATGTCACCATGGCAACGGGGGTCCTGCAGACCGTCCAACAGATCCTGGCCAAGGAGGGTGGCATGACGCTGGCGGAGGCCGGGGACAAGATCAGCGAACTCCAGGTGAGGGAGGAAGGGGAGCAGCCCCCCAGTCAGACCCCAGCGCTGGAGGCAGAGCGCAGGCAGGCTACCCAGGGCAGGGTCTTACAGGGGGTGGCCCCTTTGGGTCACAGCAAGTGCATCAGCAGCACCAAATTGTGGAGCTGCCCTCCTTCCCTGCAGCGCTGGGGGCTGGACCAATGACCATTGGGGGTCCCTTCCAACGAGGTGCCCGGGGGGGGGGAGCGTCTGCATGGGTAGGATCTGACGCTGCCTCTTTCTCTCCCAGGACCAGAACCGCTACCACGAGGACATCTTTGGCCTGACCTTCCGCACGCAAGAGGTGGCCTCGCTCATCCGCAGCCAGTCCATCTCCCAGCAGAAGCGCCAGTCCTTGCTCAGCCTCACCCCCTCCCTCTGAGACCCTCCCAGCTCCAGATCTTGCCATTAAAAGCCTTTCCCCCCTGCCCTGCTCTGGCATCCGCGCACTCCTTTCTCCAAAGAGGGGAGGGTCTTAGAAGAGCAGCTCTCCCCTCTGAGGGGGGATGCAGAGCCCAGCCAGCCTGGCCAGGCCCACCCCCCCAACAGCCTCTCCTCCTCCTCCAGGAATTGGTCCTTTTCTAAGGGCATCCCTGCCTCCAGGGAGTTCCGTCGTTTTCACACTGCGTTGCATGAACAAGTCCTTCCATTTATCGCTCCTCAATCTTCTGCCTTCCGGCCACTTCTTAAAACAGAGCGCCAAGAGCATTTTTGGAACTGCGAGGGATGTATGATGGCAGAAGCAGACAAGGTATCCAAACTCCTGTGCCCAGGATAGCCTGAAAGCCAGGCTTTCTTCCTAAAATAATTGTACCCAACTGTGGAAAATAAAGGCACCGTCTGGCAGTGTCCGCAGGTTGTAAGAATAGAGAAGCTTCTTAGCAAGAGAAGCCTTAGGCCAGAGGGGAAAGGGCATCGCAGGGTTGGACTAGATGACACTTAGGGGTCCCTTTCAACTCAACCGTTCTATGAAAGGGGACTCGGCTCTTATTTCCCTTGCCCTATAAGCCAGGAACGTACCCTGACATCACAGCTTGACACAGCCAATCGGAACCAGCTACCTGCCGCCTTCCCTGAAGAGCTGCTTGGAGCTTTCAAGGGGGAGGGAGCAGCCCCCCAATCCCACAGCCCCTCCTTCAAATCCCCCCCCCCATTGCCACAGAGGAGGAGAAAGGATTCTGTTGTCTATAGGAAGTGAATCTCTCTCGTTAGCCACATCTGTAAACATTTATTTGTCCCCAAAGGGTCCTGAGCTGGAGCCCCCTGCCCCCGGGGGCGGCTTTGCAAGGGGGGGGGGGCACAGCGCAGCTCATATAGCAGCAGAGGAAGGCAGGGAGAAGGGGGGGCATTTGGCTCCAGCCATCCTCTCAGCGACCTCAGGAACTCTATAGCTCTATGAGTAGCACCGGGCAGGGCCTGATCCGGCCCATAGCTTATTCACCCCCGCGGAGGGCACACACCCAAAGCCAGGAAGGGGGGGGGGTCCCCTTCTCCCATCAGAGTCCACAGCCAGCCAAGGGTGGGGATCAGGCGCATTCCCACTCCTGCGCTGCTCCTCTTCTGGCTGGCCACGCTCCGGGAGGTGGGGGGGGTGGAGTCCAGCAAGTCACCGCCGGCAGCCATCACCTGCAGGGGCAAAACAGGCAGGGTTAGGAGGTTGGGGGGCTGGACCCCAGGTCCCGAACCCTCCTGCAAGGCACGTAGGATGGGCCATGGGGTCAGGCCCCTCTCGTCCAGGCTCCTGTAGCCACGGGGGCCAGCCAGAGCCCTCCTCTCCTCAGCTGAGAGAGCTCCACTGGCCGAGCACGAAAGAGACTCTCAACCTCAGGGTCACGGGCAAAAGAGTCCTGCCCTGCAGGGGGTTGGGCTGGATGACCCTCGTGACCCCTTCCAACTCTGCCGCTCTAGGATTCTACGCTGATTCCTCCAGGATTTATCCGATTCCCCTTTAACGCCACCCAAGTCAGTGGCCATGACTCCCCAGGGGAAAGGTGTCTGAACAAAGCCAGCTGCCCAGAGCTGCTGACCCTCTTTCCAGACACACAGAAAAAAAGAAAAAAAAGCAAGGCGACTCTCCCCCACCATTTACTGTCCCCACCCCAGGCCTTCGCATCTCTAGCCCCATCTCTCCATCCAAAATTGCTCAGAGCAGGACCTCAGGAAGGAAGCAGCCTTGATCCCAGGAATCCTTGCCTGGTGCTGCCAGCCTCCCCTAACCCTGACACTGAGGGAATGTGGGGAGGATGCAGGGACAGGCAAGGAGGCCTTGGAGCGTGGGGCTGAGCTCTGCAGAGTCCCCCCTGAGCTCAGGTGAAGCCCCACGGAGGGAGGCTGTGGGTCAGAGAGAAGGAGGGGAAGGAGACTCACGTCAAGAGGAGGGTGGGCGATGGGAAGGGCGATGGCGGCTGCTAGCTCTTCTCCCTCTTTTGCTGCTGTGCCTGAGACGACTCTTCCTCCTCCTCTTCTTCCTCTTTCCAGCCCCCAAGGGTTAGATCCTGGCTGCGCACATGCAAAGAGGGCTTGGGGGAAGCTGCAGGGTGGAGAAGGAAGTGAGCCGGGGACCCACATGAGATTTGTATTAAATCTGTATCCCGCCCGATAGGGCGGTTCAAAACATAAGACTACAATAGAGGAAAAGCAACGTCTTTCTGCCTCTTCCTCACTCCCCCCTGGGGGCAGGTGAATATTACACGTCAGGAGCCTCAGAGAGAGTTTTGCACCTCGGCCCCCCAGGGAGGGCCACTGGCAAGCAAGTGACCCCCTAACCCCGCCTGGGGCAGGGAAAGGCAAGCAGAGGCCAGAAAGCCCTTCAGGTGGGACGGGCCATTGGGACCCAGCCCCCAGGGACTCTCAACTCGGCCATGGCTGCTTTGCCACGGAAACGGCTCTCGCCCTGGAGCCGACCAAGCCTCCTCCACGCTGGGCAACATGTTCTCTCCAGCCCCCACTAAGGGCCCCCCCCCCGAGGCATCACCTGGCTCTGCAGCCAGAACCATCGGAGGGAGGAATC
This sequence comes from Podarcis pityusensis, assembly GCF_964106645.2. NCBI lineage: Eukaryota > Metazoa > Chordata > Lepidosauria > Squamata > Lacertidae > Podarcis > Podarcis pityusensis. The sequence continues at coordinate 370,718 of NC_138037.1, read as the reverse complement.
TTGGGGGAAGCGCCCCCAGGGAATACCCCCCCCCCCGGAAGGGAAGGAAGCCCCGGCAGTGTTGCGCTTCCAGTGCCCCAGAGGGGAGGCTCACCTGCCTGCGCCAAGGGCTGCGAGGGTGAGCGTGGCGACGTCTGGTGCTGCTGCTGCTGGTGAAGCTGGAGGAGAGAGGGAAGTCAGGAGGGCGCCACAGCCTGTGAGGGGGGGCATACTGGATTCCTGGGGGATCTCACCCAGGACCAAGCCCCCTCCGCCAGGGATCCAACACAGGTGAGACCCCGGAATGCTCTGGCCCCGCCCCACCACCCAGGAGACAGAGGGAGCACAGAGCTGGAAGGGATCTCCAGGGGCCATCTAGTCCAACCCCTGCCGTGTAGGAAGACAATGCTGCTCCCCCCCCCACCACTCACCTCATGCATGTAAATGGCGTGCAGACTCATCTCGGCCGAGGCAAACTCAGAGAGCAGCACTGAGCGGCTGAGGGGCCCTGGGCGCGTCTCCGGTGGGGCAACACTGGAGGGCACAGAAAGGCAGGGACCCGTTGGCACACTGGCTGAAAGAAGCTGGGATTGGGCAGGGGGCAGCCCCCTCCTCCTCCACCAGCCCCTCTGCAGCCCAGCCCACAGGGCCCTCCCCACCAAGACCAGGCGGCTCCTTTCCGGATGGCAGAAGGAACCACTTTGGAGAGAAAGCAGAAAGGCACAGGGAGTGGAAAAGGGGGGAGAGGAAAGGAAAAGAGAAATGGGAAACGCAGCTGGCCCCCCAAGGATGAAATCAAGAGACAGGTGGACAGAGAATGGGGTGGGGAACAGCAGGGGCCCAATGGACCCCCCAGGGTCTCTTTCCAGCCCCCCACCAGCTCCCTCCTTCCCTATCTGGGAGTCAAAGCACTGGGGCCAAGCAGTCCTGGGCCTGACCTGCCACCCTTGTGCCCGGGCCCCAGACCAGCCAGGTCTCCCCTCTGCCTACCTGTCTCCGGGGAGGGTGCTGTCGCTCTGGTAGACGGCGTTCTCGCCCCGCCGGGGCAGCTGCGAGCAGGAGAGGGAGGCCAGGATGCTGGCGGCTGCACCGGCTGCGCTGCCCAGCTGCCCAAAGCGCCGCCTCTCTGCCTGGGACGCCAGACCCCCACTTCCCGCTGCCAGGACAGGGTGGGCCAGGACACTGGCCAGGAGGGCCTCCGGCTGCAGGGAGGGAGAGGCGGTTAGAGGGAGCGCCCGGAGGGGAAAGGGGGCTCAGGACCCCAGAGACGGCTCCCTCCCCCGTCCCCAGGACTCACCACGGTGCAGGGTCCCTCGTCCGACAGGAAGGAGGCGCCCAGGGGGGCCTCGGCCAAGAGGCGCTGGGCAGGGGGCGCGTGGGCCGCATCCTGCTGCACCTTCTCCTTGAGGTGCCCGATGAAGAGGGAGCTCTCGGGGGGAGGCTGCCAGCGCGGGTTGGTGATGGCGAAGTGGACCAGGGAGAGCTCCGTCTTGCCGTTCTCTGCCTGCTGGTAGATGGAGGCCTCTGTCCGGCCCTGGGACAGCCACTGGGGGGTTGGGGGGGAGAGAGCAAGTCAGGGAGGCTGTGGGCGCAGGGAAGACTCGGGGGACACGCAGGGAAGGGGGCGGCTGGGGATTCAGGAGCAAGAAAAGGAAGGACCTTCTCCCGCAGGAGGCGGGGGGCACCAACCTGTGTGGACCAAAGGCTACCAGCCACTTTGGCCCGGCTCTGCCCTCCACGGCTGGAGGCAGCAAATATTTCTGGATCCCAGTTGCTGGAAACGGCAGGATGGGAGGGGGCTCGTGGGCCTCTAGCTCAGTATGGTCTGACTCTGACTGGCAGCAGGGTGAGTGTGCCCTAGGGGAGGGGGCATCTGCTCCAACCACTGAGCCATGTACCCCCTCACGTCAGCTCACACATATTTGTAAGGGGAATAAGAATGGGCCCAAGAGGGGAATGGGAGTCCAGCAGAACTGGGGGCTTGGCTGCAGGAGAGAAGCCCAGGAGTCCTCTGCTTGGCCCTGGGCATGTCACACTCCCAGCCTCTGTTTCCCTGCCTGTAAAATGGGGCTGCTGTGTGAGACGAGAATTGCCAGTGGGTATCGTGTTATTTATTGCATTTACCTCCCCCCTTTTTCTCCAAGGAGCCTGAGGGGGCACACATGGCCCCCCCTCCCCCAGCTTAAACAACCCTGCGAAGGAGGTGAGGCTGAGAGGCAGGGACTGGCCCAAGGTCACCCAGTGAGCTCCATGGCCAACTGGGGATTGGAACCCTGGGTTCTCTCAGGTGCTAGCCTGATGCTCTAACCACTATGCCACACTGTCTCTCATGGGGGGGGGCCTCCATCCAACCCCCTGCAGCACTTCAGAATAATTCCACCCCGAAACAAGAAACTGAAATGCCTGTCCCCAAACTGGCCACACTGACTGGACGCAGGGAAGGCACCGGGTCACACGGCTGCTGGCAAACAGGCCTTAGCGCTTGAAATCTCTCCCCCCCCCCCCGGTGAGGATTGCCACCTCCAGCTCCCCCCATACCTGTGGGTTGCCATGGTTGCGGATGTCCAGCTGGGCGAAGGAGCAGATGTCCCCGACCCCCACCACCTCCACCGAGAAGTTGCGGAAGAAGTCGATGATGTCCAGGGCTTTGGCGCGAAGGGCGAAGATGAGCAGGAAGGGGGTCACAATGGGGCTCAGAAGCTCCTCCAGGATGAAGACCTGGGGGCACGGGGGGGGGGTGTCAGCGCCAGAGGTCTCCCCTCCCCAAAACCCACCCTGGCATGCGGGACGAGAGGGAGCAGAGGGGCTGCGCTAGGGGGCTCCATCCCAGGAGAGCGAAGAAGCAGAGCTGCCGGATCCTGCCCTGTCCTTCCTAATTGCGCAATGCCTTCTTCACACCGCAAGCCTGCGGGCAGCACTGCCTCCCACCCTTGCTGGGCACCCAGAGGGGCCTTCTCGGTGGGGGCTGCTCCCAGGCAACTCTGGAACTCCCTGCCAGGGGACGCCAGACAGACTCCCTCCTCGCTGTCCATTCTCTGACAGCTGAGACCTCCTGGTTCCAACGGGACTTTGGGAAAGGACTGGTGCTGGCATGTCTCTATTGCTGAGGCCTGTGCTCTTAGCACACCTTTTAAATCTTAGTTTTCATTATATTAATGATTAATTACATTTTAACAATTGCCTTTAGCTTTATGCTTCTAGCTAACGTTTTTGCTTTTAGCTAATGTCTTTCGCTATCTGTGTAAGTCGCCTTGAGTCCCGAACTATGAAAAAGACAAAATATAAAGGGATATTAAGAGCAGCTACTGATTGACTGCACGTCAGCTGCTCTGAGCGCCTTTCTGGGTGAACAGCAGGCTACAAATCCTCCAGAAATTAAAGACCTCCTGCCTCACCCCCCCCCCCGGCCCACTCACCGCCTTGTACTGGAAGAGCTGGGCCAGCTCCTCCCGCGTCTCCGCCTTGTGGGCATTGCCCTGCCAGTGGTCAGGCATGTAGTGAATGTGCGCCAGGACGCACTGCAGCAGCTGCTCTGGGCACCACACCAGGTGCTCGTCCGGGATGAAGGACCTGCGGGAGGGGGGGGGTCTCATCAGCACCCAGGAAGACCGGCCCAAACACCCTCCCCCATGAACTGGGGACATCAAGTGGGGGGGGGGGTGCTCCACACCTGGCGAAAGGAGCCTCCCCGCACCCCTCCATGACTTAATCCAGCGCTTTGGTGTCTTGGTGGATGTGTGGCGGAAGGTGGAGATTTGAAAGCAATCTGCCAGGAGCTTGAGCCGGATGACCCTTGGGGGTCCCATCTGACTTGACCAGTCTACAAAATCCTGTTACCCACTGAAAATATGGGGTTGCGCTCACCTAAACAGACCCACTGAAATTAACAGATGTGATTGTGGTCCATCCATTTCAATGGTTCTATTCTGAACAAAACGTGGCCAACTACAACCCCTGAAATACCACACGTGCGAGGAGTCAATGCGAGGAGAACCTGGGATCTGGCGAGGGATCAGTGCCAGGTGCCCCATTCCGCAGGGCAGAGGAGGCCAAACCGGAGAGAGGCCTGTCTGCTGGAGATCCTCCCTGGAGCCGGCCTTGGTTAGGACTCCCCAGGGGTAGCAGGCCTATTATGGGGCTGGGCTTTAATCTCAGGGCAGAAATCACAGCTGAAGACTCGCTGGGGTTTCCCTTTGAAGCCCAGCCCACACCTGAGACCTCGAGGGGCTCAAACTCCCAGGCTGGCCAAAGGCCACAGGGACCAGGGGAACGGGAGATGGGCTTCAGCAGCAGGAGGTGGAGGGCCGCATCAGGTGGGTCTTCCGGCCCTGGCTCTCTGGAGGGCCACATGCGCCCGCCCTCCTGACCCACCTGGCGATGGTGACGATGACTCCCAGGAGGGTGATGGCGGTGAGGATGTGCTGCACGGTGAGGACGTCCTCGTCGTAGACGGTGAGGGCGATGAGGACGGCCAGGAGGGAGCCGGCGAAGAAGCAGACGTTCCTGGCCAGCAGGGCCAGCAGGGGGCTGGCAAAGGAGTTCATGTACTTGGAGGCGGGCTTGTAGCCGCGGCTGAGGCGCGCCTGCAGCTCGTGGTCCAACTCGTTGAAGTGGCGCAGGTAGAGGCGGCCAAAGAGGGACCAGCGGCGGGCGCCCAGGCTGCCCGGCTCCCTCTTGAGCACCTCCGTGTAGCTGAAGAAGGCGTACAGCACCTGCCACACCAGGATGAAGGGGCAGAGCAGCAGGTTGGCCAGGCCCAGCAGCAGCATGCCTCGCCCCAGGCGCCGCGCCAGCTCCAGCCGGGCCCCCGCCCGCTTGTACTGGGGCTGCAGGCTCCACTTGCCCTGGAAGAGGGAGCCCGGCCCCCAGAAGAAGAGCAGCTCCAGGTTGTACTTGAGGCCCTGCGTCAGGAAGACGGCCTCGCCCAGCAGGGGCAGGCGGAAGCGCACGGGCAGCAGCGCCTTGTTCACCATGGCCACCAGGTAGTTCTTGAAGCGCAGGACGCGGTGGTGGATGTCCAGCTCGCTCAGCTCCCGCTTGTGGACGCACATCGGCTGCTCCCGCTGCAGAGAGATCAGCCGCGCCTGCACCTCCTGCCAGCTGCAGTTGCACAGCTCGTCCTGCGGGGGCGCAAGAGAGGGGGTGAGGGACACGCTTGGGGGGGGAGGAAGAGGACCCCCAGCCCCCAGGCTCTCTGTCCCTGGAGACTCAGCAGCCTCCTTCTGGGCCCACTTTTAAACACCTGACAGGCAATTAAGACCCCTCCCCAGATGGTTCTGGGTTTTTATCGCTGAAAACTGCTTTTGTATATTCTTTTCAGGACCCAGCAGAACACAAATACTTTTATAAACAGACAGGAATGGATGGATGAATAGACCTCCCTACAGGCACTCCAGCTTGCTAAAGTGGGGCGTAGGAAGTCATAGCTCCTGCTCAGCTCAGAATTAAACAGGCAGCCGCCACAGGATTAGGCCCCCCTGCTTCACATCTGATTCACAAAGGATCTCTGCTTAAGGCCATAGAGGCCACTTGGTCCAACCTCCCTCCCTCAAGGGAGAGCCAGAAATGACATCCACCCCCCCCCCCAAAAAGATCAGCCTACAGAGTGAAATCCAGAAGCTGGGAGCCAGAAGTTTTGCAGCTCCTGAGGACCCTCCCCAAAGTCAGGCCGCTGTCCCTGGGGGAGGCGAACCCCAACCTGCTCACTGGGTCCCTGACCATCAGGACCCAAAGGGGGAGAGAGGGGGAAACCCTCCTTCACCCCTCAACTCCTGCCTCCGACTCCTTATTCCACCGACAACATTGCCCCTATGGCAGCAAGGAAACACACACAGACGCTCAAGCACCAGGTGCTTAGGAGCTGTGCCCCTCACAGGAACGGCCCTGTTCAGTCAGGCAGGAGGGCAGACACCCCCCCACACACACCTTAAGGATTCGGCTATTATTTGGAAGACAGGGACTGTCCCTTTTTGCTATTGGCAGAAATGCAGGCATCCCTTGTTGCAATTAAATTCTATTTAAGCCGTGGGGCCCAGACATGCAGGAGCGATCTGGGGGGTGGGATGTCAGCAGCCTCTGGGAGCAGCCCAAGGAGGCGTCAGAGGAGAGGTAAAGGAGAGGGGGCCTCAGCAGACCCACCGGCTGCCTCCTGAGGAACAAGGGGGGGGGTCCTTGCTGCACCCATCGCCCCCTCTGTGCTGGGAGGTTTTTAATGTTAGAGGCTGCTTGCTGGCTGAGGCATCCTAGTCAGATGGGTGGCCTATAAATAACAACGTTCTTATTTTTCTTCTTGCTCACTCACTCACTCACTCACCGAGGGGATCTTGAGGGCCTTGGTGTAGAAGGTGCGGATCTCCCAGTAGCCCAAGAGGCTGCAGAGGACTTTCACCAGGCGGTAGACCCAGAAGGTGGCAGCCATCACAAGCAGGAAGATGATCCAGCCGCTGGAACGGATCCTGAGGGAGGGGAGGGGGGGACACCAGGGCCCAATCAGCCTGGCCAGGGGAGGGTCAGCCGAGGACAATGGGAGGGAGACCCCAAGCAGGACCCGGGTGCGAGACCAACACTCTCCCCTGCAGGCATGGGCAGCAGCATCCTCTGAGGTCCAGGCTGGGGAAAGGCTTAAGGCTGTTGGGGAGGGACTCCTCCCCTCCAAGCGATCTAGGCTGGGTTGCACTAGGTCGCTCCAGATTCATCAACCTGGATTAACTCCGACCCTTTCCTAAGGGGTGCGTGTGTGTGTGTGTGTGTACATACGTACATACAGGTACATAGAACCATAAAGTTGGAAGGGATCCCCAAGGGCCATCTAGTCCAACCCCCTAGAATGCAAGGGCAGCTGTGTATCTATCTATATATCATAAAAACAAAAAACCCTCAAAGCAGTTGACAAAAAGATAAAATAATAAAACCCAGAAAAGCACACAACATGCAAGAGTTAAATCATTAAAACTCACACCACCTTGTCTAAACAGGAACGTTTTCAGCAGGTGCCAAAGGGAACACTGTGAAGGCGTTTGCCTGGAGTCAAGAGGCAGGGAGTTCCATAGCATCTATCTAACTGGACCTCTCCCCCCCCCCCCCGGCTGCGAAGGAGGTTTGGGGCTCCCGAGGGCCGACCCCTTCCCCGCAGCAGGGTCTCTTCTCTCCCCCCCACTCACCTCTGGGCGCACTGGGGCGTGGGCAGGATGGCATCAGGCAGCGTCACCTTGTTTCTCTCGGGGAGGGCGCCCCCTCCGGGGTGAGTGTGATTGACAGGCCGGTTGGCAAAGAGCACGTCGTACTCCACGCAGCAGAGAAGGAAGGTGGTGAAGGTGACCACAAACAGGAACTGCCTGGGGGGAGAGGAGCCAAGTGGGGTCAGGAGAGCCCCTCTGCCCAGGCCCACCCTCAGCCTGCAGGACTCCCAGGGCGCATCTGGCCCAACCTGCCTGCAATGCAATGTGTTCCCTGGTGGGACCCTTTGCAGCCGGCGTGGGGACTCCCTCCCACCCCCTGCCGTGCCCAACAGGGAAGGAAGATCCGGAGGAGACCCCTGGGCCTCCCCACTGTGGATGGAGAAAGGCACCTCCATGCTCCCTGCAGCCTGGAGACGAGAAGACCGAGAGGGAATACGGGGGCTCCCTCCAAATAGCTGAAGGCCGCTGTGGGGAAGATGATCAGGCTTGTTTCCTGGTGGGCTCTCCTTCCGGGGAGGTTTTCAAGCAGAGCTTGGATGGGAATCTAAAGCCACAAGTCCTGCATTGCAGGGGGCTGGACCCTGGGGGACCCCTCCCAACTCTATGAAGACAGGTCCCAGAGCAAAGGGGGGGCAGATGTTCCCCACTCAGGAGCAGCCCTGCCCCAAATGCCCACCAGCTCCCTCCTCCTCCTCCCCCCAGGGCCCAGCAATGAAGGGGGTGCAGAAGGAGGGGGGAGTTTTGGGTACGCACACCAGCTCAAAGACGTCCGAGAGCATCATGCAGGCAAAGCCATTCTTTTGGTGGAAATGGTAGATGTGCAGGATCTGTTAAGGAAAACCACTCTGCTACGCCTTGCCTTGAAGACCCCCCCTGCAGCCACCTGGAAAAGAGGGGGGCCAGCACATAGCACCCCCTTCCCCTGGGATTCCAGATGCCTTCTGGGGCCGCTGAGCCCCACATGCTCCTCCAGCCCCACATGTGGAGGGAAATGCACTTTGCTCATGCTCAGAGGTGCTCCCTAGCTGCTGGGAAGTCCTTGTAGCACTCTGGCCCAGCGGCTCTGCGGAGCGGCCTTCCTGAGCGAAAGATGCCCAAGAACCTGGAAGGATATTTTGGTGAAGAAGTTGTCCAAGTTCTTGATGTGATGCCAGGAATCTGCAAAGGAGGAAAGAGTGAGAAGGGGGCTTGGCTGAAAGGACCCCCAACCCCTGCCGGCTGCCCTCTGCCCTCCCAGGGCCTGGGGAGGCGTACCTTTCAGCCCCTCTGTGACGTGCACCAGCAGCTCCTTCTCATCCTCAGGGGGAGAGTCTTCCTCTTCGTAGTCCGGGAGGCGATGATAATCGCCATAGTGGCTCCCGCTGACCTCCATGGGGTTTGCTGAGCTGCCCGGCTCCCGTCAGACCCTGATTGGGACCCAGGGAGAAGGGGGCAGATTATCACTACTGTTGCACTTCTATCCCACTTTTCCCCCTCCAAGGAGCTCCAGGTCACGTGCAGAGTTCTCTGCCTCCCCATTTCATCCAGTAGGTTAGGCTGAGAGGCAGCGACCGGCCTCCTGAGTCACAAGCGCAGGCTCTCTGATACAAGGCCATCTCCAGGACACTTGGGGAGGGGCAGCCCCCCATTCCAGCCGGGGGTCGCCAGGGACCACTCTCCACTAGCCAGGATTGGAGCTGTGGTCAGGGAGAGTGGGGAGACTTGGCTGAAGGGGGCAGGGGGTCCCAGGAGGGGAAACTGGGTGCTGACCAGTTGGTTGATTTTGGGAAGAGGAACAAGGAAGTTTTTAGGTAACCATCAGTAGAAGGCAGGGGGGAGACTTTGGGCCCGTTTCTCCTCCTCTCCCTCATTTTGTTTGTATGCCACTTTTCCATAGTTAAAGCAACATGCCAAGATTTACATAATCACAAACCTTACAAAAGTTATAAACGAGTAAAACACATCAAAAAGTACACAACCAAATTGAAACAATTTCCACATAAATCAAAATAAGATCTAAAAATGCAGATACAAAAATTCAAAGAACCATAGAGCAGTAGAGGTGGAAGGGACCCTAGTTGGACCAGGGTCATCTAGTCCAACCCCCTACAATGCAGGAATCTCCACCAAAGCAGCCATGCCAAGGAAGGAGAATGCAGTGCCTTCCTCTGCCTAGCAGCTCCTACTGTGGCTCTGGGTGGTAAGGAAAGGGGGGAACCTGAGAACTGGGGGTGAAACAGCCAAGAGGGAGAAAGGAGCAGATCCAGCGGAAACAAGGGAGCAGGTCTCCCCAAGAAAGAGGCCCCCGGCTGGCCTGGGCTTCAGAAAGAAGAGTCCCAAGGAAGGAGGGTTTTGCCAGCTGACAGGCTGGCCAGGAAAGAGAGAGAAAGGTTTATTTACTTCCCGTCCTTCAGCCCAAGGTCCCAGGGTAGCAACGTTAATAGACAATATTGAAAACAGTTAAACAACTTGCCATCAGAGAGATACGGTGGGTCCTAAATCTATACACTTCAAGTGTCCAAGGTCAGGGTGAAAGAGGTGCGTCTCAGCATCATCCAGAAGCTGTACAGGGCAAACGAGTCCTGCAGCTGAGGGGCTGCCACAGAGAAGACCCTTTCCAGAGGCCCCTGCCACCCCGAGCCTCTGAGGGCGGAGGAACAGCTAACCAGGCCCCCTCTGCTGATCTCAGTGCCCAAGAGGGTCCGTAGGGAAGGAGGAGGGTTGGGGCCTGGGCTGGCTGAATCGCTGTCCTTGTTCGGCCAGGCTGGGTGTTTGGCAAGGGACAGGGAAAAAAGGGATGAGCAAGCCGGGCGGAGAGGCGGTCTCTTGGGCAGCCTGCTAAGGTGAGAAGCATCTCTCCTATTCTCACGCGGGGCTTGAACATTAACAAAGAAAACAAGGACAGTAAACCATGTCTGCTGAGGGTTTGAGAAACAGGTTCTGACTTTTCAGGTGAGATGGGGGTGGGGAGAGTAACTTGATCTCTTGGGCTCCGCTGGGCCTGGCATTCCCTTGTTTACTTTTTGCTAAAGACAGGAGAAAGGAGGCAAGGAACTTCCCTGGGTCTGCCTGAGCGCTGTGATGGGAGTCCTTCTTCACAACTCCAGACCAAGATCTAGCTTTCCTTCTCATGCAGAGGCTTGCCTGGGCAAAACCTGGCTCTCTCCTTTTATGGCATTTCCAAGCAAGCACTGCTCCGCTTACCAGGGCCTGGATCCAGCCCTCCCTGAGGAAGACCCATTCCCTCTCACACGCTCCACACCAGGTCACCTGCAGAGGCCAGGAATGCCCTGGATCCTGTCCATCTGCCTTGCTCCATTTCCTGCCACTCGCTGAGTCACTTCCCAGCCATCCCAAGGCCACCCTCTGACAACCTGGCACCTTCCAGCTGCTTTGCGCTACAACTCCCACCAGCCCCAGCCGGCACACCTGGGCTGCTCCAGGTGAAGCTCCAGCAGGGCAGGTGCCCCCCTCCCCCCCCCCGGACAAAGGAGGGAGAAGAGAGAGCTCAGCTTCATGGTTAGGACAGAGCAAGAAGCTCAAGCAGAGATAAACACAAGTGCGTGTCCCCCACGTCGCACCCCCCAGAGACTCTGCTTGCCCCCTCCTCCAGGGGCATCCCTCCCACTCCTCAGGAAGCCCCCTTGGCCCAGGACAGACTCTTGGGCCCCAGGCCCAGCCCTGCCTGCTCCAAGCTGCCACAGACCTGGCGCTGTGCGGCCACAAGATTGTACTGGCTGGGTCAGAGCTGCCACCCAAAGCATTTAGGGGGCATCAGATTGAAGAATGCCGAGTTCCGGCTCCTGTCCCCCCTCTGCCCCCCCCCAGCGAGGAGAGCTCCACCTCACCCCCACCCCCAGTTACTGGCCAGAAAGTGACAGCCGCCCCACCCTCTGAGGTCTCCCTGCCTCCCCCCACCCCCTGCCTTTACCGCTGCCCAAGAGAGAGAGATCTGCTTGGGGGATCCGCCAGTGCTGACGTCCGGCTGGAAAACCAGCCCTTTCCTGCTGGCCTCGCAAGAGCCCTGAGTCACCCAGGAGACACTCAGGGCAGAGGGAGGACCGGATCCCGGGAAGGCCGAGAGGCTCAGGACCAGGGAGGAGAAGCGGGCGGGACCAGCGGCCCAAAGGGGGCAGAGGGGTGGTGGGCTCTCCTCTGCGCTGGGGACGGGCTTCTCCCCTAGCCCACCATATGGAGGCAGGGCGGGGGGGGGGAGTCACCAGGCGAGCTAAAAATACCCGGGCAGCAAGTTCATCAACAAGCCCGGGCCGGGTAAACACGCTGTGCAGCTGGCAGGAGGCCACCCGGGCGAGTCTCAAGGAGCGGGGGGGGGGGGAGTGAGTCACCGGCAGGCCCCCTGCAGCCCCACTAGGCCTCACAGCCCCCCTCCCTGGCCAGGGGCCCCCTTGGGGAAGGCAGGACCTCTCTGGGCACAGGAGCCCCCCGGGCCCCGCTCCGCTCCCAGACCCCTCCCCCAAATCCGCAGCAGCCGCCGCCACCGCCGCAAGCCCTGGAGCCCCGGCCGGCCTGCTCGCCCGCCTCCCCCCCCCGGGCTCCGGGGCTGCCCCCTCCCAGGCCTGGCCGAGGGAGCGGGGCCTGACCTGGCCTCCTCCGGCCTCCTCCGCCCTGGGGCTCCTCCCGGGCCGGGCCGGGCGGCCATCTCTGCGCGCGGGCCGAGGAGGCTCTTCCGGGCTCAGCGGGAGGGGAGCTGGGGCCGCGCCCGAGCAAGGGCGGCGGGGCAGTGGCGGCTCCTCCCGGGCGGGCCTGGGCGGGCGGGCATGGCTCTCTCTCCCCGCGGCGCCCCCGCCGCCGCCCCCCGCGCTGCTCGGGGAGGAGGCTCCGCCCCCCGGCGCCAGCCCCGCCCCGCCCCGCCCCGCCCTCTCTCTCGCGCGCGGGGCATTGTGGGCCGGCGTCGTTGGCGGCGGTTCCAAGATGGCGGCCGCTCTGGGGCTCCTGTGAGGAGAGGGCGGACGGGGACGCGGCGGCGGCGGCGGCGGCGGCGGCGGCTCCCGCCATGTTGGCGCGGCTGCTGCTGCAGCTCCCGCGGCCGGGGCGGCTCTCCGGGGCCCGCGGCGGCGGCGCGTCCTACTGCTGCTGGCGGGCCCCGGGGCGGGCGGCCCAGAGAGGGCCCTGCCGGGCCTTGCTCGTTGCCAGGTAACCGTCGCCCGCGCGGGGCAGGCCGGGAGCGCCTCGCCGGAGCCGCCTTGCGGGGCTGGGCGCCTTCCTCCGGCGCCGCCTCGTGAAGTCCGCTGCCCCCCCCCCGGGACCGAGGGCCGATTCCCCAAGGGGGCGGGGAGACAGCAAGCGACCCCCCTCCGCCACGCAGCCTCGGCCGAGCCCCCCACCTTCCCCCCTAGCTCCTCCCCGAGGCCCTTGGCAGGTGCAAGACGTGTAAAAACATTGAAAAGCGAATTGCAGTGAACACGAAGCTAAAGAAATCAAAACACACCAACACTCCCCCTTCTTCCAGATAGGCTTCCTGAAAAAGGCTGGCGGAATAGAAAGAGACTTGTCCCCTGGTTGAATATTCAGCCTTTGCTTCCACCTAAGATCTCGGGGTGGCAAATGGAGGAGGGCTTCCCACCTGGCGTCTTCCTGGCCAGGGGCCGTCTAGGCCTAACTAAGCCGTCCTGGTCCAGTTGCAGGCTCCCAAAGCAGAGAAAAGGACATGCCACAGGGAGGCTTCTGCAGAGAAACTTCTTTCCTGACAATCTGATTCAGCAGGAGGCTTTTTCTGTGAGATCGGCTTCCTGCTGAATGGACCTGCAGCTGCTGTCACTTCCAGTTAACAAATGAGAGGCAGAAAGAAGCTTCACTGAGGCTGAATAAGGGGGTTGCATCTGGGGTTCCTACATCCAGCCCAAAGGCCTTTGTGAATCAGTCTGACTTTCCCTGCCCTTGTAGTACCTGGTTTGGTGGACTCAGCTAGGCCCCTAAGTGAGGGATTCCCTAAGTGTCCTGGGGTGAGTTGTGCCAATGACCCCTCAGCTTCATTTTCTCACCTGGGAATAACAATAACTTGTGGAGTGATTAGGATTACATTTTTCTGATTTCTATGGTATTCAGGGGATCGTACGGTCTTTGGAAGCAAACTGCTCTGTCAGACAAAAGCCCTACCTAGCAGTGTCTTCTTCAGCCACTGTCCTGAATTGAGATGATTGGCTTTCTTTTCCTCCTCTCCTTGCAGGTACTCGGGCAGCCATGCCAGGTTCTCATGCTTCCTGCGGGCTCCCAGCCGCTTGGCCAAGCCATTCCCAGCCATGCTGCTGCTCTTGCCCCGCAGCCTCCTTCCACTGGGCCGGGTGGCTGCCTTCTTGGCAGGGCCAGCCTTGTTGGGACTGGGGGCGGGCTTCAGGCGGGCCTTCTGCCAGGAGGTCCAAAGGATTGAGGTGGTGTGTGTCCCCCCACCTGTGGAGAAGGAGCCAGACTTTAACTGGGCCATATTCTGGAAGTTCCTGCGCCCACAGCTGCTGGCACTGATCGCTGCAGTCTTGGTGAGAGCCCCTTCCTCTTCTCCCATTGATGGGGGGGGTGGCCAGTTGTGTCCTGTGCAAATGATGGGGAAGGGTGTGGTCAAACTTTTCAGGATGTGCACACATGCCCAGACCAGCAAGCCCACCTGTGCAAAGGCTGACAAAGTCAGAAGGAAACGAAGCCCAAAGAAAGGTGTGTGATGTGGGAAGGAGCAGAAAACCCCAGCCTGACAGTTTGGACTAGAGGGTGAAATAACCACAGGCACAAATTGTGTAGTGTGACATTTCTGAGTCCAGCTGCCTTTCCTCACCTTGCTTTCCCCCCTGCCTTCAGTTTGCCTTGGGAGCCGCAATGCTCAACATCCAGATCCCACTGCTGTTGGGCAAGATGGTGAATGTGGTAGCGCAGCACATGCGTGTGGCCGATTATCTCCGTGTGGCGCGTCGACCTGCCCTGCGCCTGTTGAGCGTCTATGGCCTCCAGGTGGGTGCTAGAGAGGATCTTTCTGGGAAGCGGCTTTTTGGCCCCAAGCTCAAGTGCAGTTGGGGTCCTCAGGGTGGATTTGTGTGGGGAGGAGATGAGGGGACTGATGTGCATATAAACAACCAGGAGTCTTGTGGCACCTTGGAGACTAGCACATTGTGCATAGGTTTTCATGGACTCAAGCCCGCTTATTCACATGCATGAAGCGAAACCCTAGCAGGTATTTAAGGGATGAATTATAAGGTAAGAGCTGAGTGACAGTGAGATGCAAAAGGTGCAGGTAGTGATAATTAGAACTTAGATGTATGTTAATTTTGACTTGGCATTGCCAAGTCAAAGGGCAGAGAACCATTCACAAGAAACCCTCGTAGACAACACAGATAGTGTGGCACCGGTCAAGCTGTTTAATTTCATTTATTCATTCTCTCACCCTTCACCCTAATGTCCCAGGGCAGGTTGTAACATAAAACACATTAAAACAGCTTAAAACATTTTACAATCACCAAAGGAGGTGGGTTCTAAGAATATTCACCTCAAGTGTCAAAATCCAGGGTAAAGGGGTGTGTCTTCAGCATTTGCCAGAAGCTGTATGATGAAGGTACCAGACACACCTCTGTGGGAACGTAGTTTCACAGTTTAGGGGCTGTCACAGAGAAGGCCTTCTCCCCCTTGCCACCCCCCTCAATCCTCTGAGGGTGGGGGATCCCTCTCTGGATCTTTGCACCCCGAAGGGTCAGTAGGGAAGTCGGCTGTCTTTCAGGTAATTGGGGCCTGAGTCGTTTAGCTCTTTAAACACTAACAGCTAATTAACAGCTATAGTGTGTTAAAATCATTTGTCTTGGTTTTGCACTCAAGTGATGTTGTGCATCTCTACAATTTTTCAGGGGTTGATGACCTTTGGGTATATCCTGCTTCTCTCCTGGATTGGGGAGAAGGTGGCCAATAGGATGCGCAAGCAGCTTTTTTCTTCCTTCCTCAGGTAACTGGCCTGGGGGTGGGGGAAGGGTTGCTGTGGGGTGCAGGGTGGGGTGGGTAGGTGGGTGAAAGAGAGAGAGAGAGAAGGGTGGAACTTGAGATACATCATCCAGGGGCTTGAGCTCTTCAAAATAAGAGAAGTGGGGTGACTTGCCGCCCTCTTCCCTAAGGCAGGAGGTGGCCTTCTTTGATGCCAACCAGACGGGGCAGCTGGTGAATCGCCTGACCACGGACATCCAGGAGTTCAAGTCCTCCTTCAAGCTTGTCATCTCTCAGGTGTGGGGACTGGGCTGGTTCAAAGCTGGGCTTGGATTTCCCGGGACAGGGTTGGGGGGGGGGACTGGGACTTGAACAGTGCATGAGATGTTTTCCGTGGGGAGGTGAGTCTGGTGTGGGGCCAAGGGCTCTTTCCTTAATGGCATGTTTCTCTCTTCTTCTCCCCCCTCCCCCCCGCTCCTTAGGGCTTGCGCAGCCTCACCCAGACTGTGGGCTGCTTTGTGACTCTCTACTTGATCTCACCCAAGCTGACGGGAATGCTAGTGGTGGTGATGCCCATTTTGGTGGGGGCCGGGGCCTACATTGGTGGCTCTCTGCGCAGGCTTTCACGCAAAGCCCAAGAACAGGTAAGAGAAGCTCTGCCAGTGTGCAGTGTGGGTACTGAAGCCCCACCCTGGCCATTGAAAACCCCCGCATGTCCTGTCCCCCCCCAATACTTTCTGGTCTGTGACTGAGCTCCTTTATTCTCCATCACGACTTTCTAGAATTCTATGTCGTTGCTTCTTTTTTGCTGGATTCAGCCAATTATTCTAGGTGAATGAGCTGCTTTTGTGTGCTGCCCGCCCCCACCCCCTCTACCAACCTCAGAGTGGCAGACTGGAGCTATGGCGGTTATTTGTGAACGAGAGAGTTCTGATCTCCCCATGTCAGCAAATCACCCTGCCTGCCCCACATTGTCATGGGTTCTTTTCTGGAGTAGCTCCTGCCTTTCCCTCCCTCCCTCCCATTTTTAAAATACATTCCTTTGTAAAGTGTCTTTTCCTTACAGTGCATCTGACTGGAACTGATTCCCAGAGTTAGCCAAGCCAGGAGCCTCCAGGTTTGCTCCTGGAACTTGCTGACCCCCACAGTAACTTCTGCTTCTTTCTTGACTGCAGGTGGCCAAGGCCACAGCAGTGGCCGATGAGGCTTTGGGCAACGTCCGGACGGTGCGGGCCTTCGCCATGGAACCCAAAGAGCTCCAGTGAGTCCCTCCTCTCCTGGACTGGAAGTGGCCAGCTTCCTCAAAATCCCTGAGGGGAACCCAATATGTTGGTAGTCCTCCCTACTCCCACCCCAAGGTGGGGAATGCAGATCAGCTAATTGCTCCCTTTCCTTCTGTGTGAGAGCCCTGAGTGGGGCATATAGCCATCCCATAACTTGGAGGTCCTCTCCTCTCCTCTTCGGTCCTCTTCTGCTGGCACTCTGCAGGTCTTCCAGTCTTCTCCCGAAACTGCTGGCCTGAGCTGCTTTCTCTGTCCCTTGCAGGCAGTATGGAGCAGAGGTGGATCAAGCTAGTCACCTCAACATGAAGCTGGGGCTGGGCATTGCCTTCTTCCAGGGGCTCTCCAACGTGGCCCTGAACTGTGAGTGGTGCTTGGGGGCCACTGATGAATCTTTGGGCTGTGACTTCACTGTGACGCAGCGGTTCTCTCCGTTGCTCTGCCCTTTCTGGGACAGCATGCTGGTTGCTGGAGCAAATGCACTTTAAACCTCATATGTTCTGAGCAGTTGCCCACTCGATAAAAATGCACTCCCCCCCCCTTTTTATAAGTTTCCCTAACACAGCTTTTGCTAAACTGGTGCCCTCCAGATGGCTGGGTCTGATGGGATTTGTACTTCAAAATATCTGGAGAGCACCAAGTGGGCAAAGGCTGCCTGAACCATCCCACCACCACCTGCTGCCATCTTGTTTTCTCCCCCAGGTATTGTGCTAGGTACCATCTTTGTAGGCGGCACCCTCCTGGCTGGGGAAGAGATGACACCGGGCGACCTCATGTCCTTCTTGGTGTCCTCGCAGACTGTGCAAAGGTAAGGCCCTAGCAGGCCTCCCATGTGCCCCAGTGGCTGATCAGAGACTCCCCATCCCCCTGCCATGTGTTCCGTCCTTTGCCCTGACAAACTCCCTAATTGTGTTCCTCTAGGTCCCTGGCCAGCATGTCCATCCTGTTCGGGCAGGTACGTGGGGGGAGGCTGCAGGGTGTGGAGGGCATACGGGGGCCTCCTCCTTCCCCACAATAACTGGACACAAGCTAAAATGCACCCAAGCTTTGTGAAAGGTGGTGGAGTAGTTCATGTGGATGTGGCCAAAGCCGCCCTGCTCCTGGCAGCTGAGCATGGAGGGGACTGGGTTCCCCAAGAAACCTTCTCACAACCTGTGGCTGTTGTTCTCCTCCAGGTGGTGCGGGGGATGAGTGCTGGGGCCCGCGTGTTTGAATACATGACTTTTCCACCAGAGACCGCAGTCTGTGAGAAAGAGCAGCTTGCCTGCAGCATGCTGAGCGGGCGCATTGAGTTCCATGATGTCTCCTTCAGGTGAGACCCGGCTGTAGGAGGTGGGTCAGCTGACCTCCTAGGAACGGATGTGCTCTTGTGCACAGGGCTGGAAAAAGACAGCACCAAATCTATAGTACACAGACAGACTTGTTTTTCACTTGTCATTCCAGGCATTTTGTTTATTTTGTAAAAGCTCAGTGGTTGGAGGCAGATGCTTCTGAATCCCAGGTGCTGGAAACCACAGGAGGGGAGAGGTCCTGCTTGAGTGTTCCTCACAGACCTCTGGTTGGCCACTGAGAGAACAGCATGCTGGAATAGATGGGCCCCCTTTGGCCTGATTCCTCAGACTCCTCCCAGTCACTCAAAAAATCCCTTCTGAAGCTTACCAGGCATTGTTCAGATGTTATCAGGCTTACCTCTGCAGCCACACAAGCAGGCAACTTGCTAATATTTTTCATTGAGCAAAAGATTCTCGGGGAGCAAACTCCTTTGCCAGATATGAGGCACAGCAGTGGTGAAATGTGATCATCTGCTCCTGCAATATGCTCAGCCCTTCCTGTGCACAGCCCCCCCCCCCCCGCTCTCCTTTCTCCCTGCTCCACCACCTCAAGGGTCCTGCTCGCTTGCCCTGGTGAAGCCTCCCTCCTCTGGGATTGGCTCCTGCGCCAACCCTTCCCTCATCTCTTTGTGTCCTTGAATGCCAGTGGGATCAGCCAGTCTCTGGGCTAACCATAGGGTTGAGCCACCTCAAGGCCTGATCTCTTTCTTCTCTTCCCAGCTATCCCACCCGGCTAGGCGCCAAGGTCCTGCAAAATTTTTCCCTCACCATCCCTGCTAACAAGACAGTGGCTATTGTGGGGCCGTCTGGAGGAGGTAAGAGTCTCTCTCTTTTCCCTCAGCAGGGCCAGGTCAGCAAAGGCTTTACCACATTTTGACTTCCCCGCCTGCTGGAGTGGTAGAGTGTGTCTGTGTCTCTTGGTCTTCTCCCGAGATCTCGATCACTGAGCTCTTAATTTTGCCTAAGATGGAACTAGCCATTTGGTCACAGCATCATCACGACTCCTTTCCGAAGTGCCTCTAAGGCTCCTTTCCTGTTGTAAATCCTCTTGTGAGATGCTTTCTCTTCACACATTGCCCACCTTTGATTTGTTCATTGGATTGCTCCTTTGCTAAACTCCACACTTGGTTGAATTTCACATTCCCAGATGGGTCCATCTGTCAGGACTGGTCGTTGTCCTCTTCAGATCACCACACAAACGCTTCTTGTTCTTTTATAACTTTTTGTTGTGTATTAACAAAATAATCTTATAAACAGTTCTTAACTATTATTCCTCAGAGTCACTTATTTCAGATACCTTCTGAGCTCTGCTTCTCCGTGACCAGCCACCCTCAAAATGGCGAAGGCGCCTTTCCCTTCGTTTTCCTGCTCTTTTTTCTAACCTCCTGGCTAGAGCTGGCCTGTATCTCCCCTCCTCCGAATCTGAGCTAGAAGTGAACCCTTGCCTTTCCTGTGAACAGCCGGTCCCTCCCTGTTGTTCCTCTTGCTCCCTTCTATTAGATTCACTGCTCTCCTTCCCCCCTTGGGGAATGCTTTCTCCCTCTGAGAAACTGGAAACTTCTAACTCTTCCCTGACACCATCCGTGTCCTGTGTTTCATGAAAACTTGACAGCTCGTTCACCATGTGCTGTTTCATTTGAGAAATGGCCAAACACCTTGCTAACCTCTTCTGCTGATCCTGACTGAATAGTGCCAGGTCCTGGTCTCATGGCAGCCTTTCTATTCCTGTCCTCAAGTGCCATCTGGCAACCAAAGTGCCAGCAAAGCTCTGTGTGTGTGTGTGTGTGTGTGTGTGTGTGGCGCATGTTCTGCATGGCCTGGGGAAGGAGCATTTGGTGACTTCTCTTTCTTCTGCCCAGGGAAGTCTACTGTGGCAGCCCTTTTGGAGCGGTTCTATGAGCCCACGGAGGGCGCAATCTTTCTGGATGGCCGTGATATCTGCACTCTTGATCCCACCTGGCTCCGTGGGGAAATCATTGGCTTCATTAACCAGGTGAGAAATGTTGGTGGAGTGGAGGTGCTGGTGGCTGAAGAGTGGAGTGGAATAGAGAAATCGCCTGCAGAAGACTGAAAGCAGTGGAGTATTTTCCTAAGATGAAAAAAGAGGGCAAACAGAAGGGGATGCCGCATGCCGTCACAGATCACGGGGAGAGAGGAAGTAGCTTTCTTTTCCCCAAACCACTAGAACAGTGAACCTGATTAGCAGAGAACCATAAGAAAGAGATTCTTTCTTTAAGTGGCATGGAATTAACGTATGGAATTGAGTGTCACTGGCTGGTGTGATGGCCACCAACCTAGATCTTTTTTTTAAAGGGTTGGTTTATTTTTCATAGGACAGGTTTTTCTTTGACTGCTGATTGTGATAGCTGAAGATTTATTTATTCGTTGCATTTCAGAATTTATAGACATACCAGAGTGAAATTGTGCATTCAGAGAATACCAGGATGCAGAAACGGAATATAAAACATAGTATGGATAATAAAACAGTATTAAAACAATAACAACAAGGATTGAAAGCTGTGGGGCTACTGTGGGAATGGGACCTTTCTGCTCAGCAGCAGCTACCAGCATGTGGTGGGGCTGGCTGCCTCTGCTGTGCAGTCTGCTTAGGGGCTCTCCAAACCAACTGGTGGTCATGGGAGTAGCTGGCTACATCCACCACCAGCCTGCTGCAGCAAGGCAGTACTGGTGGTCTTAAAGAAGATGTCTTGGGCTGGAGTAAGAACATGAATGATCTCACTGGAAGAACTTCTAGGGAGAGGTAGGAGGTGCTGGTGTTTTTGCTGAGGCAACAAGAGCAGCAGTTGTGGGAGATGTTTTCCTTGGGCTCAAGCTTCTCCCTGCGTCTTGAGGCCTCACTCCTCCTCCTCCTCCTGCCCTAGGAGCCTGTGCTGTTCAGCACAAGCATAATGGAGAACATCCGCTTTGGCAAGCCTTGCGCATCGGATGCCGAGATCTACGCCGCTGCTCGCCTCGCCAATGCGGATGAATTCATCCGCAGCTTCCCAGATGGCTACAACACTGTTGTGGGTGAGTCAAAGCAAGGGGTGGGGTGGGTGGCAGGCTGGGTAACGTGACTGCGACTAGAGGTGTGTTGTTAGACAAATCTCTCCCTGCCTTCCCACAGCAGAGCTATTAAGCTAACAGTTTGTGGTAGAAACCTACTATAATTAGGAAAAGGGGAGTCTGTGACCACTTAATCCTCACTCAAAGGAGCTAAGTAAAGATTAGACACTCTCAGAACAAAACTAGAACTTTTATTGGTTTACACTCAGTAAGGTTCTAGCTTTGTGGTTACTTTTCTGAAAGGCACAACACTTTGTTTCAAACAAACACTTTTTACAAATATATTTAAGATCTTCCATAATTTCATGCTTCAAATCTGTCACTGGACAGTTAAATTATTTGTAGGATAGCCGTTGTCTTACATTACCTGGAAATGACTCCTAGCCCCTTCTGGAATCCTAACCTTCCCCTTGCTAGACAGAACCTTCTCTGCCCACAGACAATCCCTATCTGTATCTGAGAGCCTATTCACTCTGACAGACAGACCTTTCTGAGTCTATTCAAATAGCCAGAGACACCTTTCCACCCACCCAGACAGAAAGTCCCTCTCTCTAATCCCAGGTACCTGTCTAACCCACAGGCAGTTCCTGTCTGGCTCTTAAACTGATGGCATTTTGAAAAAACTCTACTCTCCCTGATTGACAGATCTACTTGCCAGCTTCCGCCATAGGGTGGACATTAAGGTTTCGAGAAAATGTTTGTGGAGTGGGGCAAGAGACCTGATTTGCATTCTCTTAAACCTGGCAACCTCTCCTGGTTGTTCCACAGACTCCTCCTACTCCTCCTCGCATCTTTTTTTCTGAATTCAGGCTGCAGTTCCCCTCCAGCCTCGGGACAAGGCAGATTTTGTTGTGCTTTATTCCATGTTCTTTTTGAAAAGTTCAGCTAAATGACTGGTTCCTGCTCTAAGTGGGTTCACGAACACCTCTAGAAGACGAGGTAGAGGTATTGGAAGTGGCATCCTCGGGGCAACACATTCTGGGGCTATTTTGTGGCAATTATTTTCATCTCTGTAGATTTCTGGCTGCCAGATTTGGTGTCACTTGGTGCCAGATTCAGGCCTTGGCCACAAGGTTTTCCCATGATGCTGCAACCTCCTGTGGGATGGAAAGGGGCACCTCTGCATGCCCCCCTCCCTGTCCTGTGCCGCGCCAACTCCAGGGGAGTGGGCGGTGGAGAGGAAACAGGGGGGCCACGTCAAGAGGACACGCTTGGTTGTACTGTCTGTCTGCTTCCGCTTCATCTCTCCCCTCTGCGTTCTCTCTCCCTTCCCAGGCGAGCGTGGGGTGACCTTGTCTGGCGGGCAGAAGCAGCGAGTGGCCATTGCCCGGGCCCTCATCAAGAACCCCAAAGTGCTGATCTTGGATGAGGCCACGAGCGCCCTGGATGCGGAGTCGGAGCACGTGGTGCAAGAAGCCCTGGACCGGGCAGTGGCCGGCCGCACCGTGCTGGTCATTGCCCATCGCCTCAGCACGGTGAAGGATGCAGACCTCATTGTGGTGCTGTCAAAGGGTCACGTGGCTGAGGTGAGGCAGCAGGGGAGGAAGGCGGCAGGCAGCCTTGGCTTGGGGCCTCTCCCAGCTTGGGAAAGAACAAAGGGGGGCTGCTGATGAGAACTGGATTTGGGGGCACTTTGTGGATTTCAGCATCCTTGGGCCCCAGACCAATACAGCTGGGCATTCCTAAACCCACTGATTTCTCTGGGCTTACAAAGGTTAGTAGATAAATATCTTACCAGTAATTCTGCAGTAATTTTGCTGCAGGATGTTAATAGCAGAATGCAAACTTCTTCACCTTCACTCAACACCAGCTTAAACAAGTGGCACAGAGTATGAAACTCTGTAGCCGGGTGTGCAGCTCCTGCCACAGTGTGCACTTCAAGCTTTATGCTGCCGGATGGAGGAGGACTGCAGTTGCTCACCTCTCAGCAGACCACAAAGCTGAAGTCTGGCCCCATCCCCTTCCTGGGAAACCCACTTTGTTAGTTTGCTGCCCCCTTCTGGCACCTGCACTTTAAGCAGGCACTGCGCCATCTGTCCCACTGTGGTCTCCTTTGACTGGCAGCAACTCAGGCTGTTGAGAGAGGCCTTTCCTGTCCCTGCTAAGTGTGAGTGTGTGCTGCTGTAGGTACACATACATAGTTATCGAGAATAACAATGTTTGCCAAAAGTGAAGGGCAAGGTGTAAGGAAGTTCTGTGACAGTTTGGTTCAACATTCAGGTGTATACAAAACAACAGAACAAGCCTTCAGACCTGCAGATCTTTCTCAAGTTTGCTGTACCAAAGCAGCACCTATTGGGAGTGGAAACTGATTGAGCCCTAAAGAAATAGAATAAAATTTGCTAATAAATTATAAAACAGCAATTTCATGCTGTTCATCCCGGTTCATTTATAGAAACATTTATAGACCACTTTTCTGCATGAAGGCATTTTACAGCAATTTAAATATTACTACAATTAAATAGGTGAGGATTAAAACAAGTCATAATGAAACAGAGGCAGAACAGGCAAGATTAAAATGCACTAAATGCTTGGTGTAACAAAAATCTCTTGACTTCCATGCTAGACACGATAGAAGGGGCCAATCTAAGCTCCTCTTATTCTTTGTAGGAGAATGGTGCTTGTGTCGGATCTATGCAGCTCTTGGCACTTCTGTTGCCTTTGGGGGACTGGAAAGTGCTGCTCTTGTTTCCTGATCTCCCCATTTCTCTCCTTCCAGTCCGGGACACACACGGATCTACTACGGAAGGGTGGCATCTATGCAGAGTTGATCCGACGCCAAACCAAAGATGGAGTCTGAAGCAGGAAAGCTTGTTTTGTTGCCCTCGAGGAAGTATTACTGCCTGATCTGCCCCCATTTCACTCAGGAGCTTATTTGGATTCAGATGCAGTCCCAGAATTGGTTTGCAGGGGTGCAGAGGGCCAAGTCAGGAGCCTGTTGCCCTGGAATCTGCCTAGTGTTATAAAATACCTCCCCCAACTCTGCTTGAGTTCCAGCACTGAACAGAGCTTTATGTAATTTAAACTTGTTTTTCAAATACAGTATTTTTGCATTTGGATAGTGTGTCTGAAGTGTTTTTAGCTGCCTCGAAACTTTGGCTTTATGAGGCCTCGTCCAGCCTCCAAGCGCTGATTCAGGATGAGGAGGCCTCCAGGCCCCTGGTCAGCCTCTCCTCATGCTTTCCTGCAGCTGCTGGGTTGCAGCATTTGGGACTTTTTAGTTTAGAGAACAAGCGAGTGAGAAGAGACGTGGTAGAAGTTGATAAAATTTTGCACGGCATGGAGAATGGATCAATGTTCCCCCTTCTCTCATTGCACTAGAGCTTGTGGGCATGCAGTGGAGCTGAATTTGGGAAATTCAGGAAATATAAGAAAGTCCTTCTTCACACAGCACAGGAGGCGGTGGTGGCCTCCAACTTGGGTGGCTTTGGGCAAGTTCATGTCCATTGGAAGGCTCCTGGCCAGGATGGCTCTGCTCTGCCTCCACAGTCAGCCAGCTATGCTTCTGCATCCCAGTTGGTGGAACCCCTGGGGGGGGGGGGGGAGAGGGTCTGGGGCTCCTGTTCAGCTCGCTGGTTTCCCACAGGCATCCAGTTGGCCACTGGGAGAAGAGGCTACTGGACTCAAGGGGCCATTGGCCTGATCTGGCAGGCTCTTCTCCCATTCTTGTGTCAACTAGCACACGAGATCACAGGAGAAGGATGACAGCTGTGGGAAGACCCCCATTCCTGGTGCAGGTTGAAGAAACTCCTAACAATGGCTCCTCTTGGTGGTGTCCATCCAGGAAGGCAGCAAGTGCTTGGGGGGCAGATGGCCTGCTCCGGAGGGAGACTTTCCCTGAGACCGGCTCGGAAGCCTTTCTGGCCCCTGTCTTCTTGTGGGAAGGGGTTCCCGAGGCCTCCGGGCCAGGCGGTGTTGTAAACAAAAAATGCCCTTTTCCCTTATGGGGTATCCAAGAGCCCATGTAGAGTCCTTACATTAGGTTCCCTATTGGTAGGAGAAAATAACAGAGGCCAACCAGAGAATATTGAGAAGCAAAGCAGCTAGTAAGCCTGATCTTTATTGATCTGTTGCAACAGGGTGCTCCCCTCACACGCAGGAGAGAGGAGGAACCCAGAACAATGGCGTGCAAGGCCTTATAAAGACTTTTGAAATTGCCACCCTGTAGATCAAGACCACCCCCAGAAGCATCACACCTACATCACAGAAAAGGCGGTCTGAAACAGAAATTTGAATGTTGTTTTTCTCTTGTCCTTGTTTATCTCATGTCTGGCACGTTATTTGATTGGATTGCCTGGCCAGTCTTTTGTAATGATAAATACTTAGTTCCTGGGCCAGGTCACAGCCTCACGCCCTATTTGTATCTTAAATGTGCCCTTAAGACAGGATTTATGAGGAAAGAGACAATGGGGAGGTTTCCCACTTTGACCTTGCAGAGAAAACATTTGCTCAGCTTAGGAGTTCCAGGTCAGTCTTCCTGTGCTGATCTATGTACGTGCTAGGTTGGTACACTTGTGAACATTGTTGTTGTTGTTGTTTAGTTGTTTAGTCGTGTCCGCCTCTTCGTGACCCCATGGAACAGAGCACTCCAGGCACTCCTGTCTTCCACTGCCTCCCGCAGTTTGGTCAAACTCATGCTGGTAGCTTCAAGAACACTGTCCAACCATCTCGTCCTCTGTTGTCCCCTTCTCCTTGTGCCCTCCATCTTTCCCAGGGAGTCTTCTCATGAGGTGGCCAAAGTATTGGAGCCTCAGCTTCAGGATCTGTCCTTCCAGTGAACACTCAGGGCTGATTTCCTTCAGAATGGAGAGGTTGGATCTTCTTGCAGTCCATGGGACTCTCCAGAGTCTCCTCCAGCACCATAATTCAAAAGCATCAATTCTTCGGCGATCAGCCTTCTTTATGGTCCAGCTCTCACTTCCATACATCACTACTGGGAAAACCATGGCTTTAACTATACGGACCTTTGTTGGCAAGGTGATGTCTCTGCTTTTTAAGATGCTGTCTAGGTTTGCCATCGCCTTTCTCCCAAGGAGCAGGCGTCTTTTAATTTCGTGACTGCTGTCACCATTTGCAGTGATCATGGAGCCCCAGAAAGTCAAATCTCTCACTGCCTCCATTTCTTCCCCTTCTATTTGCCAGGAGGTGATGGGACCAGTGGCCATGATCTTCGTTTTTTTGATGTTGAGCTTCAGACCATATTTTGTGCTCTTCTCTTTCACCCTCATTAAAAGGTTCTTTAATACCTCCTCACTTTCTGCCATCAAGGTTGTGTCATCTGCATATCTGAGGTTGTTGATATTTCTTCCGGCGATCTTAATTCCCGCTTGGGATTCATCCAGCCCAGCCTTTCTCATGATGAATTCTGCATATAAGTTAAATAAGCAGGGAGACAATATACAGCCTTGTCGTACTCTTAATTCCCGCTTGGGATTCATCCAGCCCAGCCTTTCGCATGATGAATTCTGCATATAAGTTAAATAAGCAGGGAGACAATATACAGCCTTGTCGTACTCCTTTCCCAATTTTGAACCAATCAGTTGTTCCATATCCAGTTCTGACTGTAGCTTCTTGTCCCACATAGAGATTTCTCAGGAGACAGATGAGGTGATCAGGCACTCCCATTTCTTTAAGAACTTGCCATAGTTTGCTGTGGTCGACACAGTCAAAGGCTTTTGCATAGTCAATGAAGCAGAAGTAGATGTCTTTCTGGAACTCTCTAGCTTTCTCCATAATCCAGCGCATGTGTGCAATTTGGTCTCTGGTTCCTCTGCCTCTTCTAAATCCAGCTTGCACTTCTGGGAGTTCTCGGACCACATACTGCTTGAGCCTTCCTTGTAGAATTTTAAGCATAACCTTGCTAGCGTGTGAAATGAGTGCAATTGTGCGGTAGTTGGAGCATTCTTTGGCACTGCCCTTCTTTGGGATTGGGATGTAGACTGATCTTCTCCAATCCTCTGGCCACTGCTGAGTTTTCCAAACTTGCTGGCATATTGAGTGTATCAGCTTAGCAGCAACATCTTTTAAATTTTTTAATAGTTCAGCTGGAATACCATCACTTCCCCTGGCCTTGTTATTTGCAGTGCTTTCTAAGGCCCATTTGACTTCGCTCTCCAGGATGTCTGGCTCCAGGTCAGCAACCCCCTGCCTGGGGTGTACCAGACATCCAGACGACTCAGCAACAACAAGGACCTCCAGACCTCCAAATTCCTCTCCCAGCGGCGAGCAGCCCGCGGAGGATCCCTGCTCCCTGGCCGGCCTTGGCCTCTGCAGGCCGGACTCCGGGTCTCCCGGGGCAGGACTCCAAGTCCCGTCGTGCACCGCGGCGGGGGCGGGGCCTGAGCGGCCAAGGAGCGTGACTGCGACCTCGCCGGGAAGCCGAGACGGGAGACGCCGCCGCCGCCGCCGCCGCCCGGGCCAGGAGGGGGCTGGCCGATCCCTCCCCAGGTGGGTCCCCTCCGCCCTCCGCCCCCCCCGGGATGCCGCCAGAGGGGCGCCCCCTCCCCACCCAGCCCGGGGGGGCGGCAGGCGGGGCCGGTCGGAGGCTGACCCCCCGACCCCCCGCCCCGACCCCTCCCCTCCCCCCCCGGGGGGGTCGCGGGCGGGGGCGGCCTCGGAACAAAGGCGGCCCCGATCCCGGCAGGGTCGCCGCCGACGGAGAGCCGGGCGGGGGGGGGGCGCAGGAGGAGGGCAGCAGCCCCCCATGCCATGCCCCCACCCCACCCCAAGGGCGCCGGGCGCAGCGAGCCCGGGACAGCCGCCGCCGGGGGGAGGAGGAGGGGGCGGGTCCGCGGCTGCCGGGCGACCCCCCCCCCGTTTCACCCTCCGGGGCGGCTGGGCACCTGCCTGCTGCTGCTGCTGCTCCTGCATCCCAGGCTGAAGAAGCGGAGCTCATCTCTTGCACAGCCTCCTGACGGTGCGGGGGGGCGGAGATGTGGCCGAGGGCCCCCCCCCCCAATCTGTCCGGGCTTCTCTTCCTGCCCTGCAGACACTTCCAAGTCTATCTCAGGCCAGTGGTGGATCTCAGCCTGCAAGTGGATTTTGACATTCTTCCAGGCAGGCGGGTCAAGGGCACAAGGGGCCGGCAGAGTTCGCACCCAGGTCCCGAGGAATCCCTTGCATGTGCGTGGAGAGCGCGGCCAGGAGATGGGGTGCAGGACTTAATTGATTTGGAATAAAAAGGCGTGAGAGAGAGTAGAACAACATAGCTGAGGCCTTCGCGTGGCAAGCGGGTCCGTTTTGCCCACATGAAAATAATAAATACTTCTCCTGCCTGCAGGGCCACATTTGACACATTACATGGGACAAATCTGAGTTTGCAACTGGAAGATGCTTTCAGTCGGGATGCTTGCATTTTCAGGTTCACACCAAAGACTTCAGTTTGCAAAGAGCCCCTTAAAAGTAGAGGAGAGGGTTGTGACCTGGGGGTGTCCCCCGTGTCAGAGGCCCTTTTGCTGGCCCATCCACCCCTCGCAAGTCAGCCCCCCCCCGGCCTTTGCCAGCAGCGGTGACCTTGAAAGATGAGAGTTCAAGTGCCATTTTGAGGGCACCCCCGAGATCATGTCTCCTGGGAGCTGGATTGTTTGTGCCTGTTAAATCTGTATTGTTGCATTTATAAGAAGAGGTTGTTGGCTATTTTGAAATCCGTCTGGAATAGAAGGGCATGCTTTTTGTGTGCATTTTCCCTTTGTCTTCTATCAGGATGCCGCTTGACCTTTTGGAGCAGGAGTAAGTTGGGAGAGGAAGAAAGGGGTGGGGGAGAGGATAAACCTCACATGAAGGAGTGGGTGGCTTAGGGTGGCTGCTGCTCAGTTTCTTTATTCGTTTTATTTATTTCATAAAATTTATACAGCGCTTCATTGTTAAAAGGGGAAAAAAACCCTTTCAGAGTGTTTTACAAAAAGATAAAGCAAAATTATCCATAAGGAAAAATAACAACAACAATGGAAAACTTTCAAAAAGTTAAAATGGCAATAATTGGAAACAGATTCAAGCTCGCATCACCTTCCTAAGCATCTAGGTAGGCTTGTCTAAACAATGATGTTTTAAGCAGGCACCTGCCTGGCGTCAAGAGGCAGGGAGTTCCACAGGGTGGGTGCTGCCACACTACAAGATTGAATTCTTACAAACGCAGAGCAGGGATTACGTGGCCCCAGTAGCCATTCCAGTTCAGTTGATCAGAGCAGGATGTCTTTTGCAGCCCAGTTACAAATGTGGGGTGCTGATCGCTGCGCCTGCTTGGGGTTCCTGCCTCGTAGGGGGTTGGACTG
Organism: Podarcis pityusensis; assembly: GCF_964106645.2. Lineage (NCBI taxonomy): Eukaryota > Metazoa > Chordata > Lepidosauria > Squamata > Lacertidae > Podarcis > Podarcis pityusensis. The sequence goes on along the minus strand of NC_138037.1, from coordinate 341,724 downwards.
GATGACCCTGGGACCCTGCTGACTCTGCAGTGCTGTGATTCTGTCTTGCAGGTGCCTCACGGACACTCAGGCCTGTTTTCCCGCGGGAGGTGCAAGAGGATGGCAGAAGGGGTCCAAATGCAGAGGGAGGTGATGCTGGAAAATCGCAAGCCAGTGGCCCCACTGGGTGAGGAGAACCCCCTCTTTTCTCTCTTTATCAAAGATAGCTTTTTGGGGGGGGGAGAGCTGGGGGTGTCTGCTGCGTGAAGAGCTCAGGGTCCGAGGCCCCCCATCTGCACAGACACACAGACTAGCAAAGTGTCAGTAAAGTTTTGCTGACAGGCAGTCTGGCCACTAAAATGGGTCCAGGAAGAGCAGGGAGTGGATCAGAAAGGGAGGATAAATTGGATGCCCATTTGAATAAATCTCTCCTTAGTGGGGAAGTTGAGGTGTGGCGGTTGCAGGGCGGGGGGGGGGGGGGGGGACACGAATGGGAAGGAGGAGGAATGGCCTCTTTGGCAGTCCCTCTTTATCCAACTCTAAGATTGCCACACACATCCCAACCCCCACACTATATTTAAAATCAAAAGAATATTGTATTTAATTTATAGTGAAAGGGGGGCGTGGTATGTGTGATTGTAACCAAAAAAGGAGGAACCAAATAAACCACCTGTGACTTGTTTTCACAGACCCATCTTGGCTCTTCTGATATACACTTCCCTTAGTTTTAAGGGGGATTTTACTATTTCTACAGATTTCCAAGGGTGGGGAGTTGCAATGTCATCCCCCCCCCCCTTCTTGAGTTGGACAAAGTCCTTCAATGTGGGCGATTTATTTATAAAATTTATAAAATAAATACACTGCTTGATTGTTAAAAAAATAAAACAAATTCAAAGCAGTTTACAAGAAAGAGAAAAAATTAAAATTATCAGTAGGAAAAAATAACAATAATTGAAGACGTTCTAAAAGCTGGGTGGTGGGGTCTGAACTTGGGCTGAGTGCAGACCAGGGCTGGCTACCATTTGGGGCCCGTCAGCCCCGTCCACAAAATGCTCAACCCGAGTTTAGTGGCTCCCTTCACACACACACGGTGTGTCAGGGTGTCCGCCTTGCTGGCCTGAGTTTGGGGGAAGGTGAGCAGGAGGCACAACCCCCCCCCCTTCACCTTACACAAAGGTACGCTTGCAATGTGCTCCTTTTGTACTCTTGGGTCGTCTTTATGAGGCACAGGGCCTGTCTCTCGTTGGCGGGGGGCGACCAGTTGCCGACACGTGTCACTCAATACTTAGATTTGTGGGTTTCTTTATTTGGTGGCTTTTGTGCGCCCCTTTATTTGAGTGCTGACTGACCGAGCCTTCCAGCTCTGCTACTTAGCTTTTAAATTCTGACTATCTTTAGGTTTGAAACGTGAGCCGTTTTGTGCAGTCCAGGTGTCTTAGGATACCTCGGGGGGGGGGGAAATATGCATTCGGAGTCACAAGGGAGCAGCTGCCTTGGGGAGACTTTTGGTGCTCTGGAGGTGGAGCAAGAAAGGAGGGTTCCCCTTCTCCCCTTCTCCCCTTCTTCCTCCCTCTGTCCTGCATTGGAGGGTCGTCGTCGTCTTCTTTTAGCCCCTCTAAACCCGGTTGCTAAAGAGAAATGAAAGACCTTGGCCTCTCCTTTTGGCACTGCCTTTGGGCCTGGAAGGAGTCAAATCCATGTTTTGGTTCCGCAGGGTGAATGTGGATTGAATCTGCTTTGCGGACGTGCCCCAGATCTTCCGCCAGGTGCCCAAGGGAGGCCGGACTCTGCACGGATTCGGCTTCCAGGCCTGACAAGGGACTGAAGCCAGTCTAGCGCTGGGCTCCCGCCGTGGTCCAGGCCAGGACCCAGGCCGGTTGCCATGGCCTTCTCTTCCTTGCGGAGGGAATGGAGGGGGCCTGGCTTCCTCCCTCATCCTGGAAGGCAGGGGGATCTTTGCCCCCTCCTGGGTGCCCAGAGCCAGCTAGGCAGGAGCTTGGCCTGACTGCTCGTTCGTGGCCCCTTGGGAGACGCCATGGCCCAAAGCAAGGAAGTCTCGAGGGGCAGGAGGCCCGACTGCGCTCCTGCTTCCACATGGAAGGAGCCTGGGCAGCTCGGGGCTTTTGCGTCCTGTTTTCAGGCCAGGAGGCTGGGCTTGAATGTCTGCTGAGGACAGCCTGGCCTCCGTGGGCGTCTTAAGGACAGAGGAAAGCATCACACGCCATGTCAGGTGTTTGGTCCCCCTTCCCTATGAAGGAAGGTCGCAGCATTTGGGACTTTTCCGTTTAGAGAATAGGAAACAGAGAGGCAACATGATAGCGGTTTATAAAATGATGTGTGTCCTGGGGAAAGTGGAGAGAGGAAAGTTTTTCTGTCTCTCGTCACATAAGTAATCGTGGACATCCAAGTGGAACATTGGGAGATCCAGGACAGATGAAGAAAGTCCTTTACGCTGCCCAGTGAATCTGTGGAACTCTCCGCCTCAGGAGGCAGGGATGGCCACCAACCTGGATGGCTTTAGAAGAGCACTGGACCAATCCACAGAGGACAGGGCTCTCAATGGCCACTAGCCATGATGGCTCTTCTTTGCCTGCATGGTCAGGCACATTGGAAAGCCCGCAAATAGACGGCTTGGCACTTTGGGGACGTTTGCCTGGCGTGGCTGGAGGCAGAGATTTCTGGTGACTCACTGCCTGGTGACTGATGCTGGCAGGTTCACACATCCTGGTGGTTGCTCAAGGATGTGGGGTGAATAAGGGCAGGTGTGACCTTGCTCCCCAGGTGGGAAAGCTGTAAGGGAGAGGAAGAGGCAGGCGGACAGGCGTATGGAAGCAGAGCTCTGCGGTCTGCTAGGGGTGAAAGGGGCAGCTAGCCCCTCAGAACGGAAATGGGTGAGTGGGTCGGCCGGTGGGGGGTGGGCACGGTGGATGGTGTAGGGAGAGGGGACGTGTGTGGGAAAGAGGGTGGGAAGGGAAGGGGCCGGGGTGGGGCTTCACCCGCCCTGGGCATCTCTGGACCTCATCCAGCCCCCCGTCCCGTCCAGTGGGATGCATAATCCTTGTGTGGCCCCACAGCCAAAGTCTGGTATTTCCCTTTGTGGAGTGCTTCTCTGTCAGCCGGTCAGAGCTGTTTGGCAGTGGGACGGACTCCCTCCTTCCTCAGAGGTTCCCCCAACAGGTTGGGTCGCCGTCCGTGAGGGAGTCTTGAGCTGAGATCCCTGCATCGCAGGGGGTTGGACTAGATGACCCTCAGGGTCCCTTCCAACTCTACAATTCTATGAAAAAGCAGCCCAGGGCCCCATGCAAGAGGAGCAGAGCAGAAGAACTGGCAGAAGCAGCTGCCACCCCACCCCCCAAACACAGCCTCTTCCGCCTGCAGCAGGAGCAGCCTCTCCCAAGCTGAACTCTGCAAAGGGAATCCCCCTCCCCCGAGCGATGGCTTCTCCTTGCTCTTTGGGACCCAGGCAGCCCCCCTTCATCCTTGGAGGAAAGGCCTGTCTGTCAAGAACAAACCGGGGCAGGTTGGCTTCCACCTGAGGGGCGGGCGCTTCCTCCAGGCAGTCTCTTTCTGTGCTGCAGCCGAGCTTTGTGACATTAAACGTCCAGCATGGAAGTCATCCTGGGGAATTTGCAGGCTGGGGAAGAGCCCCTTCCCTGCTTCTGGCTGATGTGCGGCCCTCGCTATGTGTGCATGAACATGCTCATCAGGCACCTGGGCATGCACGCAAAGTGATGCATCCCATCAGGATTTGGAATTGCTGTGAAACCCCCCCCCCCTTCTAGAGCTTCCTTCCAGATGCCCTGGAATCCCTTGCAGGAGGAGGACTGAAAACGCCCCATGACTTTCTTGCAGGATTTACCTGCATTGAGAAATGCCTTCTGGTGGGTTGCATAAAGAGAGAGGTGCAGAAGCTGTGCCCCGAGAAAGAGGGCCGACTGCGGGTGTGTTCCCACCTTCTGAGTGGCTTCCGCTGGCGCTGCCGAAGGAGCGCGTGAGTCACTGGGGATGGAGCCTCTGAGCCCCTCCTCGCTTGGGGCACTTGCCTGAAGGCACCCGGGTGACTCCTCCAGAGGCTTCATGTGTCCCAGGGAAGGAGTGCCGCTGCTTTGACTCCAGAAGGAGCTTCACCTCCAGCCAAAGCAGAGAAAAGTGCGCAGCCCACAAGGGATTCCTGCGCTGCAAGGGGCTGGGCTAGATGGCCCTTGGGGTCCCTTCCAAGTCTATGATTCTGCGAAGCCCAAAAGGTATGGAAGGTGCTGGCGTAGCAAAGGCCTGGCCTGCAGCAGCAACATTTGCCCCATGTACAGTCAGCCTCTGGAGTGGAGTCCCTAAGACAGTTGGATGGCACCTGGCATGCCTCGTTCCAGCAACTCCTGCAGCCCAGCTGGTACCCCACATCTTGCTCTGCTTTCTTTTGGACCCCATCAGCCAGGCCGACTCCGGGGTTTGGGCAGCCCAGGACTTCCATGCACAGTGCCCCAGGGAAGTCACTACAGTGCTGCTTGCTTGACTTCTTATAGGACTCCATTCTGTCTCGAGACAGACAGATGCCCACAGCAACACATTATCATTCAGATTTATTAAATTTATATGCTACGCTTCCCCTTAAGATTACAGGGCAGCTCACAGCGTAAGTTAAATGTCCAGCCTCCCCTTCTCACAGGCGCCAGCCACATGTCTCAGTGGGAAGAAGCCCACAGAAGGGCAGGAAGGTCACAGCAGCAGCAGCCGTGTGAGGTCCCTACAGACTGGAGGCAGCAAAACGTTGTCCCCATCTTCAGAAACGGGGGAAAGGAAGACCCAGGTAACTACCGACCGGTGAGCTTGGCATCAATACCAGGGAAGGTCCTAGAATAGATAATTCAACACTCGGCCTGTGAGCATTTAGAAAAGGATGCTGTGATTACTAAGACCCAGCTTGGGTTTCTCATAAATAAGTCATGCCAGACCAATCTGATTTCTTTTTTTCTTTTGATGGAATTACAGACTTGGTGGATCAGGGGAATTCTGTGGACAGAGTGTATCTTTATTTCAGTGAGGCTTTGGACAAAGTCCCCCATGATATTCTTGTGAGGGAACTGGTAAAATGTGGGTTGAACAAGGTAACTGTTAGGTGGATTTGTAGCAGGTTGACTGATTGAACCCAAAGAGGACTCATGAATGGTTCCTTGTCATCCTGGGGAAAAGTGACAAGTGGGGTGCCGCAGGGTTCTGTCCTGGGCAAGTGGTTGTTTAACATTTTTCTAAATGACTTGGATGAAGGAATTGAGGGGATGCTCAACAAATTTGCAGATGACACCAAACTGGTAGGAGTAGGTAATGCTGCAGAAGACAGAATCAGAATTCCAAATGACCTTAACAGATTGGAGAAATGAATTTCAATAGGGACAAATGCAAGGTTCTGCACTTAGGCATGAAGAACCAGATGCACAAATATAGGATGGGGGACACCTGGCTTACTAGCAGTACACTTGAAAAGGATCTAGGGGTCTTGGTGGACCATAAGCTTGACATGAGTCCACAGTGTGATCAGCAGCAAAAAAAGCTAACACTATTCTAGGCTGCATCAACAGAGGTCTAGTGTCCAGATCAAGGGAAGTAATAGTCTGGCTCTCTTCTGCCTTGGTCAGACCACACCTGGAATACTGTGTCCAGTTCTGGGCATCACAGTTTAAGAAGGATGTTGACCAGCTGGGAAGTGGGCAGAAGAGGGTGACCAAGATGATCAGGGGTCTGGAAACTAAGCCTGATGAGGAACAGTTGAAGGAGCTGGGTATGTTAAGCCTGGAAAAGAGACTGAGAGGAGATATGAGAGCCATCTTTAAATATCTTAAGGGCTGTAACAGGGAAGAGGGAGCCTGCTTGTTTTCTCCTGCTCTGGAGGGCAGGACTCAAACCAATGGCTTCAAGTTACAAGAAAGGAGATTCCAACTAAACCTACAGAAAAAAATTCTGACAGTAAGAGCTGTTTGGCAGTAGAACTGACTCCCACGAGAGGTGGTGGACTCTCCTTCCTTTCAGCAGAGTTGGCTGGCCATCTTCCCTGGATGCTTTAGCTGAGATTCCTGCATTTCAGGGGGTTGGACTAGATGACCCTTGGGTCCCTTCCTAGTCTAAGATTCTATGATTCTTCCCCCTGCCCAACTCCCAATGATTCTCACCAACTGGCCTCTGACAGCAGAGGTTGTAGTCCTCATGCCTAGCCTTGTTGCCATGAATTTGTCCAGTCCTCTTTCAATCCTGTCTAGTTTGGTAGCCATCAGTACTTCTGGTGGCTGCGAGTTCCACAGTTTATCTGTGTGCTGTGTGAAGAATTGCCCTCTTTGATCTGTCCTGACTCTTCCAATGTTCACTTTTGCTGGAAGGCCCCATCGGGCTCTAGGCTTTTAAGAGTGGGGCGAGAGAGACTTCTGCCTGCCTTCGGTAATCTTTCTCCCTCCCCGGCAGCATAAATCTGCCTCCCTTTGGCTTCCCGTTGGCCGGCCATTCTTGATCAGGTGCCAGCGTGGCCCAGTGATTAGGATGCCAAGCCAGGACCTGGGAGAGACCTGGGTTCGAATCCCTGCTTGGCCGTGAAGCTCCCTGGGGGTTCCTTTAGAAACCAGTCACTGCCTCTTGGCCCAGCCTACCTTGCAGGGTTGCTGTCGGGATCTAGTGGGAGGAAGGAGAACTCTGCACGCGGCCTTGAGCTCCTTGGAGACACAGGTAGGATATAAGTGCAATGAATCAATGGGGACAGCTGCTCCCGGCCTTCTCTTTTGGAAAGGGAATGCAAGCCCCGCCAACGTGGAACCCGCCTGGATGGGAGTCAGGCTCCCAGAGGCCAAGGAACGCCTTTGGGAGCCAAGTCGGAAGGGGATTTACCTGCTGCGCCCTGGCACCGGGCTTCCTCCAGGCGCGTTTGAGGAGCAGAGCTTGCCAGGCCAGACACCTTTGGGATAAAGCAGCCCAGAACAAGCGGAAGTTTGTTGGGGGGGCTGCCTCCTCCTCCTCTTCCTCCCAGGGGCTTTTGCTGCCCAGGTGAGAGCTGCTGAAGTCGGCACTTAGGGGGCAGATTTGCTGGGACAGTCTGTGGGTCTGGATAGTGGTTGTGGGGGAGGCAGAGACGCCTCCCTCTGCGCCGCAGTCACTTATCCACCCCATTTTTACGCAGCAGCTCCACATTCCTCTTTGGCATGGCGCCCAGCTAAACTGTGGAACTCCCTCCTGCAGGAGCCGGTGAGGACCTCTGGTTAAGCAAATCCCTGGAGGAGAAGAGGGCTCTGGGCGACTCCTCCCCAGCATGGCTCTGCTCTGCCTCCCAGCCAGGGGCAGCAATGGCTTCTGAATCCCAGGAGGGGGGGGGGAGAGTGGGTCTTGTGCTGCTCTGGTCCTTCTTGTGGGTTTCCCATCTGCTTGGCCCCTGAGGGAAGAGGCGGCTGGAGCAGACGTGCCCCGGGCCTCATCCAGCAGGCTTCCCTTACGTTCTCATGGAACTCCAGGGCCAGAGGCAGGGAGGGATATTTGGCCGCGCAACTTGATGGTCCCCCTTTGGGGGCTCTTTGTGGGTTCTTAGGCTCCCCCCGCCTCATGAGGATGACTTTGCAGGACGTGTGGGAAGGAGCTGAGCCTCTCCTGATCTCTGGAGGCATCAGCGGAGGAGGAGTCGCATCTCAGGTTCAAACTCAGGCTGTGGAGCAGAGAGGGGAATGAGACTCAGCCCTGAGTCAGGAGTGAGTCAGGAGAGCCCGACACCCCAGTAGGACAGAAGACACACACACACACACACACACACACACACACACCCCTTGCAGCACTGCGCTTACTGCAGCCCTCGAAGGGGAGGCTGTTGGCTTCCTTGCGGTGCAATCTGGTGACAGTCACATGGCTTTTATAACGAAGCGCGGGGGGGGGGTTGCAGGCGGCTCAGATGCCCCTTTGTCCATCTCTGGCATCAGGACAAGCGCTCTGGGCCTGGGCTGGCAGTCTGGCAGAGCTGCCGGGCTGTGAGGGGGTGGGGGTGCTCTTTGAGGGGCACCTGGGCATCTCCGGTTGCCCTGCTTGGACCGCTTGGGGGGGGGGCTCTTGGGTGCCAATGTCAGCTGCAGGCGCTCATTTCCTCAGGGGCCCAGAGTCATAGGCTTGTAGAGCTGCAAGGGACCCTGAGGGTCATCCAGTCCAGCCCCCTGCAGTGCAGGAACTGTGGCCCCAGTGCTTCCCAGAGTGCCGCGCCAACACTTGCGCGCCCTTCTCCAGACTCCGCTGGCCTTTCCAGATTTGCAGCACCACCTGCAGAGACAGAGGTGACAGCGGCAGAATAATGGCCTCTGCTCTGGGTCCCAGAAGGATGGCTGCTGTCTGCGCATGGGCAGGCTGGTGTCTTGGGAAAAACCCCTGTGGAGTCGGCCTGCACGCACCCAGGACTGCTGCAGTAGCAAGTGTTGAGTTGAGTCCTTGCGCCCCAAAGGGGGACCAGGGAGCGGCTAGGGATGTCGGCTTCAAAGTGCCCTCATTTTCCATGGGAAGAACCTCTTGGGGGCAGGTTGTGCTGTGCAAAGTGCCCTGGTTTGGGGGGCAGGCAGGAACCTCCCTTCTCTGCAGAGTAACTGGGAGGAGTCCCCCCCCCCCACTACATGGGACTTCTCATTTATTTTCTTTCTTTTTATGTATAAATGATTTCTTAATAAAGCAAAGACAAAGAGCACAAAGAGATGCGGTCACAGCAGACGGAAAGCCGCCTTAGGTTGGACGTGATCCTTGAGCTTGTTTTCCCAAACTGTTCCTCCCCCCATACCCATTCGCCCCCCCCCCCCATGAACCTGTTAGGCTGGTTTGCACACTTTCTTTTGTAATAAGCTAGCTAAATCATAATTACTCAGGACCTTGTTTTCTCAATGTGTTTGGATATAGCAGGAGGTGTGCTCCCCGAATTTATAACTGTTGTAATCTTAGCAGCAGTTAGAAGGTTGGACACTTATTTATTGATCACTTTCTGGAATAAAATCTTTTGGATGTTATATTTTAGAAGCCCCAAGGCTTCTAAGTGGCTTGTGGATAAGCTTCTGCCCCAGCACCTCTCTCTTTGGAAACATACTGCTGGTTGGAGCCCCCCATTTGTTTGGTGGTTTATTCCATTTGCACCCCACTTTTCCTCAGGGAGCTCAAGGTGGTGTATAGAGGTCTCCTCCTCCCCATTGTCTCCTCACAATGACCCTGCGAGGGAGGTCTGGCTGAGAGGCAGGGACTGGACTCAAGGTCACCCCCAGCCTGGCCAAGGGGGGATTTGAAGCCTGGTCTCTCCCAGCCTGGCCTGCTAACCACTGTGCCACGCTGCTTACAGAGAAGTGTCACCTGGCGGATCTCTCAGCTGCCACACCTGCAGGAAAAGGAGACGCCATGTGGTGGAGGGAGAGCCAGGATCCAGACCGAGTGGGTGGGTGGGGGTTGCAGAGACCCAGAAGGCTGCTAGCTGGTCACTATTTGGTTCAGGCTGCAGACGTTGACCCCCAGGGTTAGAAACTCAGGTATGGAAGCTAATCGCCAAATGGTACCTTAAACCTCAGCTGTGGGGACCACAATGGAATGTCTAGGCATCATTTTTTCATCTGTGAATCCCACCCCCCAATTTCTGTACCATTTTATATTTTAAAGAAAAAATCTCAAAGTGCTTTACAACACGTTGAAACATCAAATAAAACCACCCAGAACAAAATAAAACCAAAAACTCAAGCTTCAAGGAGAATATTTCAGATCCTTTTCTAAGTGACATTTTGCTTTCCCCATATTTATTTGGCGACTTCATTTATAAGCTTCCCCACAGCAGAAGAACTCCAGGAAGGCAGTGTGGGGCAGTGGTGAGAGTATTGGACGAGGACCTGGGAGATCAGGGTTCGAATCCCCACTCCATCCCAAGTCTAACCAGGTGACCTTGGAGTCAGTCGCAGCCTCTTGGCCTACCTCACAGGGGTGTTGTAGGGGTTAACTCAGGAGGGGCATGAACCATGTGCTCCTTGGGAGATAAATGCAGTAAAGAAGCTCTTCTGCTCACCTGATTAAGAAAGGTGGAGGGGGCTGGGGAATTTTGAGCGCGGCTGACCCGGCTTCTTCCTCCTGGCAGACTCTGCACCCCCCAAAGAGGCAGCCGCCTATGACCTTGAGGAGGAGGAGGACGAGCAGGAACAAGGGGAGGCCGACCGGGCGATGGAGGGAGACACGTACGTCGGGGAGCCCCCTGGCGAGAGAGAGGCAGCCGTCGCTGGCCCCCCTGCGCAGGACAAACCCTCCTCCGCCATCAGCAGCCCAGGTACCACTTGGGGGTCTCCTTGGAGCCTGGGCTGCATGTAAGGGGCAAAGGGAAAAGCCATTCCTCAGATCAGAGCCGCCCACACTGCTTCTATATATCTGTAAGCCACCTTGAGTCCCTGTCAGGGGGAAATTATATTTATATATAATTAATATAAAACAACAGAGTCGTACTTTGGAAATCAAACGGAATCCATTCCGGAAGTCCGTTCAACTTCCAAAACGTTTGGAAACCAAAGCGCGGCTTCGGATTGGCTGCAGAAGCCCCATCGGTCGTCCAGCTTCCAAAAATAGTTCCCAAACCGGAACAGACACTTCCAGGTTTGCGGCGTTTGGGAGCCAAAACGTTCAAGAACTAAGCTGTTAGAAAACCAAGGTACGGCTGTATAAGCACTTTTTATTTGTAACAAAAAACCTTCAAAACGGTTTACAACCTACATTAAAATGTTCCAAAATAAAGTAAAATATACATTCTGAGGGTTTGGATTTTTTTTACAATAAAGTGGTGTATAATTTTTATGAAATAAATAAATGAATGAAATGGAAGCGTCTTGGAGCAATCCTGGACCAAAGTGGACGCCTGCTTCCCTGCCTGAGCCCCTCACTGGGCAGCACTGGCTCCACTGCAGAGCCCCATCCTGCCTGCTCCGCCGTTGTCAGAACTCGATCTTGTACACTTTGGAACTCCCTGCCTGTTGACTTCCAGCAAGCGCTTTCGCTGCGCTCCTTTTGGTACCTGTTGAAAAAGATCCCTGTTTTAGATAAGCTGCCCAGATGTTCAGGAAGCCAATGGGAGTTTGAATCTGCTTTGCGTCTGTTGTTTTAGCTTTTCCAAAGTTATGAGTTCCTCTTACTGGTAAAGTATTGTTTTATCTCTTTTTTTGGTCAAGCTTCTTCCTTTCTAACTGAAAATCTTACAGAAGAAATGACTCATCAGAGCAGCCCTCTCTCTCCACTTGGGGTTCCTATACACCCGGAATTTCCTGGACAAATCCAGAATACTGCAGTCACAAGCTGTGTCTGGGCAAAAATCAGCGAAATGTCCGGGGAAATTCAATGTTGGCAGCGTTGGTTTTGCACACAAAAAGCTCAAGAACTGTTTTGCTCAACCCTATCTCCGCTTGCTCTCTAGGCTGCAAAGGCCCCCCCTGGATGTCCCCCCGCCCTCCAGAGCCGCCTGGCGCCTGGCGGGGCCTCTGCACCTGGGAGTGCTGGCACCAACGAGTCCTGGAGCTCCTGGAGCAGGAGCAGGCGGCCCAGAGCCCCCCGCGGGCCGCTCAGGTGAGCAGAGGGAGTGGGCAGTGGGGTCCTGGGCAGGAGGGAGGGGGAATAAGCAAGAGATACCCCTTGCCAAGAGATGTCCCTTGTATGGAAGGGAGAGCTGGACCATCAAGAAGGCGGATCGCCGAAGAATGGATGCTTTTGGATTCTGGTGCTGGAGGAGACTCTTGAGAGTCCCATGGACTGCAAGAAGATCAAACCTCTCCATTCTGAAGGAAATCAGCCCTGAGTGCTCACTGGAAGGACAGATCCTGAAGCTGAGGCTCCAGTACTTTGGCCTCCTCATGAGAAGAGAAGACTCCCTGGAAAAGACCCTGATGCTGGGAAACACAGAGGGCACAAGGAGAAGGGGACGACAGAGGACGAGATGGTGGGACAGTGTTCTCGAAGCTACCAGCATGAGGGAGGCAGTGGAAGACAGGAAGGCCTGGCGTGCTCTGGTCATGAAGAGTTGGACACGACTGACGGACTAAACAACAACAACACTCCCTTGCCAGTTGCTGGAAGCCACTGGAGGGGAGAAGGAGACTCTTGTGGGTTTCCCATAATGGGCCCCCGGTCGGCCCCTGTGAGAACAGAATCCTGGACTAGACCTGCCGCTGGCCTGACTCAGCAGGGCTCTTCCTCTCTTCTTATGGAGCCTCCAGGTCCAGAGGCAGTCTATCTGGACTCCTAGGTTCTTTGCTGAGAACAGGAGGCTGGCTAGAGGGGCTCCCTTTGGCCTGATTCTGCAGCCCCGTCTCTTGCTCTTCCGTCCAGGGCAGGGCAGAGCGGGAGGCACTGCTGGGGACGCAGGGAGCAGGATTGGGGCTGCTGGCCTCTCCCACGGCCGGCACCTGGGCGGGTGGGACTTCTCTGTGCCTTTCTCTTTTTGTGCACGGCGCCCTCCCCTGTTGGCATGGGGTCTTTGCAGGAGAGCTGCCTTGGCTGTCCTGCCGCTGCGCTTCCTCCCCTGGGGGGGGACCCCTCTCTCAGTGCGCTCTGCCTCGCTCCGGATGTTTGGGGACGCTCAGCCCAAGCTCTGAGCTGCCACGTCCCCCCCCCTCTGGAAGAGGCTGATTTTCAGGGGGGGTGGGCAAAGGGTGCTGGCTCCCTTGACACTGAGCAGAATGTGGCCTGCTTTCCTTCCAGGTGACGTTTGAGGACGTGGCTGTCTACTTCTCGCCTGAAGAGTGGGCCCAGCTGACGGCCTGGCAGAAGGCCCTCTACTGGGACGTGATGAAGGAGACCCACCACCTGGTGGCCTCGCTGGGTGAGGGTCCCCCTCGGACAGCCCCCTGGGGAGGGGGGGAGGGTCGCAGCCGCTGGCCCCAGGACACCCCGGAAGGTGGGGTGGGGGTGATGGCGGACCCTTCAAGTCAAATCAGACAAGTTTCACCGGTGATCCACTGGATCCCTTGAAGTGCTGGCTTGCCCCGTCATCACCAGCTGGAGGCTCTGTGTCCTCCCTTCCCCTTCCAGCCTCCCCCTGAGGCCTCTCCAGCTAAGCCTGGCCTGACTTGGGCAGCGTCTCTGAGGGCTGCTATGTGACGTAAAGGGGGATGAGGCACATGGCTTCCCCAGCCGTGACCATGAGGTGGAGCCTCCATGTCCTACGGCAGTCTTCCTGGGAGTGCCGGGTGCTGGGAGATGTGAGGAGGGCTGTTGCCTTCACACTTTGCTGGCTGGGCCCTGCTCTCTGAGACCCAGGGGGCTGGGCTGGATGGGGCCCTGCTCTGATCCAGCCACCAGGCTCCTCGACTAGATGTCCCTTGGCGATCCCTTCCGACTCTGCTTCTACGTCCAAACTCTTTCTCCGTGGCCAGGAAGGCCTGAGGCAGATCTCCTCTGGGGAGACCAGTTAGGGGCCCTCCCCCTGCTTTCTTGTCCTCCAGACATGCCACATCTGCCCCCTTCAGGCCCTTGGCTCCCCCTTGTGGCGCCCAAGTCTTTCCCGCAGGTGGTGACTTTTCCACTTTCTCTCCTCGCATGCAGCCCCTGCCTGTGACCCCGAGCCAGAGGTCTTGGGCCGGATGGAGCGAGGGGAGGCCCCTCCTTCCGAGGCCCCCATGGAGGAAAAGCCGGAAGAGGCTCCCCGAGTGCCCAGCCCAGGTGAGTGAGGCCCCTCAAGGGCTGACGGTCCTGACTGAGTCCTGCCTTTAAGGGGGTTGGGCTGGATGACCCTTGGGGGTCCCTTCAAACTCTGCAACTTTGTGAGCAGCAAATGTGGCCACTGCTGAACCCGATGCTTCTCAGTTGGCATCAGTTGGCGACCTGAAGGGGACAGATCCTGGTGCGCATGTGGGTTGGGCTGGCTATGGAGAGCAGTGAGTGCGAATCCTTTTCTGGAGCTGCTGTCTCCTTTGTGCATCTGCAGGAGAAGCCCACTGACAGGCAGGCAAGTCGGGGGGTGGCATGGAGTCTGGGGGGGGTCTTACCCCCAGGGTTACTCCACCCCTGAGGCGTGGCCTCTTATCCAGGACCAGCAGTGAGCAGAGAAAGCTGCTTTACGTTGGCCTTTGGAGCTCAGGATTGCCTACACTGGCTGGCAGCAATCCCTGGCAGCATTTTGCTGTCGTGCCCATCCTGCTGCGACCATCAGTGATGTCCGGCTGAGCTTCGGAGTTTCTTCTTCCTTGCAGCAACCGAGGAAGAGATCCAGAAACACAGCGGGATCCGGCTCGATATGCCATACTCCACACGCAGTGCTGACGGCCGCCTTGGCTTTAGACCCACCAATGCACAAACACACCTTCTTGGCAGAAAGGGAGGGAGGATGGATCGTGCCAGAGCCTGTGGCCTTGAGCTGCTTCAGACAGCCCCCCCCCCCAGCCGGCATCCTGAACACAAACCAGATGTCTGGAGGCGGTTGGAGGATGGATGGCGGCTAACAGATTGAGGTTGAATCCTGACAAGACAGAAGTACTGTTCTTGGGGGACAGGAGATGGGCGGGTGTGAGGACTCTCTGGTCCTGAATGGGGTAACTGTGACCCTGAAGGACCAGGTGCGCAGCCTGGGAGTCATTCTGGACTCACAGCTGTCCATGGAGGCGCAGGTTAATTCTGTGTCCAGGGCAGCTCCATCTGGTACGCAGGATGAGACCCTGCCTGCCCGCGGACTGTCTCACCAGAGTGGTGCATGCTCTGGTTATCTCCCGCTTGGACTACTGCCATGCGCTCTACGTGGGGCTACCTTTGAAGGTGACCCGGAAACTACAGCTAATCCAGAACGCGGCAGCTAGACTGGTGACTGGGAGCGGCCGCTGAGACCACATAACACTGGTCTTGAAAGACCTACATTGGCTCCCAGTATGTTTCCGAGCACAACTCAAAGTGTTGGTGCTGACCTTTAAAGCCCTAAACGGCCTCAAAGGCCCAGTATACCTGAAGGAGCATCTCCACCCCCATCGTTCAGCCTGGACACTGAGGTCCATCTCCGAGGGTCTTCTGGCGGTTCCCTCCCTGCGAGAAGTGAGGTTACAGGGAAGCAGGCAGAGGGCCTTCTCGGTAGTGGCACCCGCCCTGTGGAACACCCTCCCTTCAGATGTCAAAGAGAACAACAACTACCAGACTTTTAGAAGACATCTGAAGGCAGCCCTGTTTAGGGAAGCTTTTAATGTTTATCAGGTTATTGTATTTTAGTGTTTTGTTGGAAGCCGCCCAGAGTGGCTGGGGAAACCCAGCCAGATGGGCAGGGTGTAAATAAATTATTATTATTATTATTAGTAGTAGTAGTAGTAGTATTTTGGGGAAGAGCAACTCAAGCCCCAGACCCAGACCCAGCAGCAGGGGCCATTTTGCACATACACCCAAATTGCACCAGCAACGCCTCTCCAGGGTTTCTGGCTTCGGGGGGGGGGGTTCCCTCAGCCTTTTCTGGAGAGGCCTCCGGGGGTTTAACGGGACCTTTTACGCACAGAGCAAGTGCTCCATCAGGGAGTTAGGGCTTCCCTCCAAGCACAGTGGCCTGTCCTGTGTGCCTTGGGGGTGACTCTCTCCTGCTTCCCTTACACGCCCCCCCCTCGCAAGGTGGCTCTGGCTGGCAGCGGTAGGACTTGCCCCCAGCCCCCTGCAGTGGCAAAGGCACTCATTCCCCTTGGAGACCTTGGGGTTCACTCCTCCAGCATTCAATTTAGACACAGCTTGATTGTAAGCAAGCAAGCAAACTTCAAAGCAGTTTACAAAAAAGTTAAGCCCATAAAATGACCGTGAAGAAAAATTAACAATAATTTAAGACGTTTGAAAAGGGAAAATAACACTAGACTAAAAGCAGAATTAAAACTCACGCCAGCATTCTAAGCACCTGGTTGGCTTGTCTAAACAGGAATGTTTTTTAGCAGGTTCTGAAAGGGGAAAAGGCAAGCAGCTGCCCAGTGTCAATAGGCAGGGAGTTCCAAAGGTCAGCTGCTGCCGCACTAGACAATCAAGTTCTGACCGAGGCGGAACAGGTCTTTGGTGGCACCTGGAACTGTGCCAGTTCCTCTGATCCAAGTGGCACCTGTGGGGTCAGGCGATCTCCTAGGGAGACGGGTCCCAAGTTGTTAAGGGACACTAATAGTAGCTCCAGGAATCCTCTTTTCATCCCTAGTCCTTAAAAACAGGCAGGTGCAATTTGACTCTACCTTCTAAGGTTTCCTTGAGCTACTGACGTTCTCCTTCCCTCTCCCACTCTCTCTTCTGGGTGCAGCTTCTGGGGCTAAGCGGCAGCTGGAGGTCAGGAGAGGACCAGGCGCGGAGCATCCCTGCAGCAAGACTCAGCCCGAAAAAGCCAAGACGGACGCTCTGGGTGAGTGGCGCCAGAAGGCTTCCAAGGCAGCATGCAATGGTGGTGCCAGGAGGCTTGTTGCAGCTCTGGGGCCCCACTGGGACTGTGCTGGGACTTGGTGGCCCCCCGTGGGAAGGCCCTGCCTTGCAGGAAGAAGGTCCCGGGTTCAAGTCCCGCTGGCCTCTCCAGGAAGGGCTGGGAGAGAGGCCCTGCTGAAACCCTGGAGAGCCATTGCTGCCGGTCAGTGCAGGCCATCCTGGCTAGATGAGCCAAGCATCTGACTCGGTACAAGGCGTGCCGCTGGATGGTATGGGGCGTGTGCCCCCTCTCCACCCTGGGGGTGTCTCCCTGCCCTCCTGGGAGGGGGTGGCGCTGGGTGAATCAGGCTAGCCAGAAAGGGAACCTGAGGGTGGGGGAGGGGCACAGGAGCACAGGAGCACAAGGGGGAGCTCTCTGCCAATGGGGGGGGGGGGCTACTTGGGTTGCAGGTGAGTTTCTCCAGGCACACAGAGGGCCTCTATCTCCCTCCAGAGCAAGGCTCCTTGTGCCCCTTTGTGACTTGAAACGGGGGGGTCCGAAATGGGCAGAGTAGATTTTCACAGAGGTTGCGTCACTGGGCGACCTGCAAAAAGCCATCACTTATAGAGGAAGGTTGCCTTGGGGACCCTTTTATTTCTTCCCCCAGCCCCCCCCCCCCCCCGCAACCTTGAGCTTCCTAGCTTGGGGTCCACCCTCTTTCCTAGCCCTGGCCTATAGACGTTGTGCCAGGTCACTATTCATTTGTTGGCCTAAAACGACACCCTGGGGCAAAGCAGACAATGCAAACACAACTACAAACATATAGATGCAAACACAACAGAAATCAAGCTAAATCTTGTTTCAAAAGTATTAAGATACATCTGTTTTCCTTCCCCAAAGGCCACAGATCATTCAGCTCCTGTCTTGAAGGGTCCTGGGCAGGTGGGGGCAAGGCGGGGGCATGGCTGGCACTCCTGTCTCTCACCTGTATTGACCCGCCCTTTCTCCTCCTTCCCCAGCTGACGCCAAGCCCCACATGAAGTGTGAGGAGCAGCGGGGGGACCCCCAGGGGCCGGCCACCCACCACTGCAAGGACTGCGGCCGCACTTTCCCCCAGCGGGACGCCCTGATTTCCCACGTCCTGCGCACCCACTTTGGCGAGCGAGCGCTGCCCTGCCCGCAGTGCGGAAAGTTCTTTGGCAGCGACAGCAGCCTGGCCGCCCACCAGAGCACCCACTGCCTGGAGCAGGTCTTCACCTGCATCGACTGCAAGAGCAACTTTGTCTATGAGGAGCAGGAGGCGGCCCGGATCCACGCCCAGCTGGCCCTGGGGAAGCTCTTCAAGTGCTTTGGCTGCAGCTGCAAGATCGCCGCCCTCCTGGCCAGAGACCAGAAGCCAGACGCGCAGGAGGGCTGCCCCCCCTTTGGGCAGCTGGATGCCACCTTCTACAGGTGAGGAGTCTGGGACTGGCGGGAAGGGATTCTCCATAGTCACGGAGTCAGGGTTCACCTCCGGGCGTCTCTGGCCTGAGATATTCATCTTTTGGGTTTTTAAAAGGGTCTCCCTTATGAGATGGTGGCCTCTCCTTCCTTGGAGGTCTTTCCACAGAGGTTGGCTGGCCATCTCTCAGGGATGCTTGAGCTGAGATTCCCGCATTGCTGGGGGTTGGCCTGGATGACCCTGGGGGTCCCTTCCAGCCCCTTCATTTTGCCTCACTGCCCCCTCTCCTTTTCATCCCTCAGCCGCCAGCGCGCGATGGAGCAGGTCCGCCAGCGGGCCGCCCACTGGACCACCTCGGAGACCAAGGCCTTTGTGGAGCTGTGGGGGGACGACCGCGTCCAGACGGCGCTCTTTGACAACTATCGCAACGAGGTGCAGTACAAGCGGCTGTCGGACAAGATGCGGAAGATGGGCTTCCACCGCAACCTGGAGCAGTGCCGCCAGCGGGCCAAGGACCTGCGCAGGGGGTTCAAGGAGATCCAGGACGGGAACCTGCACTCCAACCGGGCGCGCCAGACCATGCCCTTCTTTGCCCTCCTGGACCGCTTCCTGCTGATGAGCCGGGGGCTGGTGGTGCCCAAGGTGTGCGTCAACAGGACCAAGCAGAGGGGGCGCAAGGGCAGGGGGCGCAGGGAGGAGCCCCAGGGGGGAGAAGCCCCCTTCCTGCTTGCCCTGCCCGCCCAGCACCCCAGCTTGCGGGACCGGACGCTGCAGGAGCAGGATCCGTACCTCCATGCCCTGGCGCTCCCCGACTTCCACCTCCAGAGCCGCTTCACAAGCCAGTATCGCCAGGGGGCCGGCCTCCCTGGCTACCAGCTGCCGACCCCCGACCAGGACCCCCCGGCCAACGCTGTGGGGCTGCCCGGCTGCCCGCTGGAGGGGCCAGACGAGGACTCGCCCACCCTGCGGCTGGCGGACTTCTCCCTGCGGCCGCAGGACCCAGACGCCTCCCTCGCCGTGGAGTCCTGCCGGGCAGCCGCTCGCAGCCAGAGCCGGGAACTGGTGCTGAGCCCCATCAACGGGCTTTCAGCCACCAGCAGCCTCTGGTCAGAGATCGCCAGCATGACTCCTACGGAGAACCCCGCTGGCGTGGCAGCCCCAGGAAGCGCCCAGCGTGAGTATTTGCTTATTGGTTTATTTATTTCTTCACAGTATTTACAGCTTGCCCTTCATTGAGCGTTTTCCATCCCAGAGCAAAGTAGTAAAACTAAACAGGACCAGTAAACACCTGGGAAACTTCTATCATACGCTAAACCAACAAAATTAGAGTAGAGGGAAAAATCATTATATTAAGATCCACAATTGGGGGGGGGGGAGTCAAAGGGGATTATATGTTTATGTTTTTATTTCACTTCTTAACCTGAAGACCACTTTAGCTAATGGGGCCTCCCGCCGCTGCACGATTTCTGTTCTCATCCTGAAGCAAAGTTCTTAACCCAAGGTACTGTTTCTGGGCAAGCGGAGTCTGTAACCTGAAGCATCTGTAACGCGAGGTACCACTGTATTTAGAAAGCAGCTCATGCCTCTCTTTTTCTTCTTCCTTCCGCCCCGTCAGCCTGGCACCCTGGGAAGGCCCCCAGCTCCTCTGCCAAGCGGATGCGTGACCTCCGCTTGCGCCGCAGGAGGCAGCGGGCCGCCATGGCACGGGTGCTGCTGGGGGCCAGCTACCGCCCCAACGACCGGACGGTGTGGAGCAAGACGCAGAAGACGGACTGGTGGGACAACCTGGTGGCCGGGCCGGCCGACGACGGCGAGTGGGTGCGCTACTTCCGCATGTCGCGGGAGGCGGTGCTGGAGCTGGTGGAGAGGCTGCGGCCGGTGCTGCAGCGCGAGGACACCAACATGCGGGCCGCCATCCCCGTCGACAAGCGCGTGGCCCTCACGCTCTGGAAGCTGGCCACCTCGGACAGCTACCGCTCGGTGGCCAACCAGTTTGGCGTGGGCGTGTCGACCGCCTCGGTCATCGTCATGGAGGTGTGCGAGGCCATCCACGACGTCCTGCTGCAGCACGTGGTCCACCTGGGGGACGCCCAGGCCGTCATGGAGGGCTTTGAGCAGCTGGGCTTCCCCAACTGCATTGGCGCTGTGGACGAGACCCACATCCCCATCCTGTGCTCGCCCCACGGCGCCTCAGCCTACATCAATGGCAAGGGGCTGGTCTCCATGGTGCTGCAGGCCCTGGTTGACAGCGCAGGGCGCTTCATGGACGTCTACGCCGGCTGGTCGGGCGGCCTGCAGGACTCGGGCCTGCCATGGGGCTCCCCGCTCTTCGAGCGCATGGAGAAGGGCACCTTTGGCCCCCAGACCACCACGGAGATCGAGGGGGTGGCCGTGGGCCCCGTCCTGCTGGGGGGTCCTGCCTGCCCCCTGCGGCCGTGGCTGATGAAGCCCTACCCAGAGGCCCCGGAGGGCCCCCGCCAGCGCTTCAACCTCTTGCTGGGCAAGTGCCGCATGGCCGTCAGCTACGCCTTTGAGCGGCTCAAGGGCCGCTGGCGCTGCCTCCTCAAGCGCCTGGACGTGGCCGAGAAGAACGTCCCGCTGGTCATCGTCGCCTGCTGCATCCTGCACAACATCTGCGAGAGCCGCAACGAGGCCATGCAGGAGGGTTGGGAGGAAGGCATGGACTACGCCGACCTGCCCTCGGCTGAGGGTCACGCGGACGCCTTCTTGGACGCGGAAGAGGGGGCCGGGGAGGCGCACGGCGTCCGCGAGGCCTACTGCGCATTCTTCGAGAAGAGGCGGCAGGCGGAGGAGCTCTGAGGGGCGCTGTGCGTTGTGTGTGTTGTGCGAGGACACCCCCTTCCCCACCCCACCCTGTGGGGGCTGCCAAGAAGGGGGGACAGGAACTCAGGCTAACTCAGGTTGCAATTCTCTTCCGTGACTTCCCAGGGGGACAGCGTCCAGGGGTCCCCCTCGGGGAAGTCCCCCTGCTTACCGGTTGCACTGTTTTGACCTTTTATAACCTTTTATAAAAATTGGCTTAGTAGGAAGTTTTCACCCTGGACCTCAATAAATCCTTGTTCTTCTTGAAAGGACTTTGGTGGGCGTGTCTTAAATGTGAAATTTCTCAGGTTTCCCCAGTCATGAATGAGGCTAGCAGGATCGGGGGGGGGCAGGGGGCCCCCAGTTCCCTTTGCAAAACAGGGCTTGGTGCAGGATGTGAATGAGCACAAGAAACACAAGGGCTGGGGGGGGGGGCGCAGTGAAGGGACAAGTACAGTAGGGTGTGCTGATTTTTACAACAAAGTTGTAATGACTTGGGAATTCAAAAGATTTCTTGGTTAAATTAATATAACTTAGTTTTGCTTGGTAAGTAAACTATGTGTAAGATGGCATGGACATCATTAAAAATGACTGCAGTTATATTTTATATTAATATTTTTACTTTTATTTATTAATCCTATTCATTTTTAGCATTACCTGACACTTTCAAAAGGTAAAATTAAAATTATTTTGTTTTCCGAAAGCAGTTGATGTGCTTTTTAATCAAATGTAGATTTGCCAAGCTAAACGTTATCTAGTCACAAACTTAAGAAATTTGAATTCTTCACGCCCAGAAACATATTCTTAAGACCGCTCCCTGAAGAAATGTGCAAAAATTAAGTCCCGCCCCATAAAACGACTTGCCCTCCTAGCTCAGGCTGGGAACTCTTACCCGACCGCTATATGTCTTCTTCTGCCCCTGGCAAGCTCCTGAACCCTGTGGGGAGCCCCTCTCCACCCAGGAAGACCCTTGTTGCCCCCTCCTCCCCAAAGCCCAGGCCTGCGGTTGTCCTCAGCAACGAGGGGTTCTGCTGCTTCAGTTTGCCAGTTTGCCAAGCTCTCTTGCCCAGAGGTCTGCCCCCAAAGCCCACTGCACATTTTCTAGAGCAGGGGCGGAGAACCAGTGGATTGCCAGATGACAGACTACAATTCCCATCATCCTTGACCATCAGCCACAGTGTTTGAACTGAGGAGAGCCACTGGTTAGGCACCTTGATTCTCACATTTGAGGGAAACGGGGGCACCATAGTTAGGAGGGCTCATCTCCCTGTTGCCCATCAGTGCAGCCAACTTGTCCTCCTGTTAATTTCTGTGATTTCTGCCCATTCTTTATACTCAAGAGTGCCTCTGAGCATGTGAGGGGTGTCTTCCCCTCAGCAATTACAATTATTCCTTACACCTCCAGGAGTGTTTTTCAACCTGTCTCAGAGAAGTCCTGCTATGGGGCACTAGAGGAGGCACTTGCTGCAGCGGCGGCAGCAGATGCTCCAGGGAGAGTTGCAAGTCAGGTAGAAGAGACCAGTTTCTGCCTCCTCAGCCGGACTTGGGGGAAAGAGACCTTGCTCCATCATTCTGGCTTTGGCCAAACAAGTGGCTGGTCTTTGGGTCTGGTTGGGCAGAGAGCAACTGGGTAATGATCCAACGCTCGTCCAACCAGCAAAGAGGATACAGGCACATCCTGTTGCATCAGTGAGCATCCCCCCTCTGCGTGCATCTTGCCCCTGAATGGTCCTTGAAGGCACTGTGGCAAGACCTTTGTTGCAGAAAGAAAATCTCTCACTGGTGTACCGTTAACGTTCAGGGGATGCTGCGCTTGGGTAGCTCTAACCATTGAGGTGGGTGCAATTTCTCTGCTGCTGAACATTGAGGCAAAACACCTTCTCAGCAGCTAAGCACAGAGGAGCTTGCATCTATGCTGCCATTAACTTTCCACAACCAGTGTTTCGAGCTCTCCCTAGTAGAATGCCACCGTAACAGCAGTTGCCAGCCCTCTAGGCACACACAGTGAGGCAAAATCATAGCTAGCCAGGTCAAGGTTTTGAGGGGAATTACAGTATCTAGGTATAAAATCTAATAAATAAAGGAGAGAACAAGCAAGCAAATATTTGAGATCAGTATTACCGGGCTGCTTCAAGAAGGGCAAGAGTCGCTGCTGTATCTGTGGCCATTCTGTCCAAGGAGACTTGCCTTGCCCTAAGGCAAGCTGTGGGTACATAGCTGTCAACTTTTCCCTTTTCTTGCAAGGAATCCTATTTGGAATAAGGGAATTTATTTCCCTTTTAAAAAGGGAAATGTTGACAGCTATGTGTGGGTACAGTGAAAGGGCCACCGCAGACTCTGCAGGGACATCTAGCAACACCTTTCTGTGAATGATGGATACCTAAGACTAAAGCAAAACTGGCTGGGATTCTGCCACAGAATTTTTGCCTCCTGTTTCTGAAGATGGTGCACAATCCTTAAATCTGACAAAGGGTGATCTCTAAGCACCAGAAACAGCTTCTCTTAGGAGCACCCATATCAAATGATAAGTATGGACAGTCTGGAATCCAGCAAGACTAATGTTAAGAGAATAAAGGATTTTACTAACATTGTCCAGTTTTCAATCCCTATTCTGTGTTTTGTCTCATAATTGTATGTTGTTGACAGCAAAGAAGGGAGAAAGGAAAGGAAATGAAGGAAGAGACTAATGGTTTGGTGTGTTTTCCCTTATTGACACACACACAGAATATGAAGGCAGCTTGCATCTGCTGTGGTGGTGGAGAGAGACATGTAGCTGTGACCTGCTTCTAAAAGAAAGGAAACCAAGGTAGACTTCACGCCACCTCAGGAAGCCTCTGGCCTTGCCCAGAGTTGCCACTGCAACGGAGCAAAAGATCAACGGGAAGCTATGCTGAACCGTGCTGATCTAGTTTCCTTCTGGTTATCCCAAAAAATAATTCCAACCAAATTAAGATATCTGGGAATGTCCCTGACAGTCATAAGTCCAATAATATTTGGGGAAACTACAGGAGAGACTGAGTATGAAACAGGCCAGGGCAAGCGTGAGTGTAGAATTGCAGAGTTGGAAGGAACCCAAGACAGCATCTAGTCCAAGCCCCCGCAATGGCTTTGAATCCATCTCTCCAAAAGACTGAGGCAGGGAAGTTATCACGCCACTCTTTATTTAGGAACACAAAACCCTCCCTCCCCCCCCCCACCATGCCTTGGAGTTCTCCTCGTTCTCTTGGCATGCTGCATCTGCCATCTAGACATATAAGAAGGAAGAGGCAGCCAATTGCCTTGAAAAATTCCAGCTGGAAGAGTCCCAGGCACCCTCCAAGCCAAGTCTCCAGGAATGGAAGTTTTCTCCCAGAGAGAGATCCTTTGCTCTGCCTCCTTCACTGCAATCCACAGCCCTGGAGGCTTCTGGAAGCTGCCTGTGAAAGCGCAGGCCCAGTTGGCTCCATGCCTGGCCCAGTCTGGGCTCACTTCTTCTTCTGTACATGGGCACAGTCATACTTTCCCCGCACGACCTTGAGCTTGACCCCTGGCAGGTCCTGCGTCCTCCCGCCCTCCACCAGGACGATGCTGTGCTCCTGCAGGTTGTGCCCTTCGCCCGGGATGAAGCAGATGGCCTCCTTGCCGTTGCTGAGCCGCACACGGGCACACTTGCGGTTGGCCGAGTTGGGCTTCTTGGGCTTTCGGATCATGGTCTTCAGCACCACCCCTTTGAGCTGGGGGCAGCCACTGGTGGGGCCGGGCTTTGGCGGAGGCAGCTTGGGGCGGCCTTTGCGGTGCATCTGGTTGAGGGTGGCCATAGGGCAGCTCGGGGGTGGCAGCACCGGCCAGGGTGGTGGAATGAAGCTGCGAGGGAGGGCAGCAGCTCCTGGCAAAAGAAAAATGCAAGGGTTAGGAAAGGGCCACCCAAATGATCAAGGGGATGGAGAGACCCCCCCTAGGAAGAAAGGTTGTGGCAATTGGAGCCTCTTGGCTTAGGTGAGTAAGAGGCAACATGGTAGAAGTTGATAAAGTTAAGTCTGGCATGGAGAGAGTGGGTGGAGAAAAGCGTCTCTCTTTCTCCTTAGGAACTCGTGGTCATGCAATGAAGCTAAATATTAGAAGATTCAGGACAGATAAAATGGAGACTTTTTTGACGCAGGGCAGTTAAACTGTGGAACTTGCTCCTCCAGGAAGCAGTGATGGCCACCAACTTAAGACAAATTTACAGAGGAGGAGAGGAGGGCTCTTGATGACGGCTGTGCTCTGCCTCCATGCTCAGAAGCAGCAATGCTTCCAAATACCAGTTTCTGGGAACCCCAAGCCGAGACAGCGTTGCTCTTGTGCTCCGATCCTGCACCCTGGTTTTGCATAATGGGCACCAGTTGGGGACCGTGGGGACAGGATGCTGGCCTGGATGGCCCTTTGTCCTGGTCCAGCAAGCCCTGCCCTACACCTGGCCCACCCGGGTGACTGAGGTCCCGCTCGCACAGACGCCCCTCGGGAGCCCGCGGCTCTCCCCCCCCCTTCCCAGCCCCCTCCCGCCGGGGAGCAGCGGCCCTCCGAGAGGCGCACGGAGCAGGGCAAGAGGCTCTCCCGGCGGCCACCTACCCCAGCGCAGAGGAGCCGCCAGCGCCCGCAGCAGCCCCGCCGGAGCCATCCTGCGCCCAGGCGCCCGGTCTTTCTTGCTCACAGGGACCGGAAGGAAGGAAGGAAGACCCCCGGGATCCCTCCCGACTCTATGATCCCGGGTCACGTGCCATTGGTGGGCGGGGCGGCGGGGCCGGACTTCCGGGGCGGGGCCTGGCGACAGCCCTGAGAGGTTTCGAGGGCCGCTTTCGTGTCTCCCCCGCCCCGCCCCGCCCCGGGCAGGTTCTGAGCGGGGAGAGGAGGCAGCCTGGCGCGGCCTTCTCCCGCCTCCGAGGGAGGGGAAGGAAGCGCACAGGCCGCGTCCTCCGACTGGCCAAGGGCGCCGCCCCTCAAGCGGCTCCTCTTCCGATTGGGCGACGGGGCGAGAGGGCCACGCCTCTCTCCTCATTGGGCGACAGAGGCGGCGCCCTCCCGGTGACGCTCCGGGGAGGAGTCGAGCTGCTCTGCGTTGATTGGCCGCAAGGGCGGGACGAAGCCTGAAAAGGAAGGAAAAGATTGCCGGAGGGAGAACTTCCGGTGTCAACGACAGAGGCCCCGCCCCCGTATTGCACGGCCTGTGACGCCTCTCTTGGCAGCAAAGCGCCTCCGGCTCTGCAGTGCCGGAAGTGACCATAGAGTCCAAGGCGGGATCTTATTTCTGCGCCGTAGAGCGGTTCCGCCATAGAGCTTGCCTAGCCTTGGCAGGGCGCTCTCCCTCCAGCCGCTCATTTCGGCGACCTCCAAAGTGAGCCAAGCCGTTTCCTTTGCTTGTCAGTGTTGCAAGAGAGTCAGGGGCAGAGAGGGGAGTAAAGGACAATGACCCTACTAATATCCGAATTATATCCTTCTACCAAAAAAGCCCCCCAAGAGGAATCAGCTGTGCCTTGAAGAATGCAGCTTTTCATGTTTAGGTGAATGTGATTTAATGTGCCTTTTGCTATGTCTGTCTCACTAAAAGGAGCCTGAATATCCTTCCTGAGGTGCCCTGACTGAGATGTATCTCGTTCTCCAAAAAGTGTATCTTTGTATTTCCTTACAAAATGTAATCGTGAATGTATCTTTACTGAAATGTTTTTACTGAAATGTTGTATTATGTTGTACTTTTCTGAATGTATCCAAAATATAGTTTTGAAGAATGTAACAACCAAAGTATTTAAAAATGTATGTACTTGACTCAGTTTGTATCCAAAAGGCTGCCAAAAACACACTCTACCACACTGCCATCTGAGTCTGCAAATAATGCCATGAATACACACCAATGCCGGCTCAAAATAAAGTGGTTTTATTTTCCAGTAAGTATGCAAACATCAGACTATCAGACTTGAATTGATAGCAATGCAGAATAGGATTTCATATTTACATTGAAGCCATTTCCTGAGCATCTGCATGCTGATTATCAGCAGTTGCAGAGGTATTTTCCTGTAGATAAAGGAGAAGTCTATAAGTAGATCCAGAATTAAATAGGACTGACGCCTCCCAAAAGTCTTCCAACATCCTACTTACCTTATGTTAATCCACTCCTCATGCCATTCATGTCTCTTCCCGCCACCTCCACTGTTCTTGATTTCTATGGAAACCAAAAGGTATAAGAGTCAAGGCAGTCCTTTTCTTCGGGGTCTCACTCCGTTTCATTACGTCAGCGGGGACCCTGTTGCAACAGTTTTTGTTTCTTTTCTGTTTTTTTCCAATAAAGGATCAGACTTTGCTTTTTCCAAATCCTTCTGTGGTCTGTGTCATTTCCCGACCGGTATGGAGCCTCCAATCGCGCTCCTTCCGAGGTCCCGGTCCTCCTTCTGAGACAAGGACCCCTGGGGGGGGGAGGCAATTAATTATTTATTTCATCAGGCTGCAGACACGTGAGCTGGAGGGGAAGCTGCAGAGATTGGTAAATCTTTATTTGCTTTTCAGTTGTTTTTAGTTTTGATTTTTTGAAATGATTTTGTTGTAGGTTTTTAAAAAAAATCTTTTAAATGTAAACTGCTTTGAGAGATTTTGTGCTTTAGCCGTACAGTGGTACCTCTGGTTATGTACTTAATTCGTTCCGGAGGTCCGTTCTTAACCTGAAGCACCACTTTAGCTAATGGGGCCTCCTGCTGCCGCCGCACGATTTCTGTTCTCATCCTGAAGCAAAGTACTTAATCCAAGGTAATATTTCTGGGTTAGCAGAGTCTGTAACCTGAAGCGTATGTAACCTAAGGTAAAGGTACCCCTGCCCGTACGGGCCAGTCATGTCCGACTCTAGGGTTGTGCGCTCATCTCACTTAAGAGGCCGGGGGCCAGCGCTGTCCAGAGACACTTCCGGGTCACATGGCCAGCGTGACGAAGCTGCTCTGGGGAGCCAGCACCAGCGCAGCACACGGAAATGCCGTTTACCTTCCCGCTATAAAGCGGTACCTATTTATTTACTTGCACTTAGGGGTGCTTTCGAACTGCTAGGTGGGCAGGAGCTGGGACCGAAAGATGGGAGCTCACCCCACCGCAGGGATTCAAACCGCCGACCATACGATCGGCAAGTCCTAGGTGCTGAGGTTTTACCCACAGCGCCACCCGTGTCCCATAACCTGAGGTACCACTGTACATAAATACTTTTACAAACAAATAAATAAAACAAGTGAAGCTGAGGGTGGCCCACCATGGAGCACAGGGGGCCCCCCTGCCCTTCTTTATTTATTCCTAAATAATTTTATTGATTTGTTAACACACAAGCAAAAGTGCAAAGGTAACAAAAAGAAGGAAAGTGAAGAATCAAAGATTTATACCACAAAGCACCACGGACTGGAAGGACAAAGTAAAAAGATACAGTGCAGCTCCAAAGGGATAAAAAAGTGTTAACTTTATTAAATCTTCCCTGTGACAGCTGTTCAGATATTTCACAAATTGTAGAGCTGAAAGAGTTGGATGATGCAGCCTTGACAGCGCACTCTGAGGAAACTCCACAGAGACTCACTCACTGTTTTGCTCAAGTCTGCAGAGAGTTTGGCCTCACCACCAGAGCAGCGAAGGCCATCATTCTGGGTCAGGATATGTCCAGCACTCAATGCATCATTCCTGCATCACTGCGGGTTGGACTAGGTGACCCTTGGAATGTCTTCCAACACAACAGTTCTATGCATGAGGTGGAAGATGATGTTGTCTACCTGGGCTCCACCATTAGAAGCAACCACTCCATTGACGCTGAGCCGAACAAGCGTATTGGCAAGGCAGCTACGGCAATGGCTCATCTCTCCAGTGTCCAATACTTGGTCCTGTTATGGAAAAACCTAGATGTGAGGCTGCTCAGTCACCCAGCTCGTCGGGCAGAGCCCACGGGTCCCTGCGGAATAAAGGAAAGAGTCCAGCCACCAACCAGAGCAAATAGCTGTAGACCGTCCTGTATTATGGCCGTCCTGTATCAAACCATCCCCCTTTGATAGTCCTTCCTTCATGGAGCAAAATAAATGTGGACCGGTTTAAATCCAATGTACAGTTGATTTACTATGAATTTATAACAGAAACGTCACGTATGTCGTGTGTGAGTGGGTGTACAAACTGAATGATGGGGGGGGGGGGTTCCTGCAACAGTTCCCCCCTTCGGAGATAAGATTGCAAAGGTGGCTACTGGATACAAGATGGTCATAATCCCTTAAGCGTACCAACACGTACTCAGGAGCCCTACCCAGTCGGCATGACAACCTTGATGGTCCCAGACAGAAGACCATCAAAGTCACAAAGGACTTGCATATGGGAGTGGATTCAACATGGACTGGAACAAAGGACAATGATCAGATCTTCCCTCTGGGGGCAGGAAACTGCCAATTCCCCTTTGTCCTCTGGAAATGACTGGGGGGGGGGGGGAACCAGCCAGGGGACAAGATACTCAGATACAAGATACTTACCGCCACAACTCCTCCCTCAACCCCTCCTTTTTGTGATGTGTCAATGATGTAGTCATGATGTAGTTGTGATGTAGTTCTAGGGGTGTAGCTTGGGGGATTAGTAACTAATAAAAGTTGGGGTCTTCTTTTGTTCTGGGCTTCCATTTTGTTTCACCTGGTGGCAGGTGGGAGTCCTGTCGCGACAGTCTTCAATAAAGACCAAGCCTACTGGCTGCTGTTTTGCTCTGGTATTCCTGGCTGGTGTCCTTGTTTTTTTGTCCAAGGGAGCCCTCGGATTTCTCCGTTAACAAAACAAAGAGATGGGCACCACCCCAACCGAATAAATCCATACCATCAGAACAAGAGTCAATTCAGTTGAGCAGTTGGGGAAATAAGGAATATTTCCAAAAACTGTTTGCAAAGCTGAAACTTCCCCATTTTTAAAGCTCAAGCAGAAAGCCATGGGGTCAGAAGGGCCCTGGGCTCCTGCTTACATCCAGTTTTAGGTTTCACGTCTGATGTGTCATTCTCTGTCCAAGCACAGCAATTCTGTTCGTGGCCATTCTCTGTCCAAGCACAGCAATTCTGTTCGTGGCCAGACTACTATTTTGCTGCAGTACGTGGGCAGACATTTATGACTGCAGTGGGAAATTTATGGCCTCATCCATCATGCCCCTGATCCCCATTGACCAACCCTGCTTAAACCCAGCAGTGCCCCTGGACTTAAGAGGAGAGACGTGTGTTGGTTGATATAGCTATCTTGCGGTGCCACACCTGACGTTTGAGTTTCCCCCTCAGCTGACATCTTCAGGAAGGCAGTTGCACCTGATGTGGGGAGAAAGGGTTAGGCCTCTTCCTCAGCACTGCAGACCCAGCCCAAATCAAGGCAGGCCTGGTCATTTGAAGGGATAATAGAATGCCTGGAAAACTTCATAATAGGATGTACCAGAAGTAATAAGCAGGAGAAAGTCAGTCAGGAAATAATGGGAATATTATAGGATGTGTTCCAGTTTTAAACTGACTGCAAACTTGAGGCCCATTTTCCAATCCATCTGACATTTGTAAGTCACCCCAGAAATCTGTCACTAGTTATCTGTATAAGGTCATGAGTTTAGACAAGAGCTGGGAGCTGAGTGGTGGGAGAGATGGCAAGGAAGCATGAAGGTAGACTGCGGGAAATTATGATGTGTATGTGTGTGGCAGTGCGTTGCTGCTGTCGCAGCAAGATCACATGTGCGAGAAGTGATTTTTCTGGTGTGTGTGTGCCCATACAGCTCCTTGCCGGGGTGCAAGGGACCTAGATACGCCTCCCTGCCAATTATGATGAGACGATGATGCTTAACCTAATTCTGTTATTTCTATTTACCAATCAAGCAAGAAAAGAGTTTTGTTTATGTTCAGTTTATTGAAGATTTTCAAGCAGAGAAGCTCTCAATCCAAAGCAAGATGACTCACCACCCCAGACACACTTAAAAATAATAATCACTTTCCCTCATCTAGAAAGAGGGCCATTTCCCTCCACCATGGGGTGGGGCACAACATGCAAATGCTAGCCCAGAAAGAAGCAGCTGGATCTTGATTATATGGCAGTAGGTAGATGTTTCATCAAAGGGGATCTCAAGAGAAATGCTGGAATTCATTCAGGACCATGGAACTCAGAGATTGCAATCTTTTGTCCACACTGAGAGATCTTGTCCTTTGCAATGATTCCTCCAAGCAACCCTAAAAGTCAGAATAAGAGCAAAAAATGAAGCAAAGGAAGCCACATGACTGTTGCTTGGATAACTAACTACAAGTGAGGTGGATCTTCTTTAAAAGCTCCACAACATTTCCAAGTGAGGCATTCGTGTCAGCTACAGGGTCATTCTTCCTGTTCATGCTGATGATCAGTTTAAGCGGTCAACAGGAAGTCTACCTATTAACAGCCCATGGTGCCCTTCTAGCAAAATTTTGCTTCCCATCCCATCCCATGGAACGTTACTGCTCAGTCATGGATACAGCTGTCGAGCTGCTCAACTGCCTCATTCCTTGAGTCTGAGCAACTGAATCTGTATCCACCTCCCATGTGATAGCCATGTTCAATATATAAAAGGATGTCACATAGAGGAGGGAGAAAGGTTGTTTTCTGCTGCTCCAGAGAAGCGGACACGGAGCAATGGATCCAAACTACAAGAAAGAAGATTCCACCTAAACATTAGGAAGAACTTCCTGACAGTAAGAGCTGTTTGACAGTGGAATTTGCTGCCAAGGAGTGTGGTGGAGTCTCCTTCTTTGGAGGTCTTTAAGCAGAGGCTTGACAACCATATGTCAGGAGTGCTCTGATGGTGTTTCCTGCTTGGCAGGGGGTTGGACTCGATGGCCCTTGTGGTCTCTTCCAACTCTATGATTCTATGATTCTATGATTCTACACCACGACAAGGTGATGATCCAGTGAGTGAAAAGCACATTCAGAGGCATATTGTGCCTAACAATGGAGGTGGAACAGAGTCATTGTGGCTGCTAAGCATTGATAGCCTTCTGTGAAAGACCTCCAAGCAAACTTGGGAAGTGAACCATCTGCCCCAGGACTTCGCTCCAGCCCATGACAGAACTCAGGCTGTCTCCTCCTTTCCTGCATTCCAATTTATTTATTACTACATTCATACCCCACCTTTTCTCCAAGGAGCTCAAGGTGGCATACATGCTTCTTCCCCTTAGAAAAACACTGTCGTGTAGGCTGTGTTGTGAGACAGTGACTGACTCAATGTCAACCTGTGAACTTCCTGGCTGAGTCAGGATTTGATCTCTGGTCTCCCAGGTCCTCTCTTGCCACTACTCCACATTGGCTCAGTTGCCAAATCATGTCCTTAAATCCCCACCAAGACAACTACTAACAGCTCCTAGTAGCCACCAGCCACCCAAGTGTTTGCTGCACATGGTAGTGGCTGGCTTTGTGATGCGGGTGGGGCTGCGGTCTTTTCCTGGCTTCCCAGCACCATGTCATGCTGCCAGTTACTCAGAGGAAGTGGAGAAGGGCAGCAGGGTCCCAGGGCAGTGGGGGCACTACTGGCTGTACATTTAAGGAAGCATCTTTAGCCCGTGTCAGTGCCTATTGGGGAAGGATCTTTAGCTGCCAACTGTACAACTGTCAAGTGAAACCACCTTCCTCTACACAGTTATGTGAACAGAAAACTTGGCAGGTATTGAATGTTACAAGCACTGAGATATTAGCACTTACCAGGCACCCATCCCGTTGGGGTCAAGGACAATCCTCTTGGCACATTTGATATCGTCTGTGATGTCATCATTTAAGAATGCTGGCAAAGATTTGTCAGAAAGCAAAGGAGGTTACTGGGGATTCCTAAAATGCAACCCCCATAATACAAACACCCCCAAGGTTGCAGAGGCTGCCTCTGAACTGTGGAATGCCTTTTCCTAGAGGTCCATCCAATTCCAAGCCTGAATTAGAGGGTTAGAGGTCAAATGTCAGAGGTCAAGGACACAGCAGTTCCATTTTTTGGACGTGATTGGTCAGTTAGTTCAGTCTTTCTTTCTGCCTCCCTGCCCCCCATGGCTATGCCCATGGCTGCCTCCTCTTCTGCCCTGCATCAACACCCTCCTTGTCCCTCGAACCCTGGGTAAGGAGCTGTATTGCCCAGTGGTCTGGGGAACACGCTGATGGCCTGGTGGGATGCGAGCCACTCTGAACCAGAGTGGAGAGGCACAATTTTGCACCCCACCCCCAGACCTGCATCCTTGGAGGGGGCCAGCTTGACCAATATTATCTGGTTTACTTAGACATATCTACAACCTGGGCCTGCCATGAAGGGGCACACAGCGTCAACACCCCAAAGGGGGTCTGCCTTCTCCCAGAGCCAGAGCCTTAGATTCAAGCAGGCATCAAACATCAAGGTCATGGCCTAGGGCCATGTTTCCCAGCCTGTGGGTCCCGACCTGCAAGTGGGCAGCCAAACCAGCTGAAGTGGGTCAAGTTCTTCAGTGCTCCCCCCCCCCCCGTTGGAATACTTTGGTAAGGAGTGCTAGGACCTTTCTTCACACAGCTGCCTGCCTGCAGATTACTTGAAATAAAATGAAAGGAAGGAAGGAGATGTACAGTGATCCCTGCATGCTCCGGCTGCTGCTGCCTGCCAGCAAGCAGTGAGTGCCTTGTTTGTCCCATGATAAGTAAGACTAAATGGAAGGGGTGCGATGGGGAGGAGCAGCAGGGCTGCCCCGGCACATTCAGGATTCTGCTATCCATCAGCCACAAGCAGGTGCCTCCTTTGCCTTGTGCTGGGATGTTTTGTTTTTAAAAGGGTTGGAGAAGTAAAGGAGAGGCAGAGGTCTCCTCGGATGGTAAGGGGTGTTGCTGCCCACTAGGTGGCACTGCTGGCAGGTGGTTCTTTAGCCCTACGAAGATGCTTTTTAGAATTGGGATATTAGCGCTCAAGTAATGTGTGTGTGACTGCGAGAGAGATGTGCAAGTTGTGTGAGGGAGGTGGGAGAGATGTATTTGTGATGTGTGTGTAATGGAAGAAGGGAGGGACAGATTTACATGTTGTTTTGTGCAAGTGAGAAAAAGGGGTTACATGTATGTGTGGTCAGAAGGGAAGAGGGCAGTGTGTGTCTGTGTGTGAGAGGGGCTGAGGTGTAGCGTGGAGGAGCCAGAGGGGTCATCGCCCCAGCACACATTTTTGAGGGTGTGCAATCAGGTATCCCCATGACGGGCACCGAGACCTGGCAGCTGAGGCACAGCAGAAGGCAACAATTGGGAAACACTGGCCTGTGAGCGCTGCAGCTGGAGACCAGCCTTGTCCAAAGGTGTCCTGGGCTTTGAAGACACTCGAACTCAGGACACAAGGGAGAAACGTGCTAAGAGGAAGGCACGCTTGGCCAATCCTCACCGTGATCAACTCCTGCCCAGAAACCAATGTCCCCCCTGTGGAAGGACGTGTGGATCCAGAATTGGCCTCTACAATTCACTGTTAAAACCATGTTTATGGTAGACCATCTTACTCGGCTACGAGTGATTGCCACAGAAGAAAAGGAAGAAGAAGCAAAAGAAGAAGAAGAAGAAAAAGAAGATCCCCATGACAGGCACCGAGCCCTGGCAGCTGAGGCACAGCAGCAGGCAGGTTGGTCTGGTGGGCAGGTGGATGGAGGCAGCAGTCAAAGAGCCTGCTGGGGGCGGGCTCCGTCCACCCTCTGGGGGCTCTGCGTGCCACCCCCTGGCCCCCGCCCCAACCAGGGAGGGGGCGGCAACCCACACTACGCTGCTGGTGAGGGCAGAGGGATGCACGCTTGCACGTGTGGTGCATGAGAGAGAGGAAGACAAGCGCCTGAGCAGAGAGAGAGAGGCGCATCTGAGTGATTGTATATCTGTGTAGTATAAGGTGGAGCAAGAGACACAAAACTTGTCTGTATGTCTGTGGTCTGTATGTGTCAGTACGTTTCCAAGCACAATTCAAAGTGTTGGTGCTGACCTTTAAAGCCCTAAACGGCCTCAAAGGCCCAGTATACCTGAAGGAGCGTCATAGAATCATAGAGTTGGAAGAGACCACAAGGGCCATCGAGTCCAACCCCCTGCCAAGCAGGAAACACCATCAGAGCACTCCTGACATATGGTTGTCAAGCCTCTGCTCCACCCCATTGTTCTGCCCGGACACTGAGGTCCAGCTCTGAGGACCTTCTGGCGGTTCCCTCACTGTGAGAAGCAAAGCTACAGGGAACAGGGCAGAGGGCCTTCTCGGTGGTGGCACTTGCCCTGTGGAACGCCTTCCCACCAGATGTCAAAAAGAACAACAACTACCAGGCTTTTAGAAGACATCTGAAGGCAGCCCTGTTTAGGGAAGCTTTTAATGTTTTAATGTATTTTAACTCTTTTGTTGGAAGCTGCCCAGAGTGGCTGAGGAAACCCAGCCAGATGGGCGGGGTATAAATAAATGATGATGATGATGATGATGATTAGGTGTGTGCTCTGTGTGTATGCAATAGTATTGTCTGGCTACCTTGTATAGATTTTCCTGGTACAAGGAGTACTCCCTGGTGTTATTCAACAACAGCAGTACCAGTGTGTATGTTTGCATGTAAAAACAATATTTAGTGGCACAGTCAGGACAAACAGGGCACAGCTGGCTTCCCATGGTAAACATGAAGGGGGGGGGAGGAAAGCAGCAATGACTGTACTCTCTAAAATTTTTCCTGTGCTCACTCCAATGGCTTTAACTCAAATGAATAAATGGAACCTATACTATGTGAAACATTTTGAATTTCATTATGTAGTTTTAATTTTTATTATTAAGTCTGTCATTAAAAGTTCATCACAAATTCAACAAAGATGGGGGCACAGGAAGAGAGAAGTGTGGGAGACACATTTTAAAATTTATTAAGATAATGGTACCAGCATTTATGGAAGTCCTAAGGTCCAAAATTCATTTGACAATAAATCTGTAGTCACCATGTCTTGCAAATTTGGATTTGTCGGTCACCGTACCAAAAACATTGGGGACCACTGACTAAGGACAGTCCTGAGAGCTGGACAGAGACACCTAGGGGTGGAGGGAGGGAGGTTGGGGATTTCTTTCTTTTAAAAGTCTTCATGTAAATTCAGCAGTTTTTTAGTGTGAAATTCTCCTGAATGACAGCTTTGTATGCAATTTTTTGTAATCTAATGTACTTTTGTATGTAATTTTTGTAAATTTATCTATTTGTAGGCATACTGTGCCCAATGCAGTTGGCTTGAGAAGGGCATTGCAAGATTAGAAGTGTGAGTTTTGAAGAATGTGCAGTGTGTTTGTCCGTGTATTATTTCAGAAAGTGCAAATTAGGTAGATTCACCTTCAAATGTGAACTGATTTAAAGAAGTGTGAGCTAGCAATCCTTGCAGTATCAAGTTGCTTACCATTGCAGGAGGTTTCACACACGTTGGTTGTTGGGCGATGTCCATTGTCACACCACCAGCGGCTGCTTATCTGAAAGATTCCATAGTCACGATTGCCATCGGAGTCTGGTGGCCCAACGGCACTGGTGTCAAATCTGCTTTCATAAAAAGCAGTACAGACCCCTGGAACAAAGTGGACAAGAAAAAGGCTACAATTTGGGTATATGCTCGGGGTGCACTTTTTTTTGTCAAAGTTGCAGCATTTTGAAACAGAATAATTCAAAAACTTTCTTTCAATGTTCACTACAGAAGCTGCCTGTAACGTCTACCCCCCTCCCATGGCCTTAAATAGAAATTTGCACAAACAACAAATGAAAGTTGGGAGATTTTGATGGGCAGCAGGGTGTGTGAGCCTTTTCCCAAAAAGAAGTCCCCATTTCAGCTTTGCCCTTAAAACACCAGAAATTGCAAAGTTGAAGCGAAAGGAAGAGCAAACTCACAGTCGGCCAGGCTGATGCCATAATAGCCATCCAACCCCTCCTGTTTCATACGCTTAGCCAGTTCACATTTATCAAACCTTTTGGCTTCATTTCCTGCAAGGAGGAGGCAGAAGAGGGTGAGGACCAGAACCTTCATCTCTGCCATTCCCTGGAGAGTGATGCTTTGGTTCTCTGGGATCCTCAGTGGCTTTTGTAGACCAACGTTTTGGGTGGAGTCCAGATGGTGAGCAGAACACCCATCTCTTGCGAGAATTGCCAGTGCCTTCCGACAAGAGTTTGGGTGTAATCTTCAATGCCTCCCTTTCTGTGTAGGTGCAGGTTACAATTATAATAATAATAATAATTTATTATTTTTACCCCACCCATCTGGCTGGGTTTCCCCAGCCACTCTGGGCAGCTTCCAGCTGAATATTAAAAACAATACAGCATCAGACATTAAAAACTTCCCTAAACAGGGCCACCTTCAGTTGTCTTTTAAAAGTAAAATAGTTGTTTATTGCCTTGACATCTGCTGGGAGGGCGTTCCACAGGGCAGGCGCTACTACCGAGAAGGCCCTCTGCCTGCTTCCCTGTAACCTCACTTCTCACAGGCCAGAAGACCCTCGGTGCTGGATCTCAGTGTCTGGGCAGAATGATGGGGGTGGAGACGCTCCTTCGGGTATACAGGACCGAGGCCATTTAGGGCTTTAAAGGTCACCACCAACACTTTGAATTGTGCTCGGAAACGTCCTGGGAGCCAATGTAGGTCTTTCAGGACCGGTGTTATATGGTCTCGGCGGCCTCTCCCAGTCACCAGTCTAGCTGCCACATTCTGGATTAGTGTATTTTTTGCTCTATAAGACGCACCAGACGACAAGATGCACCTAGTTTTAGGAAAGGAGGAAAACTAGAAAAAAAAAATTCTGAATCTCAGAAGCCAGAACAGCAAGAGGGATCGCTGTGCAGTGAAAGCAGCAATCCCTCTTGCTGTTCTGGCTTCTGGGATAGCTGCGCAGCCGGCATTCGCTCCATAAGATGCACACACATTTCCCCTTACTTTTTAGGAGGGAAAAAGTGAGTCTTATAGAGCAGAAAATACGGTGATTGCAATTTCTGAGCCACCTTCAAAGGTAGCCCCCACGTAGAGTGCATTGCAGTAGTCCAAATGGGAGATAACCAGAGCATGCACCACTCTGGCCAGACAGTCTGCGGGCAGGTAGGATCTCAGCCTGCATACCAGATGGAGCTGGTATAACAGTGCCCCCAGCTCCCAGCCCCTCAAGATGGTCCAGAAGGATGCTATGGTCGATGGTATCAAAAGCCACTGAGAGATCCAGCAGAACTAGGAAGCAGAACTAGAACTGTTGTCCCTAGCCCGCCGGAGATCATCAACCAGCGCGACCAAGGCAGTTTCAGTCCCGTGGTGAGGCCTGAATCCCAACTGGAAGGGATCCAAATGGTCCGCATCCTCCAGGCGTGCTTGGAGTTGTTCAGCAACCACCTGCTCAGTCACCTTGCCCAAGAATGGAAGATTTGAGACTGGGTGATAGTTGGCAATATTAGCCAGGTCTAAAGATTTTTTTTAAAAAAGTGGTTTAATGACAGCCTCTTTCAGCAGGTCTCGGAAGGCTACCTCACAGAGAGAAGCATTCACCAGCCCACAGAGCCCATCGCCCAGCCCTTCCCAGCTTGCTTTTATTAGCCAGGATGGACAAGGATCAAGAAGACAACAAAGGCAGCATTTTTTCATTTCCGCCAAACTAAGCTGTTGGTCCCTTACATCTCTCGCCCCGACCTCGCCACTGTGATCCACGCGACGCTCACCTCCAGACTGGATTATTGTAACTCACTCTATGTGGGGCTGCCCTTGAGACTGACCCAGAAACTCCAGCGGGTGCAGAATGTCACAGTGAGACTCCTTACGGGGTCCTCGCTGCGAGATCACATTCACCCAGTGCACTGGCTCCCGGTGGAGTACAGCGTCAGGTTCAAGGTGCTGGTTTTAACCTTTAAAGCCCTTCACGGCCTAGGACCCTCGTACCTACAAGACTGCCTCTCCTGTTCTGCCCCACGGAGGACTTTAAGGTCTGCAAATAATAACACCCTGAAGATTCTGGGCCCCAGGGAGATCAGACTGGCCTTTTTGGTGGAACGCTCTTCCCCAAGAGACCAGGGCCCTGTGAGATTTGACATCTTTCCGCAGGGCCTGCAAGACACAGCTGTTCCGCCAGGCCTTTGGTCAGGGTTCAGCCTGACTCATTTTCTCTTTGTATAAGAACAAGCGCGAAGGAGGTTCCCAGCCCACTCATAGGTCCTTATAATATCAGTGGAAACAGTTGGTCTTGGCAAATATTAACCGCTTCCAATTTTAACCTGAAGATTGCCACATGTCCAGTTTTAGTTTTAGTTTTAATTGTTTGAATTAATTGTGGGATGTATCTTAATTTTGATTGATTAATTGTATTGTGCATATGGTCTTATTTATATGATGTTAGCAGCTCTGAGCTTGGCTTTGGCTGGGGAGGGTGGGATACGAATAAAATTTATTATTATAACGCTAGGGGAGGGGAATAAGTATTGACAGGAACCCCACCCCCTGCAAAAAAACAGACACATGGTGCAATTTTGGTTTGATATATGATAACAGTGTGCAACTTAGGAAATATCTCAACATTCACTTATCATTTTCAATTGAAGAGATCAAAACAGGCAGCATGTGTACACTTAAAGATATAGAATCTATGTAATTGTTGTTGTTGTTTAGTCGTTTAGTCGTGTCTGCCTCTTCGTGACCCCCTGGACCAGAGCATGCCAGGCACTCCTGTCTTCCACTGCCTCCCTCATGCTGGTAGCTTCCAGAACACTGTCCCACCATCTCGTCCTCTGTCGTCCCCTTCTCCTTGTGCCCTCAATCTTTCCCAACATCAGGGTCTTTTCCAGGGAGTCTTCTCTTCTCATGAGGTGGCCAAAGTATTGGAGCCTCAGCTTCACGATCTGTCCTTCCAGTGAGCACTCAGGGCTGATTTCCTTAAGAATGGATACGTTTGATCTTCTTGCGGTCCATGGGACTCTCAAGAGTCTCTTCCAGCACCATAATTCAAAAGCATCAATTCTCCGGCAATCAGCCTTCTTTATGGTCCAGCTCTCACTTCCATACATCACTACTGGGAAAACCATGGCTTTAACTATACGGACCTTTGTTGGCAAGGAGATGTCTCTGCTTTTTAAGATGCTGTCTAGGTTTGTCATTGCTTTTCTCCCAAGAAGCAGGCGTCTTTTAATTTCGAGACTGCTGTCACCATCTGCAGTGATCATGGAACCCAAGAAAGTAAAATCTCTCACTGCCTCCATTTCTTCCCCTTCTTTTTGCCAGGAGGTGATGGGACCAGTGGCCATGATCTTCCTTTTTTTGATGTTGAGCTTCAGACCATATTTTGCGCTCTCCTCTTTCACCCTCATGAAAAGGTTCTTTAATTCCTCCTCACTTTCTGCCTTCAAGGTTGTGTCATCTGCATATCTGAGGTTGTTGATATTTCTTCTGGCAATCTTAATTCCGGCTTGGGATTCATCCAGCCCAGCCTTTCGCATGATGAATTCTGCATATAAGTTAAATAAGCAGGGAGACAATGTGGCACCTTAAAGACTAATAAATGAATAGTTTATTATTGTTATTGTTATTATATTCTATTAATATACCACCCTTTATCAAAAGATAACTCTGGTGCTGGGAGGTCAGCAGTCAATCCTGCCAAATGGCAAGGAAAGCATTTGTTGAGAAACAAAATATGTAGCAGTGGAGAAAAAGAAAGTGTAGCAAGACTGGAATGAGAAAAGAAGGAAGGAAGGAAACAGGAATTCACATTTTCTGGGACTTTTGGGGAGGTAATGGCGCACTAGGCATAATTATGCAGTGATTGAAGATAACTGGGATATATATCTTGGTTACCAAAACTCCCCTTTGAAATAAGGAAGTTCCAGGGTTAGACCAGAGCTTTCCAAACTTTCCAAGTTGGTGACACCCTTTTTAGACGTGCATCATTTCGCAACACAGTAATTCAGTTTTACTAGCAAACCGGAGGTTAAACTAACCCCTTTCCAGCCCTGGGAGGAGCACGGGGAGCATTTGTGTGACACACCTTCACACTGCAAGCGACACACTAATGAGCAGCGACACACGGTTTGGAGAGCTCTGGGTTAGACTCTCCTGCTCGGAAGAAGGTATTTGTCACACCAAGAACTAATAGGGTTTTTTGAGGGAAAGTTCCAATTAAGAGGCTAATACTGTGGCTATTGGGGAGTTGGGGTTAGATGGGTGGCTGTGACCCCAAAGTGGTGGACACTAAAGGGATTTACCTCTTTGTGGGGAGTCTGTTTCAGTGGGAGAGGAAGGACAAGGGCTGCCCTGTTAATATCTGGAGACTAATGGTATAGATTCCTCCCCTCATTCCCCTTCAACTTCAGGTAGAGAGGCCTGGAGGGCTGCATGTGCAAACTGGTACCCTCTTTTTGGCAATGCATAGCCAGTCATATTACTTACATGGTTTGATTATGTGAATATGAAACTATTGTTATGAGTTGGTGGGTGCAAGACACCCTAAATTCTGGATCCAGCTAGTGTTAGAATTTAATTAAGGCTTGTGTTTTAAAACTGAATGCTAGACCCATGTGTGAATTTGAGCTGTGTACTAGATGCTTCTAACCCACTGGAATCAACATGTGTCAAAAGCTAATTAAGCCCAGCTGGTGCTTCCTGTGATGTGTCAAAAGCTAATTAAGCCTGGGAGCAATGGGGGATTATTCAGAAGGGTGGTGGGAATGGGTGAACCCTCCTCACCCTCTCCCTATATATAAGGGTCTGGTGACTTCTGTTTCAGTGTATCTGAAGAAGTGTGCATGCACACCAAAGCTCATACCCAGAACAAACTTAGTTGGTTTCTAAGGTGCTACTGGAAGGAATGTTTTATTATGTTTTTCTATAGGTTGGAAGCTGCCCAAAGTGGCAATCCAGTCAGCTGGGAGCGGTATAAATAGTAAACTTCTTCTTCTTCTTCTTGAATAGGACATCCCTATTGTCATCAGAGAAATTCTGAAGGGTGTGTAACATTTCCGCGAAGAAAGCTGAAGGCATTTCCAAAGAGAAACCATTACTTGTAATATGCAAAATCACCGCCCACATCCAATTTCATCCACTTGTGCAGTTTCCTTTGCATTGTTTCAAAACCTGCAAAACTTGAATGAACACTCTATTTCCCGTAAGTCACTTTTGCATGCCTTCCTAAGTCCTTTCTGCCCTGTTGCCTCATTTGACTTAAAAAAATCCCCCAAGTATTCATATTTAAATATATTTCTGAACATTTTTTTAAATAAAATTTTATTAGGAATTGCAACATAACATTTTATCAATAAAACATATCAACCTTAATTTTCCCCCTCCCCCCTCTCCAGAGAAGAACCCATCCTCCCCTCCCCTCCCCCCCCCCCGACTTCCCTCAGCTCCTCTCTCTGGTTTTTCCATACTTAGAATTCTCTGCCTATTGTAAATTGTAAAGATTTCAGCCGCCTTCCTGCCACGATGGCTTGGCCTCCGCAGGGCAGCCTCTCTCCCCGCCATGTTGGCCCCGCGGAGGAGGCCTCTCCATTGGGAGAGGCCAGGCAAGCGGCCTCAGAAGAGGAAGCCATTTTGGAGGACCGAGCCTGGCTGTTGTCTGCTGAAGGTCTCCTGCCTCCTCCCAAGACTTCCTGGGGGCTGCAATGGCCAGAGGAAGAGACAGCCCTCCCCAGCCTGAATCCCCTGCAGGGCCCTGGGGAGCATCCAGAGCCTGCCTTGGAGGAACATTGGGGTGCAGAAGGGGGAACCCCAAATGGAGCTTAGGCTCCTGGCAAGCGGGGAAAGGAACATTATAAGGCACTTTCCAGATGAGTCTAGGAATCGCTCCCCAGGGACTGATCCGCCCTGGCTTCCTCCTTGGAGGTCCCTTCAGGAGAAGGGGTCCCAGGTCTCCATGAGGGAAGCGTCCCTGAGTCCTGTGTTCGAGGCCAAGGCTTTCGCCTTTCAGGCTCCGGCCACCTCCATGGTGTTTCTTTGAGCTGTAGAAATGGGATCACATGCAGACATTCCCAAGATGAATAAGGATCCTTTGAAAAGATGGGCTCTGCTTTGGAATAACCCCCCCAACCATCTGTAAACTGAACTTCATGGTAAGAAAATTTTTTAAATCACTTTCAGATTTATTTATTTTTAAACCTAGTCATGTATATGTAGGAGAAATTCAAAAAAAGGTTGCTAGCCTGGAGGTTTCCCACAAGGAAACCCAAAAGAAAAGGAGGAAGTCTCCAAGTGGAAAGATAGGCTTTTATTGAAATACAAAGGTCACGCTGAGGTAGAAAGATAAATCTGAGAGCTCAGTGGGATGGTTTCTCTTTCTTTCACGTCTGCTAAGTTTCCTGAAGTTTTTTCAGTAACAAAGCTGAAAAACCTTTAGTCGAAAGTTCTTTTACCAATTAACTTTGCCTCTGTGTGATTTATAGGGGAACCAGATGCATCTACTCCAAAGAATCTTCTGCAGCTCTGCTCTCCATCCAGACATGGAGCGCCTTCAGACGGGGGGGGGGGGAATGTGTGGGTCACAAGGTGGGAGTCGTTGGAAAGGAGTCGCTGGGAGAGGCAGAAGGTTGTGTTGAGCAGGCGAGGGCAGAGCAGGAGGAGAAAGAAAGAGCTCCATGGAAGATGAGGTTGGGCTGAGCTGGTGCGGGAATGAGCGGCAGAGAAAAATGGACAGCCAGCAAAAGGGGATGTAATGTAGATCCTGAAACTGTTAACGCAAGTTATGATCTCGTTTGCTGAAAGGGAATTAAGATGCCTTCTTCCCCATCCCCAGTGGATGTCCAAAGATGAGGAAAAGAAGAGGAAGCAGGATTGGATGAACATTAAAAGAGACCATAATTTTGGATTGTGACTTGGCTGAGATTTGTTGTAACAGTTTTAATAAGGCTTTATAGAAACTGGACCTAGAAGCTGGAGAAATACTAATTTGGATTATGAGACTATCCTTATGAGTCATATTGCACTGTCTGTGCTGTTAAGA
This sequence comes from Podarcis pityusensis, assembly GCF_964106645.2. Lineage (NCBI taxonomy): Eukaryota > Metazoa > Chordata > Lepidosauria > Squamata > Lacertidae > Podarcis > Podarcis pityusensis. Next base: position 298,275 of record NC_138037.1, on the reverse strand, counting down.
TTTGAAGGTTTGGCTAGGGAGGGAAATGTCGGGGAAAGGTCATCTTGCTGAAGGGGAGGGGAAAGGCTGGATACCAAGTACAGCTGGGTTTATTCTGGAGTGCATATTCTGAATAATTGTTGCAACAGATGATTTTCAGACAGGGAGATGGGAGTTTCCTTTTCATATTCTTTTGTAATTTTTATATTAAGATTCTTTTATTTTGAATTAAGGACACACATAGGAAGAGGAGAGTTGGAGGTGAGAATCATAGAGTTGGAAGAGACCACAAGGGCCATCGAGCCCAACCCCCTGCCAAGCAGGAAACACCATCAGAGCACTCCTGACATATGGTTGTCAAGCCTCTGCTTAAAGACCTCCAAAGAAGGAGACTCCACCACACTCCTTGGCAGCAAATTCCACTGTCGAACAGCTCTTACTGTCAGGAAGTTCTTTTTTTTTTTTAATGATATTTATTAAAATTTCAGAGAAAAGAATTACATTAAAACAAGAAATACAAAAATAAAAAACAAAAATAAAAATACAAGAAAAATATAAAATACAAAATACAGAATAAAAAAATAAAAACACTTACAAAGGAAAAGAAAAAAATGGATCAATCTTTCCATGCCTTACATTCATATCCTTGTTTCCCTGACCTCCTCATACCTCCCTTTTTTGTATTCCAATTCAATTAGTTAATTCAGCAATTTCTTTCCCTCTTTATTTTCTCTTAATCCTTTAACTTAATATAGTATAACTTTAAATTTTCACCTGTTATCAATCCATTTTTACATACACCTTTATGGCATTACTGCTTAAACCACTTAACATCATTCTAACATCATTCTAACATTCATTAATTTTACAATATTTCTGTAGATAATCTTTAAATTTCTTCCAATCTTCTTTCACCAACTCTTCTCCCTGGTCTCGGATTCTGCCAGTCATTTCCACCAGATCCATGTAGTATTCTTGCTGCTGTTGTAGCATACATAAAGAAAGTTCTATCCTTCTTTAGCACCAATTGGCCGACTATGCCCAGGAGAAAGGCCTCTGGTTTCTTCAAGAAGGTATATTTAAATACCTTTTTCATTTCATTATAGATCATTTCCCAGAAAGCCTTAATCCTTGGGCACGTCCACCAAAGGTGAAAGAATGTACCTTCAGTTTCTTTACATTTCCAACATTCATTATCGGGCAGATGATAGATTTTTGCAAGCTTGACTGGGGCCATGTACCACCTGTATATCATTTTCATAATATTCTCTCTTAAGGCATTACATGCCGTAAACTTCATACCTGTGGTCCATAACTGTTCCCAGTCAGCCATCATTATGTTATGTCCAACATCTTGTGCCCATTTAATCATAGCAGATCTCACCGTTTCATCCTGAGTATTCCATTTCAACAGCAAGTTATACATCTTTGACAAAATCTTAGTTTTGGGTTCTAACAGTTCTGTTTCTAATTTTGACTTTTCCACCTGGAAACCAATTTTCTTATCCAAATTATATGCCTCCATTATCTGATAATAATGAAGCCAGTCTCGCACTTTGTTTTTTAATTTCTCAAAACTCTGCAGTTTCAGTCTATCTCCATCTTTTTCCAAAATTTCCCAATATTTCGGCCATTTGACCTCCATATTGAGCTTTTTCTGAGCTTTCGCTTCCATTGGTGACAGCCACCTTGGGGTTTTATTTTCCAATAAATCCTTATATCTTATCCAAACATTGAACAATGCTTTCCTGACAATATGGTTTTTAAATGCTTTATGTGCTTTGACCTTATCATACCATAAATATGCATACCATCCAAATACATTGTTAAAACCTTTACTGTCAGGAAGTTCTTCCTAATGCTTAGGTGGAATCTTCTTTCTTGTAGTTTGGATCCATTGCTCCGTGTCCGCTTCTCTGGAGCAGCAGAAAACAACCTTTCTCCCTCCTCTATGTGACATCCTTTTATATATTTGAACATGGCTCTCATATCACCCCTTAACCTCCTCTTCTCCAGGCTAAACATGCCCAGCTCTCTTAGCCGTTCCTCATAAGGCATCGTTTCCAGGCCTCTGACCATTTTGGTTGCCCTCCTCTGGACACGTTCCAGTTTGTCAGTGTCCTTCTTGAACTGTGGTGCCCAGAACTGGACACAGTACTCCAGGTGAGGTCTGACCAGAGCAGAATACAGTGGCACTATTACTTCCCTTGATCTAGATGCTATACTCCTATTGATGCAGCCCAGAATTGCATTGGCTTTTTTAGCTGCCGCGTCACACTGTTGGCTCATGTCAAGTTTGTGGTCAACCAAGACTCCTAGATCCTTTTCACATGTACTGCTCTCAAGCCAGGTGTCACCCATCTTGTATTTGTGCCTCTCATTTTTTTTTTTGCCCAAGTGCAATACTTTACATTTCTCCCTGTTAAAATTCATCTTGTTTGTTTTGGCCCAGTTCTCTAATCTGTCAAGGTCGTTTTGAAGTGTGATCCTGTCATCTGCAAATTTGATCAGGATGCCCTTGAGTCCATCATCCAAGTCGTTGATAAAGATGTTGAATAAGACCGGGCCCAAGACAGAACCCTGTGGCACCCCACTAGTCACTCTTCTCCAGGATGAAGAGGAACCATTGATGAGCACCCTTTGGGTTCGGTCAGTCAGCCAGTTACAAATCCACTGGGTGGTAGCATAGTCAAGACCGCATTTTACCAGCTTCTTTACAAGAATATCATGGGGCACCTTGTCAAATGCCTTGCTGAAATCAAGGTAGGCTACATCCACTGTGTTCCCTTCATCTACCAGGCTTGTAATTCTGTCAAAAAACGAGATCAGGTTAGTCTGACATGACTTATTTTTCAGAAATCCATGCTGACTATTGGTGATCACAGCATTCCTTTCTAGGTGCTCACAGACTGTTTGCTTAATGATCTGCTCCAGAATCTTCCCTGGTATTGATGTCAGACTGACTGGGCGGTAATTATTTGGGTCCTCTCTTTTCCCCTTTTTGAAAATAGGGACAACATTTGCCCTCCTCCAGTCTGCCGGGACTTCGCCTGTTCTCCAGGAATTCTCAAAGATGACTGCCAGTGGTTCTGAGATCACATCTGCCAGTTCTTTTAATACTCTTGGATGCAGTTCATCTGGCCCTGGAGACATGAATACATCTAAACTAGCCAAGTATTCTTGTACTATCTCCTTAGTTATTCTGGGCTGTGTTTCCTCTGCTGAATCATTTGCTCCAAATTCTTCAGGTTGGGCATTGTTTTCTTTATCGGAGAAGACTGAGGCAAAGAAGGCATTGAGGAGTTCAGCCCCTTCTGTGTCCCCTGAGAGGGTCCTGAGAGGGACCTGCAAGGAACACAGGGAAGGATCTCTCAGGATGGGAGATGGGGAGAAGAGGTGGACACCCAGGGGAGAGCTGGGGAGCCTGCCTTCCTATGTGTTGATGAATCATATGATACAAATATGATAAAGGGTATTTTTAGTTATTCTTCCCCCCCTTCTCTTTTGTATACAATTGTGTTTTGTGAGGGTTGTTTAATAATTTTTGCTATATTATTTTTCTTTTTGGTTTTCCTTCTGTACGAATTCTTTGATGGGAAGTGAGACCATCTTTCCAACTGAAGCTCTTTCCACATTCCAAGCACTAATAGGGTTTCTCCCCTGTATGAATTCTTTGATGGGAAGTGAGACTGTGACTGTGTTTGAATCTCTTTCCACATTCCAAGCAATGATATGGTTTCTCCCCTGTATGAATTCTTTGATGGGAAGTGAGTTTGCCACTCAGACGAAAGCTCTTTCCACATTCAAAGCACTGATAGGGTTTCTCCCCTGTATGAATTCTTTGATGGGAAGTGAGATCACAACTCTGACGAAAGCTCTTCCCACATTCAAAGCACTGATAGGGTTTCTCCCCTGTATGAATTCTTTGATGGGAAGTGAGATCACAACTCTGACGAAAGCTCTTCCCACATTCAAAGCACTGATAGGGTTTCTCCCCTGTATGAATTCTTTGGTGGGAAGTGAGATGGGCGCTTTGACTGAAGCTCTTTCCACATTCCAAGCACTGAAAGGATTTCCCCCCTGTATGAATTCTTTGATGGGAAGTATGACCATCTTTCTGACTGAAGCTCTTCCCACATTGGAAGCACTGATAGGGTTTCTCCCCTGTATGAATTCTTTGATGGGAAGTGAGATGGGCGCTTTGACTGAAGCTCTTCCCACATTCCAAGCACTGATATGGTTTCCCCCCTGTATGAATTCTTTGGTGGGAAAGAAGATGGGTTTTCTGACCAAAGTTCTTCCCACATTCCAAGCACAGATAGGGTTTCTCCCCTGTATGAATTCTTTGATGGGAAGTGAGATGGGCGCCTTGACTGAAGCTCTTCCCACATTCAAAGCACTGATAGGGTTTTTCCCCTGTATGAATTCTTTGATGGAAAGTGAGACTCTGCCTGTGACTAAAGCGCTTTCCACATTCCAAGCACTGAAAGGATTTCTCCCCTGCATGAATTCTTTGATGGAAAGTGAGACTATCTTTCCAACTGAAGCTCTTCCCACATTGGAAGCACAGATAGGGTTTCTCCCCTGTATGAATTCTTTGATGGGAAGTGAGATGGGTGCTTTGACTGAAGCTCTTTCCACATTCAAAGCACTGAAAGGGTTTCTCCCCTGTATGAATTCTTTGATGGGAAGTGAGATTGGAGCTGCTACTGAAGCTCTTTCCACATTCCACACACTGATAGGGTTTCTCCCCTGTATGAATTCTTTGATGGCAAGTGAGATGGGTGCTTTGACTGAAGCTCTTTCCACATTCAAAGCACTGAAAGGGTTTCTCCCCTGTATGAATTTTTTGATGGGCAGTGAGACTATATTTCCGACTGAAGCTCTTCCCACATTTGGAGCACAGATAGGGTTTCTCCCCTGTATGAATTCTTTGATGGGAAGTGAGATTCTGACTGTGTTTGAAGCTCTTTCCACATTCTCTGCACTGATACAATTTCTCTCCACTGTGAGTTCTTTCATGTGAAGTGAGGCTATTACTCTGAATGAAGCTGTTTCCTTGATGGGAGGTGGACTGGGAGCTCTGACAGACGTTCTTTCCACACTCTGAATATTTATTTGACTTCTCCGCTATGTGGATTCTGGTGTGGTCCCCCTTGTTCTTCCCTTCCAATTCATCAACATCTGCAATGAAGAGAGAAGCGAATTAGAGCCTCAGGAAGAAATGGAGCTCCACATTATTGAACAAAGTTAATGAATGTTTGTGATAGAGGAAAAACTGAAGAGTTTGATGTGAGGCCTTACTATAATTTTCACTGCCTTTGTTGGCTGGTATTTACTGACATATTGCTGGCTTTTATCTGGGATAAATTTTGTTTCGCTCAATCCTGGAATCCATTCCAAGGTCAGTCATCTCTTTGGTTAATCAAAGGCAAACAGAAGGAAAAACCACAAACCTGACAGAATTTAATTCAACTTCCCTTAAAGCTCTGAGGCCGACATTTAAAAAGACCAGGGAAGTTCAGACAAGCTTGGTCATTGCTTAAAAAGGAATGACTAGACAAAGAAAATTCAGAGAGGAAAGAGTTGATATCCCTCCATTCAGGGCTCATGGCGGGGATGTTAGCAACTCAGATGCTGTTGGTCCCCATCCAAATAGTGGAGGTTCATCACAGAGGTATGTATGGAGTTTCAAAACTGATCTTATGATCCAATAGGGAGTTTTACCGAGAGAGTCCATGATCCCACAATTCTTCTCCTTGACTTCCTTATGCAGAACTCTTTGGTCAGGATCCAGCAACGTCCACACCTTGTCTGTAAAACAAACAGCAACATCTTCACCTGCACATGCCCCATCAGCAGTGTCCTCAATCTGGTTGGTTCAAATTTAAATTTATATGTAAATTACCTTCTTCACTTTGACCCCCCCCCGCATGTTCATGAGGAGACCAGGGAAAATGACTATTACTCACACTTAATCTAAGCACAACAGCCACAAAAGCTCCTGTCTAGGCATTCGGCTATGTGGTGTTCAATGTTCTCTGTTCTCTCCTGTTTCCCCTTTTTTGTTTCCGTTTAAACCATTTCATGAACCCAAAACTCATACACTGACTACTAATGATGAACCACATATTATATGTTCGGATTACACCGGACAAGAGTGTACACAGAGACTGAACATGGAGCCTGGCACCACTTCCGTTGCGAAACTCTGCAAGCTATCCGTGCCTCCTGCAAAAATCCTCCTCAGGCCTCTTTCTCTTGCCGGTAGCAGAGCGAAACACAGCGGTGAGAAGCAAAATGCAGCACGTGTGGAATAAATCAGAGCAGACACAAGGCAGTCCTTATCTACTCTTGCGTTTAATCATGAAGAATAACATCATAAATTCAGACCTGGCGAGAACTGACACATTCTCCCTTTCGCATGGCGTCCGAGAGTCAGACTGAAACACACGGAGTCAAACCCCTCCCTTAAGTGTTTCTAACCACGCCTCAGGAAAGAGACGTCACCAGAACTCTTTAACTCTTTGAGTTCTGAAACCATTAACACCCCCTCTCGTCACGAATCCTGAGGGAAACTGTGAACCCCTATTTACAGACCTCTTTGAGTTCAACTCACCTCCCATTGCCTTTTGCCTCCCACTGGCATCTATCCCAGGCAATTGTTGAATCCCTTCCACACTCCCAGAATCACACTGTGCGAAACCAACCCACGCACTGGTGACCTGAAACCTCTCCGGTGGAATGCCCTTTGTGGTCCGAGTTGACCGCCGGAGCACAACCTCGGGCGCTCCTCCTGACCCACTGGGGTCAGCAAGTGTGTCTCCAGCAAGCTCAGAAGACTCCCCTTCTGACTTGCTGCGTCTTCGGGCCTCCCGCACTTGGCTAACAGGAGATGAAGGCTCACTCTTGGGTTCTCTCTTAACCTGTGGAGAAACCCACCCCTGTGCTTGACCATCATCAGTAACCTGGTCTTCAGCAACAGGCTCCGCCTCTGCCTCTCCTTCTTCCCTTTCCTCCCCCTCAGAATCGGACAAGCATTCTGAGAGAAAATCAGAACCATACCTAGGCTGTGACCAACCATCCTGCTCAAAGAACTCAGCATGCTTGCTGACCAGCAGCGTGGTCTGATCACCCTCTGGGTATGCAAACTTCCACCCATTTGTTGCAGGATCATACCCACAGAAAATCATGTCCTGGTACCTAGGACCACCCTCCTTCCGTTGCGCTGTTGGTATTGGCACTGAAGCCTTGGAACCAAACGAACGGAAGAAATGCACCTGTGGCTTCCTCTTGTGCAACAGAAAATACGGTGTGTCACCTACATCGTGATTGTAGGACCTGTTAAAAACAAAGTTGGCAAACTTCGAAGCCTCACTCCAAAAGCTCTGAGGCAGCCCAGAGTCACACAGTAAAACCCTGACAACTTCAGCCAGTGCTTCACTCCTGTGCTCTGCCACGCCTCTCTCTTGAGGAGACTTTGCACCCGTCACCTGGTGACGAATTCCCTTTTCCTTGAAGAACTCCTTCAGAGCAGACCCAGTGAACTGTGACCCACGGTCGCTCCTGAACGCTTGCACCTTGGTGGAGAACCTTAGTTCCACCTCCGCAACCCAATCCTGGATGAGTTGCGCCGCCTCTCTCTGCGACCTGAGAGAAAAAGACCATAAATTCTGGGTAAAATCATCCGATAACAATAGCAGAAACCTGGCCCCACCCAGACTCTCACACTCCAATGGTCCTGTAAGGTCTGTGTGAATCAACTCAAAAGGTTTTGTGGTTACCCTCTTTACCCCGGGAAACCTGCACCTTTTGACCTTGCTGCATGCCCTGCACACTAGGGATCCCTCACATGGCGTGATTTTACAACCTTTGGTGCAGCCTGGCAACCTCTTAACATCCTCCAGACAAGCATGAGACATTCTCCTGTGCCATACATGAACACATGAATCATGGCTGGGAACACTAGCACACTGCGCCTGTGCTTTCCCTGCATTCCCACCACCCTCCAGAGGTGTTTCCAGAACAAAGAGATTGTCCTTGCTCTCCACGTTGACAAGTTGCCTCCCCCCTCTGAAAATGGAACAGGTATTATTTTCAAAACAAATTTTGTATCCCTGCTTCGCCAGAGCAGAATCCGATAACAGGCAACACTTCATCCCTGGTACAATGAAGCACTCCAGCTCCGCCTGCAAAACAGAAACATATACATTTGCGACTTTAGATACATTTCGTTTTTTCCCGTCAGCAAATTTACAAGTCATTCCAGTCGAAACAGCCCTGCAATTCTGCAGCTCCCCAGCAGATGGCGTTATCAGGTGATGACTCGCTCCTGAGTCCAGCACCCACTTCACAGTTGTGTCCCTGCTGGCATTGCTCTGTAGCGTTGCCATGCCAACAAACGTCTGGCTGCACCTGTCCTTGACAGTGTCCGTAACCGCAACTTCCTGCGTTCCTCTGAAGACTGGACTTATCTTAGAGTTCCCAGACAGCTCTGCAGCACGTATCTCCCTCTGCAGCAGATGGCTGGCCTTGAAGCCGTCAGCACCTTCCTGTTTCCCAGGCTTCGACTCACGACGCAAACAACTCTTGGCAGCCTTTGGAAAAAGAGGCTTTTCTGAGCTTTTACTGCTCACCGCCCCCCCACTGCTCCCAGGGCTCCCAGGACGCTTTCCTGCACCCCCAGTGATGGGTAAAGGGCCCCCAGCAGCTTGCTTCTCTCCAAGCTCCTCACGCAGACATGTTGCATCACCCACGCAGCTTTTAGACTCTGCTAAACCAGCAGCACCAGCAGCAGTGGCAACAGTCCCTTCGCCCCCCTCAGGGGTCCCACAGCCTTTCCCAGCTGTGCACCGGCTTTCCGTGCTTTCTTGCCTTTTCTGTCCCGATGCAGACATCTCCCGGCCCTTGCCTGTGCCCCCAGCTTCACACGCTTCCTGGAGAGCTACCCAAGCGACCTCAGGCTTCCTTGCATCCAGAACAATAGGCCTCAAATCAGCACTGACGTTCTCAGCCAAAAAAGTAAGCACACGCTCCTCAGCTTCACGTTGGCTTGTACCAGCCCCAGCTGACGTAGACGTCGGCGTGACTGTTTCCCAGAGCTTGGCTCCAACTAGGGACAACTCTGCTAAATAACTCCACTCTAACCACGAGTTAAGAGTTAGTTTCGCACACGGCAGCTTAAGCTCAAAGCCGTGTTCCTGGGACTGAGCCATCTCCTCCTCCCCGGGGGCTAAGCTTACTCACGACTCGGCAGTAGCTTCCTCCGGCCTCCGGCAGATCGGCTTCTCCTCCCAGCGAGCTCCTTCCAGCTTCAAAGACACAGCTCCAGAGCTCCAGCTGGCCCCAGCAACTTTCCTGCTGGCTTCCCCCACACGTGGGACGTTCCTGCAATGCTTCAAAGCTTTGGCGAGCACCCATAACCTGTTCGGATTACACCGGACAAGAGTGTACACAGAGACTGAACATGGAGCCTGGCACCACTTCCGTTGCGAAACTCTGCAAGCTATCCGTGCCTCCTGCAAAAATCCTCCTCAGGCCTCTTTCTCTTGCCGGTAGCAGAGCGAAACACAGCGGTGAGAAGCAAAATGCAGCACGTGTGGAATAAATCAGAGCAGACACAAGGCAGTCCTTATCTACTCTTGCGTTTAATCATGAAGAATAACATCATAAATTCAGACCTGGCGAGAACTGACACATTCTCCCTTTCGCATGGCGTCCGAGAGTCAGACTGAAACACACGGAGTCAAACCCCTCCCTTAAGTGTTTCTAACCACGCCTCAGGAAAGAGACGTCACCAGAACTCTTTAACTCTGTGAGTTCTGAAACCATTAACATTATAGATCAGGCATGCCCAACTTGAAGTAGGCTGTGATCTACGATCCAATATAAAAACTGGCAGTGATCTACCACCCAGGGATGGGTGTAGGGTAGGTGGGCGCGCACCGGCTTCTTCTTCTGAGGGGCCGGGGGGCACTCAGACTGCTTCCCCTGGTGCTGATTGCTTCCCCTGACATGCCAGGTATGCGCAGCGGCAAAACATCCCCTCCTGTGAGAGGAGCTTGGCGGTTGCTTCCTGGACTGGGCCCACACATGGTGTTGCAACAGCCCCTCAGGCACATCTCCAGCAGAGGGAAGGCCGCAATCTATGAACATTCATCCCACAACCAACGGATTGATCGCTATTGACGTATTGGACATGCCTCTTATAGATATTCCTGCAAATTTATTCTGCTATTTTTGAGATATACAAATGACATGAGAAGACTCAGTCTACATATTTGTATCATTTATTATTGCTATGATCCTTGTTTTTAAAAGCAATAAAAAGTTATTCCAAATATCCATAGAAACAACGTGAAAGACAATTGGCTAACATATAGGGAACTCAAGGAGGAGATAAATTATCGCCAGAAAGTGAAAAAATTTGAAGCACTTAAACAGTGGGGTGAATTGGCTAGAATGTTACCAGCTAACAGCAACGTTCAAGAAGGATAAAAAGTCAAAGGGTTTTGATTAAAAAAAAAATCGGTATGGGAAATGGAAATATTATACAATAATCAAAAGACTATATCAAAAATCTACAAATTGTTACAGAATGGACAACCAGAAAAAGAAGAAAAGGGAAACGCCATCAAAAAGTCGGAACAAGATCTAGGCCATACAATAGAATGCAAAGAATGGGAAAAATTATGGACAAAAAACAAACTTCACAGCATGTTATTTAATAAGAGAAAATTATATGAAAATGTATCATAGGTGGTACTTGGCACCAGAAAGGCTGGCCAAAATGAACAAAACGCATAAGTGCTGGAGGTGTATGAAACAAAACGGAACCTTCTACCATATGTGGTGGACATGCCCGGAGATTAGGAAATTTGGGAGCATGATCCATGAAGAGATAAAGAAAATACTAAGAATAACTTATAGTAAAAGTCCAGAGGCATTCCTATTAGGAATATTAAATGATGACATTCCAAAAGATAGAGTTAAATTATTCTTATATGCGACTTCAGCATATCCTGGTAGCTAAGTACTGGAAAGGGAAACAAATACCTACCAGGGAAGAATGGTTATGTAAACTTTGTGAATACTTGGAGTTAGCCAAACTGACGGACATCATAAGACAAAAACCAAAAAGTTTAGTGAAGAAGGAATGGGATTGTTTGAATGAATACTTCAAAAGACAAGGTTCAAGGGTAAAAATCTGGTTGAGTTTAGAATGACCTCGTGAATAGAAAGGAAAAGGAATATTGACACATATATACATGAATATGTTAGGTTTGAGATAATAAGGAAATACAGAAAGATATAACGGGACTGAAATGAAGTGTTGTGAGGTCGGTGGAGGTCTTTGTTTTAACAATTTTGGTTATGGAACAAGATGAATAGGGTATTGGGAATATGTCTGTCTTTTTTCTTATCTTTTATCTTCATTTCTGTTATTATTTTTCTTTTTCTTTTATTTTCTTTCATTCTTTGTTTTGTGTTTTAATCTGAATCAAGACTTGAATTTGTTTTGTTTTGTTTTGTTTTGTGTATTGTTATATTTTGTTAATAAAATTTAGTTTTTTTAAAAAAAGTTATTCCAAAAATAAAAGAAAAAGGCAACACATGGAGGCCCCATCTGCAATCAATCTTGAAATCATCAATCTTGAAATCAGGTTACTTTAAAGAGTCGTGTCTTCTAGTGCTGCACAATGGATGTGTAAGTAGTCAGACATTGGCAGGGCATTCAGATCAAGGTACTGGTTTTATTTTTTTAATAATAATAATTTCAATTTATATACTGCCCTATACCAGTTGGTCTCAGAGTGGTTCACAAACAAAATCACAGCATATAAAATCAAAGGAAAAGCAATAACCCCCCCCCCAGCCACATTTTAAAAGACTGTTGTTGTTGGATGTTTAAACCAAAGGCCTGATTAAAGGCGAACGTTTTTCCCTGATGCCTAAAGGTGTATAATGAAGGCGCCAGGCGAATTTCCCTGGAAGAGCATTCCATAGACGGGGAGCCACTGCAGAGAAGGCCTGTTCTCATGTTGCCACCCTCTGGACCTCTTGAGGAGGAGGCGCACAAAGAAGGGCCTCAGAAGATGATCTCAGGGTCCAGGTAGGTTCATATGGGAAGAGGCGGTTCTTGAGGTATTGCAGTCCTGAGCCATTTAAGGTCTATAGGTCAAAACCAGCACTTTGAATTGGGCCTGGAAACTAATCGGTAGCCAGTGCAGTCGGACCAGGATCGGTGTAAGATGCTCAAACCGTCTTGCTCCGCTGAGCAACATGGCCGCTGAATTCTGCACCAGCTGACGTTTCTGAACAGTCTTCAGAGGCAGTTCTATGTATAATGCATTGCAGTAATCTAACCTTGAGGTTACCAGAGCATAGACAACAGTAGGTAGCCTATCCCTGTCCAGATAGGCAGGTAGCTGGGCCACCAGGCAAAACTGATGGAAGGCACTCTGACCACTGAGGCCACCTGAGCCTCAAGCGACAGCAAAGGATCCAGGAGGACCCCCAGGCTATGAACCTGCTCCTCCAGAGGAAGTGTAATCCTATCAGGAGCAGGTGACCTCCCAGCCATCTGGTCTTGTTGTTGTTTAGTCGTTTAGTCATGTCCAACTCTTCGTGACCCCCTGGACCAGAGCACGCCAGGCACTCCTGTCTTCCACTGCCTCCCGCAGTTTGGTCAGACTCATGCTGGTAGCTTCGAGAACACTGTCCAACCATCTCGTCCTCTGTCGTCCCCTTCTCCTTGTGCCCTCCATCTTTCCCAACATCAGGGTCTAGGGAACCCCTAACTAACAATGCCCCAGTCTTATCTGGACTGAGCTTCAGTTTGTTGGCTCTCATCCAGTCCATTACCAAGGCAGGACACTGGTCCAGCACTTCCACTGCCTCACCTGCAGGTGTCAAGGAGAACTAGAGCTGAGTGAAATCAGCATACTGCTGACAACCGCTGCCAATACATTCAGATCACGGTACTGGTTTTAGACATTTTGAGCTGCCAGTACATCGTGGTGGCCAGAGAGCTGTGATGTATTCCTAGCCCAAATTGCCTGCAGATGACAAAGGCGCAGGCAGGTGGAGGAACCCGAAAAGGTGCTCCCCTTCTCCATCTCCATCCGGCTGCCTGCCTCCCCCCACCCCCAATCTGAGCAAGCCCAAATACCTCTCTGGCTCCATCCCTCCAGGTCCCCATCTCCCCTCCCCTGGGACTCACCAGATCTCTTGGAGGTCCCTGGGAGGGAACGCTCAGAGGTTGTGGGAAGGGATGCGGGAGACAACCTGACCAGGTCAACCGTCCATCTCCCCCCTTCCATCCTCGCTAGCTTTGCAGGATCCGTCTCTTTCATTCTTCCTGAGGAGTCGAGGAGCCAAAGCAAGTTGCAGGGTCCTGGGAGAGAGGAAGAAGCAAAGGGAGCCTCAGAGGCCCTGCAGGGATTTTCTGGCTGGAGGGGAAGCCTCCCAATATGTTGGGGGCCCCACCCACAGCTTCCACAGCAAAATCCCTGCTTTATCTCATTTCTGGCCAGAGAGCTTCCCCTCTTCCACCCTCCATCCATCCAGGTCCCCATCTCCCCTCCCCTGGGACTCACCAGATCTCTCGGAGGCCCCTGGGAGGGAATGCTCAGAGGTTGTGGGCAGGGATGCGGGAGACAACCTGACCAGGTCAACCGTCCATCTCCCCCCTTCCATCCTTGCTAGCTTTGCAGGATCCGTCCCTTTCATCCTTCCTGAAGAGTCGAGGAGCCAAAAGAAGCTGCAGGGTCCTGGGAGAGAGGAAGAAGCAAAGGGAGCCTCAGAGGCCCTGCAGGGATTCTCCTGCCCTAGATACTCTCCTGCTTCTGGAGAAGCACAAACGGGACAGCCCCTTCCCAACTGAAGCCCCATTTCTAAACCTCTCCAGTGGTTCTAATTACCTCCGGTTGCTCCTCACCCCACTTCCTAAGGCTGGCATGGTCTGCACAGTAGTGAGCTGAGAGTAGATCCCCTTGAACTCAGTGGGGCTTTTGGACAGAACTTGGTGCCAAAACCAGTCACCGTCCCCAAGCCTGAAAACTGCAACCCCAGAGCATGGGCAGAAAACAGATGAGTAGCTATTACATGTGGGTGCCCCCATGCTAGGTGCTTTGTATGGAGAGCCCAGTTCACACTCTTTGAGCTCTCTCATTGCAAGCCAGGCAGATGTGGCCATATTTGCCTCTTGCATGGGGACCAAATCTTCAGGGAAGCTTTTCATCTCCAAATGGTAGGAAAGAGGGTTCAGTAACCTGGTGGTGGTGGGGGAGCGTAGCTTTTTAGCCCATAAATTCAGCTCACGGTGGTATATCTGGTGGGCTTGCATGAGCCTTTCTGTTCCTTCTTCCAACTTATCAGGCAGGAACGTCAGAGGTCAAATCTGGAGAGTATTTCATTCTGGGCTTCTTGTGGCAGAGCACAGGACTCTAATCAATTCTTTTCAGTTCTGTCAATAAGGTCATTCCCCAGATTCCTCAAGTGCAAGGACCCAGGGGTGTCTGAGTTAGGGGATTCCTTGGGGTCCAGGTCAGCTGGCTAGTCAGGCTTGTCACCTGCAGAATCTTTGTCAACTAAAGCAGGATGGTCTGCCTTGAACTGAGGACTTTCTGGAGGTGTTGCTGTATATGGAAGCAGAGGAGCTGGTGATGCCACGTTTCTGAATAATCTTGAGACTAATACACCACTCCTTCTTAGATATTGTCTGTGTTTATACACCATCTTCACAAGTCTCCAGTCTCAAAATGTGGTCCCCACCCTGGCCTGGAAGCCATCAAAGTATAGATCTTCCACATGTCCTAAATCTGTTGGGTTCTTAAGAACACCAGGCATGTATACCCTTTAACAACTACAGAGATGAGCTTTACGCTCCTCCTGTGACAAGGTTTCCAAAGGCTTAGGGCAGTTTGATAGAACTAGCCTCTTTTCAGATAGCACCAATTTCCAATTCTTGTTTATCAAATCCCACAGACTCTCTGCCAGATTTTCCCCAGAAGGTTTTACAAGTACCTTTCAGGATGGTAAGACATTTATTACTGTCAGCCAAAAAGGATTTAATGCATTCCATGTCCTCTCTTAGTAGTACAAGGCACCCAATGACTGATAATCCCTCCTCATTTGTCCCAGAAGGTTGGGAGAAGGAGTCTTCTATTCTTGTTTAGCATTTCCTGAGGATAGATCTGAAATCTGCTGTCAGAGCTGCTTCCAGATCCTAGCTCACAGAGGATCACGCTAGCCAGCGATCATTAAATAAAAGTCTTTATTGAGTTACAGTTTCCATTCTCAATCTGCTGCGTGCAACTCTACGTCTCATGGTTAGATCGGCGAAGCTCCGTCTGAGTCTCCGCCCCTTGTACACCAACTTAATATCCTAGCCCTGCTCCACCTTTTCCGCCTGACTGTTCTTCTCTGGGTCCCTCTGCCCCCCGGGGTCTCTTCCTTCCGGGATTCTTCTGACGCCGACCCCCCGGACCCTCCTGTCTCCTTGCGCCGGGCTTTAGGACCTGGCTCCCTTTCCGGGCTGCCTACTGCGCCACCTTCCTGTGCATTTGAACTTGGCGCGCGCGCCAAAACTTCCACCTTCCGTCTGACCGTTTCTTCGCTCCCCGATGGAGGTGTGGCCACTCCTGACTCGTGCCCTCCCCCCTGTTGTGAGCTGCCAGCGCTTGATCCCTGGCGCCCTTCTTCTTCCCTGCTCTCTGGCGGTGACGCTGGTCCCGATTTCCAACTGCTCCCCTCTGAGTCCCCTCTGGCTCTATCTTCCTGGGGTGTCCCCCTAGGCTCCCCCCTTGCCCTGGCCACTGGTGCTCCTTTCTGTGAATCTTCTGATTCACTGGAAAGACTCGGAGATCTCGGGTCGTCGTCATCACTCATCTTTTCTTCTGCCTCCTCCCCCTCGCTCTCTGTTTCCTCCCTTGCCCTTGCCTCTGCTCCTGAACCCCTGACATCCATCCCCCCCTCGAAGCCCCCTCTTCCCCCCTCCCCTCCTTCCGGTGCGGGAGCTGGGTGCTGCCGTGTCCGGGGGACGAATGTCGGATACAGTTCGCTCCCCGTGGCGGGCCTCCATCTGAAGTCTTCCGGTTCTTCCTCCCTGCTCTCGTCGACGACGGTCACCTCCGCTTCCATCTCTGTGCCGCCGTGCTCGAAACCCGGGTCGTCCCCGAAAACGTCCATGTCCGTCTCTCCCTCGCTTCCTTCTGGAGACGTTGCTCGTCCTGGACCCTCCAGCCACTTTCTGCGGAACTGCTCCTCTGGTCGATCATCCCACCAATACGAGGGTTCTGAAGCAGATCCCGAGGGTGACCCCTCCGGGGAACGGGCGTCTCGTGTCGGTTCCTCGTCCGAGTCGAACCCCCGGAACGTGCTGGCTGAAAGCGTGGGCGTGAAAAGCCAGTCGTCGAAAAAGTCTGCTGGCATGGGCCTATGTGGGAAGAGGGCATGAAACTCTTCTTTGAGCAGAGGTTCGTCTAAAGCGTAGCCCGGCACCCAGCTGTTGGCACTGGCCGGGGTGCCCTCCTTGGCGAGAAAGTATTCTACCCCCTCTTCCCCCCATCTGGAGTCCAAAATCTCCGTGACTTCGTTGATGCGCTCCTCCTGTGCCACTCCCCCTTGCCCGGTTCTCTCTCGGAGCGGACTCGGTGCCGTTCCTGGTTCCTGAAACCTGTGAGGTGCCTTGTAGGGAGTGAGCACCGATCTGTGGAACACCGGATGCATCCTGGAACCCTCCGGAAGCGCCAGCCTGAAAGCCACCGTGTTGACCTGCTCTTCGACTTGGTAGGGCCCCAGTTGTTTATGCCCTAGTTTCTTCTTCGCCAACGACCTGGCCGGCACTGCGTGGGCTGCTAACCAGACCCAGTCTCCCACATGGATCTCTTCGCCAACCCTTCTGTGTTTGTCCGCTTGTACCTTGTATGCGTGTTTAGCCAGCTCCAGGTGCCGCCGCAGCTGATCGTGGACCTCCTGCAACTCCGACGCGAACGCATCTGCTGTCTGCGGCTCCCCCTCCCCCATTCTTTCCAGTCCCGGGAAGGTTCTGGGGTGCCTCCCGTTGTTGGCGAAGAACGGCGTGACCCCCGTGGACACGTGCTTCGTGTTGTTGTAGGCGAACTCGGCGAGAGGCAGGTAATCCACCCACGTCGCAGGCTGTTGATTCGCATAACATCTCAGGTACTGCTGCATGATGGCATTGACTCGCTCCGCTTGCCCGTTGGTCTGCGGGTGTCTAGCCGACGCCAGGTTGATCTTGACGTTCAGGAAGCCCATCAGCTTCTGCCAGAAGTTCGAGATGAACTGTCGCCCTCGGTCGGACAGAATAGACCGCGGCAGACCGTGAACCTTGAACACGTGGTCTATGAACAGTTTGGCGGTTTGTTCCGCCGTGGCCACCTTCGCACACGGAATGAAATGTGCCATCTTGGAGAACAAGTCCACCACCACCAGCACAGCCGTCTTGCCCCTCGAGCTGGGCAGATCCATGACAAAGTCCAGGGCCACTCTCTCCCATGGTTCGAACGGAGTTTGCAGCGGTTCCAGCAGTCCGGCCGGCGGTCTGTGCACTGGTTTGGCCCTCTGGCAGGTGTCACACCTCGCCACGTAGTCCGCGACTTCCCCTCTCATTCCGGGCCACCAGAAGTCTCTGGCGACTAATTCCACCGTCTTCTCCTTGCCAAAGTGCCCGGCAGTGGGCGCGTCGTGCAGCTGCTGCAGTACCTTGGCGCGAAGTTCGTCTCCCGGCACGTAGATGGCCCCTTTACGGATGAGCAATCCATCTCGCAGCTGGAACTCGTCGGTCGCTGCCGTGCCCCTGTGCACCTCTGCCATCTTTGCTTGCGCGAAGGAGTCATCCTGCAACGCTCGTCGCACCGCCTCCAGGTCAACTGTTGCCGCAGCGCACGCCCACACTGTCGGTGCGAAGATGTGCATGGCGGCCGCTGGCGTTGCCTCCTCCAGATACTGTGGCTTACGGGAGAGAGCATCCGCCATGATGTTGGTGTCCCCCGGGACATACTCTATTCGGAAGTCGAAGTTCGCAAAGAACTCAGCCCAACGTATCTGCCTCTGGTTCAGGAATTGTGCCGTGCGCCAGTGCTCCAGATTCTTGTGGTCCGTGCAGACCTGCACCGTGTGCTTGGCGCCGATCAGGAAGTGCCTCCACGCTTTGAATGCTGCATGAATGGCCAGCAACTCCCTGTCCCAGATGGTGTAGTTCCGTTCAGACTTGCTGAGCTTTCTGGAGTAAAACGCTCCCGGCCTCCAAGCCCCCTGCGGGTCTTTCTGCAGCAGGACTGCTCCCACGGCTCTGTCCGAAGCGTCTGTCTCCACCCTCATCGGCCTGCTGGGGTTGACATGAAGCAGCTGCTCTTCCGACGCGAAGAGACGCTTGAGTGCCTGAAAGGACTGCTCCGCCTGCTCTGTCCAGATGAACTTCTTCTTCTTGGAGCTGAGCGTGTCCGTGATGGCCGCTGTCTGCATGGCAAAGCCTTTGATAAACTTGTGATAGAAGTTCGCGAAGCCGACAAACCGTTGGACCTCCTTCCGGTTGCGTGGGCTTTTCCAATCCAACACTGCTCGAACCTTGGCGCTGTCCATGGCGAGCCCCTTGTCAGACAACTTGTAGCCCAGGAAATCCACCTCCGTCACGTCGAATTGGCACTTCTCCAGCTTGGCGTAAAGCCTATGCTGCTGTAGCCTGCTCAGCACTTCCTTGACGTGCCTGTCATGCTCCTGCTGCGATTCCGAAAAGATCAGGATGTCATCCAAGAAACAGACGCACGTCTTGTAGAGGAGCCCCGCCAACACGTGATGCATGAAAGCTTGAAAAACGTGGGAGCCATTTTGCAATCCAAACGGCATAACTCTATATTCGTAGGTGCCCAGGGGCGTGAACATGACTGTCTTCCACTCATCTCCTTCCCGCATGCGAATGAGGTTGTACGCCCCTCGCAGGTCCAACTTGGTGAACACGCTGCCCTTCCGTACCTTTGCGAGGAGGTCGTCGATTCGGGGCATGGGGAAGTCCGATGGCTTGGTCACACTGTTCAAGGTGCGATAGTCCACTACAAGTCTTTTTTGGGGCGTGTCCCGCTTCTTAACAAAGAATACAGGACTGCCCCCCGCTGCCTTGGACTCCCGGATGAAACCGCGCTCCAAATTATGATCTATGAACTCTTTGAGTTCCTGCAGTTCGTCCTCAGACATGAAATACAGCTTCCCTTTGGGCAGCGCCGCCCCCGGCAGCAGGTCAATTTTGCAGTCATATGGTCTGTGGGGGGGTAGCCTGTCTGCCTCCTTCTCGCAGAAAACCTCCAAAAATTCTGCGTACTTGTGGGGGACCGCTTGCAGCGTGCCTAGCTGCAGCTGTGACTCCTCTTCCTCTCCTTCCTGCCGGGGCACGATGCAGTGTTCAGCGCAAAAGGAAGAGCCGAAGGTCAGCTGCCTCTGGTACCAAGCCAGCGTCGGGCTGTGCTTGTCCAGCCAACTCATGCCCAATACAATGGGCGTGTCCGATAGTTGAGTGACGTTGAAGCTGATGATTTCCCTGTGATTCCCAAGTCGCATCACCATTGGTGGCGTCTGCTTCACCACTTGCCCCCCTAGCAGCTCCCTGCCATCCACCGTGACAACCTGCAGGGGCAGCGTGGCAGGCAGCAACTGTATGGCGTGCCGGTCGACAAAGTCCTGCCCTATAAAGTCCGCATTGCTTCCTGAGTCAATGGTGATTGGCACGTCCATGGTGATTCCATTGGGCAGCTGGAGAGATGCGGTGAGCTTCACTACTGGTTTGGGCGGGAGGGGGTCCATGGGCTGTAAAATCTCTGGGGACTGCTTCACAGACACGTCTGGCTGGGCCCCAGTGCCTCTTCCTCCAGCCAGACTCCGTCGTTTCCCTGCTGTGGTTCTCCTTGCTGCGTTGCTGCAGTTACCATTGCTGAGGCTGCAGTGTGCTTGTGGAGCCTCTGGGGACACTCTTTCGCCATATGCTGTGGATCATCGCAGATGTAACACTTCCTGTTCCCTCTAGGAGGCTTCGCTTTCACTGGTGCCGGTGCTAGGGCTCTGGCTGCTGACTGAGCCCTTGCACCTCCAACCTCCATAGGTTCCGCTCCTCCTCGTGGCGGAGGCGTGAATTGCGCACGCGCTGCTTCTCTGGGAAGGAAGGAGGAGCCCCTGGCTGGTTCGCGCCCCCCACGCCCTTCGTCCCTGCTCCACGGACGTTCTTCCAGCCGCACCCCCACCGCCAGCACCCTCTGAACGATCTCCTGCGTGGTCCGGGGTCTCTCCCCCCTCGCAATTTCATCTGTAACCGAGCTGTGCAATCCCTCCCAAAACAGGTCTCTTACAGGAGCCGAATCTCTGTCCCATTCCAGGGCACTGACCAAAGCGAAAAAGCGGGCATGGTACTGCCTTACGCTGGCCCTCCCTTGCTTCAGTCCATGTATCTGCTTCCGAGCAAGATCCACGTCAATGCTTGATAAAAAGCACCCAT
The DNA here is from genome assembly GCF_964106645.2 of Podarcis pityusensis. Classification (NCBI taxonomy): domain Eukaryota; kingdom Metazoa; phylum Chordata; class Lepidosauria; order Squamata; family Lacertidae; genus Podarcis; species Podarcis pityusensis. The sequence continues at coordinate 277,793 of NC_138037.1, read as the reverse complement.
CCATCGCTTTAATAAAGGCATCCGCATTTTGGAGCGCCGGATCCTTATCTCTCCACAAATTGCGCAGCCATGCTTTAGCATCTCCATGCAAATGGGACATGATGAATCCCACCTTCTCTTGCTCATCTCGAAAGTCGTTGTTCAGTAGTTGCAGTGCACACATTACATCTGCTCTAAAGTTGGGGTACTGTTGCAAATTCCCATCGAAGTGAGAGACCAGACCGCCTGTTCGTCATCCCCAACCCAATCCCCTCCGGTTTGGGTGTCAGTTGCCCTTGCTTCGTAAGCACTTCCAACCTGACCTGGAGATCCCTGTAGGCGGCAGCTGCGTCCTCCTCTCTCTTCCTGGATGCAAGAGCCTCGGCATTCAGTCGTGTCACTGCTTCTCTGAGTTCCGCTATCTGCTGTTCGGCCGTCATGTTGTCTGCCGTTCGTGAGCTCGCTAGTAGGCACCCGCTTTCTCTCCTCTCCGCGAGGCTGTAGATGCCCACAATTAGGAGACGGAGCTTACTGTCAGAGCTGCTTCCAGATCCTAGCTCACAGAGGATCACGCTAGCCAGCGATCATTAAATAAAAGTCTTTATTGAGTTACAGTTTCCATTCTCAATCTGCTGCGTGCAACTCTACGTCTCATGGTTAGATCGGCGAAGCTCCGTCTGAGTCTCCGCCCCTTGTACACCAACTTAATATCCTAGCCCTGCTCCACCTTTTCCGCCTGACTGTTCTTCTCTGGGTCCCTCTGCCCCCCGGGGTCTCTTCCTTCCGGGATTCTTCTGACGCCGACCCCCCGGACCCTCCTGTCTCCTTGCGCCGGGCTTTAGGACCTGGCTCCCTTTCCGGGCTGCCTACTGCGCCACCTTCCTGTGCATTTGAACTTGGCGCGCGCGCCAAACCTTCCACCTTCCGTCTGACCGTTTCTTCGCTCCCCGATGGAGGTGTGGCCACTCCTGACTCGTGCCCTCCCCCCTGTTGTGAGCTGCCAGCGCTTGATCCCTGGCGCCCTTCTTCTTCCCTGCTCTCTGGCGGTGACGCTGGTCCCGATTTCCAACTGCTCCCCTCTGAGTCCCCTCTGGCTCTATCTTCCTGGGGTGTCCCCCTAGGCTCCCCCCTTGCCCTGGCCACTGGTGCTCCTTTCTGTGAATCTTCTGATTCACTGGAAAGACTCGGAGATCTCGGGTCGTCGTCATCACTCATCTTTTCTTCTGCCTCCTCCCCCTCGCTCTCTGTTTCCTCCCTTGCCCTTGCCTCTGCTCCTGAACCCCTGACATCTGCTTTCACATTAGTTCGTCTACTTGATTAGCCTGAATAAAAAAAATCCTTCCAGTAGCACCTTTAAGACCAACTAAGTTAGTTCTTGGTATGAGCTTTCGTGTGCAAGCACACTTCTTCAGATACAAGTGTGCTTGCACACGAAAGCTCATACCAAGAACTAACTTAGTTGGTCTTAAAGGTGCTACTGGAAGGATTTTTTTTATTTTGACTATGGCAGACCAACACGGCTACCTATCTGTAACAGGAACCTTGATTAGCCTGAGTAGGGGAGGGACATGTCTTGTTGCATCTGGGACAGAGGAAGTGGTCTGGAGATGCAGAAGGGCTTTTCTCCTCCCTGTGCTCCCCCCAGGTGCAAATGTTCCCGTCTGGCTGCAGCCTCTGCTCAGAAATGTGACTTATCCCTCCCTCTGAAGGGGGTTTCTTTGCCTGCCCAGTTTCCCTGGACCCCAAGCCCCTCCCAGAAGGAAGGCAGCGTCTGGATCCAAAGGAGCAACGGAGCTGCAGACTCTGGCTTGGCCGAGAGGACGAGGGGGGACCCTCTGCTTCCCCCCCCCGGCATGCTCTGAAGAGGGACCCCACGCCCCTCCCTGCCCCCCGGGACCCCCTTCTCCCCACTGCGCCCTCAGGGGGAGGAGAGAGGAGAGGAGACTCACCCGAGTCCAGGAGGGGCTTTTGCAAAGGAGAGAGAAGAAGCAAGCAGGAAGGGAGGGGCTTCTGCTCTGGAGGACCTTGCCCCGCCCCCTCCCCTTCCTGTCCTCTCTAGGAATCCAGCTCTGCTCCTTTTAACCCTTGCAAAGCCGAGAGCCCCGAGCCCGCCCCTCCTTCGCCCTCCCTGCTTCTGCCCCCTTCTCCCCTCCCTCTGCCCCAAGGAGCCCCCATCTCATCCAGACGAGGAAGAGGGGCGTCCCCATTCCTTTGAAGCAGCTCCATCTTGTGAAACTTGAGGAATTCCTAAGAAGTCCCCTGGTTGTCTCACCATGGCATTTGGGACCCAGGGCCAGGGAAGTGGGGCTTCAGCGGAGGGGTCCGTGAGCCCCCCGGAATCCCCAGCTGCCTCTTGGACTCCGGGACCCGGGACCTGCCCATGTGGGAAAGACTAGTTGGTGGCCGGGCCAAGCCTGGAGCTCAGGTTCTCCCTGAGAGCACACCTTTCTGGGCCAGATCTCGGATGCCTTGAGGATGCTTCTGGAAATGTCTTAGGGGAAGCCCTAATCCCCGAGGGGAGCAGCAGGGAAGTATTGGAGCCAGAGAGGGGTGAAGGCTGCATGGGCGAGGGAGCGGAGGCTGCATCTCCTGTCTTACAGGAGAGCAGAAAGGGGGGTCCGGCTGGGAGAGAACAAGGGCCATCTAGTCCCACCCCTGCAACGCAGGAAGGGGTGATGGAGTTGAGTCTGGTCTGCCCTGTCTGGCAGAAGCTTCTTTCCAGAGGGATTCTGGCCACAGGGGACTTTCCCTGCCAGCCGAGAGACGCCTCCAGGGATGGGGTCCTGTCTTTGGAGAGCAAAGTGGGGGAGCAGACCCCAAGCTAGGAAGTACCCCCATGGCTCTGCTTGCCTGCGCAGCACCCACCCGCACTTGTTCCTTGGTCCCCGGAGACAGGGCACCCCTCCCGCTGCGTTGCCCTGGCCCTGCGCTGGAGAGGCTGCTCGGAGGGACTCCTTTTGGGTTTGGGCTGCGGGCAAATTTGCTCTGGAAGGAGGACAGCCCTGGGAGGAGCGTGGGGCTCTCGGAGAGGCCACTCTGATGCTCCGGCTGCCCGGCCTTCTCGGGTGGCGACATGGAAGCCATCCAAGTATAGCTCTTCCACATGTCCTAAATCTGTTGTGTTCTTAAGAACACCAGGCATGTATACCCTTTAACAACTCCAGCGGTGAGCTTTATGCTCCTCTTGTGACAAGGTTTCCAAAGGCACTCCGGGTCAACACCATGTTGTTGTTGTTGTTTAGTCGTTTAGTCGTGTCCGACTCTTCGTGACCCCCTGGACCAGAGCACGCCAGGCCCTCCTGTCTTCCACTGCCTCCCACAGTTTGGTCAAACTCATGCTGGTAGCTTCAAGAACACTATCCAACCATCTTGTCCTCTGTCGTCCCCTTCTCCTTGTGCCCTCCATCTTTCCCAACATCAGGGTCTTTCCCAGGGAGTCTTCTCTTCTCAGGAGGTGGCCAAAGTCTTGGAGCCTCAGCTTCGCAATCTGTCCTTCCAGTGAGCATTCAGGGCTGATTTCCTTCAGAATGGAGAGGTTTGATCTCCTTGCAGTCCATGGGACTCTCTAGAGTCTCCTCCAGCACCAGAATTCAAAAGCATCAGTTATTCGGCGATCAGCCTTCTTTATGGTCCAGCTCTCACTTCCATATATCACTACTGGGAAAACCATGGCTTTAACTATACAGACCTTTGTTGGCAAAACCATGTACTCAACACCATGTACTCCCTTAATTCCTTATCAAGTTTCCTTATACCATTTGTAGCAATTAAAGCTTCTTCTAACTTTAGTCTACAGCAACTTCTGTGTCATTCATTTAGTTTTCTGCAGAATGCAGAGGCCAGACTGGTGACTGGGAGTGGCTGCCGGGACCATATAAAACCCCTCCTAAAGGATCTACATTGGTTCCCAGTATGTTTCTGAGCACAATTCAATGTGTTGGTGCAGACCTTGAAAGCCCTAAACAGTTTGGCCCTGTATTGCTGAAGGAGCGTCTCCACCCCCTTCATTCATCCCGGACAATGAGGTCCAGATCCGAGGGCCTTCTGGCGGTTCCCTCCCTGTGAAAAGCAAAGTTACAGGGAAGCAGACAGAGGGCCTTCTTGATGGTGGCACACTCCCTGCAGAACGCCCTCCCATCAGGTGTCAAGAAAGAAAGAGCACCACCACTTTTAGGAGATATCTGAAGGGAGCCCTGTATCGGGAAGTTTTTAATGTTTGATGTTTCAGTGTGGTTTTATATGTGCTGGAAGCTGCCCTGAGTGGCAGGGGAAACCCAGTCAGATGAGCGGCACATTACTTTGATTATGATTTTTCACATGGGCTGCTGCTGGCTTCACCCTGGTGCCTTGCCAGGTCAGGGAGGCAGGGGTCTTCCTAAAAATACTTAGCTGAGCAAGGCTGGATGCAGCTCCTGCTCCCGAGAGTGGCACATGCTGGAGCAGTATGTGGGCTTGCTCAGTTGGGAGGGGGCAGGGGATGTTTAGCTGCTGATCCATTACAAAGTTGGAAACCAGATCTCACCCAGCCCTAGTGGCTCCTCCAAAGGATCCTGGGAACCGGAATGAGAGGGGCTAGGAGACACGTCCAGTCCTGCCGCCCTGCATTCCCAAGGCTGCCATTCCCAGAGGGGTCAGCAATCCACACTTCTTGCCAGGGAACTCTGGGAATTGTCGTTTGGCAGGTGGGGGGGGGAGAGGGTCTCCCATCCAGTCTCCCCACATAGGGGGCTGCCTCTCCCCACTCCACAGGGCTCCTCCTGCCTCCAGTTCCTTGGATGCTTATCTCTAGAATCATAGAATCATAGAGTTGGAAGAGACCACAAGGGCCATCGAGTCCAACCCCCTGCCAAGCAGGAAACACCATCAGAGCACTCCTGACATATGGTTGTCAAGCCTCTGCTTAAAGACCTCCAAAGTAGGAGACTCCACCACACTCCTGGGCAGCAAATTCCACTGTCAAACAGCTCTTACTGTCAGGAAGTTCTTCCTAATGTTGAGGTGGAATCTTCTTTCTTGTAGTTTGGCTCCATTGCTCCGTGTCCGCTTCTCTGGAGCAGCAGAAAACAACCTTTCTCCCTCCTCTATGTGACATCCTTTTATATATTTGAACATGGCTATCATATCACCCCTTAACCTCCTCTTCTCCAGGCTAAAGATGCCCAGCTCCCTTAGCCGTTCCTCATAAGGCATCCTTTCCAGGCCTTTGACCATTTTGGTTGCCCTCCTCTGGATACGTTCCAGTTTGTCAGTGTCCTTCTTGAACTGTGGTGCCCAGAACTGGACACAGTACTCCAGGTGAGGTCTGACCAGAGCAGAATACAGTGGCACTATTACTTCCCTTGATCTAGATGCTATACTCCTATTGATGCAGCCCAGAATTGCATTGGCTTTTTTAGCTGCCGCGTCACACTGTTGGCTCATGTCAAGTTTGTGGTCAACCAAGACTCCTAGATCCTTTTCACATGTACTGCTCTCAAGCCAGGTGTCACCCATCTTGTATTTGTGCCTCTCATTTTTTTTGCCCAAGTGCAATACTTTACATTTCTCCCTGTTAAAATTCATCTTGTTTGTTTTGGCCCAGTTCTCTAATCTGTCAAGGTCGTTTTGAAGTGTGATCCTGTCCTCTGGGGTGTTAGCCACCCCTCCCAGTTTGGTGTCATCTGCAAATTTGATCAGGATGCCCTTGAGTCCATCATCCAAGTCGTTGATAAAGATGTTGAATAAGACCGGGCCCAAGACAGAACCCTGTGGCACCCCACTAGTCACTCTTCTCCAGGATGAAGAGGAACCATTGATGAGCACCCTTTGGGTTCGGTCAGTCAGCCAGTTACAAATCCACTGGGTGGTAGCATAGTCAAGACCGCATTTTACCAGCTTCTTTACAAGAATATCATGGGGCACCTTGTCAAATGCCTTGCTGAAATCAAGGTAGGCTACATCCACTGTGTTCCCTTCATCTACCAGGCTTGTAATTCTGTCAAAAAACGAGATCAGGTTAGTCTGACATGACTTATTTTTCAGAAATCCATGCTGACTATTGGTGATCACAGCATTCCTTTCTAGGTGCTCACAGACTGTTTGCTTAATGATCTGCTCCAGAATCTTCCCTGGTATTGATGTCAGACTGACTGGGCGGTAATTATTTGGGTCCTCTCTTTTCCCCTTTTTGAAAATAGGGACAACATTTGCCCTCCTCCAGTCTGCCGGGACTTCGCCTGTTCTCCAGGAATTCTCAAAGATGACTGCCAGTGGTTCTGAGATCACATCTGCCAGTTCTTTTAATACTCTTGGATGCAGTTCATCTGGCCCTGGAGACTTGAATACATCTAAACTAGCCAAGTATTCTTGTACTATCTCCTTAGTTATTCTGGGCTGTGTTTCCTCTGCTGAATCATTTGCTCCAAATTCTTCAGGTTGGGCATTGTTTTCTTTATCGGAGAAGACTGAGGCAAAGAAGGCATTGAGGAGTTCAGCCCTTTCTGCGTCCCCTGTTTGCATTTCACCATCTTCTCCTCTGAGTGACCCCACTGTTTCTTTGTTCTTCCTTTTGCTATGAACATACCCATAAAAGCCTTTTTTGTTGCTTTTAACCTCTCTAGCAAGCCTGAGTTCATTCTGTGCTTTAGCTTTTCTGACTTTGTGTCTACACGTGCTGGCTATTTGTTTGAATTCTTCTTTGGTGGTTTCCCCCCTTTTCCATTTTTTGTACACATCCTTTTTTAATCTTAACTCAGTTAAAAGTTCTTTAGATAGCCACCCTGGCTTCTTTAGGCACCTTCCATGTTTCTGTCTCATTGGTATTGCCTGACGTTGTGCTTTTACTATCTCCCTCTTAACAAATTCCCAGCCATCATGAACTCCCTTTCCTTTTAGTATTACTGCCCATGGGATCTCACCCAGCACTTCCCTAAGTTTTATGAAGTCGGCTTTCTTAAAATCCAGAAATTGAGTCCTAGTATGCTTGGCTGCTCCTTTCCGCTGTATAGTAAACTTCAGAAGAGCATGATCACTCGCGCCTAATGATCCTTCCACTTCTACCCCACTAACCAGGTCATCAACATTGGTTAGGACCAGATCTAAAATGGCTGTTCCTCTTTGTTGCTTCTCCCACTTTCTGGACAATGAAGTTGTCTGCAAGGCCAGTGAGGAATCTGTTTGACCTTATGCTCTTGGCTGAGTTTGACATCCAACAAATATCCGGGTAATTGAAGTCCCCCATTACTACTATCTCCCTTCCTTTGGCATGCTTGGCCATCTGTTCCAGGAAGGCATCATCTATGTCCTCCGTTTGGCTTGGGGATCTATAGTAAACTCCCACAATGAGGTCTCTGTTATTCTTCTCTCCCTTAATTTTGACCCAAATGCTCTCACTTTGGCTTTGAGGTTCTAAATCCTGGATCTCTTCACAGGTATACACATCCCTGACATATAACGCCACTCCTCCTCCTTTCTTGTCTGGTCTGTTTCTCTGAAATAGATTGTAACCCCCCATTTTTACATTCCAATCGTGGGACTTATCCCACCAGGTTTCAGTGATGCCTATTATGTCATATTTAGTTTGCTGTACCAAGAGCTCAAGCTCATCTTGTTTATTTCCCATGCTTTGTGCATTAGTGTACAGACATTGAAGTCCATTAATCATTCCCCCGTGTCTCTTATTTAAGGATTTTTTCCTCCCACCACTAGGTCTGCGTGCTGTTTGCTCCATTTGGTCTATGACATTTGGATGATCATCTTCATCAATTGATAGACTCCTACCTTCAGGAGCACTGTCTCCCTCTCCCACATTAGTCAGTTTAAAGCCCTCCTGATGAGGTTTCTGAGATTTTTGGCAAAAACATTCCTCCCAACCATTGTGAGGTGCAGCCCATCGCTTGCCAGAAGTCCATCTTCAAGAAACTGCAGTCCGTGATCTAAGAATCCAAACCGTTCCTGTTTACACCATTTGCGAAGCCAGCTGTTCACTTCCACTATTTTTCCCTCTCTCCCTGGGCCACGTCGTTCAACTGGGAGGACAGATGAGATGACAATTTGTGCATTTAGTTGCTTCAATTTCTTGCCGAGAGCCTCGTAGTCTCTTTTGATCTTCTGGAGGCTATTGCTTGCAGTGTCATTGGTTCCCACATGAACCAAGAGGAAGGGGTATTCGTCAGTGGGTTTTATGATTCCTTGCAGTCGTTCAGTTACATCTTGGATCTTAGCCCCGGGGAGACAGCACACTTCCCGAGACATCTTGTCAGGCCCACAGATCACTGCTTCTGTTCCCCTCAGTAGGGAATCCCCTATCACCACTACACGCCTCCTCTTAGGTTTGGTCGGGGTTCTTCCGTGAGCTGTCCGTTCCAAGGTCGCCTGCACATTCCCTGAGGACTGACTTTGCTGCTCGTCTTCATATACCTGATCGACTGTAATGAGGGAGAGATCCTCAAATGGAGTCTGCTCTTCGTCTTCCATGCTAGGGGAGAGGACCTCAAAGCGATTGTGTATTTCTAAACAATCAGAGCGAACCCTGGGCCTCCTACTTCTTTGAGTCACGTTTCTCCATATATCTGGCTCCTGTGTTGGTGAACTAGCCTCCTTCTCAGGGGAGTCCCCTGTCTCCTCCTTGGTGGAGACGGTGTGCTCTGTTGCTTCCAAGAAGAGCTCCAGCTCTCTAATTCTTTGGAGCGTAGCTACACGTTCCTCCAGTTGCTGGACTTTGTCTTTTAAGAGGGCAATCAACATGCAATTGCTGCAGGTAAAGCTGCCTGCAACCTTTGGCAAGATGGCAAACATTGCGCAGGAACCACAGGCGACTGCAGCTGTTCCCTCCCCCTCCATCTTGAGAACGTGTCGTTGGGGGTGGCTACAGCGGTCCTCCATCATAAAAAGCGTGAAGACAGGAGAAATAACTCCCCCACAAAAAAAAACCTAGGTCTCCCCCAACAAACGTTTGAGACTAGCTCCCCTAAATCTAAAAGATGGATCAAACTGCGCACGCCGCTAGGTGCGTGCCGCTGCCCTGCTAGGTCTGATAAGCTCCTCCCACAGCTAATCCCCTGCCTCAACAGAAACCCTGCCCCCTCTGACCTTTGCACAGGGAGAACAGCTAATCAGCCACAAAGAAACACACACACACAAGAAAACCCTTTTTGCTCCTTCTTCAACTGCTGCCCTGCTAGCTCTGATAAGCTCCTCCCACAGCTAATCACCTGCCTCAACAGAAACCCTGCCCCCTCTGACCTTTGCACATGTACTGCTCTCGAGCCAGGTGTCACCCATCTTGTATTTGTGCCTCTCATTTTTTTTGCCCAAGTGCAATACTTTACATTTCTCCCTGTTAAAATTCATCTTGTTTGTTTTGGCCCAGTTCTCTAATCTGTCAAGGTCGTTTTGAAGTGTGATCCTGTCCTCTGGGGTGTTAGCCACCCCTCCCAGTTTGGTGTCATCTGCAAATCTCTGTTATTCAATGCGACTTTCCCCTCAATCCGAAGGGGCCTCATTTGCATGCCCTGTTTCTCTTGCCCCAAAGCCCCCTCCCCAAAAAGGAAGGTAGCATCTGGATCCCAAGGAAGAGCAGAGCTGCAGACCTCCTGCGAACTCGCCCCTCCCTGGCTTGGCAGAGTGGACAAGGGAGGACCCTTTGCTCCTTGACTTGGGGGTCTCCCCCCAGCATGCATGAACAGGGACCCCCATGCAGTATCCCCGCACCCCTGGGACCCTCTTCCCCCTATGGCACCCTCGGGGGGAAGAGAGAGGAGACTTGGCAGAGAGGAATTGGGGGCAAGACCCTCTGCTCCTTGCCTTGGGGGTCTCTCTCCAATGCAGAACTGAACTGAAGGGTTCAGTCAGCCTGCTTATATAGAGCTGCTTATATAAAGTTGTTATGTAACTGTAACCACTTTCTGTAACTATCCAATCACTGAACATCACTTTCGATCCCTTATTTGCATATGTGGACCTGAGTAAAAACTATCTACAGTATCCCCCTGCTGGCCCAGCGCGAGAACTTCAGTACATAACACAACCTTTTCAAAGTTTTGATAAATGCTAGTTACAGGTAGCCGTGTTGGTCTGCCGTAGTCAAAACAAAATAAAAAATTCCTTCCAGTAGCACCTTAGAGACCAACTAAGTTTGTTATTGGTATGAGCTTTTGTGTGCATGCACTCTAAGGTGCTACTAGAAGGAATTCATTTATTTATTTATTTTGAGAAATGCTGTTCTGCTTGTCCCAAGGATCGCTGCTCAGAGGCCCCTTCTCACCCCACTTCCCTCCTTGAGGCAGTCCTGGTAGCATCTCACCTGCTTCCAGGTGTCAGGGGCCTCCTGCTCCTTCTGCCAACTGGGCCCTGGCCTTTTGCCCCAAAGTCCTGCCCTGGCGGCCCTCCTGCGCTGCCCCTCTGCCAAACTCTGCCTTCTGTCTTGCTGCCTCAATTGAGCTCCTCCCAGTTTGGATCTCACTTGTCTGCTGGCCAAGCTGTTGCCCCAGTTTCCTGCTTGCAGGGAGGTAATTTTGCTTCTCCTTCGCATTGGAGAGAGGGCAGTAAAAAGATGCTGCTGCAGCTACAGCGAAACAGTCCTTTCTCCCCTTCTCTCATGTCGACATGGGTGCGGTTGTGGAATATAGATCTGAAGTCTACAGGAAGCTATGGTTTAAGGGAAAACTATATGTGTCAGAGCTGCTTCCAGATCCTAGCTCACAGAGGATCACGCTAGCCAGCGATCATTAAACAAAAGTCTTTATTGAGTTACAGTTTCCATTCTCAAGCTGCTGCGTGCAACTCTACGTCTCATGGTTAGATCGGCGAAGCTCCATCTGAGTCTCCGCCCCCTGTACACCAGTTTAAGATTCTAGCCTTACTCCACCTCTTCCGTCTCTCCTTTCTCCTCTGGGTCCTGCTACCCCCCGGGGTCCCTTCCTTCCTGGATTCTTCTGACGCTGACGTTGACCCCCCTGACTCCTCCCCGTCTTTTCGGCGGGCTTTGGGACCTGGCTCCCTATCCGGGCTGCCAACTGCACCGCCCTCCTGTACATTTGAACTTGGCGCGCGCGCCCAGCCTTCAACCTTCCTCTCGACCGTTTCCTCGCTCCCCGATGGAGGCGTGGCCAATCCTGACTCATGTCCTCCCACTGGCAGTGCGCCGCCTGATCCCGATGCCTGGGACTCCTCCCCCCTACTGCACTCTGGTGTGGACGCTGGTCCTGATTTCCAACTGCTTCTCTCTGAGTCCCCTCTGGCCCCTTCTTCCTGGGGTGTCCCCCTCGGCACCCCCCTTGCTCTGACCATGGGAGCCCCTTTCTGTGAATCTTCCGATTCGCTGGAAAGACTCAGAGACCTCGGACCGCTGTCATCGCTAACATTACCTTCGGACTCCTCCCCCTCGCTCTCTATTTCCTCCCTTTCCTGTGCCTCTGCTCCTGAACCCCTGACATCCATCCCCCCCTCGAAGCCCCCCCTTCCCCCCTCCCCTCCTTCAGGTGTGGGTACTGGGTGCTCCGTCGTTGTGGGGGTGAGTGCCGGATACAGTTCGTCCCCCGTGGCGTGCATCCAGCCGGATAAGTCCGGCTCGTCCTCCGTGCTCTCGCCGACCTCGATTTCCTCTGCTTCCATCTCTTTGCCGCCGTGCTCGAACCCAAGGTCCTCCCCCAACACGTCCATGTCCGTCTCTCCCCCGGTCTCCTCCGGGGACGTTGCCTGCCAAGGACCCCCCAGCCACTTCCTGCGCCACTGCTCCTCTGGTCGATCGTCCCACCAATAGGAACGGTCTGAGGCCGACCCCGAGGGTGATCCCTCCGGGGAACGTGTTTCTAGTGCCGGTTCCTCGTCCGAGGTGAACCCCTGGAATGTGCTGGCTGAAAATGTGGGTGTGAAAAGCCAGTCGTCGAAATACTCGGCTGGCATGGGCCTGTGTGGGAAAAGGGCATGAAACTCGTCCTTGAGAAGAGGCTCGTCCAAGGCATAGTCCGGCACCCAACTGTTGGCGCTGGCCGGGGTACCTTCTCTGGCGAGAAAATATTCTACACCCTCTTCCCCCCATCTCGAGTCTAAAATCTCTGTGACCTCGTTGATGGGTTCCCCCCTTGGCGACCCCCTCCTTGGGGGCGTCTCCCTGAGCGGGTCTGGTGCCGTGCCCGGCTCCTGAAATCTGTGAGGTGCTTTGTAGGGCGTGAGCACTGATCTATGGAACACTGGGTGCATTCTGGATCCCTCCGGAAGTGTCAACCGGAAGGCCACTGGATTGACCTGTGCCTCGACTTGGTAAGGGCCTAGCTGCTTATGTCCGAGCTTCTTCTTCGCTAACGATCTGGCCGGCACCGCCTGGGCTGCTAACCAAACCCAGTCTCCCACCTGTATGTCTTCCCCAACCCTTCTGTGCTTGTCAGCCTGCAGTTTGTATGCGTGCTTTGCTAGTTCTAACTGCCTCCGAAGCTGTTCGTGAACCTCCTGCAACTCTGACGCTAAGGCTTCCGCTGCCTGTGGCTCCCCCTCCCCCAGTCTCTCTAATCCCGGGAAGGTTCTGGGATGCCTCCCGTTGTTGGCGAAGAACGGTGTCACCCCCGTGGACACGTGCTTCGTGTTGTAGGCGAACTCAGCAAGCGGCAGGTAGTCCACCCATGTTGCCGGCTGCTGATTTGCGTAGCATCTCAGGTACTGCTGCATGATGGCGTTGACTCGCTCCGCTTGTCCGTTGGTCTGCGGGTGTCTTGCCGACGCTAGGTTGATCTTGACGTTCAGGAAACCCATCAGCTTCTGCCAGAAGTTCGAGATGAACTGTCGCCCCCGGTCGGACAGGATAGACCGTGGTAGACCGTGAACCCTGAACACGTGGTCTATGAACAGTTTGGCGGTCTGTTCCGCTGTGGCCACCTTTGCGCACGGAATGAAGTGGGCCATTTTGGTGAACATGTCCACCACCACTAGCACTGCCGTCTTGCCCCTCGAGCTGGGCAGATCCGTGACAAAGTCCAGGGCCACTCTCTCCCATGGTTCGAACGGAGTTTGCAGCGGTTCCAGCAGTCCGGCCGGCGGTCTGTGCACTGGTTTGGCCCTCTGGCAGGTGTCACACCTCGCCACGTAGTCCGCGACTTCCCCTCTCATTCCGGGCCACCAGAAGTCTCTGGCGACTAATTCCACCGTCTTCTCCTTGCCAAAGTGCCCGGCAGTGGGCGCGTCGTGCAGCTGCTGCAGTACCTTGGCGCGAAGTTCGTCTCCCGGCACGTAGATGGCCCCTTTACGGATGAGCAATACATCTCGCAGCTGGAACTCGTCGGTCGCTGCCGTGCCCTTGCGCACCTCTGCCATCTTTGCTTGCGCGAAGGAGTCATCCTGCAACGCTCGTCGCACCGCCTCCACGTCAACTGTTGCAGCAGCGCACGCCCACACTGTCGGTGCGAAGATGTGCATGGCGGCCGCTGGCGTTGCCTCCTCCAGATACTGTGGCTTACGGGAGAGAGCATCCGCCATGATGTTGGTGTCCCCCGGGACATACTCTATTCGGAAGTCGAAGTTCGCAAAGAACTCAGCCCAACGTATCTGCCTCTGGTTCAGGAACTGTGCCGTGCGCCAGTGCTCCAGATTCTTGTGGTCCGTGCAGACCTGCACCGTGTGCTTGGCGCCGATCAGGAAGTGCCTCCACGCTTTGAATGCTGCATGAATGGCCAGCAACTCCCTGTCCCAGATGGTGTAGTTCTGTTCAGACTTGCTGAGCTTCCTGGAGTAAAACGCTCCCGGCCTCCAAGCCCCCTGCGGGTCTTTCTGCAGCAGGACTGCTCCCACGGCTCTGTCCGAAGCGTCTGTCTCCACCCTCATCGGCCTGCTGGGGTTGACATGAAGCAGCTGCTCTTCCGACGCGAAGAGACGCTTGAGTGCCTGAAAGGACTGCTCCGCCTGCTCTGTCCAGATGAACTTCTTTTTCTTGGAGCTGAGCGTGTCCGTGATGGCCGCTGTCTGCATGGCAAAGCCTTTGATAAACTTGCGATAGAAGTTCGCGAAGCCGACAAACCGTTGGACCTCCTTCCGGTTGCGTGGGCTTTTCCAATCCAACACTGCTCGAACCTTGGCGCTGTCCATGGCGAGCCCCTTGTCAGACAACTTGTAGCCCAGGAAATCCACCTCCGTCACGTCAAATTGGCACTTCTCCAGCTTGGCGTAAAGCCTATGTTGCTGTAGCCTGCTCAGCACTTCCTTGACGTGTCTGTCATGCTCCTGCTGCGATTCCGAAAAGATCAGGATGTCATCCAAGAAACAGACGCACGTCTTGTAGAGGAGCCCCGCCAACACGTGATGCATGAAAGCTTGAAAAACGTGGGAACCATTTTGCAATCCAAAAGGCATAACTCTATATTCGTAGGTGCCCAGGGGCGTGAACATGGCTGCTTCCACTCATCTCCTTCCCGCATGCGAATGAGGTTGTACGCCCCTCGCAGGTCCAACTTGGTGAACACGCTGCCCTTCCGTACCTTTGCGAGGAGGTCGTCGATTTGGGGCATGGGGAAGTCCGATGGCTTGGTCACACTGTTCAAAATGCGACAGTCCACTACAAGTCTTTTTTGGGGCGTGTCCCGCTTCTTAACAAAGAATACCGGACTGCCCCCCGCTGCCTTGGACTCTCGGATGAAACCGCGCTCCAAATTATGATCTATGAACTCTTTGAGTTCCTGCAGTTCGTCCTCAGACATGGAATACAGCTTCCCTTTGGGCAGCGCCGCCCCCGGCAGCAGGTCAATTTTGCAGTCATATGGTCTGTGGGGGGGTAGCCTGTCTGCCTCCTTCTCGCAGAAAACCTCCAAAAATTCTGCGTACTTGTGGGGAACCGCTTGCAGCGTGCCTAGCTGCAGCTGTGACTCCTCTTCCTCTCCTTCCTGCCGGGGCACGATGCAGTGTTCAGCGCAAAAGGAAGAGCCGAAGGTCAGCTGCCTCTGGTACCAAGCCAGCGTCGGGCTGTGCTTGTCCAGCCAACTCATGCCCAATACAATGGGCGTGTCCGATAGTTGAGTGACATTGAAGCTGATGATTTCCCTGTGATTCCCAAGTCGCATCACCATTGGTGGTGTCTGCTTCACCACTTGCCCCCCTAGCAGCTCCCTGCCATCCACCGTGACAACCTGCAGGGGCAGCGTGGCAGGCAGCAACTGTATAGCGTGCCGGTCGACAAAGTCCTGCCCTATAAAGTCCGCATTGCTTCCTGAGTCAATGGTGATTGGCACGTCCATGGTGATTCCATTGGGCAGCTGGAGAGACGCGGTGAGCCTCACTACTGGTTTGGGCGGGAGGGGGTCCATGGGTTGTAAAATCTCTGGGGACTGCTTCACTGACACGTCTGGCTGGGCCCCAGTGCCTCTTTCTCCAGCCAGACTCCGTCGTTTCCCTGCTGTGGTTCTCCTTGCTGCGTTGCTGCAGTTACCATTGCTGAGGCTGCAGTGTGCTTGTGGAGCCTCTGGGGACACTCTTTCGCCATATGCTGTGGATCATCGCAGATGTAACACTTCCTGTTCCCTCTAGGAGGCTTCGCTTTCACTGCTGCCGGTGCTAGGGCTCTGGCTGCTGACTGAGCCCTTGCACCTCCAACCTCCATAGGTTCCGCTCCTCCTCCTGGCGGAGGCGTGGATTGCGCACGCGCTGCTTCTCTGGGAAGGAAGGAGGAGCCCCTGGCTGGTTCGCGCCCTCCACGCCCTTCGTCCTTGCTCCACTGACGTTCTTCCAGCCGCACCCCCACCGCCAGCGCCCTCTGAACGATCTCCTGCGTGGTCCGGGGTCTCTCCCCCCTCGCAATTTCATCTTTAACCGAGCCGTGCAATCCCTCCCAAAACAGGTCTCTTACAGGAGCCGAATCTCTGTCCCATTCCAGAGCACTGACCAAAGCGAAAAAGCGGGCATGGTACTGCCTTACGCTGGCCCTCCCTTGCTTCAGTCCATGTATCTGCTGCCGAGCAAGATCCACGTCAATGCTTGATAAAAAGCACCCATCCATCGCTTTAATAAAGGCATCCGCATTTTGGAGCGCCGGATCCTTATCTCTCCACAAATTGCGCAGCCATGCTTTAGCATCTCCATGCAAATGGGACATGATGAATCCCACCTTCTCTTGCTCATCTCTAAAGTCTTTGTTCAGCAGTTGCAGTGCACACATTACATCTGCTCTAAAGTTGGGGTACTGTTGCAAATTCCCATCGAAGTGAGAGACCAGACCGCCTGTTCGTCTCCCCAACCCAATCCCCTCCGGTTTGGGTGTCAGTTGCCCTTGCTTCGTAAGCACTTCCAACCTGACCTGGAGATCCCTGTAGGCGGCAGCTGCGTCCTCCTCTCTCTTCCTGGATGCAAGAGCCTCGGCATTCAGTCGTGACACTGCTTCTCTGAGTTCCGCTATCTGCTGTTCGGCCGTCATATTGTCTGCCGTTCGTGAGCTCGCTAGTAGGCACCCGCTTTCTCTCCTCTCCGCGAGGCCGTAGATGCCCACAATTTAATAGATGGAGCTTACTGTCAGAGCTGCTTCCAGATCCTAGCTCACAGAGGATCACGCTAGCCAGCGATCATTAAACAAAAGTCTTTATTGAGTTACAGTTTCCATTCTCAAGCTGCTGCGTGCAACTCTACGTCTCATGGTTAGATCGGCGAAGCTCCATCTGAGTCTCCGCCCCCTGTACACCAGTTTAAGATTCTAGCCTTACTCCACCTCTTCCGTCTCTCCTTTCTCCTCTGGGTCCTGCTACCCCCCGGGGTCCCTTCCTTCCTGGATTCTTCTGACGCTGACGTTGACCCCCCTGACTCCTCCCCGTCTTTTCGGCGGGCTTTGGGACCTGGCTCCCTATCCGGGCTGCCAACTGCACCGCCCTCCTGTACATTTGAACTTGGCGCGTGCGCCCAGCCTTCAACCTTCCTCTCGACCGTTTCCTCGCTCCCCGATGGAGGCGTGGCCAATCCTGACTCATGTCCTCCCACTGGCAGTGCGCCGCCTGATCCCGATGCCTGGGACTCCTCCCCCCTACTGCACTCTGGTGTGGACGCTGGTCCTGATTTCCAACTGCTTCTCTCTGAGTCCCCTCTGGCCCCTTCTTCCTGGGGTGTCCCCCTCGGCACCCCCCTTGCTCTGACCATGGGAGCCCCTTTCTGTGAATCTTCCGATTCGCTGGAAAGACTCAGAGACCTCGGACCGCTGTCATCGCTAACATTACCTTCGGACTCCTCCCCCTCGCTCTCTATTTCCTCCCTTTCCTGTGCCTCTGCTCCTGAACCCCTGACAATATGAAAATGATGTATAGATGTTATTTGATGACATTCATGTTGATAATACTGCATAAGCAAATACTTTTGATAATAACACAATACACAAATAAAATTTAATGGGGCAAATCATTTAAAGAGATGAGCCCATAATCACGATGCGTCTGAACCTGGAATTTCCCTAGGCTGTGATTGTACCTTTAACTCTAGGCCTTCACATTTTTGGGGGAAATGAAGGCTTGCTGGATTATGCCCAACATGAGGGATGTGTAGATGAATTTCCTTCAGTTCTGGGGAGGTGCAGCTTGGACCTACTGAGCTAAGTGCCACCTCCTGCTAATTACTCTTCAAAAGAAATAATAAGATTTGTAGGATTCCAAGTCGGGAGGATGACTCCTCACAGGTTCACCATGCATGATGCAACTTCCAAAGCAAGGAACACCCCGGGGAACAGATAATCCTCCCCATCATTAGCAGAATTGCTGGTTTCCATCCTGAAAAACACAAAGTGCTTCCAGAGCTCTTCAGCTACATCAACAATCAACATCTGACGTTATAAAGATCTCACATTATTTAGAACTAGATTTGGGTCTAGGCAGGACTCTATCATTCCTGTTATGATCATTTCCCCTCTGTCTGTTAGGGGTCTGTTGAGGTCAATCCTGATGAACGTGGTATGTGATGCTGCAGAGGCAAAGATGGGAGGCTGCGTTTCATGGCTCTATTCTTCCAACAGAATCATGCTGGTTGCAGTGCTTCTGCTTGTCCTGCTGTGTCATGTTGTGGGCCAGAAACATTCCATTAACTGTAGCATACAAGATGATCCCCTCCCGATCCCTCATGAATTTTACCATCCTGGAGACCTGGTCATTGGAGAGATGGTTTCTCAGGTCTTTTTCCTCCATAATCTCCTCTCTTTCCTGAAACAGCCGACACAGATTGTGATTAATGAGCCCATGTAAGGCACCATCTCTCCCTCTCACTCATGCTGCTTATGTATTAAGTTCCAAGTATAGTTACTGAGAACTTATATTTAAGGAGCAATTGTGTCTGTTCATTTCTGGCGTGAGAAAAGAGGCATCTACAGCACATTGGTGGTATAAAGCATTCCTAGTTTTCTCTCAAAAGTGTTCTTGAAATGTATGGAAGTTGTGGTCTGTGTTGGAATTAGGTTGGTGATTGTGTTGGAAACTTGAGGCACTCTGCTCAAGAGAAATGAGCAAAACCAGAAATAATAGTGGGAACAAAGGGGCAGTGGAAATCCCCCCCAAAATGCATAATGAAGGCAGCCAGCTTATCAAAGGTTATGGTTAGCTCCTACATAAAGGTGAGTCAAGGTGGGAGCAAACAGGTCATCAAGCTGCATATGTGACAGTATAAAACCATATGTGTAACCTGCAGCCCCCGTAGTCTCTTGTCTGCGCCATGAGATGGATGAGCCACCATTCTTGCATAAGAATAAAGCCTTTTTGCTTTGCTACCCATTGCCTGGTGATAGTCTCCGCCACACAACAAACCTCAATGTGGCCGAGTCCCACAAGAGCACTTCCACCAGCCTTGCACAGAATATCTACATGGAGGATTTTGCTCCTTCAGTGAAGACAGGAGTGAGGAAGCATAACTAAATCTGGGTGATATTAAAGCTAGTTATTCCCTCCCGCTGTCAAACATTTTATTGCTTTAAGTACACTGGAGATGAACCAGCAATCAAATATGACGAGAGTATGTGTTGGCTAGATGCCTTTGGAAGTATAGTCTGGACCCCTCGTCTTGTTCATTTAAACATATATAAATAGGCACAGGCAAAATACTATAGGGATGTGTGTTCATGCACGGGTGTGTGTGTGTGATTTTAAAAGCTGGCCCTAAAACATAATACACTAGCTGTTATTACAAGGCTTTCAGTTTGATTTTCTTCTTGCTTTCTTCTCTCATTTTATCACCAAGTAGCAAATGCTCTTCAGCTGCATTAATATATCCAGATATTAAATAATCCATTATTAGTTACGTGATGCAATTTTATCTTAGTTATGGATCGATTGTGTCTATTGTTATAGAGATTTTCAGTAATTACTGCATAGAATGAAATAACGAGATTGTCAGTGGAGAGTTGGTGAAAGGGTCTCATTCTATAGCACTTCTCTTCTTTGAGTTTCCTTTTAAAATACCAGGAAACAGGTCATCCCCGAAACACAGTACTAAACTGGAACCCGGGAACGAAATAATGATCAAATGGGGGGGGGGGACCTGGGAAAGTGTGTGTCCATGTTGACATGAGAAAAGTTGTTGTTGTTTAGTCGTTTAGTCGTGTCCGACTCTTTGTGACCCCCTGGACCAGAGCACGCCAGGCACCCCTGTCTCCTGACTTCCCCCTCCTGTTAGGATGGGGGAATCACATAGGTTCTCTCTAGGTATGAATTTAAGGGAAACTTGTGCTAAACTAATGGTGCAATGGATTATAACAATAATAAATAGGAATTAAAGTGATTTTGGGAAATGCCAATAAAAGAATGAAAATTGTAATCATGTGGCTGGTTAGCAAGATGAATAAAGAAAGAAAATGGGAGAAAGGTTAGGTATATAAAACTCAAGGAAAAAAGGCAGGTTATACATTTAATAACTAATGAATAAACATACTGATCCAGTAGAAATAAGATTAAAACTATACAAAATATTTTATGTACATTGTGAGAACATGTAAAGAAAATCTTAACTTTACACTCAGTTGATTGGCAAAGGGAATGACTCAACTGAGGTTCAAACTGCAAGTCAATCTTGGAAACAAGCAGATGAGAGAAGAAGAGTATGAATGTCCTTTGGTTGCTTCTCTTACTGTTGTTTATTAGCAGCTTTAACAACTGTAACTTCCATGACAGTTCGGTGCCAAAGAACTACCAGCACATCCTGGCCTTGGCATTTGCTGTCCAAGAGATCAATGAAAACCCCGACATTTTATCCAACATCTCTCTGGGATTTCACATCCTCAACAGCTACTACACTGCCAGGATGACCTATAAGGCCAGCCTCAGCCTCTTTTCTGCACAAGGGAGGTTTGTCCCCAACTTCCAGGGTCACAACCAGAACAAAGTGATAGCTCTGATCGGAGGATGCATCTCCGAAATCTCTGCGAATGTGGCCGTCATTTCAGCAATGTACAAATCTCCACAGGTAAGCCTGTTCATGAGAGAATAGAGAGAACACATCATGGTGGGATCATCATGATTTCAGAAAAATTGCCTGTTATCCTTTGGATAAATGCAGGTTTAATGATACTGCTATCAGGTTTATTGACAGTTCATTGGCAAACTGTGCTGATCAACAGGTTTGAAGCAGGGCTTTGTCCTTTCCCTGATCTTGTTCAACCTTTTCATCCATGACTTTGGTCACTAGTTGGGAGCTGTATCCTGTGAACATTGTCTGACATAGACAATGGGGCGACGTCCTCGGAGGAAAAGATGTGGGGCCTGCAGAGGAGCTCAGAAGACCTGAGGATCTGGAGGAACCAGTCCTGTCCCAAGGCCACCTGAAGTGCCTCTTGACGGATAGGATTCACCTGATCTACCTCATAGCCTTTCTCACAATCTGAAAGTCCTGCTTTCATCCCTGATTCCCCCTGAAGACTGAGGGTGGCAGATCGGGATGGTGACAAAATGTGTTAAAAGTGAGGAGAGGGAGCTGGGATCAAGCTTGCATGTTTGCACACAAAGCCATCTGACACCTTACTTGTGTGAACCTAAATGTCTACCAGCTCTCTGTGGTTTGCCTGGCATATTTAGGTGATGATTTGTTAATACCCTGTGTCCTCCATTGGCATTAAACAACAGGTTTACAGAATGCGCACAAAAAAACCCCTTTTCTTAATTTGTTGCCTGGATCCACCCCTTTGACATGATTCCGAATTCCTGTAGATCTTCTGTTACAGATGATGGCAGCATATGACCGCCTGAAGCAAAACCCCAGGAGTCTTTAAATACTTCAGATATTTTAATGACTGTCACATAGCAGAGTCCCCCTTTTGCTACAGTCCCAGAAGTAAGGACTATCACCGGGAGTAAGAGTACTCAAACCGAGCAATGCAATTACTTGCAGATGGTGTTATTCTGATATTCCACAGATAAAATGGCATACAAGCCATTAGATTCATGTAACATCACTTTTGAATAATATTTATGCATTTTATTTCAGCTCACTTATGGATCATTTTTGCCAATACAACATGCCAACACTTTATTCCCCTTTTTGTACCAGATGGTCCCAAAGGAAGCCCACCAAAACACAGGAGTTGTGATATTACTTCAGCATTTTGGGTGGACATGGATTGGGCTTGGTGCTGTGGATGATGACAAAGGGGACCGGTTTTTACAGACAATGGCCCCAATGCTTGATGAAAATGGCATTTGTTACGCCTTCATCATGAGAATACCAAAATGGAATTATGTGGATGAGATTATAGAATACGTTTCACAACGTATAGAACACTATGTAACTGTCTTCAAGGAGAAAGCCAACGTATTTTTTGTATATGGAGAACCGCCATCCTTTCAGGCTTTGAGAGTGCTGTTCTTTGTAGCACCATTCATAGAACTGCCACCTCTTGGAAAAGTCTGGATTGTTACATCTCACTGGGATTTTGCATCATTCTCTATTCAAAAGAATTGGGATTTACAAACCTTCCACGGTACCATATCTTTCACAGTTCACTCAAATCAGCCTGAGGGTTTCCAGAAGTTCCTTCAGATGGTAAGACCTTCGTGGTTCAAAAGAGATGGCTTTATTCAAGACTTCTGGGAACAGGCATTTGACTGTTTGCTAACAACGTCCAAGGAGTGGGAAGGAGAGGAGAATAAAACCTGCACTGGGGAAGAGAATCTGGAGAGTCTTCCTGGAAGTTTGTTTGAAATGAAAATGACTGGACACAGCTACAATGTCTACAATGCTATCTATGCTGTGGCACATGCTCTGAATGCTATATTCAAATCCAAATCCATGAATAGAAGATTGGAAGAAGGACGAAAAATGGCATTTCAGAATGTGGAACCATGGCAGGTAATAAAATTAATGAAACTTAAATTGAGATTTACTATAACTATGTTTAAGGTGTGGATACCCAGAGCGGTAGTGTTAGCCCCAGAGCCATCACCCCTCCAGTTCCCTTCATGATCTCATGCAGCCTGTTCTTGTTGTAAAAGATGGGATTATACCTGAATTGGAAACCAAGTTATAAAGGCCAGTGTGATCAATGTGGGAACAGTTTATACTCTTAGGTGCAGAGTTTGCTAGAGGCATGGTCTCACCAATCTATAGAGGCTCGTTGAACACAAAGTTGGTAGCAAAATGAGTTTTAAGTTGACCTGGGAGCAGAACTCTGGGGGTGCTATCAATGAGGCACGTGGGAGCAGTTTTCTTTTGGTTTCTTTTTGCAAATCCACTTGGATAAGCAATGGCAGTCTAGTGAATTGTTTGTAAGTCATAATCTGCCACCCATGTGGAGGCAGTGAAAGGAAAAGAACAATCAAATGATCCCACATCACGTACAATTCAAGAGTAGGACATGGCAGTCCGATGGATGAAGCCCCCACCTGTGCCAGGTGTGGGGAACGCCCAGCTCTCCATGTGTTGCTGAATTGCAACTCAGTCAATTGCGGCTTACAGAAGTTGTAGTTCAGCAACATCGGAGGGCCCAGAGGTTTCTGCACCTCTGACACCTGCTGTTTAAAAAAACTCCTGCCTTTGTGCCTTTGTGAAATGGTTGTCCTTTTTTCTTGTTATCCTTCAATCCAGGTCCATCGTTTTCTACGGAGCATCGTTTTCAACAACAGTGCTGGAGACCGTGTGCACTTCAGTGAAAATGCAGAATTAGTTGTAGGTTTTGATGTTACAAACTGGAAGATTTACCCCAATGGTTCAGTGATTAGAGCCAAAGTTGGAAAACTGAACCCTCAGGCTCCTTTCGGCAAAGAGTTAACCATTCATGATGATCAGATTGAGTGGCATAAAAGCTTTAATCAGGTGAGACATAGCTGTGTGAGAGACCAGATATTGCCATGAAAATCAGCCTTGGGTCCCAAAGGTTGTTGGACTACAACTCCCATCATCACCAGGCAGGTTAGCCAATAATCAAGGAGGATGGGAGGTGTAATAAAATGCACCAGGATCTGGGAGCTGAAGCCTGAAGGACAGGTATTGAGATCAGCTTCAAAAATTTCGAAAATTCCTTATTGTGTTCCAGATTTAATTTTGGTATAATCCCGCATAATCTTTTTTTTTTTTTTAATTGTTTGATTTCTGGTGTGGGGTATCCAGAGAGAATGTCCATTTGCTGGATATTTCCATATTCTGGGCATGATGCTAGTAATCCATTTTCCATATTCACTCATGGCCATGCTGAAGTCTATCTCCTTATTAATAAAGCCAATTAAACCAGGAGCTCAGAATCTTTTTCAGTCCTTTGCCCACATTCTCTTAGGGGAAACCATCCAGGGATCATATGCCAGTGGTGGGTGGGAAAGAGGGAAATGACTGTGCCCAAAGAGGGTGAAGCAGCAGGCATGACTCTGGCCTGTGTTGAATAGGCTGCATTCCAGCAATTCCAAACACAGAGGCTTCTGGATACATCCCAGTAGTTCTCTCTGTTCTCCACAGAGGCAAGCAAGATGGATGATCACTGTTCAGGACCACATTCTAGCCAAGCAGAAGAGCTCGAGGAGACGCAGAGCAGGGCTGGTGGGGGGAACATGGAAAGCATGACTTGGGATGAAACCTGAGGCATGAAGAGAAGCCCCCGCCCCCCATCCTGGCGTTTTCTCCCCAGGAATGATTATTACTATTTGTTACATTTCTATACTGCCCTTCATTGGTAATACCAAAGTAACAAACAAAAACAACACCCCCCTGGCCCAACCCAACCAAAGTGAGTAAGATACAGAGGAAGTACCACCTTAATCTGCCCATCTTTAATTCTCATTAGGTGTCAATAAAATAACTTTGCTAAGCTTTGGGCCTTATCAATTCAGTTGAATTTGTTCTGTTCAAACCCTCTCTGGACAGAAGCAACATGGTTCAATTGAGGAATATTTCCCTATTACCAAAAATATTTTTATTATTGTAAAAAACCCAAAAACCTACCCCTTTCCTCAGTTTCCCCTAGTCTAGATGCAAAACGTGGACTGACTGCTTTGGCAGGTAGGATTGCTCCTCTGCACCATCTCCATCAGATCAAGGGGCCTCTGGGTGCCAAAGCACCTGATGATGTGAGGGCCCATGACTTCCTGGTTGTCTCTCATGGTTCTGGGCTCACAGCTGCCAGGCTCCATGAGCATCTGCTATCTATAGGCCATTGGCTCCTTAACCGGCTATGAAGACAAGGGCAGGAATACTGGAGAATAATGTGATGGAGAGAGGGTGGCAGTCCTTCACATCTCACTCTGGGGTGGCATTTGTTCAGTGCACAGGTGGCAGCTGAGCTACGACATTGGAAAGAGGCAGAGAATATGATTCGCCTCCATAAACCTTTCTGCAATGCTTTATTCAGATGAGCCCAGGCTTCCTTCTGAAGCCAGCTAGGACTCCACATCCTTGGGACTCAGCATGCCACTACCTTTCATTCTTAGGGCAGGCCAGCCCTCTTCAGGCGTTCGCTCCTCACACAAGTGGAGTGATCTGACAGGGGGAGCTGTTGACTGTCGCCTCTCCATCAGGACCATCCCTGTCTCCCTCCGGGTGTTGAGCTCTGAATGCAGGGTCCTAAAACTGTTCTGAAAATGGATTATTGTAGGGGACACTCCCTGCTACAGATATCCAGCCCTCAACATGTGGAGGAAAGCTGGAACAACTGACTGCTCCATGCTCACTTTCCTCAGCACATAATCCTAATCATGCGACAGTCGAATGACAGATAATATGTTCTTGCTAATCTTCCTTTCTTCTTTTGGTGAAGATGCTGCCAGTTTCTGTGTGCAATGACAACTGCTATCCTGGCTACAGCAGGAAAAAGAAGGAGGGAGAGAAATTCTGCTGCTATGATTGTGTTCCATGTCCAGAAGGGACTATCTCTAACAAGAAGGGTAGGAGCAGTGCTTTTTTCTAGAAAAATAGGTGACAGTACTAAACATGAAGTTGTTGCAATATGTGCCACACTTTTTAACAATAGCCGAAAGAGACACTGCGTACCCTTCAGTACCCCCTGAAAAAAAAGTACTGGGTAGGAGGCAATATGTACAGAGAAATAATGATGTGTATTTAATATGACTTGTTTGCTATTTCCTCCTTTGAAAATAGTGTATTCCTTTAAATATATTTTGCAATACATATTTTAAAGAGCATCAAACAAGTAATATTCTTTTCTCCAATAGTTTCAAAAAGAGAGCACTGTGACCTTATGTCAGTTACGGCCTCTCCGTCTAAGCACCTTAAATGGGTTTTGAGGATCAATTGAGGGAAATAATATATTCAGAATAAAATGTAACACTATATATATTTTACTTAAAAAAAAACAAAACAAAGGTATCTTTAGAAGCACACACATCAGCAATGTCATTTGTCAAATGACTGAGCATTTCCAAAAGGCCAACAGACTTCCAAAGCCATTTCCTTCAGTCTCCCTGGTTGCTTTCAATTCCTAGTTTTGTCACAACATCTTCTCCTGGCTTTAACTGAAGTTTGAATACTAAGTACTTGAAAATGTTGAAAATGTTAACAGGCTGTATGCTAAAAGCAAGTTCTTCCTTTTACCTTAAGAAATGTATTTCAGCTCTGGTTTCTTTGGAAGTAAAAATATTTGAGTCAAAATGAACAGCTGTCAGGTGAATGATAGGGTATCTCAAATAAAGCTCAGCTGAGGGTATCATGGGTATTCAGGAAGCATGGGTGTGTGGGAAGGGTTGTAGAATAAAGGAAAGTACATCTAAAAACCCCAGCAACCAGAAAAAAAGTGCAACAAAAGCTCGGCACAACACCTACAGAAATTTCACCAAACTTTGCTTTCCCCTTTGGAATACAGTTTAATTTATGGATACTTTCAACAACAGGAACAGCCACTAAATAATAATAATAATAATAATAATAATAATAATAATAATAATAATAATAAAGTATTGGACTAGGACAACAGCCTAGTGTATTCATGGTTTTCAATTAGAGCAGAATTTACTATCTCACGGAAAAACAATCTAGTAGACCAGTTCAGCATCATCCAAACTTTCTCACTGAAATCATGAGTGTCCTATGTGGTTCAGCTAGTCAAAGAAGGCTGCTCCTCTTCCCAGAGGCAGGCCTTGTGTACTCCCCGTGAACAGCGGGGGGCATGGCAAAGCCGCCCGCATCACTGGGAGTCCCGGCTGCGTCACACACCCCGGCCGACCAATCCAGTCGACCGGGGAGCATGGCTTACGCTATTTGAACCGCCATGCAGCCGGGGGACTCCCTCTCCTTACCTCCTCTTTCGTCGGATCTCCCACCCTCCCGCCCTATTTTCATGCGTTCGCCATTTGGCCCTGCTATGGACCACGGTTGGTCGCCTGTTGAGGGAGCCAGGTAGGAATTTTTCCACTTGGTGAATTGGCATCTGCCAAGTGGTTTTTGCCTGCCTCGTAGCAATTGTCACAACTTTGTAAGGTTTGGCAGTTAGGCATTGGTAAAACCTGCCTCTCCCATTTAAGGGTATTCTGTTAAAGGGATCCGGGGGTGTGGATCTTATCCGAAGCCCAGGTAGATGCTAGGGCCTTGCCTCGACCCCAACGGGAACCCTGGGGGAGCTTGTAGCTGATGCACATCAACAGGGCTACTGGTGGTTGACCCTTACAAGACTTCCTGCATGGCGGGCAGGAGTCAGATATAGTCAGTTCCGTTCCAATGCCTGCCAATACTGCTCACATCTGTAACCAATAAAGTTGTGGCCTTAATTATCCCATCAACCCAAAATATTGGTGTCCGTGTGTTTTATTATACAAGAATTGGGGGAGGGCTTGGGGCTGTGACATGCAACTGCATGGACACAAAGAGCACTTTCATTTCTTTTTAAAATAAGACTTTATCAAAGCTTTTTCACAATACAATAATACAAAAGAAGCCACTCTACATAAAAACGGAGAGCTAGAGATAGAATGCCGAGTCCTCCCTCCAAAGCTGCTCTTGACTCTGGTCTCACTCAGGAAGTGGGGGCCCTTCTAGCTCTCACCTGGGAGCTTTCGTTTCCCCAGTCCCTCATCCTGGGAGGTTTTCCCTTCCCTGCCTCTCACTCAGGATTCTCCCACCATCCATCTGCCCCCCATGTATGCACAACCCCCCAACAACAGCCCAGAGCAAAGGAAACCGAAAGGAAAGGAAAGGAAAGGGGGAAAGGAGATGAAGGAGAGAATTTCACTGGCTGCCGTAACTGATTCTTTCAGGAGATGTACGTAGGTCATCATCTTGACATTTTTAATTGTTCCTCCACCCTCCAGATATGGATGCCTGTGTCAAGTGTGCAGAAGAAAACTACCCAAACCAGGACCAAACAGGGTGTGTTCCGAGGGGGCTGAGCTACCTCTCCTACCAAGAAAAGTTAGGGCTCAGCTTAGCTGTCTCCGCTCTGGCTTTCTCCCTGATCACCACCTTCGTGCTGGCGACTTTTGTGAAGCACAAGGACACTCCCATCGTCAAAGCCAACAACCGCAGCCTCACCTACCTCCTCCTCCTCTCCCTCCTTCTCTGCTTCCTCTGCTCCTTGCTCTTCATTGGTCAGCCTGGAAAAGGGACCTGCCTCTTCCGACAAATGACTTTCAGCATCGTCTTCTCGGTGGCCCTTTCCAGTATTCTGGCCAAAACCATCACCGTGGTTCTAGCATTCATGGCAACCAAGCCAGGCTCCAGAATGAGGAGATGGGTGGGGAAGGGGCTGGCCAATTGCGTGGTCTTTTCCTGCTCTTTCCTTCAAGCTGGCATTTGCACCCTTTGGCTAAGTGCTTCCCCTCCATTCCCAGATACAGACGTGCAGTCACTGAAGAGTGAGATCATCCTTGAGTGCAATGAGGGTTCAGCTGCCATGTTCTATTGTGCTTTGGGTTATATGGGTTTTCTGGCCGTTGTGAGTTTCCTTGTCGCTTTCCTGGCCAGAAAGTTACCTGACAGTTTTAACGAGGCCAAATTCATCACGTTTAGCATGTTGGTTTTCTGCAGTGTTTGGCTGACCTTTGTTCCAACCTACCTGAGCACCAAAGGGAAATACATGGTAGCCGTGGAGGTCTTCTCCATCTTGTCCTCCAGTGCTGGCTTACTGGGTTGCATCTTTTTCCCTAAATGCTACATCATTGTGCTGAGGTCTGACCTGAACAACAAGGAAAGCCTAATAAGGGGAAGAAAATAGTGTGTGTATGTCCATATCTTAGCGCTTGAGTAGTCCTGGGACATCATTCACTCTGACCTCTGATCTTGATCTTTGAATAAATTTGTGTCTCACCAGTTTCCTCTGTGTTGGTTTCTTATTCTTGACCACCTCCAGACTGGGGAACTCTATTTTCTGGATCATGATCATGATCTGGATGTGGATGCAGGGCAGGGCAAATCAGGTTTGGGTCAGTTTGGACCCTATAGAGTCTGATCCAGATTTATAAATCAGGGCCAGAAACTGTACATAACTGCCAAAAACATAGATTGATCAAAAAATATTTGAGGGGTCCAGGCCCTCTCAGGACGATGGGTATTGCCATTCAAATGGTGTTAGTGCACCACATCTTGTGATCAATTATGTGGGGTGGGGCTTACATGCCCCCCCTATTTTATTCAAGTTGGCACCCCTGGAATTTTGACTGTGATGGAGGCAACAACATGAGAGGTGCCAGAACTGAGTTGCATTGAGTTCTGGCTGATAAAAGCCCTGCCTGCATAAAAACAATGATGAAAACATTGTTTAAATAAAGAATAAAAACGCTTTCTTGTGCAAAAACAGCAAGTAACACTTTTGTATGTAAAAACAATGTCAAATTCAATACACAGAGAACTGCAGCCTGGGATGAATTGCCATGAATTCTACTCATATCGATCCAGAGCAGATTCCAACATATAGTTAGCTGAATAAAACTTAAAACGTGTTGCAGGATTCCCAAAAAATAGACCAGAGGCAATTAATAGCAGTTTGCAACTGCTACTGAAGGCAAATGAGCATAATGGTCACAAATCCAATACATTCAGGATTGGGCCTGTTTACTTAATGTAAACTTGCAATAACTTATAATAAGACTAAAACCTTAACACTAAGCATACTGTGTACAGAACACCAGAAGGAAAGAGAGATGAAAAAGTGAAACCGAGGCTCCTTCTGGCCTTATTATTATAGTCAGCATGACCGTGACAGAAAGAGATAACAGAACCACTTTAAGGCAGCTGTATTCAGCTTCTCTGAAGGAATAACCCAAACATCAGGAACCTTCTGCTTGTTTCTAGGCAGAATAGAAACTTACGTGTCAGCTAGAAACTTCCAGTTTGCGCCAGTTTCTTTCACACAGAGAAGCTTCCAGAACCCTCTTGAATTAATTAGAATAGGAAATGTCTCTACACATCAGATCAGTACTTTCTGTACCAAGAAATGCAAACTGACATGAATATCCCCAGTGAAAAGGTCTGTTGAAAAAGGAAGGTCTTCAATAGAGAAGAGAGATGCCAAAGGGTGGGTGCCAACAGAAATGGACCTGTCGAGAAATGGGATCTGCAGGAGACCCTCTCCTCCCGAGTGCAGCGATCAGCTGGGTATTTCAGGGATGAGACCATCTTTGAGATCTCCTGGTTCCAAAGCATTTGGGCTCTGTGCCCCCCACCAAACACCTTGAATTGTACAGCATCTAATGTGGAGAGGTTTTATTTTGTCCCATGGCAGCAATCCTATGGGGGTTCCCTGAGCTTGGCTTGGTCCTCTGTGCTATTCATGGAAGACCAAATGAATGAACTTTAAGAAGGGAAGATGGAGTACTGTTTAGGCAGGATTCCCATTCCCTTGGACAGGGTTTCACTACTCTGAGACTGAGCTTAGGACTCAGCCTAAGTCCAGCCTGCCTGGTCCTACCCCCCCCCCATTGCCCCCAGAATCCCCTTTTAGGGGACAACACTTCCTTGGACTCAGTCAGCTTCAGTTCTGAGGCCAAGACCTGCTTCATCCTACGGTGCTCTTGCTGGAAGATCTTGCCTTAGTGGGGGAGAAATTTCCTGGCATCGCTATTCTCAACATCCTCTCTTAGGACTCAGTTGCACTGGCAAAGAAAAAGCACTTTATATGTTTTTTTAATGCATTCTAAAACTGTGGCACCAGATGGCGCTGTGGAGTTCCGTTTTTGCCAACCCAGATTTCTCATACAAAGTTTGCAACATGTTTAACTGAAATGCTTCTTGGATGTGTCAAGATTCAGCCTTACTCTCTTATTGCTAATCTCTCTTTTATTATTTCATGGAGGTGCTGCCTCTTTCGGTGTGCAATGACATCTGCGATCCAGGTTACAGCAGGAAAAAGAAGGCGGGAGAGAAGTTCTGCTGCTATGATTGTGCTCCATGTCCAGAAGGGATGATTTCTGACAAAAAGGGCAGGGAGCATGATGTTAAAGATATAAGCTTAATATGCACAGGATGCAATGCTTGTATGCATTGAAGTTTAAAACGTATGTAAAGGTTTGCAAGTGAATGGGGCAATAAGAGGCTGTTTGAGTGTTTAAGGCTAATGGGACTTTCAAATGGTCAGGTTCCTAGAACCTGTAGCTTCAGCAAGATGACAGTTCTTTTTATTTATTTTATTTAACCAAAAAATAAAATAAGCCACCTTATGTGCATTCAGATCAAGGTTCTTCAAAACAAATCAAATGGAAACAGTCTGAATTATAATAATATTCATCGCATTGCATTTAAGGAAACTACTTTTTAAACAGAAAGCATAAACCATGATTTAATCAGGAATTTCCTGGTGTACAGAGAATCAATCAGTCAGTCCAGTCCACCAGCTCAAGATAAAAACATCAAGAAGTTTTTAAACAGTATTTTTTAAGACACTCTTTCATTGGCTGCTACAACAGATTCCATTTGATGGATGTTTGTCAGTATCTTGAAGTATTAAAATTGTTTTTTCTCTTTTTCAGATGTGGATGTTTGTGCCAATTGTCCTGATGCCAAGTATGCAAACAAGGGGCCAAACTCAGTGCATTCCCAGGGTTCCAAGTTTCCTCTCTTACAAAGAAACTTTAGGATTCGTTTTAGCTATCTTTGCCATTTCTTTCTCTTTAATCACTCTTTTAGTACTGGGAACTTTTGTGAAGCACAAGGACACTCCCATAGTCAAAGCCAACAACCGGAGCCTCACCTACCTCCTCCTCATCTCCCTCCTTCTCTGCTTCCTCTGCTCCTTGCTCTTCATTGGCCAGCCCAGAAAGGTGGTCTGCCTTCTCCGACAAGCAGCCTTTGGCATCATTTTCTCGGTGGCCCTTTCCAGCATTTTGGCCAAAACCATCACTGTGGTTCTAGCATTCATGGCAACGGAACCAGGATCCAGGGTGAGAAGATGGGTGGGGAAAGGGCCGGCCAATGCTCTTGTCCTTTCCTGCACCTCCATTCAAACCAGAATTTGTGCTCTGTGGTTAAGCACTTCCCCTCCATTCCCAGATAGGGACACACATTCATTGAAAGGGAAAATCATCCTGCAATGCAATGAGGGTTCAGTTACCATGTTTTACTGTGTCTTGGGCTCTATGAGCTGGCTAGCCTTTGTCAGCTTCTTTGTGGCTTTCCTAGCCAGGAGGTTGTCAGACAGTTTCAATGAAGCCAAGTTCATCACCTTCAGCATGTTGGCATTTTGCAGTATTTGGTTATCATTTCTCCCAACTTACCTAAGCACCAAAGGGAAATACACGGTGGCTGTGGAGATCTTCTCCAGCTTATCATCTGGTGCTGGATTACTGGGTTGCATCTTTTCTCCGAAATGCTACATCATTCTGCTGAGGCCTGAGCTGAACAACAGGGAGAAGCTCATAAGAAAAGCAAAATGAAAGAGTATGACAATCTCTTCATTGTGCATCTAGACAAATGCTGATGGTGGAGATCTCGAGAGGATTTGGCTATGTGTATTTGCTTAGGGAAACTCCTTTCAGCGTGGTTCTTGACTCAGTCAATGTGCCACAAATACCCCCATTCCTACTCCTGTGTTGGTGGTTTCCAGAGAGATTGGAATAGGACCCAAAGCTGATTTTTTTATTCAGGGTTTTCCTCATCCTCATAATGCTCAAAATAAAAAAAATTCCTTCCAGTAGCACCTTAAAGATCAACTAAGTTAGTTCTTGGTATGAGCTTTCGTGTGCATGCACACTTCTTCAGATACACACGAAAGCTCATACCAAGAACTAACTTAGTTGGTCTTTAAGGTGCTACTGGAAGGATTTTTTTTATTTTGACTATGGCAGACCAACACGGCTACCTATCTGTAACTGGAATCATAATGCTCAATTCATGTTGGGAACAAATTAGGAGTGAAAGGCATCTCAAATCCTGATGGCAGCGCCAGAGGCCAGGCCTGCATTCTGTTACTCTGGCTTTCTCATCTCAAACCAACCATGCATCCTGCCATAAAACTATAAAATCTTAAGACATAAAGACATAAAATCTCGGTTTCATGAACATCAATTACATGCAATAAAACCACAGTCACAGTGAAGTCATTAACTACACATATTTTGAATTGCCAGTTGAAGTCAATTAGGTATTTTTGCCAATTCAGCGGAAATCAGCCCGGATGCCATTTCGTTCCCCAATTCCCGGATGAGTTTGGGAAAACCCAGATATATGGCAACCCTGAGTAGTGGCCATTGCTTCAGTTCACAGTGCAGGGTTCTAAATAAGTCAAATTGAGGTTGTAGCTGTGGTTGGCTAAATTGGGCAGTGGATCATGAGGTCAGAGAGACATTTCCAGGATCTGGAGTTCTTACAATTTTTATATACGGAGCAAGAGTCCCTTTGATTGATCAATGTAAAATGAAGTCAGCTGGTATAGAATACAACTTCCCTGGTCTCCAGATTTATCACTTCCCATGCTTTCCTGGACAAAATGGAGATTCAGAATCAAGGTATTTGGGCACCCTCAAAAGAAAAACACACACCCAAAAATAAATGTTAGAAAGGGACAAGATTAGATGCGGATGAATAAAGCATTTTCGATATTTAAAAAAATCAAGATTCCTTGTGCTCCCCTCTGCTCCCCTTCCCCTTTCTCCCCACCCAGGGGAGCCCTGCCCTCCGCCTGCCCCTCAAAGTCAGCGTGCCTTGCAGGGTTGGCCTGGGCAGAGACAGCCTCTCCTCCCCACCTGCTCCCTGGCAGCTGCTATGAGCTGCCCAAGGGAGGAGGCCAGCAGTGGCAGCCATGGAGAGGCAAGAGGAGGTTTCCTGGCCACCTCCACTGTTGCCACCACTCAGGACACGCCCTGGCTCATCCTCCTTCCGAGTTGGTGCTGGCAGAACTGGCTTGGGAAATAGGGACAATCCAGGATCAAATCAGAAGCCAGGATGGCTCTTTTGGAATTAGGGAACTGTCCCTGGAAAATCAGGAGACTTGGAGGGTATACTATTCCTCTTTTAACCTTCTTGCCAGATACTGCCCTTTCTTTGCTTTCAAGGGTGATGGGAACTGATGCGCTAATGGAGCTTGGATTCACGTCATGTGAACCCCAGAAACAATTCCAGTGCTTAGGTGAAATGAGACTGTTTGAAGATATAACAAAAATCCAAGAAGCAGGAAATAGGTGGGGGGAAAGTTTGGGTGTGCAGTCACTAAATGGGAAAATTATTATGAAGTATACTGCAGGTTCAACTGCTTAATTTAGTTCATACTCGGCAACGAGGCCTTTCTCTTCATCAACATCTTCATCACCATCTTTCCTAGCCAGGAAGTTATCCTGCCGTTTCAATGAAGTCAAATTTATTACAATAGCAGCACAGGGTTTTGCTTTTGTTTCATTTTTGGAAACAGTTATTCTTTGCTCCAACCTACTTGAGCACCACTGGATAAAGTTGCTCATTATAAAATGTGTAGGATAAATCTAGTACTGTTAACTGGCCCTGCATTTGAAGCATACAATCCCCAGAGTTACCCATAAAGAGAGTTTGATTGCTAAACCATCCTGGGAACTGAAGCTCTGGCAGAGGAATAGGGATCTCCTAACAAGTCTGTTATGATTTGTGGGTGAACATAATTTCACTTCTGGGCAGAGCTAACCTGGACTTACTGGGATATATCCTCTAGCTATTTTATTATCCCTCAGAATTGTAGGAATTACATGTGTGTGTTGACTCTTAACAGTTTTTTTCATCTGTGAGGCAAATTCAGAAGTCAAAAACATACTAGGAAAATTACAACCCCTATCATTATGAAAATTACTGGTTTTCATTCTCTTATACAGTGTACACCTAGAGCCTGTTAGTGCCATGAATTATCAGCATATGATTTAAAATATATAAAATCTTCATGATGTTGAGAATCCTATTTAGACATATACACTGCAGGCATTCTTTTGTGTGAATTTTTCTTTATAGAGTTAATTTTGCCACAATCTTTATCTGACATAAATAATCACTATCTCTCATTCTCAGTCTTTCTACTCGTGCAGTTAATCTTCTCCACCAAAGATTCTTAATGTGAAGACTTAGAGCTTGCTGACTAGTGATTATTAACACACACATGGACCAAGCCATGCCCTTGAAGCCTTATTGGAGTTCACCGATTGGGTCTGTGTTGCTCCGGGACAGGAGGAAGGAAGTCAAAATGACACCGAGTTGGTTCAAAGAAAGAGTTTATTCTGCTCTCCGGATAGCAGAAGGCACTTGCGTGGTGAGTCCACAGCAAGTCCAAAGAAATGACAGGTTTCATGCAGTTTATATATCCTCCAGGCACCCTCTCACTCCTCCCCTAGGAGCCCAACCACGTTGGCGTACGTACACAGGTTGACATCACATATGTTCCTGCTCTGGTACTCTCAACCATAAAAGGATCTTCCTTCCTGTACTTCTGACCATAAAAGGATATTCCTGTTCCTACTCCTATCTTGGAGCAAGAGGTCACTACTTCCGAGAACATGCTCTGGCGTTAGTCCCAGACTTGGGTCTCTGCGTCATTTGTGGTCAGGACATAAGATATGTCTGTGTCTGTTCTACTGGTAAAGTCAAGGCCAGTCTTGCCGTCAAACTGATAAGGGAGAGAGCTGTGTTCTTGTTTTGCATTTGCTCAACGGCTAAAGTTTATGCATTTTAGCTAAGGAGAAATGGGGATTTTGGTGCAGTTTAAAAACTGCCTGCACAGTCAGTTTTGGGGTTTGGGAAACCCATTCCTTCACCCTTTGGTGCCTGATGTGCTTTTGGATAGGTGCTAGAGATCTCACAAGGTTGTGTTTTCCCCCCTTTTCAGACAGAGAAAAAGTTAATACCTGTAGCTGAACAGCTTTGTGTGAAGATGTTAAGAATAAAATATATAAAATTCTCCCTCACCCTTTGAGATAAATCAAGAACAAGGAAATGGGCTGGTCAGAGCCACTTAGCAACTCCGTTAAAACAGACCAGACAAGAAAGGAGGAGGAGTGGCGTTATATGTCAGGGATGTGTATACCTGTGAAGAGATCCAAGATTTAGAACCTCAAAGCCAAAGTGAGAGCATTTGGGTCAAAATTAAGGGAGAGAAGAATAACAGAGACCTCATTGTGGGAGTTTACTATAGATCCCCAAGCCAAATGGAGGACATAGATGATGCCTTCCTGGAACAGATGGCCAAGCATGCAAAAGGAAGGGAGATAGTAGTAATGGGGGACTTCAGTTACCCGGATATTTGTTGGATGTCAAACTCAGCC
The DNA here is from genome assembly GCF_964106645.2 of Podarcis pityusensis. Taxonomy (NCBI): domain Eukaryota; kingdom Metazoa; phylum Chordata; class Lepidosauria; order Squamata; family Lacertidae; genus Podarcis; species Podarcis pityusensis. The sequence continues at coordinate 241,782 of NC_138037.1, read as the reverse complement.
AAGAGCGTAAGGTCAAACAGATTCCTCACTGGCCTTGCAGACAACTTCATTGTCCAGAAAGTGGGAGAAGCAACAAGAGGAACAGCCATTTTAGATCTGGTCCTAACCAATGTTGATGACCTGGTTAGTGGGGTAGAAGTGGAAGGATCATTAGGCGTGAGTGATCATGCACTTCTGAAGTTTACTATACAACGGAAAGGAGCAGCCAAGCATACTAGGACTCAATTTCTGGACTTTAAGAAAGCCGACTTCATAAAACTTAGGGAAGTGCTGGGTGAGATCCCATGGACAGTAATACTAAAAGGAAAGGGAGTTCATGATGGCTGGGAGTTTGTTAAGAGGGAGATAGTAAAAGCACAACTTCAGGCAATACCAATGAGACGGAAACATGGAAGGTGCCTAAAGAAGCCAGGGTGGCTATCTAAAGAACTTTTAACTGAGTTAAGATTAAAAAAGGATGTGTACAAAAAATGGAAAAGGGGGGAACCACCAAAGAGGAATTCAAACAAATAGCCAGCACGTGTAGACACAAAGTCAGAAAAGCTAAAGCACAGAATGAACTCAGGCTTGCTAGAGAGGTTGAAAGCAACAAAAAAGGCTTTTATGGGTATGTTCGTAGCAAAAGGAAGAACAAAGAAACAGTGGGGTCACTCAGAGGAGAAGATGGTGAAATGCAAACAGGGGACACAAAAAGGGCTGAACTCCTCAATGCCTTCTTTGCCTCAGTCTTCTCCGATAAAGAAAACAATGCCCGACCTGAAGAATTTGGAGCAAATGATTCAGCAAAGGAAACACAGCCCAGAATAACTAAGGAGATAGTACAAGAATACTTGGCTAGTTTAGATGTATTCAAGTCTCCAGGGCCAGATGAACTGCATCCAAGAGTATTAAAAGAACTGGCAGATGTGATCTCAGAACCACTGGCAGTCATCTTTGAGAATTCCTGGAGAACAGGCGAAGTCCCGGCAGACTGGAGGAGGGCAAATGTTGTCCCTATTTTCAAAAAGGGGAAAAGAGAGGACCCAAATAATTATCGCCCAGTCAGTCTGACATCAATACCAGGGAAGATTCTGGAGCAGATCATTAAGCAAACAGTCTGTGAGCACCTAGAAAGGAATGCTGTGATCACCAATAGTCAGCATGGATTTCTGAAAAATAAGTCATGTCAGACTAACCTGATCTCGTTTTTTGACAGAATTACAAGCCTGGTAGATGAAAAGAACGCAGTGGATGTAGCCTACCTTGATTTCAGCAAGGCATTTGACAAGGTGCCCCATGATATTCTTGTAAAGAAGCTGGTAAAATGCGGTCTTGACTATGCTACCACTCAGTGGATTTGTAACTGGCTGACTGACCGAACCCAAAGGGTGCTCATCAATGGTTCCTCTTCATCCTGGAGAAGAGTGACTAGTGGGGTGCCACAGGGTTCTGTCTTGGGCCCGGTCTTATTCAACATCTTTATCAACGACTTGGATGATGGACTCAAGGGCATCCTGATCAAATTTGCAGATGACACCAAACTGGGAGGGGTGGCTAACACCCCAGAGGACAGGATCACACTTCAAAACGACCTTGACAGATTAGAGAACTGGGCAAAAACAAACAAGATGAATTTTAACAGGGAGAAATGTAAAGTATTGCACTTGGGCAAAAAAAATGAGAGGCACAAATACAAGATGGGGGACACCTGGCTTGAGAGCAGTACATGTGAAAAGGATCTAGGAGTCTTGGTTGAGCACAAACTTGACATGAGCCAACAGTGTGACGTGGCAGCTAAAAAAGCCAATGCAATTCTGGGCTGCATCAATAGGAGTATAGCATCTCGATCAAGGGAAGTAATAGTGCCACTGTATTCTGCTCTGGTCAGACCTCACCTGGAGTACTGTGTCCAGTTCTGGGCACCACAGTTCAAGAAGGACACTGACAAACTGGAACGTGTCCAGAGGAGGGCAACCAAAATGGTCAAAGGCCTGGAAACGATGCCTTATGAGGAACGGCTAAGGGAGCTGGGCATGTTTAGCCTGGAGAAGAGGAGGTTAAGGGGTGATATGATAGCCATGTTCAAATATATAAAAGGATGTCACATAGAGGAGGGAGAAAGGTTGTTTTCTGCTGCTCCAGAGAAGCGGACACGGAGCAATGGATCCAAACTACAAGAAAGAAGATTCCACCTCAACATTAGGAAGAACTTCCTGACAGTAAGAGCTGTTTGACAGTGGAATTTGCTGCCAAGGAGTGTGGTGGAGTCTCCTTCTTTGGAGGTCTTTAAGCAGAGGCTTGACAACCATATGTCAGGAGTGCTCTGATGGTGTTTCCTGCTTGGCAGGGGGTTGGACTCGATGGCCCTTGTGGTCTCTTCCAACTCTATGATTCTATGATTCTATGAGTGTAGTAACTCCAATCAATAGAGGCAATAGAAAAACTGATAGCCAGAAATAATACTGTAGTTTGAAAGATGGGAAAGCAAAGTTTTGTCAACCGGGCCATCCATCTGCTGATGTTGCATCTCATACTGCTAGATCATGCTGCGTGCAAGACACATTCCATTAATTGCAGCATATATGATGATCCCCTCCCGATCCCTCATCAATATTACCAGCCAGGAGACCTGGTCATTGGCAAGATTGTTTCTCAAGTTGTCTTCATGCACAATACACTCGATTTGAGGAAACAGCCGACACAGAACTTGATTGACGAACCTGTGTAAGTAATTATTCTTTGTACTCCTCTCATTCTAAATGATGTACAGTCCATAATTACTAAGGACACATCACTAAGAAATGCCATTCTTTATTTATTTTTTGGGAGTGAAGAAACAAGCATTTTGGACTGATAATACATATAGTGTCTTCTCCATTACAATGTGGGCACAAACGACTACAAATTTTCCTTCACCAAAGCCCTTTAAAATCCATGGATCCTGTGTATTTTTTGGACTTCCTCAGAATAACTGTAGAAGACTGCTTAGGGGGGGTTACTGCAACCATGGTGTGGGGGTGGGGAGCAGGTAAATAAATAAGTAAGTAAATAAATAAATAAATAGGTACTGCTGTGGTGGGAAGCTAAGCAGTGTTTCTGTGCACTCTGGTTTCCATCATAGTGTCCCATTGCACCAGAAGCAGTTGAGTTTTGCTGCCCACATGACCCGGAAAGCTGTCTGTGGACAAACGCTGATTCCCTTGGCCTGAAAAGCAAGATGAGCGCCACAACCCCATAGTTGCCTTGACTGAACGTAACCTCCCAGGGGTCCTTTACTTTCACCCTTTTTTAAGGAGGGTATATGACAACATGGTGGATTTTGTCCTTTTTAACACCCCTCCCAATTGTTCTGTTCTTTCCACATTTTGGAATCCTTGTCCTCCTTCTCCCTCCTCCAAATTTTCCAGTTTTATTGTCTTTTCAATATTCCATTCCAAGTTATCACATATAGAGGATGCTACCAATCTTTATAGGAAGAATGAATCAGAATAATTTGGATTTGAATAACCCTTGGCTTTTTTTCCCTACCAGAATTTTGGAGATCAGACAAAAGTTTAGGAAAAGTTGTGGCAGATGCAATAATATATATTCCATTTTATATTTGGATTTTTAAAAAAATTAAGTATTGTATATGTGATGGATTCCCGCATTCACTTTGAATATTGTGACTCACACAGGTACAATTAATGGTGATGAGTGGGAGATAAATGCTGCACACACATTTGCCAATACTAATCAAGTCCACACTCAACGCCCCCCCCCCTGCAAGAAAAATATATCACAGTGTGATCTTCTTCTTTTAAGAATGTATATCGGTCCTTGAGCACCAGGCCCATCTCAGGAGAATGGCTTTCAAAGCAGGCAAGTTTGTGGGAACTTCTGAGCGTCCCCTTTGCAGCTCCATAAATCTTCTCTAATTTCATGAACTTATGGAAGTTGTCTTTATATCTGTATTATGGTATCTCAGATTTCAGATATAAAAATGACTTTTTACCTGTAAAAGGTTTTAAATAAGAATGTACTGAGTAAAATGACAAGAATTTCCATCTGTTCATTTGGGTTCATTCTGCAAAGGTTAGGCAGATTTTGTCAGGGCCAACCAAGGGTGTTTGGCCAATTGAGGAAAACAAAATGCCGCCCTCCTGCCACCCCCCCCCACCCAGTTGTGAAGGTTGTGGGGTAGGAAAAGGAGGCTGCGGCAGATGGGCCTGGGCGAGGCTGCAGCTGCCGCCTGATGCCACTGCCTCCTCCTACCACATGGGTGGGCCAGCCCATAGTTTTCTACTTGTTGTTGTTGTTTAATCGTTTAGTCGTGTCCGACTCTTCATGACCCCATGGACCAGAGCACGCCAGGCACTCCGGTCTTCAGTTTTCTACTTACCCTCATTTAATTCCATTGTTTAAGCCAAAGGTGGTAATTCCATTAACTGCTTGGAATAGTTTATGAAGCAACTGGAATGATCCAAAAAATGTTTCTTTCATGTATTACATTTATTGTAGTTCAGTCTATCATCTTACATAGTTTTAAGTTACTCCTCCAATTTGGAAGCTTCCAGGTAACTAAGGATGAAATCTACAAATATGTTTTTATTCATAATGATGATGATGATGATGATGTTGTTGTTGCTGCTGCTGCTCCTGCTGTTTCAGTAAAACAGGCTGTACCTTTTTCAGTTCAGTGCCAAAGAACTACCAGCATGTTCTGGCCTTAGCATTTGCTGTCAAAGAGATCAATGAGAATCCCAACATCTTATCAAATATCTCTCTTGGATTCAAAATCCTCAACAGCTACTACACTGCCAGGATGACCTATAAGGCCACCCTCAGCCTCTTTTCTGCACAACGTCACTTTGTCCCCAACGTCAAGTGTCACAACCACAACAATCTCGCCGGGGGTGGGGGTGTCTGCTCCCCCAGGTATCACGGAATAACCCCACCACTTGGCCTTCCATCATACATGTCATCTCTTTCATCTGTACCACACCGACTTGCATTTATTCGTGCAAGGTTCAATGTCCTTCCATCGAACCTGCTGAGCCACAGATTTTCCAAGGGTTTGGTGTCTCCGCTATGCGTGTGTGACGGGAAAACTGTTGATTCTCTCCCACATATAATGTTCAACTGCCCCCTACATAGCATAGCCAGGACTAAATTCCTGGGCCCTGCTTTACTACGCTTGGTTGGCAGGCCTGTTGAGTCACATGCCGCACTACTTTTGCAGGATACAGATCCTTCTGTAACTCTGCAGGTGGCGAGATTCCTGAATGCGGTTATCTCACACACAAAAACCACCAAAAACAACAACATCAAAAACTAATCGGACAGTTTTGAAGAGAGTGCATGTCGGATCTCGTCTTCAGTTTTCCTTTTTCTGGGATCCGTCCCTTGGAGCTATCTGGGCCCCAAGCTGTTACCTGGCTCTGCTCAATGACCCACCCCTGCATCATGGTGTTCACCTTCTGGTTTTCACCTTCTGGTGCCGAATATACCGGCATTATGCCTCTGTGCTTTTATGTTTGTACATACTTTATGGGCTAATAGCCGTAAATAAATAAATAAAATAAATAAATAAAAATAAATGTGATAGCTCTCATTGGAGGATGCGTCTCTGAAATCTCTGCCAACGTGGCCGTCATTTCAGCCATCTACAAGACTCCACAGGTAAGCTGTGTGCATGAGTGTGTGGAGATTTCACAACTGTGACACACAATCTAGATGCCCACAAAGTTTTGAAAATTTTCCCTGATATATTTTCTTTAATGAACAGTTTAAATGTGGACTAAGTGTTAGCTTATCTAGCGAATACATAGCTCTTTAGAAAACAGTACTCACTGAGTGTTCAGCGATGGCTTAACATCAAATGGAGGGAGGTTAAATGGAGTCCCCCTAAAAACTATATTCTGGGACTGAACTGAAATTTTGAATCAATGACTCAGATGAAAGACTGGAAAGAATCTATATCAATGTGCAGCTGGTAAAAAAAGTGGAAGGGTTATTAACATTTCTAATGAATTGGACACAGTATTCCAAGTATGGCCTGGCCAAGGCAGAATAGTGATTACTAAGGCCAAGCATGGGTTTCTCAAAAATAAGTCATGCCACACGAATCTCTCTTTTTTTATGGAGTTACAAGCTTAGTAGATCAGGAGAACACTGTAGACATAGTGTATCGTGATTTTAGTTAGACTTTTGACAAAGTCCCCAATGAAGGTTGTTAAAATTTGTGTGGAGCAAGATAACTGTTAAATAGATTTGTAGCTGGTTGACTGACCAAACCCAAAGAGGACTCATTAATGATTCCTTGTCATTCTGAAAGAAAGGGACAAGTGGGGTGCTGCAGGGTTCTGTCCTGGGCCTGTTGTTGTTCAACATCTTCATAAATGATTTGGATGAAGGAATTGAGGGGATGCTCATCAAATTTGCAGATGACACCAAACTGGGAGGGGTAGCTAATGTTGCAGAAGACTGAACTGTGATTCAAAATGACTGTAACAGGTTGGAGACCTGGGACCAAGCTTAAAAATGAATTTCAATTGGGACAAATGTAAGGTTCTGCACTTAGGCAGGAAGAACCAGCTGCAGTGGTATAAGACGTGGGACACCAAGCTTACTAGCAGTACACGTGAAAAGGATCCAGGGGTCCCATCTCAAGGACTGTAACATGGAAGATGGAGCAAGCTTGTTTTCTGCTGCTCCAGAGGGTAGGACCTGAACGCTGCAATTCTATGAGTCTAAGCAGGATGTTAAACATGACAACCTGCTGGATTCTCTGGAACATTGTAATTAAAATTATCTTGCAATGCTTCTCAAAAATGGCCCTGCAACTCTGTGATTCACAGGTGTAGCATGATTTTCTCCATCTGAAAAAATATTCATGCATTTTATTTCAACTTACTTATGGATCATTTCTGCCAGTACAAGGTGCCAAAAGGCTGTTCCCGTTTTTGTACCAGAAGGTCCCAAATGAAGCCCACCAGCACAAGGGAGTGGTCTTGTTACTTCAGCATTTCAAATGGACATGGATTGGGCTCTTGGCTGTGGATGATGACAAAGGGGACAAGTTTTTACAGACAATTGTACCAATGCTTTCGCAGAATCATATTTGTTATGACTTCATAGTCAGAATCCCAAAATAGAATTATGTGGATGAAATGCTAGAATTAGGCATTGAAAGTCTGAGAAACTATGTAAGTGCCTTTCAGAGAAAAGCCAATGTAGTATTTATTTATGGAGAACCTCCTTCCTTTATGATTTTGAGAATTATGCTGTTGGGAATACCATTATATTATTCATCACCACCTCTGGGTAAAGTCTGGCTTGTTACATCCCACTGGGATTTTGCATCACAATCGCTTCACAAACAGTTTGATATACAAACTTTCATGGCTCCCTAACCTTCACTGTTCACTCAAACCAGCTGGTAGGATTCCAAGAGTTCCTTCAGATGATAAGACCTTCCTGGGCCCAAAGAGATGGTTTTATCCAGGACTTCTGGGAACAATCCTTCAGCTGTTCATTAAAACTGCCTAAAGGACAGGAGGAAGAGGAGAAGACAAGCTGCACTGGGGAGGAGAAATTGGAAAGCATTCCTGGAATTTTATTTGAAATGAAAATGACAGGCCACAGCTACAATGTCTACAATGCTGTCTATGCTCTGACACATGCTTTGAATGCTATATACAAATCCATCACCAAACACAGAAGACTGGGAGGAGACAGACTGGCATTTCAGAATGTGCAGTCTTGGCAGGTAATTACAACTCTTTTTAAAAGTTTTTATTAATATTTTTCAAATTGATGCATTTCATTAATTTTACAGTCATTTAAACATTACAAAACTTGAATTCCTTCCCCCACTTTCTGCGCTTCCTTAAATTTATTTTTTAATATCTTCTGCATATCCAAATTCATTCAATTATCTACTTTAAATATATACTCTTATGAAACTGCAGGTTATTACAATAATCCTGCCAATGTTTTATCTGTTTGAAATTTATCTGTAAATATTCAATAAACCATTTCCATTCTTTTATAAGAAGTTAGCTTGATTTATTCTTCTTCTGGTAAGTTTCACTATATCTGCATAGTCCATAAGTTTTTGTATCCATTCTTCCTTTGCTGGGACTTCTGCTTCTTTGAATTTTGGGGCGAGTAGCATTCTGGCAGCTGTAGTAACATACATAAATAAATTTCTATACAATTTAGGTAGTTCTGTCCTATAATTCCCAAAAGAAAAGCTTCTGGTTTCATGAACTTTCACCTTTTTGTATCATAAATAAGCGTGGCAGCCAAAAAATATTATCATGACCTTCTAAGTGTAAAATATTGAATTCTCTAACCTCATCCTTTCCTTCAACCAACAAAGACAGCTTGCCTCATAATATAATCTCATATCTGGTAGGGGGACACCTCCTCTTTCTTTTGCATCTATCAATATTTTATATTTTATTCCTGGGTTTTTCTCTTGCCAAATATATTTAGAAATATCTTTTTGCCATGCATTGAAGCAATCTGTCCTGCCAATCTCTGGAATAATTTGAAACAGAAATAACATTCTTGGCAACACATTCATCTTTATAGTCAACATTTTACCTAATAATGAAAGATTCATTCTGTCCCAAATTTGCAAATTTCTTTTAATATCTTCCCAGGTTTTTAGATAATTGTCTTTATAGAAATTTTCTATTATTTTCTGTTACCCATATACCTAAATATTTAACCTTTCTTTCAATTTTTAAACCAGATACATCTTGTAATTTGTTTTTACTCTCCTCCATATTTTTAACCAAAAATTGTTTTTTTCTTTATTAAGATTTATTATATTTATTATATTTATCTTAAGACCTGCTACCAAATGTTGTTATCTCTGGTAATACTTTGGGGGTTGACTCTATTGGTTCATCTACAGATATCACCACGTCGTCTGCAAATGCTTTTAATTTATATTGTCTCTGTTCCACTCTTACACCTTTAATATCTTGATTGCAACTTATTATTTGTGCTAATACTTCTAAAACTATTATAAACAACAATGGTTGTTGTTTGTTTGTTTGTTGTTTATAATAGGTAATTACAACTCAAAACTTTTTTTTTTAAAACCATGCTAAATTTTGTTCCAAAGTCACTCTAGTTTTGCAGAATCCAATTCCATTTAAAATAAACAAATGTGTGGGGCTTTCTTTTATGTTCCGTTTTCGACTAAAGGAACCAAAATGATATCAAGGCATATCAAGTCACCATGTTTTTAAAATAAAGAATGAGTATGAGAGGCATTTGTGAACCTCACTTAAATCATTGCAGTACCTTGATCCCCTTGTTCATATTTTCGTTCAATCTAGGTGCATCAGTTTCTAAAGAGTATGGTAATCAATAATAGTGCTGGAGACACAGTGCGCTTTGATGAAAATGGTGAACAAGTTACTGGATTTGATGTTACAAACTGGGTGATGTTCCCCAATGGCTCTGTGGTTCGAGTCAAAGTTGGAGGACTGGAACCTCAGGCTCCTCTGGGCAAAGAATTAACCATTCATGATGACCTGATTGTTTGGCATCCAAGATTTAATCAGGTGCGACACAGCTACAAATACTTGTGTATATAAAAGGGGGGAAAACCCATTTTTTAAATCAGTTTATCATTTGACATGCTGTTCAGCTTCTGAATGATTCTAGTTAGCATTATATATATATAGCAGCTCCTTCCCTTCTAAGTAAAAGAATATAAATTGTTTGGCAGCTAAACAGGTGAGCCATAACTGCAAACACTTCCATATATGAAATGAAAAGGACCACTTGCTGTTCTCTGAGCTGGGGACGAACCTCTGGCCTCAAGCGACTCTTGGGGGATGATTCTCTCTCCTCCTCCAGCCTCACGGGTTGCTGGGGGCTTAGTGCAAACATCTTGTAAGGTATTTCCAAATTCTGGACATGATGACAATAATGCATTTTTAATGGTCAGTCTCACCAAACCAATGAAACAAATTTGTGGAAGCTGATTCAGATCTGATCCTTGCTTACTCTTCATTTACCCCTGCCCCTCTTGGGGCCGCCTGGTTCCTGTTGCTCCATTGGTGAAGCCAGCTCAGTTCTAAGTGAATGAGAGAGACTCAAGAAGTGCTCTTTTCAACCTCCCATTTTAAAAAAAAATGTGGTTAGGTTTCAAGAGGGCATAACTCTAACCATTGATTTTGAATGTTGTTACAGTTTTCCAATCATATTTGGAAAAAAGAAAGTTGGTTCCATCAGAGAAAAATTAGCCACTGCCTCCATTTGTTTTCCTCTCCCAAAGCCCTTCTGGTTGAATAATATATGACATTAAAAACCAAGAGAAAATTAGGTAAACTTCATGCACAGGATTAAAAATAATTCAGTATCAAGCATAAAATAGCAGAGAATCAACTGAAAAAAATGTGATACATGATATGTAAAATAATATATTCATTCTGAAGCAAGGTAGTCTATCTAATGTCTACTGAATGCAGTTTCAACCCTGGTGAGGCTCATCCTCAAGCCCACCGAGTGGCAGTGAAGTCAGCCAAGAAGGGACTTCCGGAGGCGGCGCCAGCGGTCGATGGCGGATTTCCTCAGTTAGAGGGAATTAGAGCTACGAAAAAAAGGGTCGGATCCTGCTTCGGCGCAGCGGGGGACCCTTAAAAATCACAGGCGGGGGAAGCCTGTGAACCTGGGACCCAGCGGGCACATTTGGCACCCCCCCAACCCGGTAAGAAGCCCGGCAACGGGCTTGGAAGCGGAGCGGGGGAGAGCGCTGTGCTGTGGGCTGTCTGCTCGTTTGTGGTGTGAAGCCGCAAGCTGTTGACCGGAGAGCGCTGCTGTCAGGGGTTCAGGAGCAGAGGCACAGGAAAGGGAGGAAATAGAGAGCGAGGGGGAGGAGTCCGAAGGAAATGTTAGCGATGACAGCGGTCCGAGGTCTCTGAGTCTTTCCAGCGAATCGGAAGATTCACAGAAAGGGGCTCCCATGGTCAGAGCAAGGGGGGTGCCTAGGGGGACACCCCAGGAAGAAGGGGCCAGAGGGGACTCAGAGAGCAGCAGTTGGAAATCAGGACCAGCGTCCACACCAGAGTGCAGTAGGGGGGAGGAGTCCCAGGCATCGGGATCAGGCGGCGCACTGCCAGTGGGAGGACATGAGTCAGGATTGGCCACGCCTCCATCGGGGAGCGAGGAAACGGTCGAGAGGAAGGTTGAAGGCTGGGCGCGCGCGCCAAGTTCAAATGTACAGGAGGGCGGCGCAGTTGGCAGCCCGGATAGGGAGCCAGGTCCCAAAGCCCGCCGAAAAGAGGGGGAGGAGTCAGGGGGGTCAACGTCAGCGTCAGAAGAATCCAGGAAGGAAGGGACCCCGGGGGGTAGCAGGACCCAGAGGAGAAAGGAGAGACGCAAGAGGTGGAGTAAGGCTAGAATCTTAAACTGGTGTACAGGAGGCGGAGACTCAGATGGAGCTTCGCCGATCTAACCCCTAGACGTAGAGCTGGGGCGCTGCGGCTTGAAAATGGAGACTGTACTTCAATAAAGACTTTTGTACCTTACTGCCGGCTAGCGTTGGTCCTCTGTGAGCTGGGACCTGGAGCCAGCTCTGACAGCTGCCTTTCTTCCTTAAAATCCGGACCTGAAAATCAACGATCCGTGAGTAGGATACAATCTAAATTGGAACTGTACAAAACTGGAATCTGGCCGAAAACGGAAAGAGGTTTAAAAAGGAAGTCAGCCTCTTTCTTTGTAGATAAAATAAAGCATTGAATTTGAAAGCGGAAGCAATTGAAAAGTACGTTTTAGCGGACTTTAATCCAATCATCCAACCTGGACTTTTCCCTTTATAAATTGAGGGAAAAGGAGGGAGAATTCTGGATGTGATCTCTTCATAAAGAGTGGAAAAGAAGGGATTAATCCACCACTCAATTCCCTGGGAAAGGATCTCCAGATCTCAGGAAAGAAAGAGAGGTACTGTCTTGTAATATATTTTGACAGCTAGTCCTGCACAGGAAATAAAAGTTTGGACAAATTATGTGAATATATATCTCCCGGTCCTAAGTTAAAAATTGTGAATAGACTGTTTTCTTCCTGAATAAACTAGGGGGGCTTAAAAAAAAAAAGAAATTAAAGTATCCAAGAACTTTTATGACTGTTACAGTGTCCCCCTAGTGGAACTTGGAATTGTTACAACTTGTTATAATTGAAACTGTAGCAGACTTGAGGAGTTCTCACACTGCTTGGCAGGAAATTTCCACTGTTGAATTTCAAATACGTGACTGACCTTGAGCATTATCTAAGGAATGGCAGATGGTAAAGAGAAGGCGGATGCTTCGACTACAAGATCGGGGAGGGCTATTCGCACAGAAGAAGGATTACAAAGGAGATTTTCGGCCTCAGGCCCTTCTGGAACCTCAACAACAGCCTCATCGGCACAATTAAAGGTAAAAAGTACGACAAGTGAGGATGCCTTTGCTCAAGTTTTGGCCAAAGTTAATGAATCTTTAAATAGAATAAGTCAACAAGTAGCAGAGGCATCTGATAAGATTGATCAAAACACAATAAGTATTAACCAGAATACAGCAAGTATAAATAATTTGGGCCAAAAAGTAAATACTAACACAGAGACTATTCAGAAATTATTAGAGGAATCGGCCTCAACACGCCAGATTGCTGAAGAGGCTAAAGAAATTGCCACAACTTCTGCTACTGAAGTTAAAGAGGTTCAAGAGGAATTACCAACACTGCATAAACAACTGGAAGACCATAAACTAACCCTGTCTATGATAGATTTGAAGGAAAAGCAAGTGAATTTGCGGGTCAGATCGGTACCTGAGGTGGAAAAGGACAATCTAGCTGAATTTCTCACGCGGGAATTTTTGGACTTTTGGGATCCAGAACTGGCAAAAGACAGTTTTAGAATAGTAAATGCTTTCAGACTTGGGAGAAGAGGAGAGAAGAAGGTGAGAGACTGTCTGATTACTTTTCGAACAAAAGAAGAGAGGGATAAGATTTTGGGCCTACATTTCAAGAAGACACTGGAAATCCATCGGACAAGGGTGGAAATATTCAAAGATATCCCGAAATATCTTCTGGATCTCAGATCAAAATATAAAGACCTGGTTACCCTGCTGAGAAGGAACAATATCAACTTCAGGTGGGAACTCCCTCAAGGCCTGTCTTTTAGCTACAAAGGAAAGAAGAGGAAAATAAGATCGGAAGACGACAAAGATAAATTTTACAGGGACCACGGAGAAGACTTACAAAAAGAACTATTTCCGGAACCAAAAGACCGTTCGAAAGAAGGGATACCACCGACGGATGAGGAACAGGCACTAGGTGCAGTAGGAGGAGAACTAAAACAATAACATCATGGCCCTGCAACTTTTAACATGGAACTGTCGGGGTTTGAATTCCCCTCAGAAAAGGAAGTCAGTATTTCATATATTAAAAAAGGAACAATTGGACCTAATTTGTTTACAAGAAACACATATGTCAGAGCTGCTTCCAGATCCTAGCTCACAGAGGATCACGCTAGCCAGCGATCATTAAATAAAAGTCTTTATTGAGTTACAGTTTCCATTCTCAAGCTGCTGCGTGCAACTCTACGTCTCATGGTTAGATCGGCGAAGCCCCATCTGAGTCTCCGCCCTTTGTACACCAACTTAATATCCTAGCCTTGCTCCACCTTTTCCGCCTGACTGTTCTTCTCTGGGTCCCTCTGCCCCCCGGGGTCTCTTCCTTCCGGGATTCCTCTGACGCTGACGCTGACCCCCCTGACTCTTCTCCCTCCTTTCGGCGGGCTTTAGGACCTGGCTCCCTTTCCGGGCTGCCTACTGCGCCACCTTCCTGTGCATTTGAACTTGTCGCACGCGCCCAACCTTCCACCTTCCGTCTGACCGTTTCTTCGCTCCCCGATGGAGGTGTGGCCACTCCTGACTCGTGCCCTCCCCCCTGTTGTGAGCTGCCAGCGCTTGATCCCTGGCGCCCTTCCTCTTCCCTGCTCTCTGGCGGTGACGCTGGTCCTGATTTCCAACTGCTCCCCTCTGAGTCCCCTCTGGCTCTATCTTCCTGGGGTGTCCCCCTAGGCTCCCCCCTTGCCCTGGCCACTGGTGCTCCTTTCTGTGAATCTTCTGATTCACTGGAAAGACTCGGAGATCTCGGGTCGTCGTCATCACTCATCTTTTCTTCTGCCTCCTCTCCCTCGCTCTCTGTTTCCTCCCTTGCCCTTGCCTCTGCTCCTGAACCCCTGACATCCATCCCCCCCTCGAAGCCCCCTCTTCCCCCCTCCCCTCCTTCCGGTGCGGGATCTGGGTGCTGCCGTGTCAGGGGGACGAATGTCGGATACAGTTCGCTTCCCGTGGCGGGCCGCCATCCGAAGTCTTCCGGTTCTTCCTCCCTGCTCTCGTTGACGACGGTCACCTCCGCTTCCATCTCTGTGCCGCCGTGCTCGAAACCCGGGTCGTCCCCGAAAACGTCCATGTCCGTCTCTCCTTCGTTGCCTTCAGGAGACGTTGCTCGTCCTGGACCCTCCAGCCACCTTCTGCGGAACTGCTCCTCTGGTCGATCATCCCACCAATACGAGGGTTCTGAAGCAGATCCCGAGGGTGACCCCTCTGGGGAACGGGCGTCTCGTGTCGGTTCCTCGTCCGAGTCGAACCCCCGGAACGTGCTGGCTGAAAGCGTGGGCGTGAAAAGCCAGTCGTCGAAAAAGTCTGCTGGCATTGGCCTATGTGGGAAGAGGGCATGAAACTCTTCTTTGAGCAGAGGTTCGTCTAAAGCGTAGCCCGGCACCCAGCTGTTGGCACTGGCCGGGGTGCCCTCCTTGGCGAGAAGGTATTCTACCCCCTCTTCCCCCCATCTGGAGTCCAAAATCTCCGTGACTTCGTTGATGCGCTCCTCCTGTGCCACTCCCCCTTGCCCGGTTCTCTCTCGGAGCGGACCCGGTGCCGTTCCTGGTTCCTGAAACCTGTGAGGTGCCTTGTAGGGAGTGAGCACCGATCTGTGGAACACCGGATGCATTCTGGAACCCTCCGGAAGAGCCAGCCTGAAAGCCACCGGGTTGACCTGTTCGTCGACTTGGTAGGGCCCCAGTTGTTTATGCCCTAGTTTCTTCTTCGCCAACGACCTGGCCGGCACTGCGTGGGCTGCTAACCAGACCCAGTCTCCCACAAGGATCTCTTCGCCAACCCTTCTGTGTTTGTCCGCTTGTACCTTGTATGCGTGTTTAGCCAGCTCCAGGTGCCGCCGCAGCTGATCGTGGACCTCCTGCAACTCCGACGCGAACGCATCTGCTGTCTGCGGCTCCCCCTCCCCCATTCTTTCCAGTCCCGGGAAGGTTCTAGGGTGCCTCCCGTTGTTGGCGAAGAACGGCGTGACCCCCGTGGACACGTGCTTCGTGTTGTTGTAGGCGAACTCGGCGAGAGGCAGGTAATCCACCCACGTCGCAGGCTGCTGATTCGCATAACATCTCAGGTACTGCTGCATGATGGCATTGACCCGCTCCGCTTGCCCGTTGGTCTGCGGGTGTCTAGCCGACGCCAGGTTGATCTTGACGTTCAGGAAGCCCATCAGCCTCTGCCAGAAGTTCGAGATGAACTGTCGCCCTCGGTCGGACAGAATAGACCGCGGCAGACCGTGAACCTTGAACACGTGGTCTATGAACAGTTTGGCGGTTTGTTCCGCCGTGGCCACCTTCGCACACGGAATGAAATGTGCCATCTTGGAGAACAAATCCACCACCACCAGCACAGCCGTCTTGCCCCTCGAGCTGGGCAGATCCGTGACAAAGTCCAGGGCCACTCTCTCCCATGGCTCGAACGGAGTTTGCAGCGGTTCCAGCAGTCCGGCCGGCGGTCTGTGCACTGGTTTGGACCTCTGGCAGGTGTCACACCTCGCCACGTAGTCCGCGACTTCCCCTCTCATTCCGGGCCACCAGAAGTCTCTGGCTACTAATTCCACCGTCTTCTCCTTGCCAAAGTGCCCGGCAGTGGGCGCGTCGTGCAGCTGCTGCAGTACCTTGGCGCGAAGTTCGTCTCCCGGCACGTAGATGGCCCCTTTACGGATGAGCAAACCATCTCGCAGCTGGAACTCGTCGGTCGCTGCCGTGCCCCTGTGCACCTCTGCCATCTTTGCTTGCGCGAAGGAGTCATCCTGCAACGCTCGTCGCACCGCATCCAGGTCAACTGTTGCCGCCGCGCACGCCCACACTGTCGGTGCGAAGATGTGCATGGCGGCCGCTGGCGTTGCCTCCTCCAGATACTGTGGCTTACGGGAGAGAGCATCCGCCATGATGTTGGTGTCCCCCGGGACATACTCTATTCGGAAGTCGAAATTCGCAAAGAACTCAGCCCAACGTATCTGCCTCTGGTTCAGGAACTGTGCCGTGCGCCAGTGCTCTAGATTCTTGTGGTCCGTGCAGACCTGCACCGTGTGCTTGGCGCCGATCAGGAAGTGCCTCCACGCTTTGAACGCTGCATGAATGGCCAGCAACTCCCTGTCCCAGATGGTGTAGTTCTGTTCGGACTTGCTGAGCTTCCTTGAGTAAAACGCTCCCGGCCTCCAAACCCCCTGCGGGTCTTTCTGCAGCAGGACTGCTCCCACGGCTCTGTCCGAAGCGTCTGTCTCCACCCTCATCGGCCTGCTGGGGTTGACATGAAGCAGCTGCTCTTCCGACGCGAAGAGACGCTTGAGTGCCTGAAAGGACTGCTCCGCCTGCTCTGTCCAGATGAACTTCTTTTTCTTGGAGCTGAGCGTGTCCGTGATGGCCGCTGTCTGCATCGCAAAGCCTTTGATAAACTTGCGATAGAAGTTCGCGAAGCCGACAAACCGTTGGACCTCCTTCCGGTTGCGTGGGCTTTTCCAATCCAACACTGCTCGGACCTTGGCGCTGTCCATGGCGAGCCCTTTATCAGACAACTTGTAGCCCAGGAAATCCACCTCGGTCACGTCGAATTGGCACTTCTCCAGCTTGGCGTAAAGCCTATGTTGCTGTAGCCTGCTCAGCACTTCCTTGACGTGTCTGTCATGCTCCTGCTGCGATTCCGAAAAGATCAGGATGTCATCCAAGAAACAGACGCACGTCTTGTAGAGGAGCCCCGCCAACACGTGATGCATGAAAGCTTGAAAAACGTGGGAGCCATTTTGCAATCCAAAAGGCATAACTCTATATTCGTAGGTGCCCAGGGGCGTGAACATGGCTGTCTTCCACTCATCTCCCTCCCGCATGCGAATGAGGTTGTATGCCCCTCGCAGGTCCAACTTGGTGAACACTCTGCCCTTCCGTACCTTTGCGAGGAGGTCGTCGATTCGGGGCATGGGGAAGTCCGATGGCTTGGTCACACTGTTCAAGATGCGAAAGTCCACTACAAGTCTTTTTTGGGGCGTGTCCCGCTTCTTAACAAAGAATACCGGACTGCCCCCCGCTGCCTTGGACTCTCGGATGAAACCGCGCTCCAAATTATGATCTATGAACTCTTTGAGTTCCTGCAGTTCGTCCTCAGACATGGAATACAGCTTCCCTTTGGGTAGCGCCGCCCCCGGCAGCAGGTCAATTTTGCAGTCATATGGTCTGTGGGGGGGTAGCCTGTCTGCCTCTTTCTCGCAGAAAACCTCCAAAAATTCTGCGTACTTGTGGGGGACCGCTTGCAGCGTGCCTAGCTGCAGCTGTGACTCCTCTTCCCCTCCTTCCTGCCTGGGCACGATGCAGTGTTCAGCGCAAAAGGAAGAGCCGAAGGTCAGCCGCCTCTGGTACCAAGCCAGCGTCGGGCTGTGCTTGTCCAGCCAACTCATGCCCAATACAATGGGCGTGTCCGATAGTTGAGTGACATTGAAGCTGATGATTTCCCTGTGATTCCCAAGTCGCATCACCATTGGTGGCGTCTGCTTCACCACTTGCCCCCCTAGCAGCTCCCTGCCATCCACCGTGACAACCTGCAGGGGCAGCGTGGCAGGCAGCAACTGTATAGCGTGCCGGTCAACAAAGTCCTGCCCTATAAAGTCCGCATTGCTTCCGGAGTCAATGGTGATTGGCACGTCCATGGTGATTCCATTGGGCAGCTGGAGCGACGCGGTGAGCTTCACTACCGGTTTGGGCGGGAGGGGGTCCATGGGCTGTAAAATCTCTGGGGACTGCTTCACTGACACGTCTGGTTGGGCCCCAGTGCCTCTTCCTCCAACCAGACTCCTTCGTTTCCCTGCTGTGGTTGTCCTTGCTGCGTTGCTGCAGTTACCATTGCTGAGGCTGCAGTGTGCTTGTGGAGCCTCTGGGGACACTCTTTCGCCATATGCTGTGGATCATCGCAGATGTAACACTTCCTGTTCCCTCTAGGAGGCTTCGCTTTCACTGCTGCCGGTGCTAGGGCTCTGGCTGCTGACTGAGCCCTTGCACCTCCAACCTCCATAGGTTCCGCTCCTCCTCCTGGCGGAGGCGTGGATTGCGCACGCGCTGCTTCTCTGGGAAGGAAGGAGGAGCCCCTGGCTGGTTCGCGCCCTCCACGCCCTTCGTCCCTGCTCCACGGACGTCCTTCCAGCCGCACCCCCACCGCCAGCGCCCTCTGAACGATCTCCTGCGTGGTCCGGGGTCTCTCCCCCCTCGCAATTTCATCTTTAACCGAGCCGTGCAATCCCTCCCAAAACAGGTCTCTTACAGGAGCCGAATCTCTGTCCCATTCCAGGGCACTGACCAAAGCGAAAAAGCGGGCATGGTACTGCCTTACGCTGGCCCTCCCTTGCTTCAGTCCATGTACCTCCTGCCGAGCAAGATCCACGTCAATGCTTGATAAAAAGCACCCATCCATCGCTTTAATAAAGGCATCCGCATTTTGGAGCGCTGGATCATTATCTCTCCACAAATTGCGCAGCCATGCTTTAGCATCTCCATGCAAATGGGACATGATGAATCCCACCTTCTCTTGCTCATCTCTAAAGTCTTTGTTCAGCAGTTGCAGTGCACACATTACATCTGCTCTAAAGTTGGGGTACTGTTGCAAATTCCCATCGAAGTGAGAGACCAGACCGCCTGTTCGTCTCCCCAACCCAATCCCCTCCGGTTTGGGTGTCAGTTGCCCTTGCTTCGTAAGCACTTCCAACCTGACCTGGAGATCCCTGTAGGCGGCAGCTGCGTCCTCCTCTCTCTTCCTGGATGCAAGAGCCTCGGCATTCAGTCGTGTCACTGCTTCTCTGAGTTCCACTATCTGCTGTTCGGCCGTCATGTTGTCTGCCGTTCGTGAGCTCGCTAGTAGGCACCCGCTTTCTCTCCTCTCCTCGAGGACGTAGATGCCCACAATCTTGTGATGGGGCTTACTGTCAGAGCTGCTTCCAGATCCTAGCTCACAGAGGATCACGCTAGCCAGCGATCATTAAATAAAAGTCTTTATTGAGTTACAGTTTCCATTCTCAAGCTGCTGCGTGCAACTCTACGTCTCATGGTTAGATCGGCGAAGCCCCATCTGAGTCTCCGCCCTTTGTACACCAACTTAATATCCTAGCCTTGCTCCACCTTTTCCGCCTGACTGTTCTTCTCTGGGTCCCTCTGCCCCCCGGGGTCTCTTCCTTCCGGGATTCCTCTGACGCTGACGCTGACCCCCCTGACTCTTCTCCCTCCTTTCGGCGGGCTTTAGGACCTGGCTCCCTTTCCGGGCTGCCTACTGCGCCACCTTCCTGTGCATTTGAACTTGGCACGCGCGCCAAACCTTCCACCTTCCGTCTGACCGTTTCTTCGCTCCCCGATGGAGGTGTGGCCACTCCTGACTCGTGCCCTCCCCCCTGTTGTGAGCTGCCAGCGCTTGATCCCTGGCGCCCTTCCTCTTCCCTGCTCTCTGGCGGTGACGCTGGTCCTGATTTCCAACTGCTCCCCTCTGAGTCCCCTCTGGCTCTATCTTCCTGGGGTGTCCCCCTAGGCTCCCCCCTTGCCCTGGCCACTGGTGCTCCTTTCTGTGAATCTTCTGATTCACTGGAAAGACTCGGAGATCTCGGGTCGTCGTCATCACTCATCTTTTCTTCTGCCTCCTCTCCCTCGCTCTCTGTTTCCTCCCTTGCCCTTGCCTCTGCTCCTGAACCCCTGACAACATATAACAAGATTACACAGGAAATTGTTGATAAATAAAAGACTTGGTCAGGAATTTATTTCGTCAGATAAAGTTAAAAAGAGAGGGGTTGTGATCTACGCAAAAGACAATTTATCACCAAAATTCGTTTTTAAAGACGACCAAGGAAGATTTGTGGCAATTGAAATTCAAACACAAGGAGAAAAATTTTTGATTGTAGGAGTTTACGCACCAAATGACGGGAAATCTGATTTTTTTAAGAAGTTGCATGAGACCTTGATGGACCATATGGATTACAACATGATTTTGATGGGAGATATGAATGGAGTGGTATCTACTTATATGGACAAGGCACAAAGACAGGTAGTCACCAAAGATGGTAGACTACCGAAAACCTTTTTTGATATGACAGACAACTTGGACTTAGTGGATATTTGGAGAATTAGAAACCCCTTGGCTAAAGAGGGAACTTTCTTTTCTGAAGCCAAAATGACTTGGACAAGAATTGACCAAATTTGGATAACTAGAGGAATGGCACCAAAGACAAGAAAGGTGGAAATCTGCCCGAAAATTTGCTCCGACCACAATGCTGTTAAGATGGAAATGAGACTAACACCAACTGGCTCCTTCAGATGGAAGATGAATGACACCTTATTTAGAGATGAAGAACTTGCTGCTGAAATGGAATACTCAGGATGAAACGGTAAAATCGGCTATGATTAAATGGGCACAGGACATTGGACATAACATTATGTTTGCTGACTGGGAACAGTTGTGGACCACGGGTATGAAATTTACGGCATATAATGCCTTAAGAGAGAATATTATGAAAATGATGTACAGGTGGTACATAACCCCAGTCAAGCTTGCAAAAATCTATCACCTGCCCGATAACAAATGTTGGAAATGTAAAGAAACTGAAGGTACATTTTTTTCACCTTTGGTGGACGTGCCCAAAGATTAAGGCTTTCTGGGAAATGATATATAATGAATTAAAAAAGGTATTTAAGTATACCTTCCCTAAGAAACCAGAGGCCTTTCTCCTGGGCATAGTCGGCCAAATGGTGTTAAAAAAGGATAGAACTTTCTTTATGTATGCAACAACAGCAGCAAGAATACTTATCGCAAAGTATTGGAAGACACAAGAACTTCCCACGCTGGAGGAATGGCAGATGAAACTTATGGACTATATGGAATTGGTGGAAATGACTGGCAGAATCCGAGACCAGGGAGAAGAGTCGATGGAGGAAGACTGGAAGAAATTCAAAGACTATCTTCAGAAACACTGCAAAATTAAGGAATGTTAGAGTGATGATGGACTGAAAACAAGTGGTTTCCAGCTGCACAGGTTAAAGTTTTAAAAGGGGAAACTTTAAAGTTATATGATATTAAGATTAAAGGATTAGGTTTTAAAAAAAAAGTTGAAGTTATATATTATAACATTTTATTAAATTAAAGATTGGGATTAAAAAAGTGGAAAAGAAACTGCTGGACAAATAATGTGGATTGGAATACAAAAGAGGGAGGTATGAGGAAGTCCAGAAAATAAGTAACTTAAAATTGGAAATGGAAAAGAGAGTTTGTTTTTAATTGTTTTGTGTCTATATTGTTAAGTCTTGTACTGTTTTTTTTGTGTGTGTTGTTTTTCTTTTTCTGTTGTTTAAAACTTTAATAAAAAATTATTTTAAAAAAAATAAAAAATGAAGGCAGCCAAGAAGGCATCCTTGCTCCCAGGAGGTGGAGGTGGAGTGGCAGAGCTGAGCCGTTGGCTTCTTCTTTAGTCTCCCTTTCACGTGATACAGAAGAAGGCATCTCTCTTATTCCTCATCTCCCTGTTTCTGCACAGGTGCTGCCTGTTTCTCTGTGCAATGACTACTGCTATCCTGGCTACAGCAAGAAAAAGAAGGAGGGAGAGAAATTCTGCTGCTATGATTGTGTTCAGTGTCCAGAAGGGACGATCTCCAACCAGAAGGGTAGGAAGCTATATGTACATAGATACTAATAATTTTCGATAATGTAGCATAGTAATTATTTATTTGAAGAGTCCTGACAATATCTTACACTGAATTGCTGTCCATTGTGCCTTACCATCACACAGAGAAACATTTAGCTATTACAAAGCATGAACTCAAACATGAACACGTGAACACAGAAAGATTCATTCTCACTACTGGGAATGCTTTTCTTGAAGTAGTTAAAAGAATTTCAGGAAGGTAGAAAATGAATCTGACTCTTCTAATGTACTGTTCAGGTAATAATTGGTAAATGTCTAGAAATAACCAGCTTTTCATTCCTCCCCTCAGATATAGAAGCTTGTATCAATTGTCCAGAAGACCAGTATCCCAGCAAGGACCACAGTCAATGTATTCCCAAAGTTCTAAGCTACCTCTCTTACAAAGAAAATTTAGGGATTATCTTGGCTATCTTGGCCATTTCTTTCTCTTTCATCACAATTTTAGTGCTGGGAAGTTTTGTGAAACTCAGGAACACGCCCATCGTCAAGGCCAACAACCGGACCCTCACTTACACTCTCCTCATCTCCCTTCTTCTTTGCTTCCTCTGTGCTTTGCTCTTCATTGGGCAGCCAGGAAAAGGGATCTGCCTTCTACGCCAAATGGTCTTTGGCATCGTCTTCTCTGTGGCTCTTTCCTGCGTATTGGCAAAAACCATCACCGTGGTTCTGGCATTCATAGAATCATAGAATCATAGAATCATAGACTCATAGAGCTGGAAGAGACCACAAGGGCCATCGAGTCCAACCCCCTGCCAAGCAGGAAACACCATCAGAGCACTCCTGACATATGGTTGTCAAGCCTCTGCTTAAAGACCTCCAAAGTAGGAGACTCCACCACACTCCTTGGCAGCAAATTCCACTGTCAAACAGCTCTTACTGTCAGGAAGTTCTTCCTAATGTTTAGGTGGAATCTTCTTTCTTGTAGTTTGGATCCATTGCTCCGTGTCCGCTTCTCTGGAGCAGCAGAAAACAACCTTTCTCCCTCCTCTATGTGACATCCTTTTATATATTTGAACATGGCTATCATATCACCCCTTAACCTCCTCTTCTCCAGGCTAAACATGCCCAGCTCCCTTAGCCGTTCCTCATAAGGCATCGTTTCCAGGCCTTTGACCATTTTGGTTGCCCTCCTCTGGACACGTTCCAGTTTGTCAGTGTCCTTCTTGAACTGTGGTGCCCAGAACTGGACACAGTACTCCAGGTGAGGTCTGACCAGGGCAGAATACAGTGGCACTATTACTTCCCTTGATCTAGATGCTATACTCCTATTGATGCAGCCCAGAATTGCATTGGCTTTTTTAGCTGCCGCGTCACACTGTTGGCTCATGTCAAGTTTGTGGTCAACCAAGACTCCTAGATCCTTTTCACATGTACTGCTCTCAAGCCAGGTGTCCCCCATCTTGTATTTGTGCCTCTCATTTTTTTTGCCCAAGTGCAATACTTTACATTTCTCCCTGTTAAAATTCATCTTGTTTGTTTTGGCCCAGTTCTCTAATCTGTCAAGGTCGTTTTGAAGTGTGATCCTGTCCTCTGGGGTGTTAGCCACCCCTCCCAGTTTGGTGTCATCTGCAAATTTGATCAGGATGCCCTTGAGTCCATCATCCAAGTCGTTGATAAAGATGTTGAATAAGACCGGGCCCAAGACAGAACCCTGTGGCACCCCACTAGTCACTCTTCTCCAGGATGAAGAGGAACCATTGATGAGCACCCTTTGGGTTCGGTCAGTCAGCCAGTTACAAATCCACTGAGTGGTAGCATAGTCAAGACCGCATTTTACCAGCTTCTTTACAAGAAAAATTCATGGCAACCAAGCCAGGATCTGGGATGAGGAAATGGGTGGGGAAAAGACTGACCATTTCAATTGTCCTCTCCTCCACCTTCATTCAAGCTGCCATTTGTGCTCTGTGGTTAAGTACTTCCCCTCCATTCCCAGACAGGGACATGCAATCCTTGAATGGGAAGATCATATTGGAATGCAATGAGGGTGCATCTACCATGTTTTACTGTGTCTTGGGCTATATGGGTTCCCTGGCCATAATCAGCTTCATTGTGGCTTTTCTGGCCAGGAAATTACCTGATAGTTTCAATGAAGCCAAATTTATCACTTTCAGCATGTTGGTGTTTTGTAGTGTTTGGTTGTCCTTTGTTCCAACCTACATGAGCACCAAAGGGAAATACTTGGTGGCCGTGGAGATCTTCTCCATCTTATGCTCTAGCGCTGGCTTACTGGGTTGCATCTTTCCCCCCAAATGTTACATACTTTTGTTGAGGCCTGATCTGAACAACAGAGAGCAAATAATG
Source organism: Podarcis pityusensis (assembly GCF_964106645.2). NCBI lineage: Eukaryota > Metazoa > Chordata > Lepidosauria > Squamata > Lacertidae > Podarcis > Podarcis pityusensis. The sequence continues at coordinate 217,464 of NC_138037.1, read as the reverse complement.
GCCAGAAAAAGCGAGAAAATGTAAGTTCATCTCCATGTTATGCTCACTTAGAACATTCACTGGAAGTCCATATCATGATATTTTAAAATATTAGTGCTTTAATAAAAAGAAGTCCTTGCTCAAATGTATCCTTCTGAGTATAGTTGTACTAGACACACATTAGGTCAATGCCCTATTTTGAATTGACTTACATACACCCACATGCAGACAATTCCAACAAGAAAGAAAAGTGGGACTCATCTAAAGAAACCAGTGGGGTTGCATAAGGAACTTACAGAAGAGCTGAGAGTTAAAGAAGGGCATGCATAAGAAATGGAAGAAAGGGGGAATCGCAAAGGAGGAGTATACATGAGTAGCCAAAGTTTGCAAAGTGAAGGTCAGGCTGGCTAAAGCTCAGAATGAGCTCAGGCTTACAAGAGAAGTTAAAAATAATTTTTAAAATATTTTTTTGTCCATGTCCGAAGTAAGATGAAGAACAAGCAAGTGGTAAGTCTTCTGCGGGAAAAGACAGAGAAATGCTATTGGGTGACAAACACCTACTTTGCCTCTGTCTTTGCCCAAAAGGAAAGTGATGCCCTACCTGGTGATGACACAATAAGTGATGCAAGGAGGGAGCTGCAACCCAAGATAGGAAAAGGGGTGGTAAGGGAACACCTAGATACTTTAAATGAATTCAAATCTCCAGGGCCTGATGAGCTGCATCCAAGACTACTAAAGGAGTTTGTGGGTGTAACCTCAGAGCCTCTGGCTATAATCTTTGGGAATTCTTGGAGAACAGACTGGAAGTGGGCAAGTGTTCCCATCTTCAAAAAAAATAAAAAGGAGGGGGAGAGAAGACTCAGCAACTACCGACCAGTGAACTTAACATCAATACCAGGAAAGGTCCTAGAACAGATAATTCAACAGTTGGTCTGTGAGCACTTGGAAAAGGATGCTATGATTACTAAGACCCAGGAGGGGTTTCTCAAAAACAGGTCATGCCAGAAGAATCTCATTTCTTTCTTTTTTAAAAAAAGCTTGGTGGATCAGGGGGATGCTGTGGACATAGTGTATATTGATTTCAGTAAGGCTTTTGACAAAGTCCCCACTGATATTCTTGCAAGGAAGATGGTAAAATGTGGGTTGAATGTGGTAACTTTTAGGTGGATTCGTAGCTGGTTGACTGACCAAACCCAAAGAGTACTCACTAAGGGTTCCTGGAAAAAGACAAGAAGTGTTCTCCAAAACACATTGAAGGGGAAAGGACAGCCTCAGAACAATATTTCTCCCCTGCAACCTACCCCAGAGATTTGCCCTCTGTTGAAGAAGCCTTTCAGATAGTGGTGGAAATAAACTTTAAGCTGCTTTGAAGCCACCATGTCACTGCTTTCCTTTAGAGGGATATTGAACACAAGGCTGGGATGTATAGGAGAATAATGAATTTGCAGTCCTTAGCTTGGTTCCTACCCTGTAAGGAACAGACTGCAAATGGAGTGAAAGTAGAAGCCTAGAAAGGAAGAAAGGGGGCATATTTCAAGGGATACAGCCCATAAATTCTCCCCAAAACACCTCCCTCCATGGAAGCAGAAAGAAGATCCTTTCATCCAAAAGAGGATAAAACCACCCCCAGAAGCCCCCAGTAAGTTCTCCATGAAAAGACGTCTGGGATGACCCAAGCCCCAAAATTCTAACAGTCCAAGCTGCATAGCTGCACAGCCACATTGTGCTCCATAAAGGAAAGGGTGGTCCCTCCCTCGACACCCCCCCCCCAGCTAAAAATGGCAGAAATTTGTTCCTTCTTCAACACAGAAATGTAGGAGTCACCCGAAGAAGGGGCCAAGATGGACATACCTCTCCCCACTCACCAAATAAGATGTGAGATGCCCTCCTTCTTATCTATATGAAACCACTGGGAGACCTCAGCAGCGGGTTGGGGCTGAGTGTTCATCAATATTCAGATGATACTCAGCTCTACCTCTTGTTTAAATTGGAACCAGTAATGGCAGTGAAGGTCCTATGTGAATGTCTGGAAGCAGTTGGAGGGTGGGGCTGGTTAATGGATTGAAACTGAATCCCAACAAGACAGAAGTACTGTTTCTGGGAGACAGGGGACGAGCAGGTGTGGGGAAACTGTGCCCCTAAAAGACCAGGCACACAGTGTGGGGGTCATTTTGGATTTACAGCTGTCCATGGAGGCGCAGGTCAACTCTGCGTCCAGGGTGACTGTCTACCAACTCCATCTGGTATGCCAGCTGAAACTCTACCTTCCTGGCCACTGTCTCGTCAGAGTATTACATGTTCTGGTTTTCTCACATTTGGGCTAAAAGATCTACAATGACTCTCAGTACATTTCCCAGGACAATTCAAAGTGTTGGGGTTGATATTTAAAGTCCCTCACAGCTTCGGCCCTGTGTACCTGAAGGAGTGTCCCCACCCCTTGGTCAGCCCATACACTGAGGCCCAGCTCTGAGAGCCTTCTGGTGCTTCCCTCACAGTGAGATTACAGGGAACCAGGCAGAAGGTTTGTGGAACTATATAAATTATCATCTGAAGGCAGCCGTATCCTGGGAAGCTTTTTCATAAAGACCAAGCGGGCTTTCTCGCGGGAAGACACTTGTCTGACAATTTGAGGAATATAATTGATATTTTGGAAAAACTAGAAGTGAACATAAATACTAAAGCAGTTTTGATATTTGTGGACACGGAGAAAGCTTTTGACAACATTTCTTGGAGTTTTATGAAGAAGAACCTACAGGGTATGGGGGTAGGCCAAGGCTTTGAAAACGGTATAAGTGCAATTTATTCAGAACAAAAGGCTAAATTAATTGTAAATAATGTGGTGACGGAAGAATTTAATATAGAAAAAGGGACATGACAAGGCTGCCCAATTTCCCCACTGCTTTTTATTTCGGTCCTGGAGGTTTTGCTGAACATGATTAGAAGGGACCAGTTGGTTAAAGGTATACAGGTTGGAGCCAAACAGTACAAATTGAGAGCATTTGCAGATGATTTAGTATTGACGTTACAGGAGCCAGAATCTAGTACCAAAAGGGTTTTAGAACTGATTCAAGAATTTGGTCAGGTTGCAGGATTTAAATTGAATAAGTTAAAAACTAAGGTTTTAGAGAAAAATTTAACACCAATGGAGAGAGAGAGGTTTCAGAATGTGACAGGTTTAACAGTGGTTAAGAAAGTTAAATACCTGGGGATTAACATGACAGCAAAAAATGGGAATTTATTTAAAGATAACTATGAAAAATGTTGGGCTGAAGTGAAAAAAGATTTAGAAATTTGGTCAAATTTGAAGCTTTCACTGCTGGGCTGTATTGCTGCGGTAAAAATGAATGTATTGCCTAGAATGTTGTTTTTGTTTCAAACATTGCAAATTGTGGACAAAATGGACTGTTTCAAGAAGTGGCAGAGAGATATTTCTAGATTTGTCTGGCAGGGCAAGAAGCCCAGAATAAAATTTAAAATACTAACAGATGCAAAGGAAAGAGGTGGATTTGCCCTGCCAGACCTTAAACTTTATTATGAATCAGCAGCTTTTTGCTGGTTGAAAGAATGGCTGCTTCTTGAAAACACTGACATTTTGGATTTAGAAGGTTTTAACAATGTATTTGGATGGCATGCATACTTGTGGTATGATAAGGTCAAAGCACATAAAGCATTTAAAAATCATATTGTCAGGAAAGCTTTATTTAATGTTTGGATAAGATATAAGGATTTATTGGAAAATAAAACCCCAAGGTGGCTGTCACCGATGGAAGCTAAAGCCCTGAAAAAGCTCAATATGGAGGTCAAATGGCCGAAATATTGGGAAATTTTAGAACAAGGTGGTGATAAATTGAAACTGCAGAGTTTTGAAAAAAATAAAAAATAAAGTGCGAGACTGGCTTCATTATTATCAGATAATGGAGGCATACAATTTGGACAAAAAAATTGGCTTCCAGGTGGAAAAATCAAAATTAGAAACAGAACTGTTAGAAGCCAAAATTAAGAATTTGTCAAGAATGTATAACTTGCTGCTGAAATGGAATACTCAGGATGAAACGGTGAAATCTGCTATGATTAAATGGGCACAAGATGTTGGACATAATATTATGTTTGCTGACTGGGAACAGTTATGGACCACAGGTATGAAGTTCACGGCATGTAATGCCCTAAGAGAGAATATTATGAAAATGATATACAGGTGGTACATGACCCCAGTCAAGCTTGCAAAAATCTACCATTTGCCCGATAACAAATGTTGGAAATGTAAAGAAACTGAAGGTACATTTTTCCACCTTTGGTGGACGTGCCCAAAGATTAAGGCTTTCTGGGAGATGATATATAATGAATTTTAAAAGGTATTTAAATATACCTTCTTGAAGAAACCAGAGGCCTTTCTCCTGGGCATAGTCGGCCAAACGGTGTTAAAAAAGGACAGAACTTTCTTTATGTATGCTACAACAGCAGCAAGAATACTCATCGCAAAGTATTGGAAGACACAAGAGCTACCCACACTGGAGGAATGGCAGATGAAAATGATGGACTACATGGAATTGGCGGAAATGACTGGCAGAATCCGTGACCAGGGAGAAGAGTTGGTGGAAGAAGATTGGAAGAAATTTAAAGATTATTTACAGAAACATTGCAAAATTAATGAATGTTAGAGTGATGATGGATTGAAGTTAAGTGGCTCCTAGCTGTACAGGTTTTAAAGCTATAAATATATCAAGATTAAGGATTAGGATCAAAAAGGTTAAGAGAAATGGAAAAATTGGTTCTGAATAGGTAAAAATCTAATGTCATAATATATTAAGATTTAGGATTGGAATTAAAAAGGAGGGAAAGAAATTGCTGGGCTTACAAACTGAATTGGAATACTAAAGAGGGAGGTATGAGGAAGTCCGGGAAACAAGTAAATGTAAAAGAAGTTATGAAAAGACGGAACTATTTTTAACTGTTTTTTCCCCCTTTTTTTTCTTCTTTTCTTTTTCTACTTTTTTCTATTTTGTATTTTGTATGGTGTATTTTTCTTTGTTTTTGTTAAAAATTTTCTTGTTTATTAATGTGATTTTATTATTTCTGAAACTTTAATAAATATTAATTTTTAGGAAAAAAATATCCTGGGAAGCTTTTAATGTGTAAACACAGTCATAGTATTGTAAAGCTGGATGGGACACCAAGGGGCATCCAGTCTTACCCCCTACAATGCAGGAAACCTTCCCACAGCCATCCCTGGGTAGGGTTGAAGTAACAAATTTCTGGTTAACAGCCAGATGCACTGACCCATTTCATGTTGTTGTTGTTCCTGTTACGATATAGAAACAATGCTGCTGCGAGCTGCTTGTTTGAAAACATCACATGATGTTGGGACTGTCCGTGGGAAACAGAGGGCACCGGAATTAGCTCAGAGTGTGATATGAGCTGTACAGGAAGTGTTTGCTCTCTCGACTGCTGGAGTTTGAAGAGAGCAGTCATGTTTTTTTGTAATGCTGCAAAGACAGAAATAAAGGCATGTAAATACGTTTCTGTCTATCTCTTTCCCCTGCTGGGGGGGCAACAAAGAGGGTGTGTGTTCTTCTCACGCTGAGAAGGATCGCCTATCGCGACCTCTGCCTGGATCCTGCCGGGAAAGCAGACAGAGAGGTCAACAGGAGACCAAGCCGGGTGCCTGGGAGAGTTGCCAGTTTCTCCTGATAAAGGCTTGAATCTCGACAGTTCCCTGTATTTTTGCTGGAAGCCACCCAGAGTGGTTGGGTAGGGTATAAGAAACACACATGATGATGATGATGATGATTCTGTATTATTTTTGGTATTGACATTTCTATCCCCTGAAACGTGTCCATGGCACCAAAACATAATGCAATTATGAAATAAAACAGTGAGAATATAGGAAGAGCCTGGCTGTTGGATTAGACCAATGACTCATCATTAACCCACATCCTGGTCTCACAGGGACCAACCAAATGCCTCAGCTGAAAGCCCTGGCTGGACCGAAGCGCAGCAGCATTTCCCCCTGTGGAGGCAGAGCATGGGCATCATGGCTAGCAGCATGTTAAAGATTTAAGCCCTCCCAGTCTCTTGAAAAAGTGGGATCAGCCCCATTGCGACCCTCCTGCCCTAACTGTCTGTTTTGCTGCTATGAAGTACAGGCTGTTAGACTAGTTGGGTTTTTGGTCTGATCCAGCTGCAGGGCTCTCATTAGGTCTGTGTGAGAAAAGTTCAGGCCAAACTCCCCCCCCCCCAATAACACACACACACACACACACACACACACACACTGAGTTATGCCACATATATGAGAAACATGTTTTTCTCCAGCTCTGCACCTGCGTCTTCAGCCATTCAAAACTCCAGAAAGTTATTGAGGTGAAACTTCTTCCACTTGTAATTATCAAAATCATAGTGATTTCTTCTTTTAAAAGCTCCAGAGATATTTCTGGAGATTGCATAAGCATCAGAAACAACAACAACATGATATTAATGACACCGTGACAGTGAAAGAAAACGTTGCTGAAGAGGATATTTCCTGTGTCGGAGACAGACTGAGCCATGATTTAGTGCAAGCGAAAGGCTGGGGAAAGAGGAATATATGTGTAAGATGCAAAGCCAGAATGAGATCCCTGCTGCTTCTGTTGCTGCTTCTGCTGCTAATGATGCACCATGTAGTCTGCAGGAACCAGAAGGCAAAATGCCCCTTGAATCTGGTCAGGGATCAGACTGATGTTTGCAGCTATTACCGGGCTGGCGACTTTCTCATTAGTGGCATTGTATCTTCAAAACATTTTGTTAATCAAGATGCATATGTCTTTTCCAAGACACCCTTCACCAGCACTGAGAAGTATGTCATCCTGTACAGAGGGATGTCACGCTTACCAGTACTTCTGCCGTGGTTCCTATTTATCAAGGAAATAGCCCTTATTTCAGAGTTGGGGGGCTGGGGGCCCTCCTGATGTCCCTGGACTAGAACCCCCATCATCCCTGACCAGTAGCCTACTGGCTGGGCTTCATGGGATTTGGAAGCTGGGAAAAGAGTCTCCTCAAAACCTCTCCTATTTCCTTGTTCCCTGGGTCTTCCCTAGTAAAATACTCTACTCATGCTGCTGTGTTGCATTTTGAAGGTGGTAAAACAATAATGTAAATGAATCTGGTCTGGAATCAAAAGAATGCACTGAATTATCCCACCTGCGGGGCGGCACAAAACTCAGGCAGTCACCAAGCGTCAATGATTTTATTTATTATTATTCTATTTGGACAATTTATAAACTATTTAATCAGAGTTGTCTTTTAGGAATGTAACGGGTTAAAACATTTTAAAACCCTCTGTGTGACATTTCATGCTGAAAAGCAGAAAAAAATATGCTTTGAATTAAACAAAGGAAATAATGCAGGTAATATGACTTAATTGTTAGTGGAGTCAGATCTCTAAAATGTGAACAAGAAATATTCATTTTTTTCACACACACATTTTCAACACCACAGGCTTCATCTGTAATTAAAGAGGCGTTTTCTGCTTCCTCTCTAGGACACAAATTGTTTCTAACCAACTGTTTTCTAACATTGTGGTCATTTTTGGCAAAACCCTCCTCCTCCTTGACCCCCATTTTTTCTTCTGAAGAACAACTGAGGAATTTACTCAGCTCCTCCGGGAAGCAGCCAAGACCACTGAAGCAAAAGCAACCTTTGCGGCTTCACAGTATTTCACAAACTTCATTTTTTAATCAGTTTTATTACATGGAGACTCTGCGTCTGTTCTCCTGTAATGGAGCATGAATTGCCCAATCTTTATTGTATAATGGGCAGGAAAAAATATTGGATATAAATGCAATAAGATAATTAAATAAATACTAATCTCTGTTGGTCAGATAATGTTTGTTTTCATTCAGCTGTGAATTGTAGCTTTATACTTCTTTATTCCTTTATTGTAGAGAGTCACCTTGGTTCTACTGGCGCATATCGTCCTTCTTGTTCACCATCCAGGAGATCAACCAGGATCTCAGGCTCTTACCCAACATCACCCTGGGCTACAACCTCTATGAGAACTATGCAGATGCCAGGATGACTTCAGATGCCATGCTAGAGCTGCTTACAGGCAGGGGAAGCAATATTCCCAATTATCACTGTGGCGATCCAAATGACCTGCTAGTTGTTCTTGAAAGGGGAAATTCTGCCATCTCAAAAGAGATTTCAGCCATGTCAAGCATCTACAAAATCCCACAGGTATGAAGGGGTAGGGCATGGAAGGTCAGAGAATTTGAAATGCATACAGTAATCTTTTCATTTCCTCACTAGATCAGTTATGGCTTCACTGCCCAGGGTCTTGAAGATAAAACTCAGTTCCCTTTTGTCTACCGGATGCTCCCCAAAGAGCAAACTCAGCAGCAAGGAATTGTCGAGTTGCTCCTGCATTTTGGATGGACGTGGATTGGCCTCTTGGCTCCGGACAATAACAGTGGAGAAATGTTTGTGAGCGCCTTGACACCTCTGCTGATCAGCAAAGGGATTTGCATTGCCTTATCAAAAATAATAAAAGAAAATGATCTAGCACTTAGGATCAGCCCAGGTGAACCTTTTTTCATCTGGAGACAAGTCAGTGTATTTGTTTGCTATGTATCTGACACAGTGGGAATCTTCAAAATTGTGTCGATACAAGAAATGTATGAAAAGGAAATAGGGGCGAAAGTCTGGATCACAACATCTTTTCCGGAAATCAGTATTAGCTTGTCTATTCCCCCTATGTACTTCCAGTACATTCATGGGTCTCTCTCCTTTGTAATGAAGACCAGAATAAAGAGCACAAAACGTGATTACTATGCAGTACTTTCCCATCTTCTTCAGCATTTTCTGGGGAAAATGTTTCAATGTTCATATTCAAAGCATGTGTTGTCTGTGAAAGGCCAGACAAGATGCAGAGAGGAGGAGAACCTGGAGGCTCTGCCGCAAGAGGAGCTGGAGAGAGCCCTGTCTCAAGACAGCTACAGCACTTACATCACTGCTCAGGCTGTGGCTCAGGCCTTCAAGGCTGCATTTTCATCTAGATCAAAGCGGCTGCTGATGGTGGGAAAAGGAAAGAAGGGGGAACATCAAAGGCTACAACCATGGCAGGTATTTTCTTCCCCGTTTTGCCAATTGCAATCCACCGTCCTAACTACAATGCAATTTAGAGGTCAGGCAAAAAACAACACCCCTCTTTTGGGATTCCAGTGCATATAAAAACCTGTACATGTCATACCCTCAAACATTTCTCTGATGAAAATAGGGATGTCCCATTCCATAATAAGAATTTTACTATTTATATCCCACACCTCTTACTGGGTTGCCCCAGCCACTCTGGGCAGCTTACTACACATATAAAAACATAATAAAACATCAAACATTAAAAAACAAAAACACTTTCCTATACAGGATTGTCTTCAGATGGCTCAGGGGTTGGATAACTCCATACCCTCCTAACATTTCTCCCACAAAAATAGGGACAGCCTAAGGAAAGTGGGACATTCGGGGATCAAATCAGAAACTGGGATGGCTTCTCTAAATCAGGGACGTCCCTGAGAAAATAGAGACACTTGGAGAGTCCCTATTCCATGGTTTTATATACTAATTTTGTGTCAAGGCTCGGATCAGTAAGTCAGCAATTAAACATGAAATCACCAGAAGCCAGTAAACTTAACTCTTTATTCAAAGTGAAACAGAAGCAGCTCTGCCCTCATTGTCCCAGTAACACTTCTCTGAAGGTCTGGCCAGATTGAGGCAGTTGCAAGAACTGAAGGTCCCCACTTTCTCTGCCCCCCCCCTTGCTACTCCTGCCCAAGTCACTAACCAGACAAAAGGAAGGTAATGTAGACACTGAGAGAAATAAAGAGTCGCTCAGGCCACAGGGCTCAGCAGGGGAGGCTATCAGGGTATACTGAGTCTGATGCCACAAAAGAAATCTGTGCTTTGGAATTCTAGGGGTTGTGGAAGTGGGAGAAAGGGGAGAAGTTTCTGCAAAGGCCAGTGGCGGGTTCAGGAGGGCTCTCTCTGCAATGCAAGGCCACTGTGTGGGGCTCTTTGCCACTGAGATGACCATGCTGTAAGATCTGAACTCCCTCCGTCTCAACTTAAAGCTATGGCAGTCTCTACTTGTCTTGGTTCTCAAAGGAACCCTGACCCTGGGGGTGCACCTGGAAACACCTTGGAATCTCACTACGGCTCTGCAGGGATTGGGAGTAGTGCATGCCTTGTGGCACTCTTCTAGCTGTTGTTGTTGTTGCTGCTGCTGCTGTTATTGTTGTTGTTAACTGTCCTTTGTCCAAAGATCACAGGGCAGATCATAGCATAAAAATATCGAATGAGAAAAAACCCCTGTAACAATAAACTAAGAAAAGCAAACCAATAACCCTCCTCTCACAAACTCATTTAAAAGGCCATGGATTGTTTAATCCACCAACAGTCTGGATGCTTTTGTCAGCACTTAAAAATATGTCATGAAGGCAAGCCTCCCTTCCACAGAAAAGTCCCGCTCTCGTGTTGCCACCCTCTGAACCTCTCACGAAGGAGGCACAACACAGATGACAAGGGCAGGGTCTGTGCAGGCCTTCTCTGCAGTTACCCTCGTAATGTGCAATAATCTTCACTCGAGATGAAAGGGACTCCTGTGGAAATGCTGCTCTCTCAGCTCGTTCCAATGCACTTATTCCCAAGCACTGTTTTTTAGGATTGTGCCTGTTAGACATTTTGGATGTTTGCGTTCTTTGTGAGTTTTAAAATAGTATTGTCATTTATATTAATCTCATTCTTCAAAGCTCCTTGTTATTTTATAATTATATAAATACTTTAATCCAGAGGTTTTCAGCCTTTTTTGAGTCCACAGCTCCCTTGACCAGCCACATTCTTTCTGTGGCTCACCAGCGGAGAAACAAGCTCCAGACCTCAGAAGCCCAGTTATTTCAACCGTTGCCTGCAGATCAGGCAGCCCCTCGCCCCTTTTCAAATACCCTCCCTTGTGGATTGTTCCCTCAGCCTCCTCTCCTCTTCTGTCCCTTCTCCTTAGGAGTCCCGCAGGCAGCCCCCACAGCCATCCCTGATCCCTGAGCCACCCCCCACCTCAAAGAAAGATGACTCCTCATGTGGCCCCATGGGGGCCTGGAAAGAGGATGCCCCCAGCCTTAGTGGTCCCACAAGCACAAGAAAGGCCAGTGTGGTGCCTGCCTGCCTGCCTGCCTGGCCTCCCACTTCTTTGTCCCTTCCACAAAGCAAGGGCTGGTGGACTGGCTGGCTGGGCTTCCTCGCCCACCTGCTTGCTTACTCCAAGGCACCTCAGCTCCTGGCACCCAGCACCCCCTGGCCAGCCCCAGAGGCACCATTCGTCTGGGGAGCTTGTAGACAAGCTTGTAGCCGCTGCAACAAACAGCTGTGCAAGCCTTTGGGAGGCAGAGATGCAAGAGGGCGCAACAAAGGAAGGAGGGAAGGAAAGAGGGATGGAGGCCAGTGTTGCTCACGGCACCCCTGACTATCATCCCCTGACACCCCAGGGTGCCATGGCACACTGGTTGAAAACTCCTGCTTTAATCAATCAAATGAAATGCCTGAATAGGGCTTCTAGTCTAGATGAGTCTAGCCCCAGTTCATAAGTCAGTAGAACTAAGATATTCAACATGGTTTCTTAATACTGCCTTCCCTGTCGTTCCAGCTTCATCCTTTCTTAAATGAAATTCAGTGTTTCAATACTTCCAGGGGCAGACTTTGTTTGGATGAGAATTGGGAGCTGCCTTCTGACTTTGATATAAAGAATTTGGTGATGTTTCCCAATGAGTCTCGTGCGATGGTGAACATTGGGGGCATCAGGAGAGAGGAATCGGGTGTAATAAAGTTCACCATTAATCCAGAAGCTATTGAGTGGCCTAATAAATTTAACAAGGTAGGGGGTGTAACAGACGAAGAGGGTAGGAGAGCCTGCTTAGGCTCTTCCTTGAGCAACTGCTGTAAAATGTCATTTTGTGGTCAGCCGATGGTGCTTCAACATGACTCCTCATGTTATGAACCCCTGGAAAGTGTGGGTTCACTGCAGGCCATGGGAAAATCATGGGCCACTGGACCCAACCTTTCAGAAGGGTCCTCAGCAGCCTGGGCCAGCTCTCTTGCCATGAACATCCTCTGCCTTGCAACCCCTGCAGGGCTGTTCAGATAATAAATTAGATGGGAGAAAGCTGCAGAAATCACCTTGCGATCATTGGAGGAAAGGTCAGAGGATGATGATAGCAGTGATGATGATGATGATCGCCAGAGGGGGAACTTCTCTGTTATGTAGGAGCTTCCTACAAGAGGTTCATTTCTTCCCTTCTTTCCCAGGACTCAAAATTTATTTTAATAATGATCCAAGAGTCAGTTTTTCATTACTGTATTCAGGTGTCAGTATTTTCAATTAGTAATCTTCATCAGTTTGTTCTGTAGCTGCCCTTTTCTTAATGCTGTGATTCTAGGATTGCTATTTGCTTTATGTATACAGTGGTGCCTCGCAAGACGAAAAGAATCCGTTCTGTGATTCTCTTCGTCTAGCAGTTTTTTCGTCTTGCGAAGCAAGCCCATTGACGGATTAGTGGATTAGCGCTATTAGCGGCTTTTAGTGGCTTATCTGCTGATCGGATCAGCTGATAAGCGGCTTAGCGGCTTAGAAAAGGGGGGGGGGGGAGGAAAAAAACCCAGCAGGAACTCGCAAGACATTGTCGTCTTGTGAAGCAAGCCCATAGGAAATTCGTTTTGTGAAGCACCTCCAAAACGGAAAACTCTTTCGTCTAGCGAGTTTTCCGTCTTGCGAGGCATTCGTCTTGCGGGGCACCACTGTATTTTGTCCCCTGCCTTGAGCAGACCTTTGTATAGAAAAGTGTGATATAAATGTTAAAACAAGCAAGCAAACAGACCCAAGTGGCCTCCCTGCCATGCTATTCTGCATCAAAAACGATTCTCCGCCAGAGTGGATGGGGTGAGTGGGATGAGAGATCCTGTTTGGTGGGTCATTTCCAAATTTTATGAGGGAATTCCATCTGCACAAATACTCCGGACACTTTCCCCTCAATACATCTTCTTCTCTCTATGGTTAGGCTGCACCTCGTTCCAGGTGTACTGAAAGATGTCGACCTGGATATGCCAAGGTGGTTCAAGAAGGAAAGCCTGTTTGCTGCTATGCTTGTGTTCCATGTGCAGAAGGGGCGTTCTCCACTCAGGCAGGTTGGTTGCTCTAAGGGAAAGGCTCCTTGGGGGAATAAATTCAGGGCGGAGATTCATTCAGGTGCATTTTTTGTGGGAATTCTGAAGACATTGCTGAATGCACATCCTTTCTATTCTCTTCTTAATCACCTTCATTCCAGGAAGTGATTTGAAAGAAATGCCACAAGTCAGCAATCACTGGGGTTCAAAGTGGGAATCATTGCTTTTTGCTATTTTATACTGAGCTTTCAATGATAAAGGAACTAGAACAGCACTAAAAAGGAAATGAATTTAGAAAGTGATTAAGTGGAACTAACAAATGATGAGAAGTGGCAGATTTTTAACACAGTAAAAGTGTAATACAAAATAAATGATACAGTATATGAAAATGATTACAATGCAATAGATGGACTATTCTGATCTCACTAGTATGAGAATTTCATGGAAGCAATAGAAAACTGTTTGCATTAACAAGGATAAGTTAAACAAATGTGTCTTCAGGATTACGCAGGAACCATATAATGCAGTAAACCAATGTGGAGGCCATTGCCTCTCAGTTAATCCGAGATCACAATGTTGCTTTGGTGATTAAAATGAGAATAAGATTGTGCACCCCCTCTATCTCCCTGGAGGAAAGGCAAAATAAAAAGGGCAAACATTTTTCTAAAACCAACAGACTATTTCCCCCTCTCTTTACCTATTTACACATTCTTATCTCCTATGCCACATCAGCATAGACTTTGAAAAAGCCACTCTTGATGCCCATATGGAACAACTCCATATCCCTGCATGAGAGGATTCCTTTCCAACTCTACAGTTCTGTGATTCTATTATTCTCTTTTTCAGATGCAGAACGTTGCACCAAATGCCCAGAAGATCAGCATCCAAACAAGGTCAGAGATCAATGTCTCTCCAAGATTGTCACCTTTCTGGCTTATGAAGACCATCTGGGGATCACCTTAGCTTCCATTGTCCTCTTCTTATCTTCTACAGCAGGCATTGTGTTAGGAATCTTCATTAAATACAAAGAAACCCCAATAGTCAAAGCCAACAACCGGGACCTCTCCTACATCCTGCTCGTCTCCCTCCTGCTTTCCTGTTTGTCCTCCTTCCTCTTCATTGGGCAACCAAGAAGAGCGACCTGCCTTCTCCGACAAACGGCCTTCAGCATCATCTTCTCCGTTGCTGTTTCTTCTGTCTTGGCCAAGACCATCACGGTGGTGCTGGCCTTCCTGGCCACAAGGCCAGGGAACAGGGTGAGGACATGGCTAGGGAAGAGTCTGGCCAACTCCATTGTCATCTCCTGTTCTGGTGTGCAAGTTCTCATCTGCACCATCTGGCTGGGCTCTTCTCCCCCATTCCCAGAGTCTGACATGCACTCCCAGGTGGAAGAGATCATCCTGCAATGCAACGAAGGCTCTGTGGCCATGTTTTATGTTGCCCTTGGCTACCTGGGCTTCCTGGCTGCCATCTGCTTCATGGTGGCTTTCCTAGCCAGGAAGCTGCCTGGCTCCTTCAACGAAGCCAAGCTGATCACCTTCAGCATGCTGGTCTTCTGCAGTGTTTGGGTGTCTTTTGTGCCCACCTACCTGAGCACCAAGGGGAAGTACATGGTGGCCGTGCAGATCTTCTCTATGTTGGCCTCCAGTGCTGGGCTCCTGGGCTGCATCTTCCTCCCCAAGTGCTACGTTATTCTGCTGAGGCCTGATCTGAATACAAAGGAGCACCTGACAACAAGAACTTAAGATGGCATCTGAGGCTTAAAACATTCAATGTCGTCAATGGCCAGCACAGTAGAAAGGAAGCACATGTAGTTGTCTTGGGACTGTAGCTTCACATAGTCCTCTTCATTTCACATGAATCCTGCAGATGAAAATGAATGTATATGTCATGCAATGGCCCCAAGCCCACTGGGCTCAATGTTTAATGTCCTTTATTACTGCCTGATTCCCACTACATAACTGATCAGGCATGTTGGTCCACCTTCTCCAGAGGATTGGGGAGACCCAACACAACATCACATGTGCAACATTACACAAGGCCCTGGTGTTATGAGGAGCTGGGAGGGGAGCCGAATGCCAAGTGAACCAGGAACAGGCTGTGTGTCTCTATTTCTGATGACTTTTCTCCAACCTGTTTGGTTTTGGGTGCTGATGTGTTTCCATGTATTCCTCAGCTCTGACCCCTGGCTATGTCTAGAGTCCTCCTTAGCAGTGGCAGGGCAAAAGGAAGCTCAGTGAGTGGCTACTGTTTGGCAGTGAACATAAATACAAAGAGATGGTGGTCCCACCTCACAGAGCTGTGCTCTCTGTATGTATGCATATGCTAATTCTGTATGCATACACTACAGAAGGGACACACTGGGCTCAACCTGGCTTAGCTCTGCCCCTTGATAAAAACAGGGTGATGACAGGAGGAATGCATTCCACTGCCTGCAGTTCAGAAGGGCTGCAATTTCCTTCTCCTAAATGACATGTAGACCAATCAGCTTTATGAAGTGTGTGGGTTTTTCAAATATGGAAAGGGCAGTTGCTTACATTTAAACACAACTTCCAAGCATGGCCGGTCTGTAATAAATATTATTATTGTTGTTGTTGTTGTTGTTGTTGTTGTTGTTGTTGTTGTTGTTGTTGTTGTTATTATTATTATTATTATTATTTTATTTATACCCCACCCATCTGACTGGGTTTCCCCAGCCACTCTGAGCAGCTCCCAGCAGAAGAGTGAAAACACCATAAAATATCAGACATTTAAAACTTCCCTAAACAGGGCTGCCTTCAGATGCCTTTTAAAGATAAGATAGCTGCTTCACATCTGAAGGGAGGGTGTTCCACAGGGCGGGCGCCACTACCAAGAAGGCCCTCTGCCTGGTTCCCTGTAACCTCACTTCTCGCAGGGAGGGAACTGCCAGAAGGCCCTCGGAGCGGGACCTCAGTGTCCAGGCTGAATGATGGGGGTGGAGATGCTCCTTTAGGTATCCTAGGCTGAGGCCATTTATGGTGCCACAAGCATCTATCTCTTTGACTGCACAGTTGCCTCTTGGAGGAAATGACTGTGAGGTCACAGTGACTTTCCGCAGATTTGCTCCCAGAGCTCATTTTTACAGGTTTGCTGGTGTCTGTTCCCCTCTCCTTGACCCCCACCCCCCACACTGCAAGTTCAACAGCAGATTCTGTGGGGTTTTGATCAAAAGATTAACAAAAGATCTTGCCCTTTGTGTGGCAACCTCTTTCTCTTCCCTTCTCCTCTTACTTACAGGCTGCACAGACTCTAGGAGCTTGGTGAGCTGGTAGAAATGCCAGGAGCAGGAAGTAGGGTTCTTCCTCTTGCAAGCAATGGTGTGATCTAGTTCCTTGATGTAGTTAATCCGAAGTTCGTCAAAAGAACTTCTGGTTCTTCAGCCCGTCCACTGGACCTGGTGCATGAGAAACAGAGGAACACTAGTCAGTATGGTTGTGTCTTGCATGCAGGTTACTTTCCAGGATGGCACCTATCTGCAAGACCGTGGCCCCTTGAACCACCCGCTTGGATGTGGGACATAATATTCAAATGTCAGATTTAGAACTGGGGACCGGGTATTGCATGGCATAGAAAGAGCGAACTTGAAGAGGGGTATCAGGAAAGCAAAAGCGGAGTACGGAGGAAAAATCGAGGACCACCTGAGAAATCATGATACTAGACAAATGTGGCAGGGAGTCCAACATCTGACTGGTTATAAATCAATAAATACCTCAGTGGTAGAGAGTACGGCTTCCTTGGTGGGAGAGCTGAAGACCTTCTTTGCCCGATTTGAGGTGACACCAACAGTGACTCCAACAGGGATGCCAGAGCTATTGGCGTCACTACCTACAGGAAATGCTGCCAGGGTGGAAGAGGGAGAAGTGAGGCGAATATTAAAGGAGGTAAACACGAGGAAGGCTATGGGCCCGGATGGGGTGGCTGGCAGGGTGCTAAGAGATTGTTCGGACCAACTGGCAGGAATCTTTACGAAGATTTTTAACCAGTCTCTGGCCCAAGCCACTGTTCCACCCTGTCTGAAATCCGCTACCATTATACCCCTGCCCAAAACACCAAAGATAGACAGTCTGAATGATTTTCGCCCTGTGGCGCTGACACCCATTATAATGAAATGTTTCGAAAAACTGGTGAGGAAGCGCATCTTATCTTGTCTGCCAGTGGGACTTGACCCTTACCAGTTTGCGTACAAGGCAAAGAGATCCACAGAGGATGCTGTGGCAATGGCTTTACATGCTGTCCTGACTCATTTGGAGAAGCAAAGGAACTACGCGAGACTGTTATTTGTAGACTTTAGTTCTGCATTTAATACCAATCTTCTGCATAGATTGGTGCCCAAATTATTAGACCTGGGACTTCCACCATGTTTGTGCAGGTGGATATTAGACTTTCTATCAAACCGTTCCCAAAGGGTCAGGTTGGGTTCCCACGTCTCTGCAGATCTCATCACGAATACGGGGACGCCGCAGGGGTGCGTGTTGAGCCTGCTTTTATACATGCTCTATACAGCTGACTGTGCCCCCAAATACCCCAGTAATAAGATCATTAAGTTCGCAGATGATACAACGGTGGTTGGTTTAATTACGGCTGGAGAGGGGAGACGGCCTATAGGAAGGAAGTTGAGCAGTTGGGGGAGTGGTGCAGGAAAAACAACTTACTGCTTAACTTAAAGAAAACAAAAGAGATCATTGTGGACTTTAGGAAATGTAAATTGAATATTCAGCCACTTATTATTGAGGGGAAGTGCGTGGAACAGGTCTCAGTGTTTCGATTTCTGGGAATGGAGTTGAGAGACGACCTAACCTGGGGAGAGAACAGCAAAGACCTGGTGAAGAGAGCACAGCAGAGGTTATATTTTCTGAGAATCCTCCGGAAAAACAATCTCTCAAAGGACCTGTTGATGGCATTTTACCATTGTACTGTTGAGAGTGTATTAACATGGTCTGTGCGTGTGGTTTGGGAGCTGAACGGCCAGGGAAAAAACAATGCTGTCCAGGGTTGTAAAGACTGTGGAGAGAATAATTGGGTGCCCTCTTCCCACCTTAGATCAAATCTATGCTGCCAGGTGCCATAAGAAAGCGGCAGAGATAGCACATGATAGTACGCACCCCGGAAATGATCTCTTTCAGCTTCTGCCTTCTGGAAGAAGGTATAGGGTTATAAAGGCCAGAACTAGCCGCCTGAAAAACAGTTTCTACGCTAATGCAATTCTGGTTCTAAACGCAGCATAAGGGATCTCTGTAGTATAGTGTATTTTAAAATGGGGTTTTAGAGTTTTTAGGGGTTTTTGAATGTTTTATGTAGTTCTGTAGTAGTTTTATGTAGTTTTTATGTAGTTTTCAATTTCATTGTTCTGCAAGGGACAATGACAATAAAGATATCGTATCGTATCGTATCGTATCGTATCGCAGTGTTTGGACCTTTTGAGTTTAGGGAAAGGCAAGTAAGAGGCAGCATGATAGAAGTTTATAAAATGATGCATAACATGGAGAAAGTGTCTGGGGGAAAGTTCTTCTCGTTCCCTCATAGCACTTACTCATTGAAGACCAAGTCTGGAGCGAAGTAGAGCACCTGAGAGTTCACGATGGTGAATGATCTCCATCCCATTGCAAAAATCATCAGGCCCATCCAGGAGTAATGAATGGTCCCCATTTGGTCATCCACATGCAAGTTGCGGAATCCTGTGGAAGAAAAGAGGCAGAGAAACGCAAAGTCAGGTTGATGCAAAGCTTGCTGCTCTTCTTTCCTAAGAAAGCACCAGATGAGAGTAACTTGTCAATGCTGCTAATAATTTAAACACCAGCAGCCCATGGGAAGGGTACACATAATAAATTATTATTATTATTATTATTAGTAGTAGTAGTAGTAGTAGTAAGATTATATTCCGATACATGCATACTGTCATGAAGTAGTGATCCTGTGAGCAGGTCTTTCTGGGTGGGGCCCCTCAGGCAGGCAGTATCAATGCGTCCCCCAAGTGGGAGCATTCCCCAGCCCCTAGAAATCTTCGAGTTAACCTGCCGGAGGAGGGAGAGAACAAGCCATGTTTTAGACTTGCTTCTGTAGCTGGTGCCAGAGAAGAAGCCAAGAAAGCCTGGTAACCCGTTCGGTGCCTGCGTGTGATTGATTAGTAGCTTGGAGGGAGGACTCAGGAAATTATTGGTTATAATCTATTTCCTTATCAATTACTTAATGTGCATCTGTGGCAGGGAAAGGATTTGACACGTCTGGAAAGAAGTTATATATCAATATTTTATGCAATCAATCTCCTTCATCCTTATGCATAAAAATATGTTTCATACAATATTCTTTGCTGCATATTTTTTACTACAAGATTAGATCAGAACATGGATTTATTTTTGCTTATGTTTACTTTTAAATAAATGTGCAATTAACTGTTTCGAATTTTATTGTGTTTTAATCTTCCTTAGTGGGTCATGCAAACCGTTCTTCTGAATATTGCTTTTTATGGGGTAGATGAAGAAATGCTGGGCATGAGTTTATGGAGCCAAGAGGGTGGCGGCCCCAAAAAGGGGGGACGGGACAACACTGGTTTAAAGTCTTAAGCAATCATGTTTTGAAGATGCCTTGCATGTACGCACATTTCTGTCCACGAGAGTCTCCTTGCACACAGACTACAAAGAGGCATTTCTTTTTCTCTGGCGACCACATCGAATGTGCAACAAACACACCATTCACCCGAGGTGCCCTGCAATCAATTTTAAATCACCTTGCCATTTCAAAGGCCATGCATGTCCAGCCGCATGTGATAATGCAGAAAGTTCTTTTTAACTTCTGACAGAGCAGGGAGCAAACAATCCCTTCCTTCTTTGCCATTTCCTACAGTGCACAGAGGGACGCGGGTGGCGCTGTGGGTAAAACCTCAGCGCCTAGGACTTGCCGATCGTATGGTCGGTGGTTCGAATCCCCGTGGCGCGGTGAGCTCCTGTCGTTCGGTCCCAGCTCCTGCCCACCTAGCAGTTTGAAAGCACTCTTAAGTGCAAGTAGATAATTAGGGACCGCTTGATAGCGGGAAGGTAAACTGCGTTTCCGTGTGCTGCGCTGGTGCTGGCTCGCCAGCTGCAGCTTCGTCATGCTGGCCACGTGACCCGGAAGTGTCCTCGGACGGCGCCGGCTCATGGCCTCTTAGAATCATAGAATCATAGAGTTGGAAGAGACCACAAGGGCCATCAAGTCCAACCCCCTGCCAAGCGAGATGAGCACGCAACCCCAGAGTCGGACACGACTGGCCTGTACGGGCAGGGGTACCTTTACCTTTACCTTTACCTTTACAGTGCACAGGGTGTTCCCGCAGCCCAACAGCCATCAATCCCAGCACTCAAAATCTTTTGTCTTCTGGCTGTCTTGATAAGTCTAAGCATGAAGCTGACATGTTGAAAAGTTCCCTCTGCCTTAGTTTAAACTCTTGGAAAGAGGAAGAAACTGATGTAGTTCAATTTAGGGCTAAACCACGTGTGTACAATTCAAAATACTCAACTGCATCACATTCACAACTGACACCAGTCTTTGAATTAGGATTTCGGGTGTCTGAGGCCATGTGCAAATCCACACTAGACATTGAAAGCATATTCCATGCACATTTAAAGCATGTGGCTCCCCCCAAAGGATCTTAGCTCTGTTATGCAGAAGCTACAGCTCCCAGGAGCCATGGTCTTTAAATGTGCTTGAATATGCTTTCAGTATATAGTCTGGACCTTAGTTTCAATGCTCAGAAAGCAGCTACTTAAGACATCAACTTGACATCAGAAGTTGCTTCCAGATTTCAGAATCTTAGTGGGATTTGGGGGCATTAGAGATGGTCTCATTTGGATGCTCATGAATTGCTGGCAGAGGTCAATACCTACAGAACACCTTCATGCTTCCCCAGACTGGATGCCAGGAGTTCCCTTCTACCGCACAAAACAAAACGTACTTTTCCTGAAGTCTTGAAAAAGAATCAATTTGATGAGGATGAAATGCTTCCCTTCTGCCGTTATCTTAGGATGACTTAAAGTGATTCCCCCCTTGCTCTGCTACTTTCTCAAACACTGTTGGGGGACGGACTATAGTTTTTTTTAAATTTGAAAGAATTCCTATGCACACTTCACATATTTTATTTGTAGTGCACAAAAAAAGGACATAATCATTTTGACATTTTCATTTTTTCATTATTTTAAATGTGATGGATCTATGCATTTAATGGTCTTAATGAACTGAGGTAGGAGCGATATGAAGCCACAGGCTTACAATAAAAGGTGGCTGAAGTTCCTGGAGCTCCTTCGCCCACGGCATCCTGCCCCAGCCGTGCCCTTAAAAAAAAAAAAGCTAACTGCTTAATCTCCAAACCATAACTGTCAGCCTGCACTCGCAAAATGCGTCCGTCTTCTGACTGTCTTGATTTTGTTTTTTTTATAAAATATTTATTAAAATTTTTTGAAATATAACAGTAAAAATGAAAAAGAAAAAAGAAAAATACAAAATAAAAGCAGTTAAAAACATACATATTTTCTATTACTTATTTTCCTTTAGCTTATTTCCCGGACCTCCTCATACCTCCCTTTTTTGTATTCCACTTCAATTTATTGGTTCAGCAAATCCTTACCATTAGATTTTAACCCATTTCTAACCCTTTTTTCATGTTCTCTTAGATCATTACAGCTGGAAACCCCTTAATTGCTATCCAACATCATTCTATCATTCATTAATTTTACAATATTTCTGTAGATAGTCTTTAAATTTCTTCCAATCTTCTTCCACCAACTCTTCTCCCTGAACTCGGATTCTGCCAGTCATTTCTGCCAATTCCATGTAGTCCATCAATTGCATCTGCCATTCTTCCAGGGTGGGTAAATCTTCTGTCTTCCAATACTTTGCGATGAGTATTCTTGCTGCTGTTGTAGCATACATAAAGAAAGTTCTGTCCTTATTTGGCACCAATTGGCCGACAATGCCCAGAAGAAAGGCCTCTGGTTTCTTGAAGAAGGTATATTTAAATACCTTTTTGTCAGAGCTGGCTCCAGGTCCCAGCTCACAGAGGACCAACGCTAGCCGGCAGTAATGTACAAAAGTCTTTATTGAAGTACAGTCTCCATTTTCAAGCCGCAGCGCCCCAGCTCTACGTCTAGGGGTTAGATCGGCGAAGCTCCATCTGAGTCTCCGCCCCCTGTACACCAGTTTAAGATTCTAGCCTTACTCCACCTCTTCCGTCTCTCCTTTCTCCTCTGGGTCCTGCTACCCCCCGGGGTCCCTTCCTTCCTGGATTCTTCTGACGCTGACGTTGACCCCCCTGACTCCTCCCCCTCTTTTCGGCGGGCTTTGGGACCTGGCTCCCTATCCGGGCTGCCAACTGCGCCGCCCTCCTGTACATTTGAACTTGGCGCGCGCGCCCAGCCTTCAACCTTCCTCTCGACCGTTTCCTCGCTCCCCGATGGAGGCGTGGCCAATCCTGACTCATGTCCTCCCACTGGCAGTGCGCCGCCTGATCCCGATGCCTGGGACTCCTCCCCCCTACTGCACTCTGGTGTGGACGCTGGTCCTGATTTCCAACTGCTGCTCTCTGAGTCCCCTCTGGCCCCTTCTTCCTGGGGTGTCCCCCTCGGCACCCCCCTTGCTCTGACCATGGGAGCCCCTTTCTGTGAATCTTCCGATTCGCTGGAAAGACTCAGAGACCTCGGACCGCTGTCATCGCTAACATTTCCTTCGGACTCCTCCCCCTCGCTCTCTATTTCCTCCCTTTCCTGTGCCTCTGCTCCTGAACCCCTGACACTTTTTCAGTTCATTATATATCATTTCCCAGAAAGCCTTAATCCTTGGACTGTCTTGATTTTGAAAGCCTCAACTTCGTCATCTAGAATTTCAAGGCTTTCTTTCAAGCAGTCGCTCGGCAGCAACCAGGAACCTTCTTTCCTGGGCTCTTCTGGAGCAACGATGTCCAGATGTCCACGTCAGAGGCAAAGCATTCTGGCAAGGGGAACACTCTACATGCTGTGTCATCTTGGTATTTCTTGTCAGGCAGTCTGCAAACTCACTCCTTGGATGTTAAGATCACTTTTTGCAATTGGTTTGATTTCTTGCATTTATACAGCATTTTCTCCCCAAGCAGCTCAAGTTCTCCTCCTCCCAGTTTTGTCCTCATAACAACCCCTGTGAGGTCAATTGGGCTGAGAGGAAGTGACTGGCATCCAAGGCCACAGCCAAGGAGCTTCAGGGCTGAGGAGGGATTTCAGCCCTGGTTTATCTCATGTCCTGGACTGACCCTCTAACCACTCCACCACACAGACTCTCATAACCTAATACTAGTAATAATAATAATAATAATAATAATAATAATACTACAGTGGTACCTCGGTTTTCAAACAGCTTAGTTCCCAAACAACTCAGAACCCAAACACTGCAAACTGGGAAATAGGTGTTCTGGTTTTTGAACTTTGCCTTGGAAGCCAAACATGCTCCTGAACTTCCATTTTCACTGTTGCGCAGCTAATTTGAGTCCCCCACATAATAATTAAGGCTTCCCCCGTTTAACACTTAAGCAGCAAATTTAAGTCACGCCCCCCATCGTAATTAAAGCCTTCCATTTCTGATGGCAGTGTTCTGAGGTGATATTTGGTCTTTTATTTTTGCATTTTTTTGCGGTTTTGTTTGTGTGATTTTTCATTTTTGTGACTGTGGCTTGTTTTTCGTTTTAGGATTGATTGATTGATTGATTGATTGATTGATTGTGTGACTGCGGAAATGGGTAAAAGCCCCCCATCCAAACAATGACTATCATTAGTGCAGGTAAGAATTTTTTTTTCATTTTTATCATCTACAATACTGTCTTATTTATTTTATAGTACAGAACATTGATTATTGCTTTCATTTTAAGTTTCAGACCAGATACCATGCCTGATTTGTCACATCTGCATGGCGTTTTCCCAAGAGTGTTGTGGGTAACTATGGGGAACTTTTAAAAGGAGAAGCACCCTTTGTTCACGGCTTCTTTTTGCTTCCTTTATGTTGTAGTTTGAAGTCTTGTTGTGACAATAAAGATCAGGCCTCCTGGCCACTGTTTTGCTTCACTATCTTGGCCAGAGCCTTTTGTTTGATGATCCAACTCAAGCCTCAAGTCCCCGCTACAATACAAGCACCTTAAAAAATAAGACTCTCCCCACCTGTATTTCAAAGCATAATTCAATGTTTCACCTGCCCCATAATAACAAAACTTCTGTTAGTATCTTTGTTCAACAGCTATTAAATCATGCACCCCAGCAGTTATTTGTTGTATGGAAAATATTCAGCTAGCATTATCTCAGCAATTAATATTTTCAACATGTTCTTAAAGCCTTGTACATTTCAGCCTTAAAGCTCACTACACCCACTTACTTGGGAGTAAGCCTCACTGCAATTGATTGTACTTCTAAGAAGTCATGCAAATTTTCCCTTGCACTTCATACAGAAGCTGCAGTTGGTGCAGAAGGTTGCAACACCATTGCTGACCGGACCTCCGCACATAATGCCTGCGCTCAGAGGTCTGTCCTGGTTGCTGATGTCTTGCCAGGCCACCTTCAAGGTGTTTCTAAGAGCATGTCAAGCCCTGACCAGTTTACCTCAGACCAGTTTAACTATGAGATCACCTTACCCTCGGTGTGCCCACCCAACTGCTTTGATTGGTGGAACTGGCACTTTGACAGGCACCACATCATCCCTGCCCCACATGTGTCAGAATGGGATCATCTAAGGTGGGAGCAGAAACACTTTGGAATTTCCTATCTGTTGATATCTGGCAGGTTACTTCACTGCACTCTTTTTGGTGGCTGTTAAAAACATTTCAGTTTATTCAACCTATCCATTCATTTAGAACGTCCATGTATGTTTTAATCTGTTTTCAGTTTATTGATGATTTTATCTTCTGAATGTTTTAAAGAGCTGCTTTTTACTGATAATCTTATTTTTTATTCTTTGTAAACAGCTTTGATTGTGGTTTTTAAAAACAAGAATAAATATTCTGGACACACAGAATTACGGAAGTTTGCTTCCTTGCCCCGGTAAGTCAGGATATTGTTCCTTAGCTGTACTGTGACTAGTGAGCTAAAGCCTTAGTGCCACAAAATACAGGATGAGTTTGGCAGAGGGAGCTGCCTTGGGAGTCCCTCCAACCTCAGAGGCTGGGGGGGAGAGACAGAGGGCTTTCTCTGTGGTGGCCCCACAGCTGTGGAAATTTCTTGCCACAGAGGTGTGTCTGGTGCCTTTGCTGCACAGTTTCTAGCAAATGCTGAAAACACACCTCTTTATCCTGCTTTTGACATCTGGGGTGTATATTCTTCAACATCAACTTTGTTGGACTGGTCATGTTGTCTGGATGCCTGATGATCATCTTCCAAAGCAACTACTCTATTCTGAATTTGAACATGGAAAGTGTAATGCTGGTGGTCAACAAAAGAGTTTTAAAGACTGTCTCAAGGCAAATCTAAAAAAAAGTTGTATAAACACCGACAACCGGGAAACACTGGCCTGCAAGTGCTCCATTTGGAGAACAGCCTTTGCCAAAGGTGTCATGGGCTTTGAAGACACTCAAACTCAGGACGCAAGGGAGAAACACGCTAAGAGGAAGGCATGTTTGGCAAACCTTCACCATGATCAACTCCCACCCGGAAACCAATGTCCCCACTGTGGAAGGACGTGTGGATCCAGAATTGGCCTCCACAGTCACTTACCGAATCATTGTTAAAACCATGTTTATGGAAGACAATCTTACTCAGCTACGAGGGATTGCCAAAGTAGAAGAAGAAGAAGATATTTCTAGGAACCTCCTTATTCAAGTGACTGTAATTTGCTTTAAACTGTTTTTTCTCAATACTGTGTTTTAATGCTGTGACCTGCCCTGGGACCTTAGGGGGAAGGATGGCAAACAAATATGCAAATTATTCTTATGTCTGAACATATATTGTAGGCTTCAAGATTATATGACACAAACACTCCTAGGTTAAACGTATTTGTGTGGTTCCGTATTTATAACAGATTAGGAAGGTTGTGAAATAGTGATGTCCCTTCAAATAAATGTGTGATTATAGCTGAAGGGACTGTTACTTTAAAGAAATTTATAACCCCAGAATTCCACAAGAAAGCTCCAAAACACCACTAAAAGAAAATGAGCTGGCAAGTGATTGATTGTCAAAAGGTCCTGAAACAATCTTAACAACTGATGGCATCACCATATCCTGGTTCATCTACCATAGTTACACCGAGCTTTACATTCAACAAGAAGCTGTTCAATGGAAGCACATAAAAAGCAGCAGTTCACAATGAAAACAAGTAACAGGCTCTGATACTGCTAAAACCTTGAGCAAACAGGATGGAGTTGCCTGTTGCTGGAACACAGCACAGCTGTGGCTTAAAAACTTTCCATAGTTAAGCGGAACCAGCTTTTAATTTTGCCCTGATCTTATTTTTAAAAAATATCAAATAAAATAATTGGCTGTTAGCAAGCTTTCTTCCTGTTTGTGAAAAGAAGCCATGTTGGCCTGCGAACAGCGACAGAAAACTTGTAGTAAAAAATTGAACTATGGATTGATTAAGGATTTATAATAATTGGAGTTTATAATAATTTATAATAATTGGAGATGCAGAATGAAAATTAAAATATAAGGATCCACAAAGGGGGGGGGGGGGAGTCAAAGGCAATAAGCTCCTTATGTGAGAGTGGGAGCAACAGTAAATGCATTTTATTGGGGGAAATTGTGTGTAGAAAATGTGCACCTTAAGAAAAATGCATACTAAAATGCTTATGGCTATTTTGTAGGATATTAGAATTGTAGAGCTGGATGGGATCCCCAAGGGATCATCTAGTCCAACCCTCTACAATGGAGGGATCACAACCAGGGGGGGCAACCTGAATAAAATATCGGGGGGGGGGCAGGTAAACTGTGCCCCACATAATGGATCACATGACATGGCACAGAGACACTAACTGAATGTCAAGGCCCATCAACTTTTATTGGGGGGGCCAAAGCGACCTCAGGCCCTAGCAGTTGGCCACCCAGTCTCTGCTTGGAAACCTCCAAGGAGGGAGAGCCCAAGGGAGTCGTTTCACTGTCAAACAGCTCTTCCAGAAAGTTCTTCACAAAGTTCAGTCAGAATATCCTTCCCTGCAATCGGAATCCCTTGGTTCAGGTCCTGCACTCTGGAGCTGCAGAAAACAGAAGAAAACAGGTTTGCTCCATCATCCATGGGGCAGCCCCTGCTTCCCCATAACAGGCACCCCTTGTGGGCCGACAGTTCATGTTTGCGGGTTGTGTAGCCAGCGAATTCTGGCCCAGGGCTGCTGCTGGGCCATCCCCTCCACACCCAGTCCAGGACCCGGGAGATGACCGTATCTTTCTTGGAATGGTGTGCAACTTCTTGTGCCTGAATGGGGCGGTCGGGAAGCAGATCCAGGCTCATAACCTCTTGTGCAGGTGCTGGGTCGGGGCCTGTTTCCGGTAGTGGTAGCCTGCTGAGGGCATCCGCATGGCCCATCGCCTTCCCAGGGTGGTGAATCAGTGCATACTGGTAGCTGGCAAGGAAAATTGACCACCTGAGGACGCGAGGAGACAGCACTTGGGGTGTCTGCTTTTCGGGGGCAAACAAGCCAAGCAATGGCTTGTGGTGAGTCACCACGGTAAAGGGCCGCCTGTACAAGAAATCATGGAACATTTTTACTCCCTTCACGATTGCCAAACCCTCCTTGTCGATTTGCGAGTAGTTTCACTCGGTTGCGTTGAGTGTCTGGGAAAAGTATGCTACCGGTACCTCTCTTCCATCCGGGAGTTGGTGTCCCAGGACAGCGCCAATGCCATAGGGCGAAGCGTTGCATGCTAGCACCACCGGCAGCCTCTCGTCGAAGTGTGCCAAGACCGAGTTTGAGACAAGCAAGTCCTTGACTGCCTGGAATGCAGCCTCCTGGCGCTGGCCCCACACCCAAGGGGCCTGCTTGTCCAGGAGTCTGTGTAGGGGTTCCGCTACCGCCGCCTTGTGGGGAAGGAAGGAATGGTAAAAGTTCAATAGTCCCAAGAAGGCCTGAAGTTCAGTCTTGCTCTTGGGCGCTGGGGCATCACAAATGGCCCGTACCTTGTCCCCAGTCGGGTGGGCCCCTTCTGCGTCCACCATAAATCCCAGAAAGTCCACCTGAGGCACTCCTAGTAGACATTTTCCCCACTTTACCTTGAGACCCGCCGTCTGGAAACGGTGCAGAACGGTGCGGAGGCGGTCCTCAAACTCCTCTGGTGTGGGCCCGGCAATCAACACATCATCGAAGAAGGGGGTGACGCCAGGAATCCCTTTAAGGAGCGAGTCCATTAGATTCTGGAATATGCCTGGTGCCACACTGACACCGAATTGCAGCCGCTTTACCCTGAATGCTTCTCTGTGCGTCACAATCGTCTGTGCCTCTGCTGTGGCCTCATCTACTGGCAGCTGTTGATATGCTTGGGCCAAGTCCAGCTTGCCAAAAAATATTGACCCAGCCAGGGTGGCAAGGACATGGCTGACCACTGACACTGGGTATGCGTGGGCTGTGAGGGCCTTGTTTATGGTACATTTGTAGTCTGCGCAGATGCGGACTGAACCATTAGGCTTGACGGGTGTGACGATTGGGGTTTCCCAGGGGGAATTAGGCACCGGCTCCAGCACTCCTTGCTCCACGAGCTGGTCCAATTCCTCGTCTATACGGGGTTTCAGGGTGAACGGGACCCGGCGGGCCTTGAGCCTGACCGGTCATACTGCGGGGTCCAGCTATAGGGCAATGGCCTGTATACTGTCCCAATTTCCCATCGAAAACCCCTGAAAATTCCTTGCATATGGTGTCCATGTCAACTGGTAAGCTAGTGTGGTTCACCCCGGTGACGGCTAGCCCCAGTGGTCCAAACCATGCCAATCCCAGTAAGCTAATGTAGGGGCCCTTGACCACAAGCAAGTCCAGTTGCCGCATCCGCCCTCGGTATTGCACCCTGAAGGTCCCCACCCCCATTGTGGGGACCTTACGTTTCTGGAAGTCCCAGAGGGTGAATGGGGCCGGCCTGAGTTTGGGACCCCCAGTAGGACACAGTTTCCTTAAGGTCCTTGCCGAGATTATGGATAGAGTTGAACCCGTGTCAAGCTCCATGCGGCATGGGCCCCCTCTATCTGTACCTCTACATAAATTTTCTCTACGTTGGGGAAACTGTCGTGTGACGGGCCAATGGCCATAATAAATATCAATCAATCAATCAATCAATCAATCTCTACGTTGGGGTGGGGCAACTGGTATACCTGGAAGTCCGTGAGCTCCGTCGAGTTGCCTTGGTGCGTTGGGCCCCGGGACCTGGGGCTCTTGGATCGGTCATCTGGTGCCTGGCCTCGGGTAGGCCGAGCTCGACACACCCGGGCGATGTGTCCCGATTTTCTGCACTGCCTGCACTCTGCGTTGCGGAAACGGCAGGTCCTCCTCTCGTGACTCTCCCTGCAGCTTGCGCAGTTCCCTCCTTCTCGTCGAGGCAGCTGTGGTCTGTGGGCTGCTTGAGTGCGCTGCTGTACTCGGTGCACCTCCTCCCTGTCAGATCCTGAGTCGTCGGTGAGGTCTTCATGGTGGACCCTCGGTTGGGACAGCAGGTTCGGCCATGCCCCTTGCGTCGACCTCTCGGCAGCTTCCGTTGCCAGGGCCTCCTCCAGAGCGACCTGGAATGTTAGGTCCTTCTTAGCGTAGAGGCGTCGTTGCAGCTTCTCATCCTTCAGGCCACCAACGAGGCGGTCACGAAGCATGTTCTCCAGCTCTGAGAAGTTGCAGAACCGGGCGGCTTGGCGGAGAGAGGTCACAAACCCAGTTATGGTTTCCCCAGGGGCTTGCCGCTTTGCGTAGAAGGCATTTCGACGAGCCACCACTGAGGGCTGCGGCGAAAAGTGCCCCTTCAGCTGTTCCATTATTGTTTTGTATGGAACAGTAGCGACGTCTTCAGGTGCAAGGAGAGCCCGGGCGATTTAAAACGTCTCCTCTCTGCAGATGCTGAAGAATATCACCCTCTTCTTGGCGTCTTCTTCGTCGGTGACCCCTTTGGCTTCTAGGAGGAAGGTGAAACGGGAGGCGTATGCTTCCCAGTCTCCAGATGCTGGGTTGAATGGCGAGAAGCTGCTGTTGGCTGCCATTCTGAGTTCCTTGTGTCCCGGAGCTGAAGCCTGGATACACGGTGCGAGGCAGTGGTGCGGCAGGTGGCGGTGCTGCGGTGCTGTGTGTCAGCTCAGCGGGATCCCATCCTCGTCGCCAGTGAAATATACTCAGAGTCGCAAAGTGATTTCATGCTCTTTATTCAGCTCATAGTGGTGAGGAGGAATGAATGAAAGTCCCCTCAAAGTATCTGCTTTATATACATTATTTACACAATGGGCTGCACATGATTGGCTAATTCCGGAATTCTACTGTAAGCCAATCAGGTTGTGGATTCACTTCTATCTGGAGCATGATTGGGTGGTTCCTGCCAACCAATCATACTGCTGCATTGTTCTAGGACCAATCAGACTGCTGCATTCTGAATCCTATTGTTCTAGGACCAATCAGACTGCTGCATTTTGGATCCTATTGTTCTAGGACCAATCAGACTGTGGCAGTTTGGATCCTATTCAACTCAGTACATAACAATATCATACACTGAAAGGGAATAAATGCCTCAGTCAGAAGATGGTGGCCAGTTATTTTGGATGGCCACCAATGTGGATGGCTTTAAAGGGGGATTGCAAAACACATTTCGCTTTTTATTTTTACAGCAATGGCTAGTGTGATGAATCACTGCCACCACCTCCTCTGCTGCCTGAGGCAACTGGATGTGGCCAGGGAAGCCCTGAAGGCAACAGGGGAGAAAAAAGGAGCCTAGAGAGGAGTGGGGGGGGGCAAGAGGTGCAGGAGGCAGCAAGTGGCACCCTCCTCAGGGGCCTGGATCTGCCCCCCAGCTGTCCCCAACCTGCCACCCGAGGCACTTGCCTCACTCAGCCTCATGAGCAGGCTGGCCCTGGATGGGTACTTCACTGCCCATTTCTGCTCATGGGCTTTTGGAGTTTTTAACTGTCACTCAAACTAAAAAAGTGCAGCCCAGCCACCAAGTTGATGCCCCCCAGTCAGGAAAGATGCCCAAAGCATCTGGAGGGCACCAGGTTGGGGGAGTCAGTTGCAGTGCTTCAAAAAGAAGCCAAATTACGTCTGTGTACTGTGGGATGTGAAACACAAGAGCAGTCAAGTACAACATTCCTAGAGTGAACATGTCTGCACATGGGGAGGAATGTTTGTCCAGCCAGCAGGTAAACTTCCTGTTTCCCTCTGGGCTGGGACAGACTTCCTCTGCATGTGACTAGAGGTGGGTGTGGCCTCACCTGTGCAGGTAACGACAAAAGCACAGGGCAGGGCAGCCATCTCTCTCTTTCACCACATGCATCAAAGAAGCAACATCTACTTAGCCAAAGATGCCCTCTTGGCTTCCAGCCAAGAGAGGACAAAGGGACTGTCTTCTTATGAGATAGATTCTAAGTGTATGTTACTTTTCTAAGCTAAGTCTGCCTTCTGGGATCCGATTGTGAACCAAATGTGAGTAAACTCTTTTTATACTTTTGTAGAAGACTGTGTCGTGTCTTATCTTTTATGAGAGAATAAGGGGAAAATACCAGAACAGTTATTATATAGGCTTTAGCGAGCCTGAGCAAACACATCCACTGCGAAGTTTAAAAGGGGGAATGTTACTCTGCTAAATTGTGGAACTTCTTAACACAAGTTGGATAAGGATATAATCAGACAATATATCCTCTCCTGCATCCCTGAATATTCCCACATGTACAGCAGAGGAAAATGGCCCAGCTTGGATGTGGTGCACAGCATGAATGAATGAACTTGCTGCACAAATGAAGAAATGTGCAAGTACTTGAGAGCAAAAATTGTGCCCATTTCACTCTTCCTCTGATATTGCTGCTTACAAGCTGCCCTGGGCTGAAAGCCTGGCCTGGCTTGTGTCTGACTCAGCTTGTGGTTTGTCTCCCCTCCAGACCAACAATTAAATTAACATGCTACAGTGGTGCCCCGCAAGACGAATGCCTCGCAAGACGGAAAACCCGCTAGACGAAAGGGTTTTCCATTTTTGAGCTGCTTCGCAAGACGATTTT
Organism: Podarcis pityusensis; assembly: GCF_964106645.2. Taxonomy (NCBI): domain Eukaryota; kingdom Metazoa; phylum Chordata; class Lepidosauria; order Squamata; family Lacertidae; genus Podarcis; species Podarcis pityusensis. The sequence goes on along the minus strand of NC_138037.1, from coordinate 185,163 downwards.
CCCTATGGGCTTGCTTTGCAAGACGAAAACGTCTTGCGAGTTTGTTCGCTTTTTTCTTAAAGCCGCCCACGCAGATCTCGTCGACGCCCTGGACAGGGAAGTTCTCCCAGCTCGGGCCACTGGAAGCCGAACTTGTTCATGAGGGCCTTGCAGCCCTGGTGTGCCCTCTCACAGAGCGAGCAGCACGGCGGGATGGCCCGCTCCAGGACGGTGCAGACGGGCGCGTACATGGAGCACAGGAAGAAGCGCAGCTCGGGCGAGCACTGCACTTTCACCAGCGGGTAGAACTGGTGCACCTCCAGGCCCACGTCCTCCTGGCTCGTGTGGCCCAGCAGGTTGGGCAAGATGGTCTGGTTGTAGGCGATGTCCGTGCACAGAGGGATGGAGATGGGCTGGCAGAAGCCGTGGTCTGGCACCAAGATGCCCTTCTCGCCCTGGTAAGGCTGCGCGCCGGTGCCCCGAGGGAAGCCCCAGACCAGGGCGCACCAAGCCAAGGCCCACAGGCCCGCGGCGGGAGGAGGAAGGGGCACCGCCCGCCTCCCGCACGACGCCACTCCCTGGCCCATGATCCGGCGCAGCGGCGGGCAGCCGAACACGCGCGCACCCGGGAGAGAAGCGCGGAGCTCAAGGGAGGTCTGCGCAGCCCGGTGCTGCGGGGCTCCCAAGGCAAGAGCCGCCCGGATCTCCACGACTTTCCTCCAACGGGGCGAGCTGCAAAAGGGGTCAGGCGGCGGCGGCGGGGCTGGCTGTGCTTGCTCTTGCAGCCGCCTGCTCTCGGGTGGGGGAGGCGGGAGGGGCGGATCGCTCGCTCAGCCGGCTCTCCCGTTGATCGCTCGCCAAAAGGCTGTGCAGGGATCCGTCTGCGGAGCAGCCAGGACCGGGAAGCCTCTCCGCGTTTGCCTCGCCTCCGGAACGGGTCTTTCCAACACTCAAAACACACGCCTCGGTTTGTCCCAAAAGTACCTGGTTCCCAACGAAATCGCAAGGGCTGGAGTCTTTTTCCCCCCGCCGCGCTAAATCAGTCCATAGGGGTTTTCTTCCTTTTTATATATAAAAAAGTTTCATTGGAGGCGTCGGGTGTGGAAGAACAAGTCCTTGAGAAAGTCCCTCCATGGCTTCGCACGCTCTCGACACCCGGGTTTAAGAGGCAGCCGAACAGATCCCGCCAGCGCCCCCACGCTTGGCAGATGCAAGCCGTCTCTCCGGCGGCTGGAGCGGCCGATGGAACGCGCCTAACAAAATGAGAAGGCGGCTTGAAGAGGCGCAGTTGCGACGGACCGTGCTTCGCAAGACGAAAAACATCGCAAGACGAAAAGACTCGCGGAACGAATTAATTTCGTCTTGCGAGGCACCACTGTATTTTCATTTTCAAAATGATACATCTTCTCACCAGAGGCTCCTGAGCAACATTAGGTGGTTGCACTTATTGTTGGTTGAGGAGATAAAGGACAGGAAGCAGAGAGTGGAAATAAATGGGGCGGTTTTCATAAAAGGGGGATATAAAAAGTGGGGGACCACCGTTCATTCTAATTGGGACTGGCATACTTTAATGTTTTCACAAATAATCCACAGCAGCCATTTCAAGCCCAGTGTCTTCCAGTTTAGCCTTTGGGCTAAACTCTCATTGTCCGTGGCCATTGGTCATACTGGCTGGAGTTGATAGAAATTGGGAGAGGTTGAGTGATAGTTTGAGTTGTCCAGTGTGATGGTCAAATATAGTATTCACTATTGTCAATCCTTGCAGAGTGCAAAGAGGTCTAAAAGTCTCTCTCAAGTCGGGGCGCATTTAGGGGAGTGTGACTGGTTTGTTTGCACTGAGTGTAGATCCTCAGGGGCGCCACAACTATGGTGTAGAGGTGAGGGGTGCTGAATGCTGGTGTTGTACAGGGTGCTGCTGATACTTAAGACCCTAAGGTCCACCACTGCTCAAAGTGTCGAATGAGTTTCAATGTAAATAAGTGTAAAGTGATGAGCACTGGAGCAAACATTTCCTAATTTCACATGTACTATGATAGAATCAGAACTAGCAGTGAGCGACTAACTAGGAAAAGATCCATTTGGGGGTCATGTTTGAGAGCTTGGTGAAAATGTCGACTCTGTGTGCATCAACAGTGAAAAGTGCATACTAGGGATGCATTAGGAAACAGAGTAAATCTGCTATTTATAAATTGCATACACAGTATTTATATAATTTCACCACACCAATCAGAGAATTGTAGAGTTGTGAGGGACCCTGAAGGTCTTCCTGTCCATGCCTTGCCATGTAAGATTAGCAGCTAAAGAATCCCTGACAGAGGACCATCCAACCTCTGCTTAACAACTTCCAAAGGAGAGTCCACTATCTTCTGAGGGATCTCTTTCCACTCTCAAATGGCTCTTACTCTCAGAAAGTTCTTCCTGATGTTTAGTCAGAATCTCCATTCTTGTAACTTGAATCCATTTGTTCAGATTCTACTCTCCTAGCTGGATAAAACAAGCTTCTTCCATCTTCCATGAGACTCATGGAACTTTGAAGTGTCAGGCATAGCCCTATTGGCTTTAGCCCAAACGTAGCAGAGTTTTCCTGCACAGCGAAGAAGCTAGTCGAGGTGGAAATGACTAGTCAGCTAGACTCAGAATAACTATTTACAGGATTTATTAAAAGGAAAAAATAAAACCAGCAGAGTTTCTGCATACAAAACAAAGCAAATAAATCCTTTCTTTCTCTCTCTCTCTCTCTACCATACACAGCACTTCTACTCCTAACACACCTCACACCAAACTGTGCTAGCATTCCTAGATAACAGAGTTGAGTGCTGGTCGTTAACCAAATAGTTTCTAGGTCAAGCAGACCTTGGCTTTCTGCCAAGAGTAAATTGACACTGCCTTGAGTTAATTGTGTGAAGCCAGAATCTGTAAGTTTTCATGAGAATCAATTAACAGAAACTGAACACCCCCTCACAGATTCTGCTGGACAATTAACATCAAATAACACCTATGTAGGAGATTATTTTTCCAGCAAACCTAAACCCTTGCACATTTGCTTGTTCTTTATCTTTGCCAATGGTTTAGTTAATACATCTGCTACATTTTCTTCACTTGATACATAAGTACATGTGATTATATTGTCTTGTACACAGCAACGTACATTTTGGTATTTTACAGAGATATGTTTGGAACGTGATTTGAAACCCTCCGTTTTACTTAAGGTTATACAAGCTTGATTATCAAAGTACTGGTTCTCTACAATTTACATTTAAATCTGCTAACAAATGCTTGAAATAAATCACCTCGTTGCACAATTCACTCAATGCGGCGTACTCAGATTCCGTTGATGACACACTTACAACGTCTTGCTTGCGTGACCGCCAGCTGATTAAAGCTCCACCGACCATTATGACTAGTCCTGTGACAGATTTTCTATCTGGCAAATTTCCCCAGTCACTATCACAGTAGCAACTCAACATTTCGTCCTCGGAAGAATTTAATTGTAACATATAGCCAATTGTCTGTTTGAGGTATCTCAGAACTTGTTTTACCCCTTTCCAGGCATTTAGTGTGGGTTTTGAGACTAATCTACTTAATATGCCTACTGCGTAGCTAATATCAGGTCTGGACCACTATGCTAGATACAATAAACTTCTAATTACAGAATGATATACATCAGGATGTTCAAATTCAGGACTCTCATCTATATGAAGTGTTTTTATGAAACCTGGATCCATAGGCACCGCTGCCCCTTTGCAATCCTGCATCCTGTATGTAGTCAGTAGTTGTTTAACTTTGTTCTGCTGACTAATTAGGCAGCTGCCATCTTGGGCCCAGCACACTTCCAACCCTAGATATGTCTTAACCGGGCCTAAGTCTTTCATTTTGAACTTACTGGACAATTGCTTGGCAAACCTTTTAGTTTGTTTATCTGTTTTGCAAGCATACAATACATCATCTACATAAATCAGACAAAACTCTTGATCACTGCCTGTACCACGTTCATAAACACAATTGTCAGCTGTGCTCTGCTTGAAACCAAATGACACTAAGGTCTCATGGAAACATTTGTTCCAAGATCTTGCAGCCTGTTTGAGACCATATAGAGCTTTGTTTAATTTTAACACTCTATTGGAACCTGTCTCATAACCAGTCGGTTCGGCTAGATACAGGTCTTCTGATATTGATGCATGTAAATATGCAGTCTGGATATCAAAATGGTTCAACAGGAGTTTTCTCTTTGCTCCAAGCGTTAAAATCAGCCTTACACTGTCCCCCTTAGCAGTAGGGGAAAAAATCTCGTCATAATCTTTTCCAGGCCCCTGAGAATATCCTTGAGCCACTAAACGAGCTTTGTATTTGTACTTTCCTGTCACCAGAGGTTTAAGTTTGTACACCCACCTGCAGCCTACAATCTTTGCCCCCTCAGGCGCTGCTACTGGTGTAAAGACCTTATGCTCATTCAGAGAGGACATCTCTTCCTCCATTGCCTGTTTCCAGAGCTCTGCCTCCTCTTTTGGTAACTTTAACACCTCCTGAAAACTCTTGGGCTCTGCAATTACACTAAACACATTTGCAGTATCTGGAGAAAAAACGCACCGGAGGCACTCCTTTGTTTTGTCGTTTAGATCTTCTGGGATAAAATTTTTCTTCTGTCCCACTTTCCTCCTCAGAACTACGACCTCTCTTTTGTTGCTTAGCAACTGGTCTCTGGCTAACTCCACTTTCTTGAGAGCTCTTATCAGAACTTTCCTCCCCCTCAGACTCTGATTCTCTGTGTCTACCTTCAGAGTCATGAAGTTCCTGGGAAGGTTCAAACCAAACCTCAGTATTGGCATGTAGTCTCTCCCAGCCACTATGTTCACAAAAACTGGCATTGCTGGAGATCACAATGCCATTTGTCCCTTCAGCAAAGCGGAAACCTTTTCCCAGCTCCTGGTAACCCACAAACACTAACTGTTTGGTCTTAGGCTCTCCCTTTTTCCTCATTTGTTTTGGAATTAATACCCAGGCTTTTGATCCAAATACATGCAAATGGTCAATTTTGGGGTTTTTCTGAAACAATTTAAAGTACGGAGTTGTACCTATTGTTTGATGAAAGAGCCTATTTTGGAGATAACACGCGGTGAGCATGCTCTCCCCCCAATAAGACAGGGGCAAATCAGCATCATCAAGCATGGCAAACATCATATTTTGTAAAGATCTGTGTTTTCGTTCTGCAACGCCATTCTCCTCTGGGGAAAAAACGTTCGTTTTCCTATGCCCAATGCCACGCTTTTGTAACCAATCTCTAAAAGCATTTGACATAAATTCGCCACCTCTGTCCATCTGAATCCTTCTGAGTTTAATGGACAGAAATCTTTCCACAGATGCCACCCAGCCTTTAAACTTAGTGAACACGTCACCCTTATTCTTCATGGGAAAAACCCAAGAGTAACGCGTGGCGTCATCCACAATTGTTAATTAATAACGCGATCCACCCCTGCTTACAGCAAATGGACCAATTACGTCCATGTGAACCAGCTGTAGCGGTTACTCACTAACTGTCACTTCTGGGGTAAGAGACTCTGTGGGTTTTAACCTTTTTACAAACATTACAATCAAGGTACTTGTTACAACTCTTTAAATTACCCCCATCAGCCAATTCAGACATTTTTAGTACACTTTTCCAGCCAGCATGCCCCATTTTCCTATGCAATAAATGCACACAGTTGTCATGTATAGCTTTGTTATTCACTGCAGGCTGAGATTTACTGACTACTGCTGCAACTTGAGATCCTGCTTTAAGCCAAAACAAGCCTCCCTCTGACTTAGCAGTGCCTAAAATCTCACCAGCCTTCTTAATAATGCAACAGTCTCCTTCAAAATACACTTTAAACCCAGCTTTCAGCAAACAATCTATGGACATCAGATTGCTCCTTAATGAAGGCACACAAAGTACATTTTGCAGGCATTCACGAAGACAAGGAACAAAAACTGCACCCCCCGAAATCGCTTCGGAAGTACTTCCGTCTGCTAGAGCCACCTGGCTGCGCTGTGCTGAGTTCTTGGAAACAAACAATTCATCTGAATTTACGATGTGCCGAGACGCTCCCGAATCGACCACCCAGACAGCTTGTTTCTCATCAGCAATCTTGACCTGGGCGGTCACCAGCTGAGCCGACTGCTTACGTTTGAAGAATTTCCTTTTACGCTGCTGCTGCTGCTGATCTCGTCTCTGCTCTTGCACCGGCCACTGAGGCTTGACCAACTCCGGACATTGTCGTTTTAGATGCGCTGAAGACCCACATCGGAAACAACACCTAACAGCAAACGCTGACTCCTCACCGGTAACCTGCTTTTGCTTCACCTCTGGCACAGCATGAGAACTCCTTCCAAACTGCCCGCCTGTAGAAGCCTCTGCAGCAAATGACCTTTCTTGCCTCTTCTGCCATTCTTCAATCAAACGCCCAGTAACGTAACTGACTGATAAATCACGCTCCTGTATGCCCTCTAGAGACAAAACTAAATTATCCCAGCTTTCCGGGAGAGAACTCAAAATAATAGCCACCTTCTCCTGCTGGTCTAACGCACAGTCTCTTTCCTGTAGCGCAGCAAACTTTAACTGTAAACTGTGTAGGTGTTCCTGCATTGTAACCCCAGGCTGTAACATTGCCTTGTACAACGCCTTGCGAATGAACAGCTTGGAAACCGCTGTCTCATGCACATGGAGTTCTTTAAGTGCTTGCCACACACCTCTAGCTGTCTTGATTCCCCTCACATATGGCAACTGGGAATCTTCCAGCCCCAAGACAATGGTGGCCCTTGCTCTTTGGTCTTTATCGAGGTCTTCATCATCAGGCTTCGCAGGAAACTTACTCACCACTTGCCAGAGACGATCCCTCTGCAGCACTGCCTGCATGCGTTCAAACCACAGCAAGTAATTGGAGTCATTCAGACACTCAAAAGCCATCTGAACTGGTTGTGAGGCCATCTTGAGAGCGATGTCCCTGGAACCCGGAACCAGCTACTCACAACCACCGAGAGAGAAAACAGGAACCACAGCACCCCGCACACACACGCTGCAGCTGTTGTCCTTGTGTCCGCTGTGTCGCCAGCTCACAACAGTCAGGAACCAGCCAGTATCCATCTGCTGCTCCAACAGGAACAACAACTTCTGGAACTAACGCCGTTGATGCTGACACCACCACAACTCAGGCTGGCAGCACAGTACCCATAACCTCATGGAACTTTGAAGTGTCAGGCATAGCCCTAATGGCTTTAGCCCAAACGTAGCAGAGTTTTCCTGCACAGTGAAGAAGCTAGTTGAGGTGGAAATGACTAGTCAGCTAGACTCAGAATAACTATTTACAGGTGTCAGGGGCTCAGGAACAGAGGCACAGGGGAGGGAGGAAATGGAGAGCGAAGGGGAAGAATCTGAGGGCAGCGTAGGGGAGTATGACAGTGACCCGAGAGATTCCATGAGCTTCTCCAGCGAATCAGAAGATTCCCAGAAGGAGGTGCCGATGGTCAGGGCAAGGGGGGTCCCAGGGGGGACGCACCAGAAACAAGGGGCCAGCGGGGACTCCCAAAGCAGCAGCGGGAGATCAGGACCAGCTTCCCCACCAGAGCGTAGTGGGGGGGAAGAGTCCCATGTGTCAGGGCCAGCGTCTCCTCCAGCAGGGAGAGAAGATGAGTCAGGGCTGACCACGCCTCTATCGGAGAGTGGGGGAACGGAGGGGAGGTCAGGTCCAGCTAGCCCCCCCGAAGGGGGAAGCAGTGACAGGAGCAGTGTAACGGTCAGGAGGAAGGTTGCCGGCTGGGCGCGCACGCCAAGTTCGAATGTACAGGCGCGTGGGAAAGCAGAAAACCCGGATTGGGAACCAGGTCCTAAAGCCCGCCGGAGGCAGGGGGAAGACTCAGGGGACTCAGCGTCAGAAGAGTCTAGGAAGGGCAAGACCCCAGCGGACAGGCGGAACCAGAGGAGGAAAGAGCAAAGGAAGAGGTGGAGCAAGGCCAGAGTCTTAAACTGGTGTCTGGGGGGAGGAGATTCAGACGGAGCTTCAGCGGTCTAGAGTTTCAGACGTAGAGCTGCGCGCTGCGGCTGTGAAAGTGAAACTGAACTTCAATAAAGACTTTTGTATATAACAACGAACCGGCGTTGGTCCTTTGTGAGCTGGGACCTCGGGCAGCTCTGACAACAGGATTTATTAAAAGGGGGGGAAAAACCAGCAGAGTTTCTGCATACAAAGCAAAGCAAATAAATCCTTTCTTTCTCTCTCTCTCTTAACCATACACAGCACTTCTACTCCTTCAACACACCTAACACCAAACTGTGCTAGCATTCCTAGATAACAGAGTTGAGTGCTGGTCGTTAACCAATCAGTGTAAATAGTTTCTAGGTCAAGCAGACCTTGGCTTTCTGCCAAGAGTAAATTGACACTGCCTTGAGTTAATTGTCAAAATAAAAAAATTCCTTCCAGTAGCACCTTAAAGACCAACTAAGTTAGTTCTTGGTATGAGCTTTCGTGTGCATGCACACTTCTTCAGATACACACTTCAGATTTCGTGCATGCACACAAAAGCTCATACCAAGAACTAACTTAGTTGGTCTTTAAGGTGCTACTGGAAGGAATTTTTTATTTTGACTATGGCAGACCAACACAGCTACCTATCTGTAACTTGAGTTAATTGTGTGAAGCCAGAATCTGTAAGTTTTCATGAGAATCAATTAACAGAAACTGAACAGTTTAAAAGTTAAATGGTTTTCAGCAGTAATGTCTAAGTTAAAAGAAAAGAAAGGGCAAAAACTAAATGAAATTAAGGGAGAGGACTTGCTGAATAAATAATTGGAAATTGGAATACAGAAAGGGGAGGTAGGAGGAGGTCAGCGAACTAAGGTATAAGAAAATAAGGGATTGAAATTATACTTGTTTTTTGTCTGTGTTCTGTTTGTGTGTATATATAATCTTTGAAAATCTCAATAAATATCTATTTTAAAAAAAGAAAGTGAAATATTTAGGGGTTAACATGACTGCTAAGAATGTGAATTTATTTAAGGATAATTATTAAAAATGTTGGATGGAAGTGAAAAAGGATCTAGAAATATGGTCAAATTTGAAGTTATCGTTGCTAGGCCGAATCGCTGTGATAAAAATGAATGTATTGCCAAGAATGCTGTTTTTGTTTCAAACATTGCAAATTTTGGATAAAATAGACTGTTTCAAGAAGTGGCAGAGAGATATCTCTAGATTTGTCTGGCAGGGTAAGAAACCTCAAATAAAATTTAAGATATTAACAGATGCTAAAGAAAGAGGTGGATTTGCCCTGCCAGACCTTAAACTTTATTATGAATCAGCCGCATTTTGTTGGCTGAGAGAATGGATGCTTCTTGAAAACACGGATGTGTTGGATTTGGAAGGTTTCAACAACGTATTTGGTTGGCATGCATACCTGTGGTATGATAAGGTTAAAGCACACAAAGCGTTTAAAAACCATATTGTCAGAAAAGCATTGTATAATGTTTGGATAAGATATAAGGACTTGTTAGAAAATAAAACCCCAAGATGGTTGTCACCAATGGAAGCAAAGGCTCAGAAAAAAACTCAATATGGAGGCCAAATGGCCGAAGTATTGGGAAATCTTGGAACAAGAGGGAGACAGATTAAAATTGCAGAGCTTTGAAAAAAACAGAGTACGAGATTGGCTCCATTACTATCAAATAATGGAGGCATATAATTTGGATAAAAAATTAGGCTTCCAGGTGGAAAAATCAAAATTGGAAACAGAATTGTTAGACTCTAAAGTTAAGAATTTGTCAAGAATGTATAACCTGCTGTTGAAATGGAATACTCAGGATGAAACAGTGAAATCTGCTATGATTAAATGGGCACAAGATGTTGGACATAACATAATGATGGCTGACGGGGAACAGTTATGGACCACAGGTATGAAGTTTACGGCATGTAATGCCTTAAAAGAGAATTTAATGAAAATGATTTACAGGTGGTACATAACACCAGTCAAGCTTGCAAAAATCTACCATTTGCCCGATAATAAATGTTGGAAATGTAATGAAATTAAAGGTACATTCTTTCACCTTTGGTGGACATGGCCAAAGATTAAGGCATTCTGGGAGATGATCTATAATGAAATGAAAAAGGTATTTAAATATACCTTTGTAAAGAAACCAGAGGCCTTTCTCCTGGGTATGGTAGGCCAATTGGTGCCAAAGAAGGACAGAACTTTCTTTATGTATGCTACAACAGCAGCAAGAATACTCATTGCAAAGTACTGGAAGACACAAGATTTACCCACCAGGGAAGAATGGCAGATGAAGCTGATGGACTACATGGAACTGGCGGAAATGACTGGCAGAATCCGAGACCAGGGAAAAGAGTCGGTGGAAGAAGATTGGAAGAAATTTAAAGTATATTTACAGAAATATTGCAAAATTAATGAATGTTAGAAGGATGCTGGAATGAAGCTATATGGCTTTAGCAGAAAAGTTATAAAGAATTAAGTAAAAATAGATTGTTAATGGACCAAAGTGGAAAATTTAAGGTTAGAGTGTCTTAAGTTAAATTCTAGAACGAAAATTGAGAAAGATGGAAAGGACTTGCTGAAATAGCTAATTGAACTAGAATACAAAAAAGGGAGGTGTGAGGAGGTCGATGAAACAAGTATATGAAAGGTAAAGATATGGAAAGGTTGGATGTGTTTTTAAATGTTTTTGGTCTTTTTTGTTTTTTATTGTTTTTTTTTGATGTATTGTAAGGTATTGTTTTGTTTTGTTTAATTCTTTACTGTTCTCTTGCTTTTTCTGTAACTTGTAAACTCTTAATAAATATCTTTTTTAAAAAAAAGATCTGGATCTAGAATTCTGTTCATGAAGCCCAGAATCACTTCAACATTTTTGGCTGCTGCATCACATGGCTGACCAATGTTATGCTTGTGATCTACTAAGGCCCTGAGATCCTTTTTGCATGTACTCCTGGCAAGCCAAGTGCCCCCCCCACCCTATATTTGCACATCTGGTTATTCCTGTGTAAGTGTACGTTTCTACAACATTCTGGCAGTCCAATCTTCTAATGGATATTGTAAAGTTAGGAAAAGGAGAACCACAGCCAGCTAGAGTCTGAAGAGTCTTCTATGTGTGGGGAAATGGTTAAGCCTTTGTGAATTTTGGTTTAGGAGTCTTTGCTGCCCAGGGTAGTTTTCCAGGAGAAAGAACTACAAATAGGTCAAGATGGAGTCATAAAAGCCACAACTTTATTGGGTACTGCTCTTTGGCTACAGTCATTGAAATTCTACTCAATATTGATCCAGAGTAGATTCCAACGTATAGTTAGCAGAGTAAAAACTTAAAACACATTGTAGGATTCCCCAAAAATAGACCAGAGGCAATTTCATCCAGCAGAGCTTTACTGCTACTGAAGGCAAATGAGCATAATGGTCACAAATCCAATACATACAGGATTGGCACTGTCCATAAGAAATCCAGTTGAAGCAGACTAAACGTAAACTTAAAATAACTTATAATAAGACTAAACCTTAACTATTATATTTTAATATTTTGTTGGAAGCCACCCAGAGTGGCTGGGGAAACCCAGCCAGATGGACAGGATATAAATAATAGATTATTATTATTATTATTATTATTATTATTATTATTATTATTAAACACTATATCCAGAACACCACACCAGAAGGAAGAGAGATAGAAAGAGAAAGTGTGAAACTCAGGCTCCTTCTGGCCCTACTTTTATAGTCAGCATGACCTTGACTGAAGAGGTAGAAGAACCAATTATATACACAAGGGCCACAGAAAGAAATTGATATAGATCGATTTTTGAAGATAAATGGATTACAAAAAATCTCTTAAGAAAGTAAATTAATGTTGAACTATAAAATATCTGAACAGAAGGTGCCATTCAAAACATGCAATTAGGCAAATCTCCAGGACCAGATGGGCTGACTTCTAGATACTATAGATCTTTAAAAGAGTGGTTAGTACAACCTTTAAAGGGAGTCTGTAATGAAATATTGGAAGGGAAAAGGGCACCAGAGTCGTGGAAAGAAGCGTATATTACACTTATACCGAAAACAGAGACTGAAAAGACTCAGCTTAAGAACTACCGCCCCATATCATTACTTAATGTGGATTACAAAATTTTTGCAGATATTTTAGCCAAGAGATTGAAAAAAGTGTTGATGGAAGAGATTCATAAAGACCAAGCAGGCTTTCTCCCGGGTAGACACTTGTCTGACAATTTGAGGAATATAATTAATATTTTGGAAAAACTAGAAGTGAATATCAACACTAAGGCAGTTTTGATATTTGTGGACGCGGAGAAAGCTTTTGATAATATTTCTTGGAGTTTTATGAAGAAGAACTTACAGGGGATGGGGGTGGGTGAAGGATTTGAAAATGGTATAGGTGCAATTTATTCTGAACAAAAGGCCAAGTTAATTGTTAATAATGAGGTGACGGAGGAATTTAAGATAGAAAAAGGGACACGACAAGGCTGCCCAATTTCCCCATTGCTTTTTATATCAGTCCTGGAGGTTTTGTTGAATATGATTAGAAGGGACCAGTTGGTTAAAGGTATACAGGTCGGAGCTAGACAGTATAAATTGAGAGCTTTTGCAGACAATTTAGTATTGACATTACAGGAGCCAGAATCTAGTGCTAAAAGAGTTTTGGAACTGATTCAAGAATTTGGTCAAGTTGCAGGATTTAAACTGAATAAGTTAAAAACAAAGGTTTTAGAGAAAAATTTAACAGCGATTGAAAGAGAAAGGTTTCAAAATGAGACAGGTTTAACAGTGGTTAAGAAAGTGAAATACCTTGGGATTAATATGACAGCTAAAAATTAGAAATTTGGTCAAATTTGAAGCTTTCACGCTAGGCCGTATTGCTGCGATAAAAATGAATGTATTGCCTAGAATGTTATTTTTGTTTCAAACATTGCAAATTTTGGACAAAATGGACTGTTTCAAGAAGTGGCAGAGAGACATCTCTAGATTTGTCTGGCAGGGCAAGAAGCCTAGAATAAAATTTAAAATATTAACGGATGCAAAGGAAAGAGGCGGATTTGCCCTGCCAGACCTTAAACTTTATTATGAATCAGCAGCTTTTTGCTGGTTGAAAGAATGGCTGCTTCTTGAAAACACAGACATCTTGGACTTAGAAGGTTTTAACAATGTATTTGTTGTTTTTTTAAAAATATTTATTGCAAAGTTTTACACAAAAGAAAAACAAACCAATAAACATATAAGATACCATCACCATACACCATAACAGAAAAAACAAAAAGAGTTTGAAACATAAACATAAGATGAGAAGAGAAAGTGCAACAAAATCCATTTGTCTTTAAATTCTTATTTTCATAGTCTTTGGACTTCCTCGCATCACCCTTTCCTGCGTTCTCAGTCATATAGTTATAAGCAACAGATTATTACCTTATTTCAATTCTTATTTTATAGTTCTCAGATATTATGTCTCAAATTTTCAATATTTATCATGTATTGAGCTGCTTAACTTAAACATAATATTACTTCAAATTTCATCCTTTTCTTAATCACTTATTCATAGATCATACCAACTAAGTTACTGATGCCATGTTGTTTTCTATCATGCATTCTCTTAGCATTCATACAGCTTATAATATTTTTGTAAATAGTCTTTAAATTTTTTCCAGTCCTCTTCCACCGTCTCTTCTCCCAGGTCTCGAATTCTGCCAGTCATTTCAGCGAGTTCCATGTAGTCTATCAGTTGCGTCTGCCATTCTTCCAGAGTGGGCAAATCTTGTGTCTTCCAGTGTTTTGCGATGAGTATTCTTGCTGCTGTTGTTGCGTACATAAAAAAAGTTCTATCCTTCTTTAGCACCCCTTGGCCCACTGTAGTGAAGTTATAACTGTTAGAAAATCATTCCTTGGTCAAGTGAAAGAATGTGGCCTTGTGGGTATTTTATCAGCCGTAAGGACCCTGGGAAAGGGAGCTGTGTATCTTTAAACTCCAGACTTTCCATCTCTTTGGTGTGAGAGGTTTATGGGAGGAAAGGAATCCTTGATTTAATGAAAGGCTTGACACCTGGGTTGGGGGTGTGAACCTCTTCCCCCCTCACAGGGGTTATTTGTTTTCAAACTGCTGAGAATTGGGGATCTGGTTAATTTCCACAGATGGGAGGAAGATTCTTTGATTAGGGTTTGAACCTAAAACTGACCCAGCTGCAAAAGGGTAAATTGATCAATTAGGACTTTCTGATTGGCTAACAAGTTACGACGCAAAGTAAGAATTGTAAATAAAAGGATCAAGGAATTGTTTGTGAATTGCTCTCTGCCATTGCTCTGCAACTGCAAAGATGCCCGGCTGTAACACCCATCTATAGCCGTCGTTTCGTCCTTTGAGATGGAAATCTTCACACATCTTCAGTACGCAGATGCTTGAAAAGACTTTGACTACCCTAACTGAGTATTGTTGTGAGTATGTAAAGTTAGTTAGACTATACAGCGTTTTTATTTTCTTGTTTGTAAGACTCAAAAGAAGTGCCTGTTGATTTTCAGCATGTTTTGTGTTATTCTTTTAAAATAAACTTTTAAAGACGAACCTGTTTGGTATTTGTGCCTTTTCCGAGGGAATAGCTAAATCCTAGCCTTCCGCTTAGTTACGCTCTACCGTAGAATTTCTGTCTGCAAGTCTGTGGATTCAGCTTGTAGAGGGGGGGGGAATTGCCAGGTTAATGAGACACACCCTTCTCCCTGGGTTGTGACTCTGGGTTCCCCTGGAATAAAGGGAGTGGTGGCAGCCCTACCGGTGTTATTTCGGTCTGTGTTTGTGAAAAGTAAACCCTCGCCAACCTGCGCAAGAAACCTGGTCTGGCCGGAGAGCAAAGACAGGTGATGGAGGGGCAGTTGGGGGCGAGCGGCGTTACTACATGGTGGCAGCGGTGGGATGTAGAACTTCCCTGCGGAAAAGCACTGTAATGTTTTAAAAAACTTTGGCACGTATCTTCTGTGGCTTACAAGCGGTTTATTGTTTTGGACAGAGATAGTTAGGATGGAGCAAAGTATGGAACAATCCTTGAGAACTATTGATCAATGGGGGGTAATGGGAGAAGCTAGTTCCCTGCCGGTGGAAACCAACCCCATTAGGACTCCAAGTCCTAGCGAAAAGTCCACGTCCTGGTTTTCCGATGGGTCCCAGGAAGAGCTGGTGGATACCAGTATTCCAGAGACGGTCCGGAAGGGTCAGCAAGAGACCTGCCGTGTGGAAGGAGGGAGGGGTGTGCCAGATTACCAAACCCTAACTCCTCGTGAGGAGGTGCAAGCCGAGATGGCCTCTACACGTCCTAGGGGAAATTTCCCTGTTTACACAGAGTCTAGAGAGATGGATTTCTCAGAGGGACTTGATGTGGAGTGGATACGAGATCCGGTGGATGGTGGATTCCGTTCCCGTGAGAAGTGTCCGAAGGTGGGCCAGGCTATCCTTATGGCGCCACGAGTCAGTCGGATGCCGCCTGACTACCAAGGTTTGCCGCAACAGCGACAAGAGGTGACGGAGAGAGATTACAGCCGAGAGGCGTATGCGCCGGACGTGCGCAGGAAGGTGGGACAGCCTTCGTTTAGCCCGGAAAAGGTCTACTCGCCCGTCAGTGCTCAACCGTTTCGCGTGCCAGTACGTCGGTACGTGGTGGAGGAGGAGGAGGAGGAGGAGGAGGAGTTTTTCCAAAGACCCCAACGTGAATATGCAACGGCGGAACAGCTACGCCCGGATGGGTGGATGCCGCCCAGCAGAGCTCCAAGGTATGAACCTGTCCCTGTGAGGGGGGAAAACCAATGCCAACCGTCCCCTCCAGGACTGACTTTAAATAATCTCAATTGGAGGGTGTTTCAGAAATATCAGCCTCCTACTGATGTACTGTGTTACCTAAATCTCTTTGAGGTGACTTGCAAGGACATGGGGGTTGCTCCAGAACTGTACATGGTGGTTTTGCGCTCCCTGGTCTGTGGGGACTTGGCAGAGCTGATGGGAAATCTTCCCCAAGATGAACTAAATAACTATGAAAAGTTTAAAAAGCTAGTTATGCAGCAGCATGGACTACATCCTGAGCAATATAGGAAAGCTTTTCGGAAAGTTGAGAAAGGAGGGCTCACTGACAATATAGCCGTTTTCTCTGCAAAGATGGCCCAGAATTTTGAACTGTGGCTTGCAGCCGAAGGGGTTCAGGATGCGAAGGAGATCAAGCAGCTCCTGTTGATTGAGCAGTTGATGCGTTCCCTGTCCCCAGAAATTGCCAGTCTGGTTGCAGATCAAAAGCCACGAACTTTGGCGGAAGCCACCTCCCTTGCTGAGTCCTTCAGCGTTAATCGTGCCCATTGGGCTACAAAGGGGGGGAACAATGCGAATAGACCTATGACTGGGTCTGGAAGATCTGCCCCCCCCATCAAGGAACCTAGCCGAGGTTTTCCTACCCCTACCAAAGACTTTGTAGCAACAGGGGGAGAGCGACCTAAATTGTCCCCAACGTCTGGACTGTGTTTCTTTTGTAAAAAACCGGGACACGTGAAAGCAGCTTGTCCCCAGCTGGGTAACACAAAGCCTCCCATTCTGACTTCCACCCCTGCCGTGCGGTTGATTCAGCAGCAGGAGGAGGATTGGGAAGAGGAGGAACAAAAAGCTGGAGAAACCCCGCTCCTGGATGGGAAGGGTGGGGCAACTCCTGATGCTAAGACTCCTGGAACAGCTGAAGCCACTTCTAATGCTGCTACAGTGGGACCTGTGGGTACCGGTGCTGGTCCAAATGCGCCTCATGTAAAGTGGGCTATGTCGAAGTTTACAGCGCCCATTGAAGTCAACGGAATTGCTGTGAACTCTTTTAGAGACACTGGATCAGATATTACCAGTGTGTCCCGTGATCTGGTTATGCCTATACAAATGCAGGATAAACCCATGAAAATTAGTCCCTTTGGTGTGAAAGAGATTTTTCAACCTACTGCTATTATTCCAATTTCGTATATGGGTTTTCAAGGAAAAATGTTGGTTATAGTGCATGACCCCAAAATGTGTAAAAGTCCGGTCTTGGTTGGTAATGACTTGGGATATCGGGTTGCCCAGCAACAACAGACCGTAAACGTTTGTTCCATCAAGGTTTCACCCACCCAGGTACAGGGAAGGGAGAACTGGGGAACAACATCCCAAAGTTGGAGGGTTGAGGAGAACCTTGTCCCGGATGGGGAGGGTGGAAGTTTGGCGCCTGATACTATAATTCCCAAAACTACTGAGACTGTTGGGACTGCAACATCTGAGGAATTGATTGGGAGGAGGGTTGGCTTAATACGCACTGCCACTCCTTGTGTTAATTGGCCCTGTTCAGCGTCTGACGTAATCCCCAGGGTTCATCGAGTTGCTGTGCCTTCTTTTCAAAGTATGGACTCTGTTATTGTGACTCTACCAACAGATTCAGCTTTGTCCCAATGGAACCAGCCTGACTTCCAGAAGAGTAATCCTGGTTGTGGAAATTTACTTGCAACTGTTGATGTGTATACTTCCAAGGACTGTGTGGGGGATCTTTCTGTTTCAGTCCTTGAACCCCAAGCTAGTGAAAATTTTATGTTGGGGGAAAATGTTTTGAAACCTGCAGTTTCGTTCCAACAGCTTGCAGCAAACCCCCTAGTAGCAGAGACTGTGAACTATGCAAGTGTTCCCTGTCAGCCAAAAGCTGAGAGGCAAGCAGAAGGAGGGGGGTCAGCCCAACCCAGTCAAGCCGCTGTAGGAAATTTTGAGTTTTCTCTCCTAGGTTGTCGGGAAGCTGCAGAAACTCCCCCTTGTGAGACTGAGTTTATTTCTGTTGTGGCTAACAAAGAACTTCTTTGCCCACAGCTCAAGGACTTTAAAGACCCTGATGATGTGTTTATTGTTTTTCAAAAGAAGTTTTGTAATGCAAATGTTTGTGTTAAGAAGAAAGTGAATTTGGTGGGTCTTTTACAGAATTTCAGTCCTAGGAAACAGTATGATGATGTTAAGAGCAAAAATGTTTTCAGGTTTGCTTGGAATTCCATTTTGCCCAATCCCTGCGTTCAAAATCTGTTGGGTATGTTTGGAGGAAAATGGGAGGGATTGGAAGAAGTTAAGTTGATTTTTTCTGATTTGTGGCCAAAACGCCTTAAGCATGTGCAGAGTGTCTTGGCCCATTTGCAAGATCCAAACCTGACCGGGAAGAAACATAAATGTCAGTTTGCTCAAGGAAAAATGGTTTCATTGGAATTCAGAGTGGGGTCCGGGATTATCAAAACTTTGGAGGCTAAGGTGCAATGTGTTCAAGAGTGGCCCCGCCCCGTGGTGAAAAAAGTTGTGCAGTCTTTCATGGGGCTGGTAAATAATCAGGCTGACATCCCAGTAACTCCTCTCACCAACCTTTGCAAGAAATCCTTGCCAGATAAGATAGAATGGACTGAGGAGTGCCAAAGAGCTTTTGATTTGTTGAAACATGCCCTGGCGAGCAACCAAGTAATGTTGGCCCCAGATCAGAGACGGCCGTTTAAAGTACAAACTGATGCCAGTCAGACTGGATTGGGTGCCGTTTTGTTACAAGAGGATCAAGAAGGAAATTGGCGTCCCGTGGTTTACCTGAGTAAGAAACTGATAACCAGGGAACAAAATTATTCCACCATTGAAAAGGAGTGTTTTGCTTTGGTCTGGGCTCTAACTAAATTGCGTCCCTATTTGTGGGGTACCTTCTTTGAAGTTCAGACTGATCACTCTCCACTATGTTGGCTGGAAAGAGTAAAGAATTCTAACCAGAAACTGGCTAGATGGAGCATGGCCCTACAAGACTTCCAGTTTAAGGTCACTCATATTGCTGGAAAGGAAAATGTGGTTGCCGACACCCTGTCTAGGATGTACCAATCTGTTAAATGAAGTAGGGATATGTATTCTGCCTGCATCTACTGCTGAGAAATTATCTTGAAACTGTGTAAATATTGGATTAGGGGGATGCTGCTAGTGTGTGTGTTTAACAGCTGCTAAAAACCCCTGGTCCAGGAAAATCTACCTCATTGTAAAAAATAGTTGGGATGGAATAAAGGGACTTAACCCTATATTCCCTCTAGGGGGGAGGATGTAGTGAAGTTATAACTGTTAGAAAATCATTCCTTGGTCAAGTGAAAGAATGTGGCCTTGTGGGTATTTTATCAGCCGTAAGGACCCTGGGAAAGGGAGCTGTGTATCTTTAAACTCCAGACTTTCCGTCTCTTTGGTGTGAGAGGTTTATGGGAGGAAAGGAATCCTTGATTTAATGAAAGGCTTGACACCTGGGTTGGGGGTGTGAACCTCTTCCCCCCTCACAGGGGTTATTTGTTTTCAAACTGCTGAGAATTGGGGATCTGGTTAATTTCCACAGATGGGAGGAAGATTCTTTGATTAGGGTTTGAACCTAAAACTGACCCAGCTGCAAAAGGGTAAATTGATCAATTAGGACTTTCTGATTGGCTAACAAGTTACGACGCAAAGTAAGAATTGTAAATAAAAGGATCAAGGAATTGTTTGTGAATTGCTCTCTGCCATTGCTCTGCAACTGCAAAGATGCCCGGCTGTAACATCCATCTATAGCCGTCGTTTCGTCCTTTGAGATGGAAATCTTCACACATCTTCAGTACGCAGATGCTTGAAAAGACTCTGACTACCCTAACTGAGTATTGTTGTGAGTATGTAAAGCTAGTTAGACTATACAGCGTTTTTATTTTCTTGTTTGTAAGACTCAAAAGAAGTGCCTGTTGATTTTCAACATGTTTTGTGTTATTCTTTTAAAATAAACTTTTAAAGATGAACCTGTTTGGTATTTGTGCCTTTTCCGAGGGAATAGCTAAATCCTAGCCTTCCGCTTAGTTACGCTCTACCGTAGAATTTCTGTCTGCAAGTCTGTGGATTCAGCTTGTAGAGGGGGGGAATTGCCAGGTTAATGAGACACACCCTTCTCCCTGGGTTGTGACTCTGGGTTCCCCTGGAATAAAGGGAGTGGTGGCAGCCCTACCGGTGTTATTTCGGTCTGTGTTTGTGAAAAGTAAACCCTCGCCAACCTGCGCAAGAAACCTGGTCTGGCCGGAGAGCAAAGACAGGTGATGGAGGGGCAGTTGGGGGCGAGCGGCGTTACTACACCCACAATGCCCAAAAGGAAGGCCTCTGGTTTCTTAAGGAAGGTATACTTAAATACCTTTTTTAGTTCATTATAGATCATTTCCCAGAAAGCCTTAACCCTTGGACATGTCCACCAGAGGTGAAAGAATGTTCCTTCAGTTCCTTTACATTTCCAACATTTACTGTCGGGCAGATGATATATTTTTGCAAGCTTGACTGGGGTCATGTACCACCTATATATCATTTTCATAATATTTTCTTTCAAGGCATTACATGCCGTGAACCTCACTCCGGTGGTCCATAACTTTTCCCAGTCAGCAAACATAATATTATGCCCAATGTCCTGTGCCCATTTTATCATAGCTGATTTGACCGTTTCATCCTGAGTATTCCATTTCAGCAGCAAGTTATACATTTTTGAAAGTACCTTGGTCTTAGATTCTAACAGTTCTGTTTCTAATTTCGATTTTGCCACCTGGAAACCTGTTTTTTTGTCCAAATTAAAGACCTCCCTAATCTGAGCGTAATGTAACCAATCTCGCACTTTATCCTTTAATTTCTCAAAACTCTGCAGCCTCCAAGTATCTCCTTCTTTTTCTAATATTTCCCAATATTTCGGCCATACGGCCTCCATATTGAGTCTTTTCTGGGCCTTGGCTTCCATTGGTGACAGCCACCTTGGGGTCTTGTTCTCTAATAAGTCTTTATATTTTGTCCAGACATTAAACTCTGCTTTTCTGACAATATGGTTCTTAAAAGCTTTATGAATTTTAACCTTGTCGTACCACAAATATGCATGCCATCCAAAAGCATTATTGAACCCTTCCAGATCCAGGACATCGGTGTTCTCAAGGAGAAGCCAATCTTTCAGCTAGCAGAGAGCTGCAGATTCATAATATAGCCTCAGATCTGGCAGGGCAAACCCCCCTCTCTCCTTAGCATCAGTTAGTATTTTAAATTTTATTCGGGGCTTTTTGCCCTGCCAGACAAATTTAGAGATATCTCTCTGCCACTTTCCAAAACATTCCACTCTGTCCACAATCTGTAGGGTCTGAAATAAAAACAACATTCTTGGCAATACATTCATCTTTATAGCAACAATCCGACCCAACAAGGAAAGTTTCCATCTTGACCAGCTTTCTAGATCCTTTTTGATTTCTGAGGTTTTAACAATGTATTTGGATGGCATGCATATTTATGGTATGACAAGGTCAAAGCACATAAAGCATTCAAAAACCACATTGTCAGGAAAGCATTGTTTAATGTCTGAATAAGATATAAGGATTTATTTGAAAATAAAACCCCAAGGTGGTTGTCACCGATGGAAGCGAAGGCTCAGAAAAAGCTCAATATGGAGGCCAAATGGCCGAAATATTGGGAAATTTTGGAACAAGAGGGAGACAAATTGAAATTGCAGAGTTTTGAAAAATTAAAAAACAAAGTGCGAGACTGGCTTCATTATTATCAAATAATGGAGGCATACAATTTGGACAAGAAAATTGGATTCCAGGTGGAAAAATCAAAATTGGAAACAGAACTGTTGGATCCCAAAACTAAGATTTTGTCAAGAATGTATAACTTGCTGCTGAAATGGAATACTCAGGATGAAACTGTGAAATCTGCTATGATTAAATGGGCACAAGATGTTGGACATAACATTATGATGGCTGACTGGGAACAGTTATGGACCACAGGTATGAAGTTTATGGCATGTACCGTATTTTTTGCACCATAACACTCATTTTTTCCTCCTAAAAAGTAAGGGGAAATGTCTGTGCGTGTTATGGAGGGAATGCCTACGGGTGGCATGCCTACGGATTTTCCTCCTCTAAAAACTACGTGTGTGTTATGGTCGGCTGCGTGTTATAGAGCGAAAAATACGGTAATGCCTTAAGAGAGAATATTATGAAAATGATATACAGGTGGTACATGACACCAGTCAAGCTTGCAAAAATCTACCACTTGCCTGATAACAAATGTTGGAAATGTAAAGAGATTGAAGGTACCTTCTTTCACCTTTCGTGGATGTGCCCAAGGATTAAGGCTTTCTGGGAAATGATATATAATGAACTGAAAAAGGTATTTAAATATACCTTCCTGAAGAAACCAAAGGCCTTTCTCCTGGGCATGGTCAGCCAATTGGTGTCAAAGAAGGATAGAACTTTCTTTATGTATGCCACAACAGCAGCAAGAATACTCATCGCAAAGTATTGGAAGACACAAGATCTACCCACCCTGGAAGAATGGCAGATGAAGGTGATGGACTATATGGAATTGGCGGAAATGACTGGCAGAATCCGAGACCAGGGAGAAGAGTCGGTGGAAGAAGATTGGAAAAAGTTTAAAGACTATTTACAGAAATATTGTAAAATTAATGACTGTTAGAATGATGTTGGATAGAAATTAAGTGGTTTTTAGCTGTAATACTATAAGGGAATATGAAAAATGGATTACTAATAGGTAAAAATTTAATGTCACAATATTTTAAGATTAAAGACTAGGAAAAACAAAGAGGGGAAGGATTTGCTGAACTAACAAACTGAACTGGAATACAAAAAAGGGAGGCGCGAGGAGGTCCGGGAAACAAGCTAATGAAAAATAAGTAATGGAAAGATTGAGTTGTTTTTAACTATTTTTATTTTGTATTTTCTTTTTTCTTTTTTCATTTTGTAATATCTTGAAAATTTTAATAAATATCTTTTTTTAAAAAAAAGAAGAAGAAGAGATAGAAGAACCAGTTTAAGGCAGCTGTATCCAGCTTCTCAGAAGGAATAACCAAAACAAGAACCTTCTTTCCCACAGAGAAGAAAAACTTCCAGTAACTTCTAGAATCAATCAGAACAGGAAAAATCTCTACCCATCAGATCAATACTTTCTGCACTAAGAAATGCAAACTGACAGTTACAATGGTTACAGGGAAAGTGAAGATCTCCTGACTGGGTAGACTGAGCTGGCATTTGGGTAGCCAGTGTAAGAACAGAATGCTGGATCCGCCCTTGGCCTGATTCAGAAGGGCTCTTCTTAAGTCCTTATCCTGTGACCACGGTGTGCACCAGGCATGCCAACCCTGTGAGCTATGCAGTGGTCATCAGACCCACATCCACAAGATTCTTTAAAGGAATCCCACTTTCAGGGATGCCTGATGTCGACCTGGCCCAGTACCTTCTCCACCAGTAGATCCAAAAGAAGTCATGGAAATACATTTAGGATCAAATTATGCATCTGTATAAGCAGAACAGCGGCGTTGCTATGAGGAAGCTGAAAACCCTGTGCTGCAAAGCCCAGTCGCAATTGCGAGGAAAATTGCTTGCCAACCAACATTCATCCATAGCAAGGCAGTTAAGTCTAGAATTAGAGGAAGGGAGAGAAGCCCGAGGTGTCTGTCAATTGGAATTTCTACTCAATAGTGATCCAGTGTAGATTCCAATGTATAGTTAGTAGATTCCAATGTATAGTTAGTAGATTCCAATGCATAGTTAGTAGATTCCAATGTATAGTTCACAGATGGATTTCAAAACATGGCCTTGGAAGCAAAACCCTCCACAACTTATGACTGATAGAGGAAGACATCATTTGATGCTGGTTCAACATCAAAGTAAAACTCTCTTGGGTGGAAGGTCCAAGCCACATCTTTTTCCAGCTGCAATGAGTTAGGCTGCAAAAAAGGTTATAGTGGATGCTGTTTTGCCACTCATCCAATGCTTAGCCTAGTATGCATTCAGGAAGATGATAATCCAGACACTCTTGTGCTCAGATGACAGTGAGGAGAGCTGGTGTCCAAAAGTTTGTTGACTTGAAGGGTGGAGATTATGACACTCTGGGAGATCTTTCTGTACATCTGATGAAGACAGCTCCCATCCACCCCAGTGCTTTGTCACAGTTGGAGCTGAAAGGTTGGTTTGACAGGGAAGTCTCATGGGGTCTTTACAGCGGAAATCAAGAAGTTCATTCACGAATCGATGCAACTTCCAGGGTGACTCTGTCATGCCCAGTCTGTAGTAAGGTGTGTGGAACTGTTGAGGTTTGTGAGAAACTGCAGCTTTGAAGGGGACTATTAGTGAGTTGGCAAGAAGCCAAGTTAAGCAAGAGTACATGAGAAAGTCTGCTTGGAAATAGGAAAGCCTAGCAACAGGTGGTGACTGGCTAAAAAATTTCCCTTATAAGCAGCATAACACAGTAGTTTGGTGTTGGAGTTCAGAGGTTGGTGTGTAGAGTTGGAATCGAGTCTGTGTATATAGTAACTTGTACAAAGCTGTGCTATACTCTGTATATAATAAAAGCAAATACAAGTCAAGTTACTGTTCAGCATGTTATGTTCCTGAGTCGTCATCTTGGACTACAGGGACTAAGCAGCCGGTAGCAGAGAGTTTTGGTTGAGATCCATCAACTCACATAGACAGGAGGAGTAGGAGGGCTACATCAGAGCAGATGTGGCCAAATAACAAATCAAAGCAAGACTTGATGAAACTTGTAGCTGAAATTTCTTATTAACTGATGTCATTACTTTCTAATGTTGTTTTATGATTACAAGGTAATGTTGTGTGCCTAGTAGGATATGTTTTATGCAGAGAAAGTAAGTTTTTTATAGCATGGCCTGACATTTTCAGAAGGTAAAATTAAAATTCTTTGGTTTTCTGGGGGGAGTTCATGTTCTTTTTGATCAATCAAAATATTGTCCAATCACAGAAATAATAGATTTGAATTCCTCTCATCCCAAAACATATTTGTAAGAAATTTGCAAAAAAGTTTCATCCCCTGAAACGACATGCCCTTGAAGGGTGCTCAAGTTGCTAAGGGTGAGCTTGGGGAAAACCTGTAACTCCCAAAACAGTGAGCAAGATAATGCACACGGGAAACAGCAGTGAGGGTTTCAAGTTGTAGGTAGGGGAAGGGTGTGGCTCTGAGTCCAAAGACAGGGACAGCAAATGGCCAACTGGCTGGTTTGCTTGCCTGCTGCAAGTGTTTCTGGAGAGAGGGAGGTCAAGTGGGTGGGAACAGATGGCATTCCTGCATTCCAGGGAATTGGACTAGATGACCCTTCAGATCCCTTCTAACTCTGCAATTCTATGATAGGGCTCCAAAAATAGGGCTTCCAGTTGCTGGAAATGTCACCTGCTGCAGTAACCTGGAGGCTTTTTAATCACATGGAAACTCAATCCTGGGCTTTGAAAAGCTAAAATGCAGGGTGTTCTGTACAAATAATCTCCCAGGTCTCATCAGCATAGGAAGCTGCTTCATACTGAATGATAGGCAGCAGCAGTTCTCCAGAATTTCAGGCCAGGACTCTCTCCCAATCCTATCTGGAAATGCCATCAAGGATTGAACCTGGGACCTTCTGCTTGCAAGGCAGATGCTCTACCCACTGACCTATGGCTCTTCCCCAAAGACCAGCCAGATTACCCACTGGAGCTCCCAGGATGGGGCCTCAGACACAGGGCAGTTGGGTATCCTTTGATAACAGGCCACCAGCCACACCCAGGAAAGGGTCTCCCTCTCTGCTGCTCCCTCCCCTTGGTGGCGCAAGGAGGGGGACCCAGGGCTGCTCTGAGCAAGGTAGATGATCTGGGGGGAATTGGGATGTGTAGGGGGAGCTGCTGAAAATGGCAACCCCTCCCCCAAGGCTATTCTTTGTCACCAGTGGTTGTTCCTCCTATGCTGAACAGCAACTTCAGGTAGGGGGGCTGGATTTGGGTCAGTATAAGAGCATGGGGCAAGGATGAACTACCCTGCCCTATGGTCCCAATCCTGATCACACCTTCCTCCTGTTGCTTTTTTAGAAAGAAGAAAGAAAGAAAGAAAGAAAGAAAGAAAGAAAGAAAAAGAAAGAAAAAGAAAGAAAAAGAAAGAAAAAGAAAGAAAAAGAAAGAAAAAGAAAGAAAAAGAAAGAAAAAGAAAGAAAAAGAAAGAAAAAGAAAGAAAAAGAAAGAAAGAAAGTGTAACATATCAAGCTCTAAATTGAACAAAAGGCATGGTTTAGCACCCAAGAAAGGAAGAAATGGTGGGGGGATATGGTTGAGGTTTACAAAAAGCTTGCATTTTTCTGAAGAAAGTGGACAAAGAGGATTTCCTCTCATCGGAACTGAGGGATTCCCCCCCCCCCCGGAACTGATTGGCCTCCTGATTCAGGACAAAGAAAATGGAAGGCTTCACACAATGGCAGAAATTTGCAGTGCAAGTGGTGGCAATGGCTTTGGAAAGGGATTAACCAGAACCGAGAAGGAGGAGGTGCTGTTCCTCATGGCAGCTAAGTACAGCCATGTTTAGTGCTGTAATCCCTCTGGAAACCAGTTCCAGGGGAACAAGAGCAGATTGTTGACCTTCCCATCCCTGTCTCTTGCTGGTCACTCTAGTAAAGTTTTTGGCTGGGTGGATTCTTCTTCGGTTCTTCTATCTTGGCAAGTCCTCCAGCTGGAGGCAGCAACCAAGAGTTTGTTTCCAAGTGCCCTTGCTGTCTGGGCATGGAGTGCAGGTAGATATCCAGGCCAATCATGATTGGACAAGAACAACAGGCGGTGGTTTCTCAGGAAGATGGTGATCAAGTTGTTAAGGGTGCGATGGAGCAAAACCTGTAACTCAAAAAACAAGATGGTATATGTGGTGGGTATTGCAAATGTGGGTGTGGTGGGTCTGAGCCCAAAGGCTCTGTTGGCAAACTGTCAACTTAGTAGCATCCAAGGAGTCATCAGTGCTTCTGGAGAGGGTGAGTTGGTGTGCGCAGGTTGTAGCAATGTGATCTATTGAAATCAAATCAAAACTTTAGCACAAGGCTTAATTAAAACAGCCTCTGCAACCTCACAGCGTCACTGTGGAGGGCGCCACTGAACTGGATGAGTTTTGCCCATTTAATGGGACAGGAAATACATCCTAGATCATGTGTGGACATGCTCCTCTCCCTGGGCAACTGGGCAAAGTTTGACTTTGTCCCTAGAAGGGGCTACCTGCCCTGGTTCTGGGGAAATGTTGCCAAACATTCATATGCTTGTGGCAAATGGATCATTCTGGCAGTGAACAACTGCAGGCAAAATGCAAGAAATAAATAAAAATGAAGCATGTCAGGGGAGACCCCCAGGGAGATGGTTTTTTTGGGGGTTTTTTAACAGCCAACAGTATTCCCATTTTTAAATAAACATGCAGGTACCCCATGGATAATATTCCGCCTCAGAGCTTGGAAAGGATTATTTCATGACTGCTGTGCGATATCACTGGCTCTGATGTAGTGCTAAACGATGGGTTAGTATTATGGGAGTGAGCCTTGGACTTGCCCTGCGGTGGCCCTGTCCTCATTAACAAAAAAGAGAAACTGCACCACTAAAACAGAGGACACAAACTGATATATAACTGCTTATTTACATGTATGTATGTATGTATGTATGGTCAAAAACGTGGAAATAATTGTAACGCTTTATATACAACTAGAATTTCGCCTTAGTCTGGATGGCTGTGACCAGGTGATCTAGCTGCCTCCCAGGTCTACTACTAAGGCTTTCCTGCTCTAACTTTTTAAGGTTCTTTATCTACAAAATAGACTTGAACAAGACAGTCTCTGTAAATGAGAGACCATGGCAACCCTTGGTAGCATAATACCCCCCATAACTTCTAAAAAGAAAGATTGAAAACATCTTTTGAACTAACCACAGTTTCCTGTGATGTCAGAGCTTGGAAAACTGGGGTTTGTTCTAACTACATTTAGTTAACTGACTAGGATATAAAAGTATCATACTTTGAACAAATGGTAGTTCAGATGTCACAGGAACCTGCTTTTTGTGTGTAAAGAAGTAGGAGAGAAGGGAATGTGGAAGGCTGATTTCATTTGAAATCGTGGTGATGCTGAACTTAGCATATACTGAAGATGCTTCTAATTGATTTTCACTATCAGTGCAAACCAGAATGGTTTGGTTTAAATCAAGGTGATTTAAATAATCTGTTTAAACCATGATTTAAATGACAAAGAAAATGTAAATTTAAATCATATATCTGAATCAGTTCTCTCAATGTATCTCCTGAGCAACCATGAAACCTAAGTGCTTGCTTTAATAATGAGAACATATTGGTTTGCAGCTAACTGGAGCCTTTTAGTAACCAAATAGTGTAATTCAAAGCCTTTGTCCATGCAGCCCATGTGACTTTTGCACTGCAGAATTATGTCTAATTCTACATGTACACATGCAAGAATATGAAGCAAGATCAAGAGGAGGCCCACTTCTTTGCATCCATTGCATCTCAAATGTTCCTTTCACATTAGAGGTGTTCATAGAATTATGCATGGCATGGAGAAACTGGCTACAGAAAAGTGTTTCTCCCTTTCCCATAACACAGGAAGTTAGAATGTTGGACAATTCAGGACAGATAAAAGGAAGAACCTCTTCACGCAGTGCTTAGACATACTGTGGAACTTGCTACCGCAGAAGACAATGATGGCTACCAACTTGGGTGGCTCTAAAGAGGATTGGGTGAATTCACAGCGGATACGTCTATCTACTAGCCATGATGGATATGTTCTGCCTCTGTGGCTGGAAGCATTGTTGCTTCTGAATCCCAACTGCTGGAAGCCACAGGAGGGGAAGAGAGCTGTAGTGCTTCCACTCAGCTTGCAGTCATCTGGTTGGCTACAGTCAGAACAGGAGGCTGGACTATGTTTGTTGCTGGCCTGATCCTGCAGGTTCATCTTGTGTTCTTATGTCTGGGATCTGTTGACTTCTGCTTCAGGCCAGGGGTGCCAACTTGCATAAAATATTGGGGGGGCAAGTAAGCCCACCCCACATAACTGATCACATGACTCAGTGCACACACAACTTGGGGGGCAAGCCCCCTCAAATATTTTATTAGGGGGCCAAAAGGGCCTCGGCTCCTAGGAGTTGGCTCCTATGCTCCAGGCAATGGAATGTTAGACGCTCCAGAATCCCATTGTGACTTGTTTTCAAGGCACTTTGAGGGCAAAGCTGATCAGTTTCAGTTGATGCTTCTTGATGGCATTGAGCAAGCTGCTTGTAATGAAGCGGCCACCCATGTGTTCTCTCAGTGCCTTTCCCTCCTAGATGACTGAAGCCTGCCATGGGGATATGACTGGTGGAACCAGGATGTGGCAGTGGATCCTTGTGGGAAGGAGTGCTCCCAAACTTCTGGAAGGAAGCAGTGACTTGACCACACCTGAAGAATCCGATCCCGGTGGATCCACTGGTTTCTGACAACTACTGTCTGGTCACCAAGACCCCCTTTCTTGGGAAAGCGATGCAGAGGGTTGCCATGCAGTTGCTGCAAAAACACTTGGATGAAACACTGATTATCCTGATCCATTTAGGACAACTCAGTTGGGGTTTATGTGCAGTTATGGAACTGAATTGGCTTTGATCTTTATTGAGAGAAGACAAGAGGATGGCCTTGTGATTCTTTCTTGATCTCTCAGCAGCTTTTGATAGAGAGTGTACAACCTCATTCAGAGCACCCAATTGACCATGCTACCCTTCTGGCATAGTGGTCAGAGGAGCAGACTAAGACACATAAATTCTGACTTCTCTCCCTTCCTCAGTTTTCCAGTCTTGAGTTTAGTTTCCCCCATTCATCTGTCAGCGTGCAAAAAGTTTGCATGGCAATGTGCACACATTTTGTATTCATTTTTTGTATAACAG
Source organism: Podarcis pityusensis (assembly GCF_964106645.2). NCBI lineage: Eukaryota > Metazoa > Chordata > Lepidosauria > Squamata > Lacertidae > Podarcis > Podarcis pityusensis. The sequence goes on along the minus strand of NC_138037.1, from coordinate 155,454 downwards.
ACTTGTTTTTATACAATTTTGTCTAGTACAGTATTGCATTGTGGGTACGATATGAGGATGGCAAGCATATGCAAAATCTCGTATACTTGAACCATTCTCTTGGAACTGCCCCCAAGTGACCATCCTTACCTTTCCAAAGTTGGTTGTGAGCCAAGGAGGCCTTGTTCCCAAGCAAGATGGAGAGCTTTTTAAGCTCTCTGACATGCTTACTGGGCTCTGGGTGATTCTCACAAGATCTTATGGGGTTGCCCAAGTTTCCATAAAAGCATCCCAGAGCCCCCAAGCAAGACAGAGAGTTAAAAAGCTCTTTCCACTCTGTGAAAATGCTAGCAAAAACAGCTTTGGAGCTCTCTGCCTCCTGTGCGATTTCAGGCACTCAGCCTTCAACTGCGTATGGCTGAAATCACACAATTAAATGTATGTATGATGCAATTGTACTGTTGTTATGTACTGTATACACATTTTTACAAGAAATTCCTCCCCATATAACACATTTACATATTACATTTGTGCATGCATTTTGTGTGTGCGCTTTCCCCATTTTTGAGAACTATATCACAATGTGTGGAGAAGTGCAAATTTTGAAGGGCAGTTGTGTTTCCGTTTAGGAAAGCATAAATTAGGCTCACATCAAAATGTGGACAGAATGAATTTCCCTCTCATCCACCCACCACAGTGGTTAACTTCATGAGTTGGAGACTTGTGCTCCCCCCCTCCCCCGCTATAGGGCAAAAGGTATTCTCCAAAGTTCTTCCACTGCCAGAAAGCTCATGAAAATGGTGGAAGTGGCCATCTAGCCAAACTAACCAGACTGTGTAGAACACTAAAACCCTTCATTAGCTTAATTGTGCCCAGTAATTATGAATTAGGCTGCACTGGGTTGTGGTTCAGGACCCAAGTCCTCCCCTGTGTCTTTATTCAACAAAGAAGAGACAGAGGTGTTTCCAACTTTCACTCTCTGCTAAGCTCCAGGAAGCTGACATTCCACCTCTCTGATGTGCTAAAAATGAGAAGCGGCCAAGCAGGGCAGCTGCAGTAATGCAAGCGTTCTTAATTCCTCAGATCTGATCAGGATTCAGCTTTTCCTTTCTTTCCCTCTATTTTCCTGCTGCACCCCCCCCCAAAGGCCCATTGACTGCCACTGGAAATCAAAATTGTTGCAAGCTGGGGAGGGGGGCAGACTGGATTAGGGTGGCCCAACTTTTCATACCAAGTGGGCTGCAAGAGTACTTTGGCATGGAACCCACAGGCTGCACACTACCTTGTTGCATGGGGAGGGGGGGGAGTGAGGCAAGATTTGACACACAGCCAGCCCTCTCGCAACCGTATCAAAGCTGCCAAGTGAGGCTCTGGGATTTGGGAAGGAGGCACAAGGCTCTAATAGGACTCCAGAGCCCTCCCACCTTCTTCCCCAAACTGGGAAAACACTAACTAGGCTTTGGGAAGGAGGCGGGGGGACTCTAGGATCCTGCCAGAGCCCTCATGCCTCCTTCCCAAAAAAGGCCTCAAGGGCTGCTTGTGGCCCTTGGACTATGTGTTGGACCCTTCCAGTCTGGATGATGCCCTGAGTTGCTTCCAATTCTTTGTTCTTGCATCTGTATGGGTGGAAGGTATGAGAGCGAACTTGCCAAACCAGTCCCCTTGGCAAGGTAATGGCTTTGGCTGGCTAGTTAAAACACTGTGATGAACATAACCAAAGCAGTTGCTCTGTGTGGTAGAACAAATGGGTGGGCCTTTCCAACTAGCTTTTAAGTTGGAGAACAGCAGAGGGAGAGAAAAAGAGAGAGGAGGAGGAAGAAGAAGAAGGAGGAGGAGGAGGAGGAGGAGGAGGAGAAGAAGGAAGGAAGGAAGGAAGGAAGGAAGGAAGGAAGGAAGGAAGGAAGGGAAAGGAAAGAAAGAAAGAAAGAAAGAAAGAAAGGAAGGAAGAAAGGAAGAAAGGAAGAAAGGAAGGAAGGAAGGAAGGAAGGAGGGATCACATGGGATTACCATGAGGAATTATAAAATATACATCAAGCCATCGTGTCCACGATGAAAGCATTGTGTTGACTGGGTTTGATATATTGACGATAATTTCTGATTAAATCCCATAAGATTCTACATTCGTGCCCTTTTCATGCCCTTTTGCCTCTGCTGCCCATTTCCCCTTGCTCTTCACGAATCACGTACACACTTAGACAGGCAGGCGTCCTGTGTCCTCAAAGACTGGGCAGTTTCGTCTTTGTAGTTTTCTAATAGGTAATCTTAGGATGTTAATCTTAGGGCCAGGAAGCAGATCTCACATTAAGGTGATAATGACTCCTGGCCACCCTCCTTATCATGTGTATTGCTTGTTTATTACCACCGGGGTTGCCAGATGCTCCCCTTTGTAGTTCTCAACTTATTTACCCCAAAAGTATGCATGGATAACTAGTGTTTATAGATTAACTTTCTCCCCACGTGGGTTTGTGGAAATGCTCAGAAGAAATCTGATTGGTTCTTACGAACACTCTGTAAAAAGCTCTTTTGTGAATAAAAACTACCTGGGCGAGGGGGCTCAAAAACGGACAAGCACAGAGAGACACAATTATACGCACCCTTCCCAGAGTCTTGCTGGTTCAAGCCTCTGTGTGTATTCTTATTAATCAGAGTTCAATCCTTCCTTTACTTTGCAAACGCAAGAAAGAAAGAAAGAAAGAAAGAAAGAAAGAAAGAAAGAAAGAGGGATGTGTGAGCTAAGTTGGAAACAGGAGACACAGAGATCTGTCTGCTCTGTGATGGATCCAAAGTTGTGAGTAGGGCCTGCTGGGGTATTAAAGCTGTGATCTCTTCTGTCCCTTTATTTACATATGTGTAAATAAAACCATATATCCTAAAGACACCACAGTCTCCACTGAGCTTCATTCCAAGGAGACTGAACCCTGGGGAAGCACAGGAAGTTTCTCACTTCTCAGAGATGGGATGCGGTGTAACAACATCATTGTCCCTCAGACAGACTTGAGAGATCATTCCAGTCCACTTGAGAGACTGTTGGAGGTCACACAGAACTTTTTAAGGTGCTTTAACTGTGCACCTGAAAATGCTATTAGGCCACTATCCAGCCATTCCTTCATCAGTGAAATTGTTTCCTAATGGATCAGGATTTTTTCAAAAACCTGTTTTCTCAGTGCTACCTAACTAGCTGGGAAATCTCTTTAGTATTGTTCTATGAAGCTGGTGTAACTGGAGGAACATTTGGGATACTGTGTACTGTTCTGGTCACCATACCTCAAAAGCATGTTGTAGAGCTGGAAAAGGTTCAGAAAAAGGCAACCAAAATGAACATAGGATGGAATGACTCCCCTATAAGGGAAGGTTACAACATTTGGGGGTTTTTAGCTTAGAAAGAAGTTGGACATCTGTTACAAGTTGCAAGGGCTCTTAAGTTAGGCATTGGAAAGATCTCTCCACTGTCAAATTGCCATCAAGTGTTACTTAAAAAATTAAATTAACAAACAAGCTGAGCTCAGTCTAAGAAAGATAATGTTACTGTCATGTGGTATGATTTTATAATATTTACAAGTACAGTACAAGTATTGGTATGAAATCAGGTTCAGTCAGCGTAGGCTTTCCTTTCCTTTTCACATGATATATATATAGCAAATGATGCTTGAATTTTTATGTATACGTTTTAAAATTAATTTTGAAATAATCAATTATGAGAGAATTGAGTGACAAACTTCCTTGCCTGGTGGAAATGATTTGGGCACGGTATACACTGTGGCGATGATGTTTTCTTTTTCTTTTTTAAAATAATAATTACCTACTTTTGTTTTACATCCCCCCCCTTCTTTAAGCACTTTATTAGCTGCCAACCTTTCATAGAGTTAATTTGTTTCTTTAAAGTGTATAATAATGTTTTGACATAGCTATGAACTATGCCGAGCAGGGCACCCAAGATGGACAGGTCATAGTGGAGAGTTTTGACCAAACGTGATCCACCTGGAGGAGGAACCAGCAAGCCACTCCAGTATCCCTGCCAAGAAAACTCCATGGACAAAGACAGCAGGCATATAAAAGTTATGACGCTGGAAGATGAGCTCCTCAGGTCAGAAGGCGTCCAACATGCTACTGAGGAAGAGCAGAGGACAAGTACAAGTAGATTCAGAGCTGATGAAGCGTCTGGGCCAAAGCCGAAAGGACGCTCAGTTGCGGATATGCCTGGAAGCAAAAGGAAAGTCCAATGCTGTAAAGAAAAATATTGCATAGGAACCCGGAATGTAAGAACCATGAACCTTGGTAAGTTGGATGTGGTCAAAAATGAGATGGCAAGAATAAATATTGACATCCTGGGTATCAGTGAACTAAAATGGATGGGAATGGGCGAATTCAGTTCGGATGACCATCATATCTACTACTGTGGGCAAGAAATCTGTAAAAGAAATGGAATGGCCCTCATAGTCAACAAAAGAGTGGCAAAAGCTGTAATGGGATGCAATCTCAAAAATGATAGAATGATCTCGATACGAATCCAAGGCAGACCTTTTAACATCACAGTAATCCAAGTTTATGCACCAACTACTGGTGCTGAAGAAACTGAAATTGACCAATTCCATGAAGACTTACAATACCTTATAGAAGTGACACCAAAGAAGGATGTTCTTCTCATTATAGGGGATTGGAATGCTAAAGTAGGGAATCAAGAGATAAAAGGAACAACTGGCAAGTTTGGCCTTGGAGATCAAAATGAAGCAGGGCAAAGGCTAATAGAGGTCTGTCAAGAGAACAAGCTGGTCATCACAAACATTCTTTTTCAGCAACACAAGAGACGACTCTACACATGGACATCACCAGATGGGCAGCATCGAAATCAGATTGATTATATTCTCTGCAGCCAAAGATGGAGAAGCTCTATATAGTCAGCAAAAGCAAGACCTGGAGCTGATTGTGGCTCAGATCATCAACTTCTTATAGCAAAATTCAAGCTCAATCTGAAGAAAGTAGGAAAAACCACTGGGCCGGTAAGATACAATCTAAACCAAATCCCTTATGAGTACACAGTGGAAGTGAGGAACAGGTTTAAGGATTTAGATTTGCTGGACAGAGTGCATGAAGAACTATGGATGGAGGCTTGCAACATTATACAGGAGGCAGCAAGGAAAATCATCCCAATGAAAAGGAAATGCAAGAAAGCAAAGTGGCTGTCCATTGAGGCCTTACAAATAGCGGGGGGGAGAAGGCAAGCAAAATGCGAGGGAGATACTGAAAGATACAGGCAATCGAATGCAGATTTCCAAAAAATAGCAAGGAGATACAAGAAGGCCTTCTTAAACGAGCAATGCAAAGAAATAGAGGAAAACAACAGAATGGGAAGAACCAGAGATCTGTTCAAGAAAATTGGAGATATGAAAGGAACATTTCGTACAAAGATTACCATAATAAAGGACAAAAGTGGTAAGGACCTAACAGAAGCAGAAGACATCAAGAAGAGGTGGCAAGAATACACAGAGGAACTATACCAGAAAGATATGGATGTCTCGTACACCCCAGGTAGTGTGGTTGCTGACCTTGAGCCAGACATCCTGGAGAGTGAAGTCAAATGGGCCTTAGAAAGCACTGCAAATATCAAGGCCAGTGGAAGTGATGGTATTCCACCTTAACTATTTAAAATTTTAAAAGATGGCGCTGTTAAGGTGCTACACTCAATATGCCAGCAAGTTTGGAAAACTCAGCAGTGGACAGAGGATTGGAGAAGAGCAGTCTACATCCCAATTTCAAAGAAGGGCAGTGTCAAAGAATGCGCCAACTACCGCACAATTGCACTCATTTCACACGCTAGCAAGGTTATGCTTAAAATTCTACAAGGAAGGCTCAAGCAGTATGTGGACCGAGAACTCCCAGAAGTGCAGGCTGGATTTAGAAATGGCAGAGCAACCAGAGACCAAATTGCAAACATGAGCTGGATTATGGAGAAAGCTAGAGAGTTCCAGAAAGACATCTACTTCTGCTTCATTGACTATGCAAAAGCCTTTGACTGTGTCGACCACAGCAAACTATGGCAAGTTCTTAAAGAAATGGGAGTGCCTGATCACCTCATTTGTCTCCTGAGAAATCTCTATGTGGGGCAAGAAGCTACAGTTAGAACTGGATATGGAACAACTGATTGGTTCAAAATTGGGAAAGGAGTACGACAAGGATATATATTGTCTCCCTGCTTATTTAACTTATATGCAGAATTCATCCTGTGAAAGGCTGGGCTGGATGAATCCCTAGCCGGAATTAAGATTGCCGGAACCTCAGATATGCAGATGACACAACCTTGATGGCAGAAAGTGAGGAGGAATTAAAGAACCTTTTATTGAGGGTGAAAGAGGAGAGTGCAAAATATGGTCTGAAGCTCAACATCAAAAAAACGAAGATCATGGCCACTGGTCCCATCACCTCCTGGCAAATAGAAGGGGAAGAAATGGAGGCAATGAGAGATTTTACTTTCTTGGGCTCCATGATCACTGCAGATGGTGACAGCAGCCACCAAATTAAAAGATGCCTGCTTCTTGGGAGAAAAGCAATGACAAACCTAGACAGCATCTTAAAAAGTAGAGACATCACCTTGCCAACAAAGGGCAGTATAGTAAAAGCTATGGTTTTCCCAGTAGTAATGGATGGAAGTGAGAGCTGGACCATAAAGAAGGCTGATCGGCGAAGAATTGATGCTTTTGAATTATGGTGCTGGAGGAGACTCTTGAGAGTCCCATGGACTGCAAGAAGATCAAACGTATCCATTCTTAAGGAAATCAGCCCTAAGTGCTCACTGGAAGAACAGATCCTGAAGCTGAGGCTCCAATACTTTGGCCACCTCATGAGAAGAGAAGACTCCCTGGAAAAGACCCTGATGTTGGGAAAGATGGAGAGCACAAGGAGAAGGGGACGACAGAGGACGAGATGGTTGGACAGTGTTCTCGAAGCTACCAGCATGAGTTTGATCAAATTGCGGGAGGCAGTGGTAGACAGGAGGGCCTGGCGTGCTCTGGTCCAGGGGGTCATGAAGAGGCACACACGACTAAACGACTAAACAATAACAATGTTTTGACAGCTGATTGTTTTTCTTTTCGTTTCTTACAATTTAATAAACATAATTGTTTAAAAAAGAAAAGTTGAGTAAGAAGGACATAATAGGACTTTATTAAATTATGCATGGCCTGGAGGAAGTGGGCAGAGAAAACCTTGTCTCCCTCTATTCTAACACTGGAACCCGGAGACCTCCAGTGAAGCTGCTGAATGCTAGAAGGCTCAGGGCTGATAGAAGGAAATCCTTCTCCCTACAGTGCACAGTTCGACTGTGCAAGTCTCTCTCGCAGGAGGCAGTGATGGCCTCCAACTGGATGGCTTTGAAAAGAGATTACACAAATGGAAGAAAAGGCTATTGATGGCTATGAGCCTCTGATGCCAAAAGGAGTAAGACTTCTGAATGCCAGCTGCTGGACACCGCAGGAGAGACGGCTCTGAGGACTGAATCCTGCTTGTGGGTTCCCTGCAGGCGCCTGCTGGGCCGCAGGATGCTGGACTAGGTGGGTCTTTGATCCACTATGGCTTCTTATTTATTTGTGAAAGGACGAAAGAAAGTCTGGGGACAGACAAGAAGACGGAGAGAAAGGGAGAGAGAGGGAGAGATAGTTGAGAGTCGGCTGCTGGGCAGCTGTGTCCTGCAGTGATGGGCATCTTTCCCTGGTGATCTGATGTGAGGGTACAGATCTGTTGCCTGAGTGGAGCACACCCAACACTCTATTTGGAGATTTGCAAAACAAACTAGAAATTACAAAAAGCCCATCTGCCCAGTAATCTCTCATTGCCAAGGAAGCCAAACGCAAGCAATTCCTTGCTGTTTGAGGCAGAGCACCTGGTCATACAATGTGTGAATTCAGACATGTTTGTCATGCACATTGTCTCACCAGAGAGCCATCATTGGCTCAAGACATCTTGCTTCCCAAGACAAAGGACAAGAGGGTGCCCTCCCCCAGGGGACCTACAGAAGCCGACTGGACTGTTACTTGAGTAGGGCTGAGTGGGGTTTCAAACCCTGGTCTCTCCCAGGACCTAGTCAAGCACTCTAACCAGTACACTCCACCAGCTCCCCCTGTCGAATGGACACTTGAAGGCAAGCTTAGCCTAGCTTCCATGTAACGTTCACTGCCATTGTAGTCAACCCATGTCTCCCAGCAATCTATCCCTGCCCAGTAAAGCACGTCAGTGAACCTTCTTCCTCCAAGTGCGACCTACATTCTTACAGACATACAATGAGAACACAACCACACCCAGCCCACTGAACTTGAGCAAACGATGGCAGAAAGGTGAGACAACTCTGAACACCTGAGTTCTTTGTGCAAGTCCCCCAACAAGGAGCCCAGAAGGCAACTCACAAAGTGTGTCTGAGGCAGAGAGCAGAAGTGCTGGTGAAAAGTGCCTGCAAGTCACACACCCAGAAGCTCAAGCAAGCAAACCAAGGCATGGATATGGGCCAATGGCCGTAATAAATCAAATCAATCAATCAATCAATCAAAAACCAAGGCATGTAGACAGAGAGGCAAAAACATTTTCTCCTCTCAGACAAGCCTGGGACCTAATTCGTTCTCGATCTGAGGAACAGATTCTGGGAAGTGGGTGTTTTTCTAGATAGTTTGAGTTCTGAATTCTTACTAAATGTTGTTCTCCCACTCTTTATCTAAAAAAGCTCAGACCAGCTTCCCTGTGTATCTAGGAGCATTTTCTCTCTATATATTTTTATACTGATGCATTTCTTAATATATGTGATTTTTGCATTCTGCTATCTTCCTGACAGTCATTTTAACTGCAGATAATGAAAGAGCATCTCTTTAATTGCCAGTAATGGAATGCAGATCACAAAAGAGGTGCAAATTGTATGGTATGAAAATATTTGCTGTCTACTCATTCTGAATAATCAACAGTAGTTAACACTGTGGTTCTGAACAAAACCTGTCCCATTTGTAAGTTGTAAATAAGAGAGGCCAGCAGGAAGGACCTTCCATTAAAGAAGCTGGACAAACCCAAATTTCTCGGGCTGAGAGTGATGCAAGTCAGCATAACAAGGCATATAGTTGATGCAGTATAAATGCACTGATGGTCACCTTATCAGGCTTAGAGAGACCCAACCCAAATAAGCACCACAACACGAAGGGAGATGGGGTTTTGCACTGTTTTCTGTGATGTCTGATCTTCTGATAAGGAACAGATGCATGTGAGGGAGAGGGAGAATGCAAGAGTTGCTTCTTACCTGGCAAGGCCTTGGCCCACTTCAAGACATGCACCAGCTGCTTCTCATCTGACTCATTCAAGTTGGTGAAGAGGACAGCAAAGGGATCAGGCTGGTTGCTGTCATGGCCAGCACACATCACCCCTGGCTCAGTAGCCTTCAGGACATGGAGGAAAATGGGCTGGTGCTCCAGGCTCCCAATGCGTGTCATGGTCATCTTCAGAGCTTGCTCCTCTTTAGGGCTGGAGTAGCCAGCTGCTTCCCCTTCTTCTTGCATCTTCAGGTTTCTCAGCTTCTTTCTCTTGTGGCCTGCAGCAAGTAACAAGAACAAAAGAGCTGAGAACAGAAGAAGGGCCTGGTTGGATCAGGCCAGTGTCCAATCTAGTCCAGAATCCTGTTGTCACAATGGCCAAATACCCCAAAGAACCGAGGAATCTAGATATACTGCTTCTGGACCTGGAGGTTGCATAAGAATGTCCGAAGAGTCTTGCTGCTGGATCAGGCCTAAAGGGGCCCATCTAGTCCAGCATCAACTCTTCAGTGGCCAATCAGAGGCCCCAGTCGGAAACCCACAAGCAGGTTCTAAGCACAAGAGCACCTTCCCTCCCTGCAGCTTCCAGCAAATGGTGTTCAGAAGCATGGCTGTCTCTGACCACGAAGGCAGAGCACACGCATCTTGGCTAGTAGCCATTAATAGCCCTCTCCTCCTCTATTAAAGCCACCTTAGTTGGTTATTGCAGCCTCCTGTGGGAGCAAGTTCCATAGTTCAACTATGTGCTGTGTAAATAAGTTTAGTCAGAAAACTTCACTCCATGGGTCAACCGAGACCCCCATTCAGGTCAGCAACCAGCACACAGCAATTGATGGAGAAGCTCATAAGAAGCCGTCAATGGTGGCTGCCACTTAACAGCTGATGAGAACCAGCTGCAGTGTGCTGAATGGCCACTTAGCTGTGATTCCTGCATTGCAGGGGGCAGACTAGGTGGGCCTTGGAGGTGCCTTACAACTCTACAATTCTATGAATGTGGGTATTGGCAAGCCACAACACCTACTAAAGCAGCAACGGGGCAGCGGTGTGATGGCTGAATTCTGGGAGCTTCTAAGGATTCACTGAAGGCACAGCCAACAGGCCAAGAGATAGCATGGGCAGGATTTTCTTGCGATCGCTGAAATTGTTGTGTGGATACACTATTAGATAAGCCAACCTCCTAGCTTCTGCTGGACTTTGGGCTTCTCAGCTACCATAGGGCTGAATTCCTTTTAGCCATGACAGCTACTGGTATTACCTACTGACTTTAGCCAATTGGAACATCTCAAATTAGAGGCAGTATTCCTACAATACCCCAGTGGTGTAGCATGGGTTATCAGCACCCAGGGCTGCATGGAAGGGGAGAAGGGAGGGAAGCGGGTGGAGTATGCATGTGCATTCAACTGCCTAATGGCATCCGCGTCACCCTGGAGCTCACAGCCACAGACACAAGAAAAGAAGAGTAGTTCCATTGTCTGGAGAGGTCACTTCCTGGTTCGCATGGAGAAGCCATTTTCTGCAGAGTCCAGCAGTGGAAGCGTGAAGCTGTATTGAGGCAGCACCAGGTGTTCAACATTTGCGCAAGTAACAATTTTGGGCCTGGGGCAACCACCCCTGTGCCCCCTCATGCCACGCCACTGGAATACCCTGCTGGGAACACAGAATAGACGATGATGAGGTGGGAAGAGCTTATCAGAGCTTGCAGGGCAGCAGTTGAAGAAGGAGCAAAAAGGGTTTTCTTGTGTGTGTGTGTGTGTTTCTTTGTGGCTGATTAGCTGTTCTCCCTGTGCAAAGGTCAGAGGGGGCAGGGTTTCTGTTGAGGCAGGTAATTAGCTGTGGGAGGAGCTTATCAGAGCTTGCAGGGCAGCGGTGTGTGCCTAGCGGCATGTGCAGTTTGATCCATCTTTTAGATTTAGGGGAGCTAGTCTCAAACGTTTGTTGGGGGAGACCTAGGTTTTTTTGTGGGGGGAGTTATTTGTCCCGTCTTCATGCTTTTTATGATGGAGGACCGCTGCAGCCACCCCCAACAACACGTTCTCAAGATGGAGGGGGAGGGAACAGCTGCAGTCGCCTGCGGTTCCTGCGCAATGTTTGCCATCTTGCCAAAGGTTGCAGGCAGCTTTACCTGTAGCAATTGCATGTTGATTGCCCTCTTAAAAGGCAAAGTCCAGCAACTGGAGGAACGTGTAGCTACGCTCCAAAGAATTAGAGAGCTGGCGCTCTTCTTGGAAGCAACAGAGCACACCGTCTCCACCAAGGAGGAGACAGGGGACTCCCCTGAGAAGGAGGCTAGTTCACCAACACAGGAGCCAGATATATGGAGAAACGTGACTCAAAGAAGTAGGAGGCCCAAGGTTCGCTCTGATTGTTTAGAAATACACAATCGCTTTGAGGTCCTCTCCCCTAGCATGGGAGACGAAGAGCAGACTCCATTTGAGGATCTCTCCCTCATTACAGTCGATCAGGTATATGAAGACGAGCAGCAAAGTCAGTCCTCACGGAATGTGCAGGCGACCTTGGAACGGACAGCTCACGGAAGAACCCCGACCAAACCTAAGAGGAGGTGTGTAGTGGTGATAGGGGATTCCCTACTGAGGGGAACAGAAGCAGTGATCTGTGGGCCTGACAAGATGTCTCGGGAAGTGTGCTGTCTCCCCGGGGCTAAGATCCAAGATGTAACTGAACGACTGCAAGGAATCATAAAACCCACTGACAAATACCCCTTCCTCTTGGTTCATGTGGGAACCAATGACACTGCAAGCAATAGCCTCCAGAAGATCAAAAGAGACTACGAGGCTCTGGGCAGGAAACTGAAGCAACTAAATGCACAAATTGTCATCTCATCTGTCCTCCCAGTTGAACGACGTGGCCCAGGGAGAGAGGGAAAAATAGTGGAAGTGAACAGCTGGCTTCGCAAATGGTGTAAACAGGAACGGTTTGGATTCTTAGATCACGGACTGCAGTTTCTTGAAGATGGACTTCTGGCAAGCGATGGGCTGCACCTCACAACGGTTGGGAGGAATGTTTTTGCCAAAAATCTCAGAAACCTCATCAGGAGGGCTTTAAACTGACTAATGTAGGGGAGGGAGACAGTGCTCCTGAAGGTAGGAGTCTATCAATTGATGAAGATGATCATCCAAATGTCATAGACCAAATGGAGCAAACAGCACGCAGACCTAGTGGTGGGAGGAAAAAATCCTTAAATAAGAGACACGGGGGAATGATTAATGGACTTCAATGTCTGTACACTAATGCGCAAAGCATGGGAAATAAACAAGATGAGCTTGAGCTCTTGGTACAGCAAACTAAATATGACATAATAGGCATCACTGAAACCTGGTGGGATAAGTCCCACGATTGGAATGTAATAATGGGGGGATACAATCTATTTCAGAGAAACAGACCAGACAAGAAAGGAGGAAGAGTGGCGTTATATGTCAGGGATGTGTATACCTGTGAAGAGATCCAGGATTTAGAACCTCAAAGCCAAAGTGAGAGCATTTGGGTCAAAATTAAGGGAGAGAAGAATAACAGAGACCTCATTGTGGGAGTTTACTATAGATCCCCAAGCCAATCGGAGGACATAGATGATGCCTTCCTGGAACAGATGGCCAAGCATGCAAAAGGAAGGGAGATAGTAGTAATGGGGGACTTCAATTACCCGGATATTTGTTGGATGTCAAACTCAGCCAAGAGCATAAGGTCAAACAGATTCCTCACTGGCCTTGCAGACAACTTCATTGTCCAGAAAGTGGGAGAAGCAACAAGAGGAACAGCCATTTTAGATCTGGTCCTAACCAATGTTGATGACCTGGTTAGTGGGGTAGAAGTGGAAGGATCATTAGGCGCGAGTAATCATGCTCTTCTGAAGTTTACTATACAGCGGAAAGGAGCAGCCAAGCATACTAGGACTCAATTTCTTGACTTTAAGAAAGCCAACTTCATAAAACTTAGGGAAGCACTGGGTGAGATCCCATGGACAGGAATACTAAAAGGAAAGGGAGTTCATGATGGCTGGGAGCTTGTTAAGAGGGAGATAGTAAAAGCACAACTTCAGGCAATACCAATGAGACGGAAACATGGAAGGTGCCTAAAGAAGCCAGGGTGGCTATCTAAAGAACTTTTAACTGAGTTAAGATTAAAAAAGGATGTGTACAAAAAATGGAAAAGGGGGGAAACCACCAAAGAGGAATTCAAACAAATAGCCAGCACGTGTAGACACAAAGTCAGAAAAGCTAAAGCACAGAATGAACTCAGGCTTGCTAGAGAGCTTAAAAGCAACAAAAAAAAAGGCTTTTATGGGTATGTTCGTAGCAAAAGGAAGAACAAAGAAACAGTGGGGTCACTCAGAGGAGAAGATGGTGAAATGCAAACAGGGGACACAAAAAGGGCTGAACTCCTCAATGCCTTCTTTGCCTCAGTCTTCTCCGATAAAGAAAACAATGCCCGACCTGAAGAATTTGGAGCAAATGATTCAGCAAAGGAAACACAGCCCAGAATAACTAAGGAGATAGTACAAGAATAATTGGCTAGTTTAGATGTATTCAAGTCTCCAGAGCCAGATGAACTGCATCCAAGAGTATTAAAAGAACTGGCAGATGTGATCTCAGAACCACTGGCAGTCATCTTTGAGAATTCCTGGAGAACAGGCGAAGTCCCGGCAGACTGGAGGAGGGCAAATGTTGTCCCTATTTTCAAAAAGGGGAAAAGAGAGGACCCAAATAATTATCGCCCAGTCAGTCTGACATCAATACCAGGGAAGATTCTGGAGCAGATCATTAAGCAAACAGTCTGTGAGCACCTAGAAAGGAATGCTGTGATCACCAATAGTCAGCATGGATTTCTGAAAAATAAGTCATGTCAGACTAACCTGATCTCGTTTTTTGACAGAATTACAAGCCTGGTAGATGAAGGGAACGCAGTGGATGTAGCCTACCTTGATTTCAGCAAGGCATTTGACAAGGTGCCCCATGATATTCTTGTAAAGAAGCTGGTAAAATGCGGTCTTGACTATGCTACCACTCAGTGGATTTGTAACTGGCTGGCTGACGAACCCAAAGGGTGCTCATCAATGGTTCCTCTTCATCCTGGAGAAGAGTGACTAGTGGGGTGCCACAGGGTTCTGTCTTGGGCCCGGTCTTATTCAACATCTTTATCAACGACTTGGATGATGGACTCAAGGGCATCCTGATCAAATTTGCAGATGACACCAAACTGGGAGGGGTGGCTAACACCCCAGAGGACAGGATCACACTTCAAAACGACCTTGACAGATTAGAGAACTGGGCCAAAACAAACAAGATGAATTTTAACAGGGAGAAATGTAAAGTATTGCACTTGGGCAAAAAAAAAAATGAGAGGCACAAATACAAGATGGGTGACACCTGGCTTGAGAGCAGTACATGTGAAAAGGATCTAGGAGTCTTGGTTGACCACAAACTTGACATGAGCTAACAGTGTGACGCGGCAGCTAAAAAAGCCAATGCAATTCTGGGCCTCATCAATAGGAGTATAGCATCTAGATCAAGGGAAGTAATAGTGCCACTGTATTCTGCTCTGGTCAGACCTCACCTGGAGTACTGTGTCCAGTTCTGGGCACCACAGTTCAAGAAGGACACTGACAAACTGGAACGTGTCCAGAGGAGGGCAACCAAAATGGTCAAAGGCCTGGAAACGATGCCTTCTGAGGAACGGCTAAGGGAGCTGGGCATGTTTAGCCTGGAGAAGAGGAGGTTAAGGGGTGATATGATAGCCATGTTCCAATATATAAAAGGATGTCACATAGAGGAGGGAGAAAGGTTGTTTTCTGCTGCTCCAGAGAAGCGGACACGGAGCAATGGATCCAAACTACAAGAAAGAAGATTCCACCTAAACATTAGGAAGAACTTCCTGACAGTAAGAGCTGTTGGACAGTGGAATTTGCTGCCAAGGAGTGTGGTGGAGTCTCCTTCTTTGGAGGTCTTTAAGCAGAGGCTTGACAACCATATGTCAGGAGTGCTCTGATGGTGTTTCCTGCTTGGCAGGGGGTTGGACTCGATGGCCCTTGTGGTCTCTTCAAACTCTATGATTCTATGAGGATGATGAGGATGATGATGATGAGGATGATGAATTTATTTATTACTCACCCTTCACCCTAAGGTCCCAGTGTGGGTAACAGCATTAAAAACAACATTAAAAGTAATTTAGAACCATCTCAGTCAGCATCAAGGAAACAATAATGAAGATAATGCAGAAATGGTGCATAACCCCAGTTAAACTTTCCTCTATGCATAAACATACTTCACCTATGTCCTGGTAAGGGTGTGGGGACAGGAGGAACTATAAGCACTTGTAGTGGACATATCCAATTGTGGTAAATTTTGGGGAAGAAATGTTTAATGAGATATGCAACATTGCAAATCAGCATGTCACCAAGCCTCCAGAGCTTAAATTAAAATAAAAAAAATTCCTTCCAGTAGCACCTTAAAGACCAACTAAGTTAGTTCTTGGTATGAGCTTTCGTGTGCATGCACACTTCTTCAGATACACTGAAACAGAAGTTGCCAGATCCTTCTATATAGTGAGAAGGTGGGGAGGGGTATTACTCAGAAGGGTGGTGGGTAATACTGCTATGCATAAACTTATACTTACCTACAAGTAGAACAACTATGGAAAGAAATGGAAGCCCACGTGGTGCAATGGAGGAGACAACACCCGTCAGCCATGATATTACTAGCTGGTGACCTAAACGCAAGAGTGGGCCCTAACGACAACGCCCTATACGCACATTTTCACCAATGGCCTCCAGAAATGGAAACTATCCCACCCCTAATGATAAGATCATCCTACGATAAGACATGCAACATTGGGGGACTACATTTAGCACAGATGGCCTACAGGCAGAATCTACACTTACTGAATGGGGCTATACAAGGAGATTATCCTGGTCAATACACATATTGGTCAGGACACAAACTGTCAACGATAGATTATTGCATTGTTTCCCAGGACCTGATCCCTAGGATATCAAAATTCACCATTACAGCAAGAGCTGAAAGTGATCATCTACCTTTATCCCTCGTGTGTGATTTACCCTTTGTTCTGCCCAAACCACAACACAGATATCAACCAGATCTAACACCCGGAACAGGCCTCAAGAAAATCAGATGGAATGGACAAGTGAGCGAGCGGATATCTAACTGGTACAAAACTGAGGAGAGCTACCGTCTCTCAAAAGCAATTATGGAAGGGTGCTTAGAAATAGAGGAGAGCGCCCCGAACATGATGACAACATATGAAATGCTTATACAAAAAATTCAAGAGTTTGTTGTAAAACCGAATTCCAAGTCTCCCCACCATCGAAAATCTTCCAGGGAGTGGTTCGATCATGAGTGCATAACCGCCAAGAAAGCATTGATCCACTCCTTCATCTGCCATAAGGATAATCCAACAGAGGATAACAGACAAAAGATGCTTGAAGCCAAAAGAAGCTACAAAAAACTCCTGACACAAAAGAAAAGATACGCAAGGAAGTTATTATGGCAGCAACTGATAGAGGCCTCCAAATCAAGTAACCCATCATTATTCTTGAGAATCGTAGCTGTACAGCCGGATAGGGGCCTATCACAACTATCCTGCTGCATATCAATGAAAGCCTGGGAAACGCATTTCCATAATCTTTACGAGGAATCTAGCGATGAGTCCTATGCATTAGACATACCGGATGATCAGATACAGCCATGGCCAGCAGTCTCAATAACAGAGACTCATCTGCTGATTGACCAACTAAGGAACGGGAAAGCCCCCGGAATTGACTGTATACCAGCGGAACTATTTAAAACCAATGCGAACTGGTGGGCCCCCTTGCTAGCCTCTCTGTTCGCATATATAGATAGAACTGCACAGATCCCATACGACTGGGGGACTTCCATCATTATTCCCATTTACAAAAAAGGCTCGAGGGACGATCCCTCCAACTATAGACCTATAAGCCTCCTGAATATAATAAGCAAATTATATGCTAAACACCTCAGCGAGAAACTGTGCGAATGGATAGAAAGAGCGAAGATTCTTGATGATGCACAGGCAGGATTTAGACAAGGGAGATCCACAATGGACCACTGCCTGATATTACAGCACCTAGCTGAGAAATACACGTCGCACCACAATCACCACCTATTCGCAGCATTTGTAGATTTTAAAGCAGCCTTCGACTCCATCCCAAGAACTCGACTCTGGGACAAACTCAACAAATCATCCATAGACCGACGTCTGCTGCTACTAATATACAAACTGTACAACAACTCACGACTTCGTATAAGATGCAGCCAAGAAGGTCAACTCTCTAATTTCATTAGAACAACAAAGGGAGTTAAACAAGGATGCATTTTGGCCCCCTTTTTGTTCAACATCTATATAAAATTAGCAGACAAAAAACTGCCTATCCTACTCTATGCAGACGATGCGGTTATATTGTCCCAGACTCAGATGGGCCTCAAAAGAGCTCTTAACAGCCTATCCCAATATTGTAGAGAAGAGAAACTAGCAGTGAACTACCAAAAAACAAAAATCATGGTTTTCTCTAACAAAAGGAAAATATACAGATGGAATTTAGACAATCAGGAGATTGAACAAGTGACATGCTTTAAATATCTAGGAGTGATATTCCAAGCATCAAGGAAGAAGACTGCTCACATAAACTACAGCTCCTTTACAGCACAAAAAAGTACAACAGCAATCCTAAGATTCCATCGTACAACGGGAGGAAATTTCATTCCTGCTACAATCAAACTATTCGTTGCAAAACCAACAGCATAAATCCTATACGGCACACCACTCGTTTCCCTCTCTAATCTAGACCCATATGAGAAGATACAATCAGGTTTCCTTAGATCACTCCTGCAAACACCTAAATGCGTCCCAAATGCCGCCCTACGACTGGAAGCGGGCTTATACAGCATTAAAGCCAAAGTATGGATAAGAACCTTATGCACTTGGCTAAGACTTAACAACTCGCCGGTTGGACTACTTTCCCTGATGCTTCTTGACAAATTCCAATCTAGCTGGTTGAAGGGCATCCTCAGAAAACTGGCCACATATGGTCTCTCCCCAGAGTATTTATTAAGTTTAGAAAGGGGAAGGGCCAAGAACATAATCAAAGAAAGACTCAGGGACATTGAAACCCAAAATGACTTTAACCAACTTCCGATAACTTATAAACTTTTATACAATTCCCAGAGGCCCCACCTAGCAAACTATCTCAAAGTTCTAGACAACCCTAAACATCGATGGGCATTTTCCAGGGCCCGCTTTAACGCTCTCCCTTCAGCTCTTCTAGAGGGAAGATACAATAAAATACCGATCGAACAAAGATTATGTCCCTGTAACAGCAATGAAATCGAAACCATTGGGCATGTCATCTTATACTGCCCATTATACCGAGACTCAAGAAAAGAGCTGATCGAACCGATTCTGAGGAAAATACCTCGTAGTACAGACGACACCTATATCAGACACCTCTTAGCTGACAAAGAGCCCGAAATTAACAGGTCTGTGGCAAAGTACTGTTACATTGCAACAAGAATAAGACGAGTAATGATGTCTACAAAGGAGTTCAAACTGTAAACATCGAAGGAACGATATTAAACAGTAGCGACTCCTGAATTGAATTTTTAAAAACTTAAAAGTCGAAATCTGGTCATAAATATAAGCACCAATTCTGTGAATTGGCCATATTTTTACTGTTACTTGTAGTACAATACTACTTTTAATGTCATATTTTATACATTGCTTTCTGGTCACTGACCGTATTAAAGATATTTGATTTGATCCTTTATTCCTATATTAGATGCACTTGAAGCCAATTTAAAAAGAAGTACTTTCTACAGTGATGTTGCACAATTGTTTTCTTGCTAATCTGACAGCATCTAAGCGAGAAATTCAGCAAGGTTAATGGAAGCATCCCCAGAAGATATTGACCTGAACCTTATTGATGAACTTTTGCACTTTCACCTATATGTGACACAAAGCAAAGCCCTCCTGTCTCATACAGACCTTTATCAAATTATACACAAAAAAAATTCAGATGGCCTTTCCTAATGTGGAAGCAATCTTGTGGCTATTTCTTAGCTTGGGAGAGAGGAGTTTTTCAAGACTCAAAAGAATTAAAAATGAATTAAGGACCACAATGTCTCAAGAGAGGTTGTCCGCACTGAGGATTCTGTACATTGAAAGTGACAAACTTAGACAAACAAATTTTGATGAAGTTTTGGATGATTTTACCATGAGGAAGGCTGGGGGGGGGGATTTTAGTCTTACTGTATTTGATGGTTGTAGTTTACTTCTTAATATGTATTTTAAAACTGACTGTTTAATGACAACATAAAGTAGATTCTAAAAGTGTCACACTTCCCAGGCAATATAATTTGTAAACTCAAGGTTTTTTTTAAAAGAAGGTTTTTTTAAAAGAACTTCATTTTCCTAAAAATTAATGCTTATTCCACAAAAGGTTTACAAAGTTCAGTTATTGCAAATGTTTTTCAGCGTTAATTTTAACATTTCTGCCTTTTTAAAATCACCATGGTATTTAGCAATAACATCTTATGTCCTTTAGAGGAGAAATTGTGAATTGCAGAATTTTAAATACCTATCATCATCCTTGGCTTCGCTCAAGTTGGTTTATAACACTCTTCCAGGGGGATTGGGAGGGGCCTTACAAGTAGCCAAGGGCCACTCTTCATCTAAATCTGGCCCTGCAAATCAGGTATGCTGCAAAAATCAAAGGGTTGTAAACAGAAGCTGGATTACCTCCGAGAGTCATCCCGGCCTCATGGCATCTCCGAAGGCGGCAGGAGGGGCAGTTTTTCCTTCGGAGCTTGTCAATGATGCAGTCATTTCGGCTGGCACAGAGGTACTTCTGTTTGCCTAAAAGCATCAAGAGGGCATATCATGAATGCAAAGTGACAATCCTCCCCTTACTAGATACAGAGCATCAAGGGCTCAAAGCGACAAGCTGGAACCGTACAACTGTAGGGTTTTAAAGGCCCCCAAGGGTCATCTAGTCCAATCCCCTGCACTGCAGCTAAAGAATCCTTGACTGGTGGCCACCCAAACTCTGGCAAAACGTTCTTTTGTCAGGGCAAAATATTAACTATCATTTATGAAAAGTGTGCTTAAAAGCTTAAGATGCTGATGCTTGGCTGAAGGAGAAGAGGCGTTCTTGGCTGAACTGGTGAAATGTGGAGAAAATTATAAAGAAATGCCTTCCTTTTGATGAAAAAGCTGGAAAATAACAAGCCCAAGAAAGTTTATGACCTAGTCTGCATAATTGCTGGAGGAAACACTTTGAAGGCAGATAAAGTGGGAGTATGAGAAAGATTTATTCTTAAGTGCATTGTTTGGGAGTGAAAGTATGGCGGCTTCAGATTTGGAGGTGGAGACCAAAACAGAGGTTATTAAGCCTAAAGCTTTTCAAAAAGAAATTTTAAAAGCCATAGAAGAAGCAAAGAACAGTATTACCAAGGCTGTTACAAAAATAGTAGAAGATAAACTCTCTAAATTGGCCGAGACAGTAGAACGGTTGGCAGAAAATGTAAATGCTGCATGGGAAATGGCACAGGCCAGAAAAAAAATGAATGCATTGCAAGAGCAGACTAGGAAACTGAAGAGACACAATAAGTATGTTAATGATAAATTAATGGACTTAGAAAATAGAGCCAGAAGGTCGAATTTACGTCTAAAAAATGTTCCAAATATGGAGAAAGTGATTGAGTGGATGGCCAATTTGCTGCCTGAATTGGGAATTTTGAAAGACTCGCTCAACCGCATACATAGGGTTGGGAAGCTGAGAAGAGAAGAGAAGAAGAAGAGAAGAGTTTGGATTTGATATCCCGCCTTTCACTCCCCTTCAGGAGTCTCAAAGCGGCTAACATTCTCCTTTCCCTTCCTCCCCCACAACAAACACTCTGTGAGGTGAGTGGGGCTGAGAGACTTCAGAGAAGTGTGACTGGCCCAAGGTCACCCAGCAGCTGCATGTGGAGGAGCAGAGACGCGAACCTGGTTCCCCAGATTACGAGACTACCGCTCTTAACCACTACACCACACTGCCTCTCAAGAAATGAGTCAAGTTGGCTGAGAGACATGGTAATGTGCTTTGGGAGATATAAACAGAGAAAGCAGGTATTCAAGGCACTGAAAGACTTGGATAGACTTGATAAACTGTTGTACAATGGCAAGAAAGTGATGGTTTTTGAGGACTTATCTTTGGAAACAATTAAAAGGAAAAAGAATTTACGGGTGTCTACCATGGTGCTGCAAGAAAAATATATGAAATACAATTGGAGAATGGCACCATTTGCTTTAAGAATGCAGTATAAAGGAGAGAGATTGTTTGCAAAAGATCAACGGCAGATGGTGGCGTTATTTAAACATGTGGGATTGCAGTTGCCAAAGGACTTTAAGGGGACTCCAGACTTGGAAGAAGAAGAAAATGACTTAAGAGAAGAAAGCGAACAAGCTCAGGGGTGGCAGAAGAAGAAGGAAAGCAAGAATGAGAAAAAGTCATGGGACAGAGTTAAATATAAGAAGTGAAGATGAAGAAGGAAGGCAGGAAGAAAGAGTACCGGGGTGGCTCGATGGGGCTGTTTTTTTCTTTTTCAGACTAGGGGAACTTGCAAGCTCCCTTCCAACTTATCCCCCTCCCCCCAATATGGGAGCATATGTTGGTTGGATGAGTGAGTGTGGAAAGTTGTTTGTGTGTTGTGTTGTTTGGGATGGTAAAGGGAGTTATGATGTGTGGAAGGTGGGTGGAGATGGATGGTTTGGAAGTGATGATTAAACAGAGAAGAGTAATTGGAAAAATAAATGTGAGGATGTATTGGTTTGTACCCCGGGTGCAAGAGTTGCGGCACATAGATATTTTCTTGTGTTTTTGCCTTGACTTTTTTGTGGGGAGGGAAGGTGGGGGTGGATTTATCTCCAGGAGGGAATGGTACAAAAGGAGGGAAAGGAGAAGTGAGATGGTTGGGAAAGACATAATAAAGAATGTGAATGTTATGTGTACAACTCTTAATGTGAGAGGTTTAGGTTATCAGAACATCAAGGGCTCAATGCGACAAGCTGGAATCGTACAATTGTAGGATTTTATTATTTTTAAAAAAAAATATTTATTGGGGTTTACAATAAAAATAAGTATAATAAACAGTATAACATATATCTTAACATAATTTCACATTTTCTTTGGACTTCCTCACATCTCCCGCTCCCACTTTCATCGTTGTAACTTTTTGCCAGCAATTTATTATCTTATTTGCATTCTTATGTCCCATCTGTATATTTATAATCTTATAATTCTCAAAAAGGTTTATATTTTCTCAATCTCACTTATTATCTTAAATCATCTGATTTAGTGGTGCTCAATTATTTATGATCTAGCATCCTGCTTAACATTCACTCAAATTACAATGTTTTTGTAAATAATTCTTAAATTTCTTCCAGTCCTCCTCCATCTTCTCTTCTCCCAGGTCACGGATTCTGCCGGTCATCTCGGCCAGTTCCATATAGTCTATCAGTTGCATCTGCCATTCTTCCAGTGTGGGTAGATCTTGAGCTTTCCAGTGCTTTGCAAGAAGTATCCTTGCTGCTGTTGTTGCATACATAAAAAATGTCCAGTCCTTCTTTACCACCCCTTGGCCGACAATACCCAAAAGAAAGGCCTCTGGTTTCTTTGTGAAGGTATACTTAAATACCTTTTTCAGTTCATTATAAATCATTTCCCAGAACGCCTTCACTTTAGGGCAGGTCCACCAGAGGTGGAAGAATGTTCCTTCACTCTCTTTACATTTCCAACACTTATTATCAGACAGGTGATATATTTTTGCAAGTTTGACTGGGGTCATATACCATCTATATATCATTTTCATTACATTTTCTTTCAAAGCATTGCATGCAGTAAAGTTTAACCCAGTACTCCACAGCCTTTCCCAGTCCTCAAACATAATATTGTACCCAATGTCCTGCGCCCACCTTATCATAGCCGATTTAACCAT
Organism: Podarcis pityusensis; assembly: GCF_964106645.2. NCBI lineage: Eukaryota > Metazoa > Chordata > Lepidosauria > Squamata > Lacertidae > Podarcis > Podarcis pityusensis. The sequence continues at coordinate 132,179 of NC_138037.1, read as the reverse complement.
TTCATCTTGTGTATTCCATTTTAACAGCAAGTTATACATCCTTGAAAGTACCTTAGACTTTGGTTCTAACACTTCTGTTTCTAGTTTCGATTTCTCCACCTGGAACCCTAGTTTCTTGTCATTTTTAAAGACTTCTTTAATCTGAGCGTAATGTAACCAGTCTCGCACTTTATCCTTCATTTTCTCCAAACTCTGCAATTTCCAGTTGTCTCCATCTTTTTCTAGTATTTCCCAATATTTTGGCCATTTAGCCTCCATATTGGGTCTTTTTCGGGCCTTAGCTTCCAAAGGTGAAAGCCACCTTGGGGTTTTATTTTCCAACAAATCTTTATATTTTGTCCAGACATTAAACAGTGATTTTCTGACAATATGGTTCTTAAAGGCCTTATTTGCTTTAACCTTGTCATACCATAAGTATGCATGCCATCCAAAAGTATTGTTAAACCCTTCCAAATCCAACACGTCAGTGTCCTCAAGAAGTAGCCAGTCTTTTAGCCAGCAGAACGCTGCGGCCTCATAGTACAACTTTAGATCTGGCAGGGCAAAGCCCCCTCTTTCTTTCGCATCAGTTAATATCTTAAACTTAATTCTGGGCTTTTTGCCCTGCCAGACAAATTTAGAAATATCTCTCTGCCACTTCTGAAAGCACTCCGTCTTGTCCAAAACCTGAAGTGTTTGAAACAAAAACAACATCTTTGGCAATACATTCATCTTGATAGCAGCAATTCGGCCTAACAAAGAAAGTTTCAATTTTGTCCAACTGTCTAGGTCTCTCTTGATTTCTGCCCAGCACTTTTCATAGTTATCCTTAAATAGACTTAGATTTTTTGCTGTTATGTTTACCCCTAGGTATTTTACTTTTTTAACCACATTAAGTTCTGTCTCTTTCTGAAACCGTTCTGACTCTGTGTCTGTCAAGGTTTTCCCCAAAACCTTAGTTTTCTGTTTATTTAATTTGAATCCCGCCACCCGACCAAAGTCATGAATCAGTTGTAATACTCTTTTCGTACTAGACTCTGGCTCCTGCAGGGTCAAAACCAGGTCATCTGCAAAAGCTTTTAGTTTATATTGTTTCTGTCCGACCTGAATTCCTTCCACCAACCGGTCCCCTCTGATCATATTCAATAGCACTTCCAGAACCGAAATAAATAACAAAGGGGAAATAGGGCAACCTTGTCGTGTTCCTTTTTCAATTTTAAACTCTTCTGTAACCACATTGTTAACTATCAGTTTAGCTTTCTGCTCTGAATATATCGCCTCAATCCCATTCTCAAAACCCCGTCCCACTCCCATTTCTTTTAGGTTTCCCATCATAAATTTCCAGGAAATGTTGTCAAAGGCCTTCTCCGCGTCTATAAAAATTAAAACTGCTTTTGTGTTTATATCTGTTTGCAAAAGTTCCAAAATGTCAATAAGGTTCCTTGTATTAGCAAACAAGTGTCTGCCTGGGAGAAAGCCTGCCTGGTCCTTGTGAATTACTTCATTTAAAACTTTTTAAAGTCTACTTGCCAAAATGTCTGCAAATATTTTGTAATCCACATTTAAAAGAGAGATGGGACGATAGTTCTTAAGTTGTGTCTTTTCAGCTTCCGTCTTTGGTATCAATGTGATAAACGCTTCCTTCCACGACTCCGGTGCCCTCTTCCCCTCCATAATTTCATTGCTGACCTCCATCAAAGGTTGTATCAAGTAATCTTTTAATGTCTTATAGTACTTGGAGGTCAGCCCATCTGGCCCTGGAGATTTGCCCAATTGCATGTTCTGAATGGCCTGTTCAATCTCTTGTCGTGTTATTTTGCAGTTCAGGATTGTCCTATTTTCTTGTGACAATTTTGGTAATCCATTTTTTGCCAAAAATTGTTTAATCTCAGCCTCGTCTTGCGGCCCTTGAGTGTATAATTTTTTAAAATATCTCTGGAAACACTTTCTAATGTCCACAGGATTCTGGATATTTCTTCCTTCAATCTCTAAATTTGTAACCGTATTTAATCTTTGTCTTCTCTTCAACTGCCAAGCTAGCAGTTTTCCACATTTATTCGCCGACTCAAACGTTTTTTGTTTCATTAATTTGACCTTCCACTCTATTTCCTGGTTTATCAATTTGGAATATTGTGCTTGATAGAGTTTGATTTCTCTCAGAGTTGGCTGTGACTTCGGGTTTAATCTTAACTTCTTCTCTAATTCTTTTATTTTGTCCAGAATCTTGTCTTTTTTCTCATTTTGTGTCCTTTTCTTTACTGCATTCTGTTGTATCAAGAATCCCCTCATAACGGCTTTGCTTGCGTCCCAGACGATTCTTTTTTCCACCATGGTGTTCATATTTGTCAGAGCTGGCTCCAGGTCCCAGCTCACAGAGGACCAACGCTAGCCGGCAGTAATGTACAAAAGTCTTTATTGAAGTACAGTCTCCATTTTCAAGCCGCAGCGCCCCAGCTCTACGTCTAGGGGTTAGATCGGCGAAGCTCCATCTGAGTCTCCGCCCCCTGTACACCAGTTTAAGATTCTAGCCTTACTCCACCTCTTCCGTCTCTCCTTTCTCCTCTGGGTCCTGCTACCCCCCGGGGTCCCTTCCTTCCTGGATTCTTCTGACGCTGACGTTGACCCCCCTGACTCCTCCCCCTCTTTTCGGCGGGCTTTGGGACCTGGCTCCCTATCCGGGCTGCCAACTGCGCCGCCCTCCTGTACATTTGAACTTGGCGCGCGCGCCCAGCCTTCAACCTTCCTCTCGACCGTTTCCTCGCTCCCCGATGGAGGCGTGGCCAATCCTGACTCATGTCCTCCCACTGGCAGTGCGCCACCTGATCCCGATGCCTGGGACTCCTCCCCCCTACTGCACTCTGGTGTGGACGCTGGTCCTGATTTCCAACTGCTGCTCTCTGAGTCCCCTCTGGCCCCTTCTTCCTGGGGTGTCCCCCTAGGCACCCCCCTTGCTCTGACCATGGGAGCCCCTTTCTGTGAATCTTCCGATTCGCTGGAAAGACTCAGAGACCCCGGACCGCTGTCATCGCTAACATTTCCTTCGGACTCCTCCCCCTCGCTCTCTATTTCCTCCCTTTCCTGTGCCTCTGCTCCTGAACCCCTGACATCCATCCCCCCCTCGAAGCCCCCCCTTCCCCCCTCCCCTCCTTCAGGTGTGGGTACTGGGTGCTCCGTCGTTGTGGGGGTGAGTGCCGGATACAGTTCGTCCCCCGTGGCGTGCATCCAGCCGGATAAGTCCGGCTCGTCCTCCGTGCTCTTGCCGACCTCAATTTCCTCTGCTTCCATCTCTTTGCCGCCGTGCTCGAACCCAAGGTCCTCCCCCAACACGTCCATGTCCGTCTCTCCCCCGGTCTCCTCCGGGGACGTTGCCTGCCAAGGACCCCCCAGCCACTTCCTGCGCCACTGCTCCTCTGGTCGATCGTCCCACCAATAGGAACGGTCTGAGGCAGACCCCGAGGGTGATCCCTCCGGGGAACGTGTTTCTAGTGCCGGTTCCTCGGCCGAGGTGAACCCCTGGAATGTGCTGGCTGAAAATGTGGGTGTGAAAAGCCAGTCGTCGAAATACTCGGCTGGCATGGGCCTGTGTGGGAAAAGGGCATGAAACTCGTCCTTGAGAAGAGGTTCGTCCAAGGCATAGTCTGGCACCCAACTGTTGGCGCTGGCCGGGGTACCTTCTCTGGCGAGAAGATATTCTACTCCCTCTTCCCCCCATCTCGAGTCTAAAATCTCTGTGACCTCGTTGACGGGTTCCCGCCTTGGCGACCCCCCCCTTGTGGGCGTCTCCCTGAACGGGTCTGGTGCCGTGCCTGGCTCCTGAAATCTATGAGGTGCTTTGAAGGGCGTGAGCACTGATCTATGGAAAACTGGGTGCATTCTGGATCCCTCCGGCAGTGTCAACCGGAAGGCCACTGGATTGACCTGTGCCTCGACTTGGTAAGGTCCTAGCTGCTTATGCCCTAGCTTCTTCTTCGCTAACGATCTGGCCGGCACTGCCTGGGCTGCTAACCAAACCCAGTCTCCCACCTGTATGTCTTCCCCAACCCTTCTGTGCTTGTCAGCCTGCAGTTTGTATGCGTGCTTTGCTAGTTCTAACTGCCTCCGAAGCTGTTCGTGAACCTCCTGCAACTCTGATGCTAAGGCTTCCGCTGCCTGTGGCTCCCCCTCCCCCGCTCTCGCTAATCCCGGGAAGGTTCTGGGATGCCTCCCGTTGTTGGCGAAGAACGGTGTCACCCCCGTGGACACGTGCTTCGTGTTGTTGTAGGCGAACTCAGCGAGCGGCAGGTAGTCCACCCATGTTGCCGGCTGCTGATTTGCGTAGCATCGCAGGTACTGCTGCATGATGGCGTTGACTCGCTCCGCTTGTCCGTTCGTCTGCGGTTGTCTCGCCGACGCTAGGTTGATCTTGACGTTCAGGAAACCCATCAGCTTCTGCCAGAAGTTCGAGATGAACTGTCGCCCCCTGTCGGACAGGATAGACCGTGGCAGACCGTGAACCCTGAACACGTGGTCTATGAACAGTTTGGCGGTCTGTTCCGCCGTGGCCACCTTCACGCACGGAATGAAGTGGGCCATTTTGGTGAACATGTCCACCACCACTAGCACTGCCGTCTTGCCCCTCGAGCTGGGTAGATCCGTGACAAAGTCCAGGGCCACCCTCTCCCACGGTTCGAGCGGTGTCTGCAGCGGTTCGAGCAGTCCCGCCGGCGGTTTGTGCACTGACTTGGCCCTTTGGCAGGTGTCGCACCTCGAGACGTAATCCGCGACTTCCCCCCGCATCTTGGGCCACCAAAAATCTCTGGCTACTAATTCTACCGTCTTCTCTTTGCCAAAGTGCCCGGCGGTGGGTGCGTCGTGCAACTGCTGCAGTACTTTCGCGCGGAGGTCGTCTCCCGGTACGTAGAGGGCCCCTCTGCGGATGAGCAATCCGTCGCGTATCTGGAACTCGTCGTCCTCCGCCGTGCCCCTGTGCACCTCCTCCATCTTGGCTTGTGCGAAGGGGTCCTCCTGCAGTGCTCGACGTACAGCATCCAGGTCCACGGTTGCTGAAGCGCACGCCCACGCTTTCGGTGCGAAAATGTGCTTGGCCGCTGCTGGTGCCGCCTCCTCGAGGTATTGCGGCTTTCTGGACAGTGCATCCGCCATGATGTTGTTGTCGCCTGGGATGTACTCTATCCTGAAGTCGAAATCCGCAAAGAACTCCGCCCATCGTATGTGCCTCTGGTTCAGGAACCTTGCCGTGCGCCAGTACTCCAGGTTTTTATGGTCCGTGCGGACCTGCACTGTGTGTTTGGCTCCAATGAGGAAGTGCCGCCACGCCTTGAATGCTGCATGAATGGCCAGCAACTCCCTGTCCCAGATGGTGTAGTTCTGCTCTGACTTGCTGAGCTTCCTGGAGTAGAAGGCACACGGTCTCCAGTCCCCATGCGGGTCTTGCTGCAACAGTACTGCTCCCACGGCTCTGTCTGAGGCGTCCGTTTCAACCCTCATCGGTCTGCTGGGATTCACATGCAGTAGCTGCTCTTCGGACGAGAAGAGACGCTTGAGTTTCTGAAAGGACTGCTCCGCTTGCTCCGTCCAGATGAACTTCTTCTTCTTGGAGCTGAGCGTGTCGGTAATGGCCGCCGTCTGCATCGCGAACCCCTTGATGAACTTGCGGTAAAAGTTGGCGAAACCGACAAACCGCTGGACCTCCTTCCGATTGCGCGGGCTCTTCCAGTCCAACACTGAGCGAACCTTGGCGCTGTCCATGGCGAGCCCCTTGTCCGACAACTTGTAGCCCAGGAAATCTACCTCCTTCATGTCGAACTGGCACTTCTCCAGCTTGGCGTACAGCCTGTGCTCCTGCAGTCTCTGCAGAACTTCCTTGACGTCTCCCTCGTGGGTCTCCTCTGATTCTGAAAATATCAGGATGTCGTCCAGGAAGCAGACGCATTTCTTGTAGAGGAGACCCGCCAATACGTGATGCATGAAGGCTTGAAAACAGTGGGAGCCATTTTGTAATCCAAAGGGCATAACTCTGTATTCATAGGTGCCCAGGGGCGTGAACATGGCAGTCTTCCATTCGTCGCCCTCCCGTATGCGAATCAGGTTGTACGCCCCTCGCAGATCCAACTTTGTGAAAACGCGTCCTTTCCTCACCGTTGCGAGCAGGTCATCTATCTTGGGCATGGGAAAGGCTGTGGGCTTGGTTTTCGAGTTCAAAATTCTATAGTCCACCACAAGCCTTTTTTGGGGCGTGTCCTTCTTCTTCACAAAGAATACAGGACTGCCCCCCACTGCCTTCGACTCCTGGATGAAACCGCGCTTCAAGTTGAGGTCTATGAACTCCCTGAGTTCCTGCAGCTCGTCTTCAGACATGGAATACAGTTTCCCGGTTGGCAGCGTCGCCCCTGGCAGGAGGTCAATCTTGCAGTCATAGGACCTGTGGGGAGGCAGCTTGTCCGCTTCCTTCTCGCAGAAAACCTCCAAAAACGCTGCGTACTTGAGTGGCACTGCTTGCAGCGTGCCTAATTGTAGCTGCGGGTCATCCTCTTCCCCTTCCGGGCTAGGCAGAATGCAATGTTCCGCACAGTATGAGGAGCCGAAGGTCAGTTGTCGCTGGTACCACGCCAATGCTGGGCTGTGCCTGTGCAGCCAACTCATGCCTAATACTATAGGCGTGTCCGACAGTTGGGTGACATTGAAGCTGATGACTTCTCGGTGATTCCCAATTTGCATCACCATCGGAGGCGTTTGCTGCACCACCTGCCCCCCCAGCAATTCCCTGCCATCCACCGTGACAACCTTCAGAGGCAGCGTGGCTGGCAGGAGTGCTATGTTGTGCTCTTGAATGAAATCCAGTCCTATGAAGTCTGCGTTACTACCAGAGTCAATGGTAATCGGCACTTCCATAGTGAGTCCATTGGGTAGTTGGAGCGATGCTGTGAGCTGCACCACTGGTTTGGGCGGGAGGGGGTCTGTGGGCTGCAAAATCTCTGGGGACGGCTTCATTGACTTGTCTGGCTGGGCCCCAGTGCCTCTTCCTCCAACCAGACTCTGTCGTTTCCCTGCTGTGGTTCTCTCTGCTGAGTTGCGTCTGTTACTGTTGCTGAGGCTGCAGTGTGCTTGTGGAGCCTCTGGGGACACTCTTTCGCCATGTGCTGAGCACTGTCGCAGATGTAGCACTTCCTGTTCCCTCTAGGAGGCTTCGCTTTGACTGCTCCCGGTGTTAGGGCTCTGGTTGCTGACTGAGCCCTGGCGCTTCCAATCTCCATCGGTTCCTCTCCCCCTCCCTGCGGAGGTGTGGATTGCGCACGCGCTGCATCCTTGGGAAAGAGGGGAGGTGCTCTCACTGGCGTACGTCCCCAACGTCCTTCTTCTCTGTTCCATGGACGTTCTTCCAGACGCACCCCAATTTGCAGCGCCCGCCGGACAACCTCCTGAGTGCTCTTTGGTCTCTCCCCCCTTGCAATCTCATCTTTCACATTTGCATTCAAGCCTTCCCAAAAAAGGTCTCTGGCTGGGGCAGAATCCTTCTCCCATCCCAGCGCATGGACTAATGCAAAAAAGCGGGAATGGTACTGCCTTACACTGGCTCTGCCTTGTTTGAGCCCATGTATGTCTTTTCTGGCGATATCAATGTCTATATTTGATAAAAAACACGAATCCATCGCTTTAATGAATGCATCCGCATTTTGGAGCGCCGGATCCTTATCTCTCCACAGATTGCGCAGCCACGCTTTAGCTTCCCCATGCAAATGGGACAAGATAAACCCCACCTTCTCTTGCTCATCTCTAAAGTCTTTATCCAGCAGTTCCAGCGCGAACAGCACGTCTGCTCGGAAGTTAGGGTACTGCTGCAAATTCCCATCGAAATGAGATACCAGGCTGCCTCCTCTTTTCCCCAGCCCAATCCCCTCTGATTTGGGTCTCGGTTGCCCCTGCTTAGCAAGCACTTCCAACCTGGCTTGGAGATCCCTGCAGGCGGCAGCCGCTTCCTCTTCCCTTTTCCTGGATGCGAGTACCTCCGCGTTGAGTTGTGTCACTGCATCTTGCAGGGCTGCTAGTTGCTGTTCTGTAGTCATCTTGCCTGACTTTTGTGAGCTCGCGAAGCACCAATCTTCTTCCCTCGCTGCGTCCACTCACGTTACGAGGTTTTTGGTGCAAAACTTTTGGTGAGATGGAGCTTACTGTCAGAGCTGGCTCCAGGTCCCAGCTCACAGAGGACCAACGCTAGCCGGCAGTAATGTACAAAAGTCTTTATTGAAGTACAGTCTCCATTTTCAAGCCGCAGCGCCCCAGCTCTACGTCTAGGGGTTAGATCGGCGAAGCTCCATCTGAGTCTCCGCCCCCTGTACACCAGTTTAAGATTCTAGCCTTACTCCACCTCTTCCGTCTCTCCTTTCTCCTCTGGGTCCTGCTACCCCCCGGGGTCCCTTCCTTCCTGGATTCTTCTGACGCTGACGTTGACCCCCCTGACTCCTCCCCCTCTTTTCGGCGGGCTTTGGGACCTGGCTCCCTATCCGGGCTGCCAACTGCGCCGCCCTCCTGTACATTTGAACTTGGCGCGCGCGCCCAGCCTTCAACCTTCCTCTCGACCGTTTCCTCGCTCCCCGATGGAGGCGTGGCCAATCCTGACTCATGTCCTCCCACTGGCAGTGCGCCGCCTGATCCCGATGCCTGGGACTCCTCCCCCCTACTGCACTCTGGTGTGGACGCTGGTCCTGATTTCCAACTGCTGCTCTCTGAGTCCCCTCTGGCCCCTTCTTCCTGGGGTGTCCCCCTAGGCACCCCCCTTGCTCTGACCATGGGAGCCCCTTTCTGTGAATCTTCCGATTCGCTGGAAAGACTCAGAGACCTCGGACCGCTGTCATCGCTAACATTTCCTTCGGACTCCTCCCCCTCGCTCTCTATTTCCTCCCTTTCCTGTGCCTCTGCTCCTGAACCCCTGACAATATTTATCTCAAAATAGTCCTTCAAAGCTTTTTGGGCCTTCTTGGTGATTTCCTGATCTCTGAGCAAGTTGTCATTCATCTTCCATCTAAAAGAGCCGGTTGGTAACAGTGTCATATCCATCTTTACTGCATTGTGGTCAGAGCAGGTCTTTGGGCAGATTTCCACTTTTCTAGCCTTAGGTGCCAGGCCTCTAGATATCCATATTTGGTCGATTCTTGTCCAGGTCAGTTGGGCTTCAGAAAAGAATGTTCCCTCTCTTCCCAGGGGGTTCTTTGTCCTCCAGATGTCAATCAAATCCATATTGTCTGTCATTTCAAAAAAAGTTTTAGGTAGTCTGCCGTCTTTTGTAACATTTTGACTTTGTGACTTGTCCATGTTAGTTGATACGACCCCATTCATGTCTCCCATCATAATGATGTTGTTATAGTCCAGATAATCCAGCATAGTCTCATGCAACTTCTTGTAGAATTCCGATTTCCCTTCGTTTGGTGCGTAAATTCCTAATATCAAAAGTTTCTCTCCTTGGTGTTGTATCTCAATTGCCAAAATTCTTCCATGTTCATCTTTAAATAAGAATTTGGGTGACAGGCTCTCTTTCGCATATATCACCACACCTCTCTTCTTTACTCTGTCCGAAGATATAAATTCCTGGCCCAATCTTTTGTTTATTAACACTTTTCTATGGAGCCTTGTCACATGTGTTTCCTGTAAGCAAATAATGTCCAATTGTTCTTTTTTTAATATATGAAATATTTTCTTCCTTTTTTCCGGAATGTTACAGCCATTTATATTCCAACTCAAAAGTTGCAGAGACATCCTGAATAAATCTGATTATTTTTCTAGGGGTGGTATCTTATTCACAAGATCTTCAGGTTCCACAGGTGCCGGTACTGCCGGTGCTCCAGGCCCAGAAGGTAGTTCAATTCCTTTTTGGAGGTCCTCTCCGTATGTAGACAGAAATTTGTCTCTCTCTTCCGGTGTTCTAATTTTGACCTTCTTCCCTCTAAAGGTAAAGGATATTCCTTGGGGGAATTCCCACCTGAAAGCAATTGAGTTGCTCCTTAATAATTTGACAAGTTCAAAATAGGCGGATCTGAGGTCCAGGAGTTGTCTAGGAATATCTTTGTAGATTTCAATTCTTCTGTCCAGAATGTCCAGTGACTTTCCGTAGTGTAGGCCCAAAATCTTATCCCTTTCCTCCTTTGATCTCAATGTTATCAAGCAATCTCTGGGCCTCTCCTTCTTTATAAATCTTCCAAGCCTGAAAGCTGACACAATTTTAAAGTCCTTTTCCTCTAAATTCCAAAACTTGGAGAATTCTTTAGTTAAAAACTCAGCTAGGTTGCCTCCTTCTGCTTCTTGTAGCGACCTAATCCTTAGATTATTCTCACGGTTTCGCAGTTCTATCATAGAAAGATAAATCTGATGTTCCCCTACTTGTTTGCAGAGTGGTCTTACCTCTTGTTCTAAGTTTTCTAGTTTTTGACTAGTGTCCTCAGCCAATTTCCGATTTTCTGCTGTGGCCTCCGTCAACTGTCCAATTGCCTGTGTGTTCTGTGCAACTTGTCCAGTTAATTTATTTAAGCATTCTGTATTTTGATCAATCTTAGCTGTTTGCTCATCTGCTTTCTTATCCAAAGCTTCCACTTTCTTATCCAAAGATTCCAATTTTTCATAAATTTTCTCTAGAATAGAAGCAGATGATCCTGAGGCCATATCTTCCAATTGTAACTGCTCTGTTTCTCCCTCCTTTGCCTGTGGCAGAACGGCTTCTTCTACTTCTGAAGGCAGAGTAGGTACAGATGATCTACGTATCTGCGAGGCTGAGGTTAGGGTTGTCAAAGTTGTTTGTCTAGTTCTTCCTCTTCTTCTTGTGCCACTCATTCCAACGTTATCTAATAGTCAAGGTCACGCTGAGTTATTCCCATGGGAAAAGAGAGGCCCAGAGAGAACAGGCGGCCGGGAAATAGAAAGTAAATGTAAAGTCACTGTTGTAAATCTCAAATCCTCTAGAGGGAGCTTAAGATGTCTTTAGGGAAGAATTCTAATGTAATTAGAGTCTAATTTAATGTCCAAGAACCTTCAAATACAAATATTTAGCAGAGTTGATGTTAACAGTCACTTTGTTTCAAGCAGTGCTTACTGGTCTTTCAAAAGATGTTTCAAAATAGCAGGTCCAAATACCCTCAGATTGTTACAAGTTCTGATACACAATAGCCAAATCTGCAAAACTGACAGCTCAGTCTCTCAAAGAGCTCAGGCAGCTCCGGACCCTGGGTTTCTCATTCCAATTGTAATTCCAATAGAAGAAAGGTAGATCAATGCGAATAAATGGTACCAAATCATAAACTTAAAGTCTTTACTTTGTATAGCAGATTCAGTGGGTGCTCAGATCAATAAGGTTGAGAGTTCTTTTTAAGCCTCCACTCCTCCAGCTCTTTGCTTTTTAAAGGTCAGTGGCAGCGGAAGACGGACTTCCTGTTTCCACGTCTCTCCGCTTTCAGCCAAGTTCAATATTTTGATTTCAGCTTTTGGTCTCAAATTTAAAGTATTCAGTCTTTACTCACAAATAAGTTGTTGCTTTCTTCCGAATCCAAAATTTGCAGGAAAAGGGATCAGTGCTCACCGGCAGCAGCAGCGCGGCTTCGCTCCGCAGATCGCGAAACGGCTCACAGCGCCGCAACCCCCCTCCACGTTCCGGAGCCCCTTACGGGGTTCCTTTACTGCTTAGGAGGTCGCTTCTGGCGCCCACCGAGCCTCAGGACCACAGGCTCTTGCTGCCTGTGGGTTTCCGGAGTGGGTCTCCGCTTCAATTGTAGGATTTTAAAGGTCCCCAAGGGCCATCGAGTCCAAGCCCCTGCACTGCAGCTAAAGAATCCTTGACTGGTGGCCACCCAAACTCTGGCAAAATGTTCTTTTGTCAGGGCAAAATATTAACTATCATTTATGCAAAGCGTGCTCAAAAGCTTAAGATGCTGAAGCAGAACTAAAAATGCTGTGTAATAAAATAACAACACTAACCAACGTCCACTCTACACATTTCCAGATGGTGACTAAAGTAAATACTTTTTTTAAAAAAAATGAAAATATTTTTTATTTGCTTTTACAAATACAAATTTATAACAAAATTGTTTATACATCCATTTACAGAGATTCTCTAAATCTCCAGACTCTCACCTCCCCTTCCCCTAAGTGGGTCCTAATGACAGTGTTTACAACTGCATACCACATTTTTTTTACCTTCTAGATTGTCCATAGCTTTTGTTACTTTACAAGTGAGGTTAAAGTCCAGCTAAAGTTTTGATTTGCTTACAATGGTCTCCTAAGTATATTATGAATTTTTCCCATTCTTTTTTAAAGTTCTTGTCCTCTTGGTTCCCGAGCCTCCTGAGTTTTGCCATTTTGGCCTAGTTTAGCCGCTTGGCCTTCCTTTCTTCTCTGGCTGGGATTGTTTCTTCCTTCCATCTTTGAGCTAGTAACATCTGTGCAGCTGTTGTCGTGTACAAAAAAAAGTCTTTTCTGATCTTTGGGAATCTCAGTACCTATAATTAGGAGATCATGGACTAACGTTTCATCTGAGCTGTCTTCAAGGGGAGCCCCACATACAGCACAACAGGACAGGATGGAGAAAAAGTATTTCTTGATGCAGCACATAGTCAAATCATCGAACTCTTGCCCACAGGAGCCAGGAATTAGGTCTGGAAATGAACTGGCAATCAGCTGTTTGTCTCCCTTTCTCATAACGCTATGTCAGGAATGTCCCTTTCTAGAGTGACAGCAAGGACTCCAAAGAGGGGGGAGGCAGGCTGGGGAAAAGAGAGGCTTGCTTCCTTCCCATACGGAGAGTGATGCAAGCCTCTCCCATCCTGGAATGCAGGCTGTCAATTCCCAATATAGCGTAGGGCAGACAGAGGCAGTTTCAGAGGAGCTGCAGCCTTTAGACATTGCTCCGAGGGGGGTGGAGATGGCTCCAGAGGGGGGTGGACAAACCACAGACATGGCAAAGGAGTAGGGTCCAGGCCTGGCGTCAGTCCGACAGGAGGAGGGACAGCCAATGGAGGATATCCTGTTGGAGGAGAACCCACCCTTTAGTGAGCTCAACGTCGTTCTTTGGCAGATGATTGAGCTGTGAGCTCAGATGGAAACTACTGTGTAAATACTAATAAATCTAAGCCCAATTCAACTGCCAGCTTACTGCGTTCTTGGTGTGAGAGGGACATCTGCAATCTTGACATGCTAGAACTTGCGGACATCCAATGAGGCCAAATGCTGCAATATTCAGGGCAGATAAAATAAATCCACACTGCCAAATATGGAACGCCTTCTCACAGGAGGCAGCAATGGCCACTGACCTAGATGGCTTGAAAAGAGGATTAGACAAATGAACTGAGGAGGAGAGGGCTATTGATGGCTATGAGCCAGGATGGCTGTGCTCTGCCTACACAGCTGGAAGCAGTAATGCTTCTGGATACTGGTTGCTGGAAGCCATGGGAGGGAAGAGGGATCAGATCCTGCTTGCAAGTTTCCCATGAGAATCATTTTGGCAAGAGAACTGCACATGCGTCAGCGTGGGTAGACGCACACCTGTCTTGCTCTTGGAACTTCACTAAAAGCATGAAAAGCAAATAACTCTCTGCAAACTGATAGCTGAGATAACTCACTGAAAACTGGGCTCAGGTCCAAGTCCTGGATTGGGGTGAGTTAGTGTTTAAAACGGTGGTTTATCTATTTATTTGAGAAAGACTTGAGAATGATGCAAACGTAAACAAAATAGAATCTCTGACAAAAAGAATTTCACAAATGAACGACAGACAGCGCAGAAGGAATTTTAAATTCTCTGGTATTTCTGAAGATATTGGGAATAAGGACCTGGAAAAGGAGATGTTAGAATGGCTCAAAGAACAAGGAATTGAAATTGAGCCGAATGAAATTGAGAGAGTGCACCGGGTGTTCACACCACGAGGAGGCTCTGGACTTCCCAGGGATGTAATCATGGCATTCACAAGAGAGAAGTTAAGAGATCAAATTTATAAATCACTACGGCAGAAAGCAGACCTGCAGTTTAAACAGCGAAAGGTCATAGTGAGACAAGACTTTTCTCAGGAAACGCTTCAAGACAGGAAACGTATGCAGCAGTTTGCACAAGCTCTCTACAATCATAAAATCCTCCTTACTTGGGCCTACCCTGCTACATTGCTGGTTTTTAGAGACGGCAGGAAATATTCCGCTAAGAACCCTGGTGAAGCAAAAAAAATGCTAGCTGATTTAGGAGTTGGAATACAAGGACAGACTGAGCAAGAACTCTCAAGTTTGGAAGAATTACAGGGAGAGTCGAGTGAAGAATCTCAAGAATCTCCAGTGCAGGGACAAGAGAATAAAAGAAGACGGAAGTCGAGAGGGGAAGGAAACAGAAAAAAATAATATATACTAGAGACATCTAAAATGGGCTTTTGTAAATACATATATATATATTTTCTGATATAAACTTTCCAAAAGCAAAGGGAGAGGAGTGTGGTTCCCCAAGACACCATGAGACAGGGATCGTGGAGATCCCTAACTGAGTCTCAGGGGAGAAGGGGGAGGGGGGTTGAATGGGCCAGAATTGAAAATATAATATATGTACACAGAGGGATTCAAAAAATAAACAGTAGTCGGGATAATGGATAGATCTTTAAAGGTTTTTATCTTTAAATGTTAACAGGCTGGCCTCAAACATCAAACGCTACAGGGTACTGACACTGGCAAAGAAAATGAAAGTGGATATACTATGCCTCCAGGAGACTCATAGAGCCAAAGCAAAGAATAGACCTTTGTTATGCTCTCAGCAATGGGGCCTAATAGCAGAATCGAAAGCGATGAATAAGGCTAGAGGGGTCGCTATACTATGTAATGCAAATCTTAGGCCGGAGATTCTGAGCCAGAAAAAAGATAATGATGGTAGATTTATATTCTTAACAATTAAAGTGTCACAAAAAAATCTTTACAATAGCTAATATATAGAAACCTAACACAAGACAGAAAAAAATTATAAAGAAAACCTTGAATAAACTGCCGCTTTACGCTGAAGGGGAAGTTATCGTTACAGCAGACTTTAATTGAAATATAAAGGACAATAGTACTTTCAGATTATCTAAATGGGGACTAAAGGATATTTTTGAGAGGGGAAACCCCAACACCAAACCTACCTTCTTCTCCAACAGACGTAAGACTTTGTCTTATATTGACTACGTGCTAATTAAAGAAGGGAATGAAATCAGTGTTAGAACAGCAAAGACTATGGGAATATGGATTTCAGACCATGCTCCACTATTTGTGGAGCTGGGACTGGAAGAGGATGGAAAAAGCAGGAGATGGTGGTACAATAACCTAATAATGGCAAAAGAGATTGACAGGGAATATATCAGAAAACAAATTGGTTGGTATTTTAAAGAGAACAATGGTTCGGCCGAGATCCTGGTAGTATGGGACGCTTTTAAAGCTGTTATAAGAGGACATTGTATACTGAAAGAGATTGCGATTAAGAAGGATTGGTACTCGGGGAGACAGGAAAAAAATTAAAGAGATTGAAATTTTGCAACAACAGCAACAGGTTAAATTTCTAAGGAGCAGACAGGAGCAGTTAAGAAAGTTAAAACAGGAATTGGATGAGTTGGATATAGTTGCGGTGTGGAAGAGAGATAATATGATCAAAAATGATTTTCAGAGAACCTCAATAGGATCATATAAGAGACTCGCAAACTATTTAAAGAAAAGAAGGGATAAACAGAGGGTGAAGGCCATTAAGACCAGAAGGAAAATACTTACACAAAACTCTAGAGAAATAAGGAAAGAATTTACAGAATTCTATCAATCTTTATATAAAGAAGAAAATAAAAATACTAGTAGGGAAAGTTTGGGGTTTAAAATCGAAGAAAGTGGTAGATTAAGACTGAAGGAGGAAATTTCTTTGGAAAAAAGAGAGAATGTAGTTAAATCATTTAAAAGTAAGAAATCCCCAGGATTAGATGGAATTATGGCAGACTTTAATAAAGAAACAATTGATATCCTGGGTTCAGAACTTAAAAAAGTATTTAATAATATTTTAGAAGGGGGGAAAGCCCCAGACACTTGGAAACTAGCGGAAATAGTAGTGATTGAAAAACTGCAAAAGGACCCTACAGAGGTGGGGTCATACAGACCAATTAGCCTATTAAATCAAGACTATAAGATATTTACAAAGATCCTGGCAAGGCAACTGGAAAAGGTACTACCTAAAATAATCAAGGAAGATCAATATGGATTTGTTAAGGGAAGATACATAGGCTATCCTATAAGAAATGTGTTAGGGTAAAAGGAAAATTGGTGGTCTTAAAGTTGGATGTGTATAAGGCCTTCGACATGATTAGACAAAAGTTCTTATGGAATATTATGCGGGATGTAGGATTAGGAGAGAACTTTGTGGCAGCAATCCAGGAATTGTATAGAGAAGGGAAGGCTGTGGTCAGAGTGAATGAGGGGGTTTCAGATCAATTCAATATACAAAGAGGAGTTAAACAAGGATGTTCACTCTCACCACTACTGTTTGCATTGGGTATGGAGTACTTGGCAGACAGAATACGAAACTCAGTAAGGATAAAAGGATATAAGAAAGGAAAGGAAGAAATCAAGTTAAACATGTATGCAGAGGATATTCTATTATTATTTACAAACCCCTTAGAGGGTGTAAGAGAACTTATGATAATCTTGAAGGACTTTAAAGAGGAGTCGGGATTGGGAGTAAATCTGGAGAAGTCTGAAATTTTATTTTGGGATGTAAATAAAGAGGAGAAGAAGAAAATGGCAAAAATGACAAAGATGGATATCAATAGGGAAAAAATTAAATACTTGGGGGTAAATATTATTAAAAATATTGCTAGGATTCCAGATGTAAATTACAAAGAAGTGTGAAGGAAGGTCAAGAAGGACATAAAATCATGGAAAAATAAGAACTTATCTATTCTAGGTAGGATTAGAGCAGTTAAAATGTTTTTGGTACCGAAATTATTATATTTATTTCAAGTAATTACACTACCTGTCAGAGTTGCTTCCAGATCCTAGCTCACAGAGGATCACGCTAGCCAGCGATCATTAAATAAAAGTCTTTATTGAGTTACAGTTTCCATTCTCAAGCTGCTGCGTGCAACCCTACGTCTAATGGTTAGATCGGCGAAGCTCCATCTGAGTCTCCGCCCCTTGTACACCAACTTAATATCCTAGCCTTGCTCCACCTTTTCCGCCTGACTGTTCTTCTCTGGGTCCCTCTGCCCCCCGGGGTCTCTTCCTTCCGGGATTCCTCTGACGCTGACCCCCCTGACTCTTCTCCCTCCTTTCGGCGGGCTTTAGGACCTGGCTCCCTTTCCGGGCTGCCTACTGCGCCACCTTCCTGTGCATTTGAACTTGTCGCGCGCGCCCAACCTTCCACCTTCCGTCTGACCGTTTCTTCGCTCCCCGATGGAGGTGTGGCCACTCCTGACTCGTGCCCTCCCCCCTGTTGTGAGCTGCCAGCGCTTGATCCCTGGCGCCCTTCCTCTTCCCTGCTCTCTGGCGGTGACGCTGGTCCCGATTTCCAACTGCTCCCCTCTGAGTCCCCTCTGGCTCTATCTTCCTGGGGTGTCCCCCTAGGCTCCCCCCTTGCCCTGGCCACTGGTGCTCCTTTCTGTGAATCTTCTGATTCACTGGAAAGACTCGGAGATCTCGGGTCGTCGTCATCACTCATCTTTTCTTCTGCCTCCTCCCCCTCGCTCTCTGTTTCCTCCCTTGCCCTTGCCTCTGCTCCTGAACCCCTGACATCCATCCCCCCCTCGAAGCCCCCTCTTCCCCCCTCCCCTCCTTCCGGTGCGGGATCTGGGTGCTGCTGTGTCAGGGGGACGAATGTCGGATACAGTTCGCTTCCCGTGGCGGGCCGCCATCCGAAGTCTTCCGGTTCTTCCTCCCTGCTCTCGTTGACGACGGTCACCTCCGCTTCCATCTCTGTGCCGCCGTGCTCGAAACCCGGGTCGTCCCCGAAAACGTCCATGTCCGTCTCTCCCTCGTTGCCTTCTGGAGACGTTGCTCGTCCTGGACCCTCCAGCCACCTTCTGCGGAACTGCTCCTCTGGTCGATCATCCCACCAATACGAGGGTTCTGAAGCAGATCCCGAGGGTGACCCCTCCGGGGAACGGGCGTCTCGTGTCGGTTCCTCGTCCGAGTCGAACCCCCGGAACGTGCTGGCTGAAAGCGTGGGCGTGAAAAGCCAGTCGTCGAAAAAGTCTGCTGGCATGGGCCTATGTGGGAAGAGGGCATGAAACTCTTCTTTGAGCAGAGGTTCGTCTAAAGCGTAGCCCGGCACCCAGCTGTTGGCACTGGCCGGGGTGCCCTCCTTGGCGAGAAGGTATTCTACCCCCTCTTCCCCCCATCTGGAGTCCAAAATCTCCGTGACTTCGTTGATGCGCTCCTCCTGTGCCACTCCCCCTTGCCCGGTTCTCTCTCGGAGCGGACCCGGTGCCGTTCCTGGTTCCTGAAACCTGTGAGGTGCCTTGTAGGGAGTGAGCACCGATCTGTGGAACACCGGATGCATTCTGGAACCCTCCGGAAGAGCCAGCCTGAAAGCCACCGGGTTGACCTGTTCTTCGACTTGGTAGGGCCCCAGTTGTTTATGCCCTAGTTTCTTCTTCGCCAACGACCTGGCCGGCACTGCGTGGGCTGCTAACCAGACCCAGTCTCCCACATGGATCTCTTCGCCAACCCTTCTGTGTTTGTCCGCTTGTACCTTGTATGCGTGTTTAGCCAGCTCCAGGTGCCGCCGCAGCTGATCGTGGACCTCCTGCAACTCCGACGCGAACGCATCTGCTGTCTGCGGCTCCCCCTCCCCCATTCTTTCCAGTCCCGGGAAGGTTCTGGGGTGCCTCCCGTTGTTGGCGAAGAACGGCGTGACCCCCGTGGACACGTGCTTCGTGTTGTTGTAGGCGAACTCGGCGAGAGGCAGGTAATCCACCCACGTCGCAGGCTGTTGATTCGCATAACATCTCAGGTACTGCTGCATGATGGCATTGACCCGCTCCGCTTGCCCGTTGGTCTGCGGGTGTCTAGCCGACGCCAGGTTGATCTTGACGTTCAGGAAGCCCATCAGCCTCTGCCAGAAGTTCGAGATGAACTGTCGCCCTCGGTCGGACAGAATAGACCGCGGCAGACCGTGAACCTTGAACACGTGGTCTATGAACAGTTTGGCGGTTTGTTCCGCCGTGGCCACCTTCGCACACGGAATGAAATGTGCCATCTTGGAGAACAAGTCCACCACCACCAGCACAGCCGTCTTGCCCCTCGAGCTGGGCAGATCCGTGACAAAGTCCAGGGCCACTCTCTCCCATGGTTCGAACGGAGTTTGCAGCGGTTCCAGCAGTCCGGCCGGCGGTCTGTGCACTGGTTTGGCCCTCTGGCAGGTGTCACACCTCGCCACGTAGTCCGCGACCTCCCCTCTCATTCCGGGCCACCAGAAGTCTCTGGCTACTAATTCCACCGTCTTCTCCTTGCCAAAGTGCCCGGCAGTGGGCGCGTCGTGCAGCTGCTGCAGTACCTTGGCGCGAAGTTCGTCTCCCGGCACGTAGATGGCCCCTTTACGGATGAGCAAACCATCTCGCAGCTGGAACTCGTCGGTCGCTGCCGTGCCCCTGTGCACCTCTGCCATCTTTGCTTGCGCGAAGGAGTCATCCTGCAACGCTCGTCGCACCGCATCCAGGTCAACTGTTGCCGCCGCGCACGCCCACACTGTCGGTGCGAAGATGTGCATGGCGGCCGCTGGCGTTGCCTCCTCCAGATACTGTGGCTTACGGGAGAGAGCATCCGCCATGATGTTGGTGTCCCCCGGGACATATTCTATTCGGAAGTCGAAATTCGCAAAGAACTCAGCCCAACGTATCTGCCTCTGGTTCAGGAACTGTGCCGTGCGCCAGTGCTCTAGATTCTTGTGGTCCGTGCAGACCTGCACCGTGTGCTTGGCGCCGATCAGGAAGTGCCTCCACGCTTTGAACGCTGCATGAATGGCCAGCAACTCCCTGTCCCAGATGGTGTAGTTCTGTTCGGACTTGCTGAGCTTCCTTGAATAAAACGCTCCCGGCCTCCAAACCCCCTGCGGGTCTTTCTGCAGCAGGACTGCTCCCACGGCTCTGTCCGAAGCGTCTGTCTCCACCCTCATCGGCCTGCTGGGGTTGACATGAAGCAGCTGCTCTTCCGATGCGAAGAGACGCTTGAGTGCCTGAAAGGACTGCTCCGCCTGCTCTGTCCAGATGAACTTCTTTTTCTTGGAGCTGAGCGTGTCCGTGATGGCCGCTGTCTGCATCGCAAAGCCTTTGATAAACTTGCGATAGAAGTTCGCGAAGCCGACAAACCGTTGGACCTCCTTCCGGTTGCGTGGGCTTTTCCAATCCAACACTGCTCGGACCTTGGCGCTGTCCATGGCGAGCCCTTTATCAGACAACTTGTAGCCCAGGAAATCCACCTCCGTCACGTCAAATTGGCACTTCTCCAGCTTGGCGTAAAGCCTATGTTGCTGTAGCCTGCTCAGCACTTCCTTGACGTGTCTGTCATGCTCCTGCTGCGATTCCGAAAAGATCAGGATGTCATCCAAGAAACAGACGCACGTCTTGTAGAGGAGCCCCGCCAACACGTGATGCATGAAAGCTTGAAAAACGTGGGAGCCATTTTGCAATCCAAAAGGCATAACTCTATATTCGTAGGTGCCCAGGGGCGTGAACATGGCTGTCTTCCACTCATCTCCTTCCCGCATGCGAATGAGGTTGTATGCCCCTCGCAGGTCCAACTTGGTGAACACTCTGCCCTTCCGTACCTTGGCGAGGAGGTCGTCGATTCGGGGCATGGGGAAGTCCGATGGCTTGGTCACACTGTTCAAGATGCGAAAGTCCACTACAAGTCTTTTTTGGGGCGTGTCCCGCTTCTTAACAAAGAATACCGGACTGCCCCCCGCTGCCTTGGACTCTCGGATGAAACCGCGCTCCAAATTATGATCTATGAACTCTTTGAGTTCCTGCAGTTCGTCCTCAGACATGGAATACAGCTTCCCTTTGGGCAGCGCCGCCCCCGGCAGCAGGTCAATTTTGCAGTCATATGGTCTGTGGGGGGGTAGCCTGTCTGCCTCCTTCTCGCAGAAAACCTCCAAAAATTCCGCGTACTTGTGGGGAACCGCTTGCAGCGTGCCTAGCTGCAGCTGTGACTCCTCTTCCCCTCCTTCCTGCCTGGGCACGATGCAGTGTTCAGCGCAAAAGGAAGAGCCGAAGGTCAGCTGCCTCTGGTACCAAGCCAGCGTCGGGCTGTGCTTGTCCAGCCAACTCATGCCCAATACAATGGGCGTGTCCGATAGTTGAGTGACATTGAAGCTGATGATTTCCCTGTGATTCCCAAGTCGCATCACCATTGGTGGCGTCTGCTTCACCACTTGCCCCCCTAGCAGCTCCCTGCCATCCACCGTGACAACCTGCAGGGGCAGCGTGGCAGGCAGCAACTGTATAGCGTGCTGGTCGACAAAGTCCTGCCCTATAAAGTCCGCATTGCTTCCGGAGTCAATGGTGATTGGCACGTCCATGGTGATTCCATTGGGCAGCTGGAGCGACGCGGTGAGCCTCACTACCGGTTTGGGCGGGAGGGGGTCCATGGGCTGTAAAATCTCTGGGGACTGCTTCACTGACACGTCTGGCTGGGCCCCAGTGCCTCTTCCTCCAACCAGACTCCGTCGTTTCCCTGCTGTGGTTGTCCTTGCTGCGTTGCTGCAGTTACCATTGCTGAGGCTGCAGTGTGCTTGTGGAGCCTCTGGGGACAGTCTTTCGCCATATGCTGTGGATCATCGCAGATGTAACACTTCCTGTTCCCTCTAGGAGGCTTCGCTTTCACTGCTGCCGGTGCTAGGGCTCTGGCTGCTGACTGAGCCCTTGCACCTCCAACCTCCATAGGTTCTGCTCCTCCTCCTGGCGGAGGCGTGGATTGCGCACGCGCTGCTTCTCTGGGAAGGAAGGAGGAGCCCCTGGCTGGTTCGCGCCCTCCACGCCCTTCGCCACTGCTCCACGGACGTCCTTCCAGCCGCACCCCCACCGCCAGCGCCCTCTGAACGATCTCCTGCGTGGTCCGGGGTCTCTCCCCCCTCGCAATTTCATCTTTAACCGAGCCGTGGAATCCCTCCCAAAACAGGTCTCTTACAGGAGCCGAATCTCTGTCCCATTCCAGAGCACTGACCAAAGCGAAAAAGCGGGCATGGTACTGCCTTACGCTGGCCCTCCCTTGCTTCAGTCCATGTATCTCCTGCCGAGCAAGATCCACGTCAATGCTTGACAAAAAGCACCCATCCATCGCTTTAATAAAGGCATCCGCGTTTTGGAGCGCCGGATCCTTATCTCTCCACAAATTGCGCAGCCATGCTTTAGCATCTCCATGCAAATGGGACATGATGAATCCCACCTTCTCTTGCTCATCTCTAAAGTCTTTGTTCAGCAGTTGCAGTGCACACATTACATCTGCTCTAAAGTTGGGGTACTGTTGCAAATTCCCATCGAAGTGAGAGACCAAACCGCCTGTTCGTCTCCCCAACCCAATCCCCTCCGGTTTGGGTGTCAGTTGCCCTTGCTTCGTAAGCACTTCCAACCTGACCTGGAGATCCCTGTAGGCGGCAGCTGCGTCCTCCTCTCTCTTCCTGGATGCAAGAGCCTCGGCATTCAGGCGCGACACTGCTTCTCTGAGTTCCACTATCTGCTGTTCGGCCGTCATGTTGTCTGCCGTTCGTGAGCTCGCTAGTAGGCACCCGCTTTCTCTCCTCTCCGCGAGGCTGTAGATGCCCACAATTTAAGAGATGGAGCTTACTGTCAGAGTTGCTTCCAGATCCTAGCTCACAGAGGATCACGCTAGCCAGCGATCATTAAATAAAAGTCTTTATTGAGTTACAGTTTCCATTCTCAAGCTGCTGCGTGCAACCCTACGTCTAATGGTTAGATCGGCGAAGCTCCATCTGAGTCTCCGCCCCTTGTACACCAACTTAATATCCTAGCCTTGCTCCACCTTTTCCGCCTGACTGTTCTTCTCTGGGTCCCTCTGCCCCCCGGGGTCTCTTCCTTCCGGGATTCCTCTGACGCTGACGCTGACCCCCCTGACTCTTCTCCCTCCTTTCGGCGGGCTTTAGGACCTGGCTCCCTTTCCGGGCTGCCTACTGCGCCACCTTCCTGTGCATTTGAACTTGGCACGCGCGCCCAACCTTCCACCTTCCGTCTGACCGTTTCTTCGCTCCCCGATGGAGGTGTGGCCACTCCTGACTCGTGCCCTCCCCCCTGTTGTGAGCTGCCAGCGCTTGATCCCTGGCGCCCTTCCTCTTCCCTGCTCTCTGGCGGTGACGCTGGTCCCGATTTCCAACTGCTCCCCTCTGAGTCCCCTCTGGCTCTATCTTCCTGGGGTGTCCCCCTAGGCTCCCCCCTTGCCCTGGCCACTGGTGCTCCTTTCTGTGAATCTTCTGATTCACTGGAAAGACTCGGAGATCTCGGGTCGTCGTCATCACTCATCTTTTCTTCTGCCTCCTCCCCCTCGCTCTCTGTTTCCTCCCTTGCCCTTGCCTCTGCTCCTGAACCCCTGACACTACCCATTAGGAAAATATGGTTCAAAACATGGAATAAGGTATTTAAAAATTGGATTTTTGGAAGTAAAAGAGTTAGAACCCCAGACATAGTAAATTATTCATCTCAAGAAGAGATGGGATGAGGAATACCGAACTTAGAATTTTATTATGAAACATTCCAATTGAAAAATCTAATAGATATTGGATATAAGGATGGGATTAAATGGATAAGGCTGGAGAATGAAATAAATGAAGGAATAGGAAAAGAGGGGATATTTAATAGAGCTATTAATACGGCTTTTAAGAAGACAATAGGACCAAGGAAAACTGCGTTAGGAATTTGGAAGAATTGGAATACAAAATGGATGCCAACATACTCAAGGTGGACACCATTAAAATATATGCAGGAGGGTCAAAGGGAACTGGGTTGGTGGAAGAAATTAGAAGATCAGGGATTTTATAAATTAAAAGATATGTTCGATGAAGAAGGGAATTTAATTACAACAAAAGCTTTTTTAGAAAAAATAGGAAAACAATATTAGCTGAAAGTGCAAGGACTTTATGATTTATTAAAAATGGAAAGAGCAGAGGAAACGATGAGGACAGAAATGAAAATAGATATGGTGCTGAACAAAAGACAAATAATGGAGAAAGGGATAGCAGGGATGTTATATAAACTGATGATAAGCCACAAAGAAAGAATGATAAGGATAATCCAGATTAAATGGGAGCAGGAAGGTACGATCCTTCCAAACACGGCTCAAGAACTGATGAAGAATATAAACAATATTAAAATAGAAAAGTATAAAGAATTAAGTAGAATTTTTTTATTAAAATGGTATAGAACTCCGGCACAAATGGCATATATAGTGAAAGGGTTTAGTCCCAAATGCTGGCATTGTGGTCAGGAAAAAGGACTATATTCACACATGTGGTGGGAATGTAATCTGGTTAAGGAATATTGGCAAAAGATTATAAAGGTAATTTCTGGATTATTTCAAATAAACAGAAGTTAATAGGGATTTGTTATTTTTGGGAATACTGGGAAATAACAAAGTAAAGAGTAATAAGCAAGAGTTGTACAAGATTATGATTCTAGCTGGAATGGCACTTATTGCTTTGGGATGGAAGATGGAAAGAAAAGGCCAAATATGGAATATGGAAAAATGGAATGATTATGTTTTTGAATACGTACAATCAGAAACATTCGCACAGATAGTGGCAGAGGATAGATGGGAAAATAAATGCCAAAGAATCACAAATAAATGGGCATTTTACAGGAACTGGATAGAAAGAGGGGAAGCCAACCCTAACATACAAGCTCAAATGAACAGACTGTGTACATGGATAAAGATATGAAGAAGGAAGGCCTGACCGGGGGGGGGAGGGCTGGAGTGGGGAGGGAGGGGGGGAAGTAAACCGGATGGTATTTTGAATTGATTTTGTTATGTAAGCCTTTTTTCCCCCCAGAAACCATATATATTAATGTTATGTAGTTAGGCATTGTAGTATGAATGAATTTTGTTCTGTATTCTTTGTTTTATAGAATATATATAATAATGTTATGTTACTAAGCAAATTTAATAAAATGAAAAAAAGAAAGAATCATTTTGGCCACAGGGAGAAGAGGATGTTGGACTATATGGGCCACTGGCCTGATCCTGCCGGCTCTTCTTATGTTCTTACAATACAGTCTCTAACGGAAACCAATAAAAGAAGGGCTCATTTACACTTAATTTGCTCCACTTTCCCTAGCAAAACTCAATTGCCATTTGCTCAAGGCAGCTTTCCCCAGAGAATGTACTGGGACCAAAGCAAAAAACAACACCCAAAATGACGCTTGGATACGAACCTGGAAAGCCTTAACCTGTGCTTAGAAGCACCACACCAAAGGATGTGTGGATGAGCCCTAAACCACAAACTAATGAAATAGAACTTGCTCAACAGGATGCTCCTTAAAGATTATGGGATGTTCAAGAAAGACAACTTGTACGAACAATTGCTGGGAATCACATGTGAGCATTGTTATTGCGCTCAGTCCTGCTTGCCAGCTTCCCACAAGCACCTGGCCAGCTGCTGTGAGAAAAGACGGCTGGACTAGATGGGCCACTGTGTGATCCAGCAGCTGGTCTCTTATTACATTCTTAGGATACTGAGCAAGTTGTATCAGAGGAGAGACTAATCATGGACTTCAGTTGCACAATGCCTAGACAGGCATCTGCATCATCTGCAGTGAGAACTGGGCTTGGGATCCTGTCCTAGGGCTGGAACCTGATGAAACTGCCCCATACCAGGACTGTTTCAACCATCTAAGACCAGTGTTTCCCAAAGTGGTCGGTAGCACATCCCCCCCGGGGGGACACTAAGACGCAAGGGGATCAAAGGGGTGGAGGTGTAAATGACCATCAGGCATTGGAAAACAGGTATCACTGGATCAAGCTCATCAATTTTGCTGAATTAATCAAACTAAACAAATTGGATTTTGAATGAATATGCAATTAGTTGTTATAGTTTTGAATTTTACTGTGTTGTTAGCTTCCTTAGTGGGTTGTGCAAACCCCCATTCAGAATAACAGGTAGCAGGCTCTGGGGATAAGTTTATAGAACCAAGTGGGCAGTGCCCAGAAAGTTTGGCAACCACTGATCTGGACAGTATGGTCCATAAAGACTTCCCCAGTCTCGGATCTCCAAACATAGTTGGAATTGAATTCCCTTCAGCCCTGACCACTGGCCATGCTTGCTTGGGCTGACAGGGGGCGATACAGTCCAAAAACCAACTGGGTGCAAAATACAAGATAAAAGCAAGAACAAAAAAAGGACACAAACCGTTAAAGCCCCTCCCACAACACATTTAAAGGGGGCATCTGCTTTGTGCTCTTGGCCAGCATACTGACTTTTATTAGGCATAAGACCCTCTCAGGATACAACAAGTGCGCTCAGAGATCTGGGATGGTTGCTGTTTTGCTCCTGGGCCAAGTTCAAGGTGTTACTATTAGTCAATAAAGCCCTTAACAACTTCAGATCAATTTACCTGTGAAATCACCTTACACCCCCACCCAACTGCTTCCATCTGCAGAACTGGCGCTGTTGCAGGTGCCATATAATCCCCATTACACAGTCAATCATTTAGAGTGGCAGCACCTACACTTTGGAACTCCCTGCCTATGGACACATGAGACAGGCACCTTCGCTGTGCTCTTTTTGGCACCTGCTAAGAACCTTTTCCCTCAAATAAGCTTCTCCAGGCATGTAGAACACTGGTGAATGTTTTAAGCTATTTTTAGTTTACTGATGATTTTATTTTTTGAATGTTTTAAAGAGTTGTTTCCAGTAATTTTACTGATTTTTTGTAAACCACTTTGAGGTACACTTTTTAAACAACTGAATGGTGTATAAATTTTGTGAAATAAAATAATTCTAACAACAACAACAGCAACCATAAGAATATGTACTGCTTCAATAAAAGTTACCCAAATTGCTATTGCTTTGTATGAGAAAGATGAAAAATAAGTTCCAGGGCTTGCAGAATATCTCCATTTTTCCTTGCAGAGCAAAATGGAGGAGAATTCAAGGCCAGCATCCAAAAAGATTAATGTTATGTCCCTCAGCCACTAAATATAGAGGAGCCACCACTGGGGTGCTGAAAATAGACTGTCCGAAAGGTCTTCTAATTCTGAACCACTAATCCACTGTGTGGTGAATTCTGGTCTCACTCTTGCAAGGGAAGGACAGAAGTGAGTTTGCAAACAAAACAGACATACTTGCAGAATATTTTGATTATGACCTGCAAACATTCACAAACACCTCCAGGGTTTGTGAGAGGCACATTTTATGCATGCGGTGTGCAATGCAACAATGCAAATGCCAAAAAACCCCATCCCCTGCAAACTTGCCCTTTGCTAGCAGGCCCTGTGTTGCCCAGGCATTCCAAAGTGTAAAAGAGTCCCTCTTTCTGAATCCTCCTCTTCTTCACTCCTGCATATCCTTCGAGGCCTGACCCTCCTTGTCTTTTGATATCTCCGCTCTGGAATTCCTCTGTGTGACATCTCTGCCAATGGCCCTCCAAACCCAGTGATAAATATCTGTTGCTGCTCTTCCACTTTCGAGTCTGACAAGTCCAATCCAGCTGTGCAAACTGGATGTCTTTTTTGCAGACAGAAAACATTTGGGGGCTCTCTGGCAGGACGTGTGCTTTGCCCTTTGGTGAAGCCAAGATTGAGAAGTGCTTCAAGAGCCAAGTTGGCAAGCTCTCAATTTCATCCAAAGATGCCAAAAAAAAAGAAAGTAGTCCTTGCGAAGTGGGGGTTTTATTCCTGCCCCCGGATTGATCCTTTCAGGCAAGGATGATTCCCAACCCTACCTGGTGATGCCGTCAGGGACTGAACCTGAGACCGTCTGCTCCTCATTTAATTCTCACAAAAACCCTGTGAGTCCAGGCTGAGCGGCATTGTCTCCCAGGGAGCTTCATCGCCATCTGGGGATTTGAACCCTGGCCTCCCAGGTCCTGGTCTGATCATCTATCCACCATACCATGCTGCAAGGAGGGATTCAGTCCTTTGCCTCATCACCCTATTTCTCCTTCAATAATTTAATTTCTCTAACAAGATACCCCCTCCCCAAAAGAAACAGATTTGGAGGGGAAGTAATTTGGAGGTGGAAATCTGGCAGATAATGAAATTGTGGGATGTAAACACAGGAGCAGTCAATGACAACATTCCTAGAGTGTACATGTTAGAACATGGGGAGGGATGTCTGTCCAGCAAGCAGGTAAACTTCCTGGGGACGGACTTCCTCCGCATGTGACCAGAGGTGGGTGTGGCCTCACCTGTGCAGGTAATGACAAAAGCACAGGGCAGGCAGCCATCTCTCTCTCTCTGCCATTTTTCTTCGATGAGGAAGCATCTAAAGATGCCCTCTTGGCTCTCAGCCAAGAGAGGAGATAAGGTCTATCTTGCAACAAGATAGTTTCTAAATATATGTAACCTTTTTAAGCCTGTCTGCCTTCTGGGATCATGTTGTGAACAGAACGTGAGTAAACTCTTTTATACTTTTATAAAGACTGTGTTGTGTCTTGTATTTTAAGAGGGAACAAAGGGGAAATTACCAGAGTAATTCTTATAGAGGTTCTAGCGAACCTGTGCACACGTTACCGTTGCGAACTTAAAGGGGAATGTTTATAAACTCTGCTGATATTTTGGGAACTTGTTAGCACAAGTTGGATAAGGATATAATTAGTCAATATATCCTCTCCTGCACCCCAGAACATTCCCACAGAAATTGCCACTATCCTTCCTAAGCCAGCACTGTTTTCCGGGGGTAGGCGGGTGGAACCAAAGGAAAACTCAATTTAAAGAAAAGACTGGAAGGCCTCACCCTGAGCAGGCAAAGACTAAGATTTCAGCCTGCTAAGGTAATTTGTGCTGGCAAATACAATAGTTTTTGATAAGGAAATTAAATGTAATCTAGGCTGCTTGACCCAATGAAAACATAGAGGTAAAAAGGTAAAAGTAAAAGACTCCTGGGTGGTTAAGTCCAGTCAAAGGCGACTTTGGGGTGCAGCACTCATCTCGCTTTTCAGGCCGAGGGAGCCGGCCTTTGTCCACAGACAGCTTTCTGGGTCATACGGTCAGCATGGCTAAAACGCTTCTGGAGCAATGGGACACCATGACGGAAACCAGATCGTACAGAAACTCCATTTACCTTCCCACTGCAGCGGTCCCTATTTAGCTGTGTTTTCAAACTGCTAGGCTGGCAGGAGCTGGGACAGAGCAACGGGAGCTCACCACCATTGTAGAGTTGGAAGGGGCCTCAACCTAGTGCAACCGCTGCAATGCCTTAACCACATCTCGAGAATCCCTGACAGATGGCCATTGAGACTCTCTTTCAAAATCTCAAACAAAAGAGTCCTTCACCTTCTGAGGGAGTCCGTTTCACTGTTGAACAGCTTTTACTCTAAGAAAGTTTAGTTTAAATCTCCTTTCTTGGAATTTGAATCCATTGGTTCAGCACCTTCTCTCCAGAGCAGGAGAAAACAAACTTGCTCCATTTCCCATGTTACAGCCCTTAATATATTTGATGATGGCTATCATGTCACCTCTCCATCTTTTCTTCTCCATGATAAACATCCCTAACTCCCTTGGCCATTCCTCTTAGGGCTTAGTTAGAATACATAGAATCATAGAGTTGGAAGAGATCACAAGGGCCATCGAGTCCAACCCCCTGCCAAGCGGGAAACACCATCAGAGCACTCCTGACATATGGTTGTCAAGCCTCTGCTTAAAGACCTCCAAAGAAGGAGACTCCACCATACTCCTTGGCAGCAAATGCCACGGTCGAACAGCTCTTACTGTCAGGAAGTTCTTCCTAATGTTTAGGTGGAATCTTCTTTCTTGTAGTTTGGATCCATTGCTCCATGTCCGCTTCTCTGGAGCAGCAGAAAACAACCTTTCTCCCTCCTCTAGGTGACATCCTTTTATATATTTGAACATGGCTATCATATCACCCCTTAACCTCCTCTTCTCCAGGCTAAACATGCCCAGCTCCCTTAGCCATTCCTCAGAAGGCATCGTTTCCAGGCCTTTGACCATTTTGGTTGCCCTCCTCTGGACACGTTCCAGTTTGTCAGTGTCCTTCTTGAACTGTGGTGCCCAGAACTGGACACAGTACTCCAGGTGAGGTCTGACCAGAGCAGAATACAGTGGCACTATTACTTCCCTTGATCTAGATGCTATACTCCTATTGATGCAGCCCAGAATTGCATTGGCTTTTTTAGCTGCCGCGTCACACTGTTGGCTCATGTCAAGTTTGTGGTCAACCAAGACTCCTAGATCCTTTTCACATGTACTGCTCTCAAGCCAGGTGTCACCCATCTTGTATTTGTGCCTGTCAGAGTTGCTTCCAGATCCTAGCTCACAGAGGATCACGCTAGCCAGCGATCATTAAATAAAAGTCTTTATTGAGTTACGGTTTCCATTCTCAAGCTGCTGCGTGCAACCCTACGTCTAATGGTTAGATCGGCGAAGCTCCATCTGAGTCTCCGCCCCTTGTACACCAACTTAATATCCTAGCCTTGCTCCACCTTTTCCGCCTGACTGTTCTTCTCTGGGTCCCTCTGCCCCCCGGGGTCTCTTCCTTCCGGGATTCCTCTGACGCTGACGCTGACCCCCCTGACTCTTCTCCCTCCTTTCGGCGGGCTTTAGGACCTGGCTCCCTTTCCGGGCTGCCTACTGCGCCACCTTCCTGTGCATTTGAACTTGTCGCACGCGCCCAACCTTCCACCTTCCGTCTGACCGTTTCTTCGCTCCCCGATGGAGGTGTGGCCACTCCTGACTCGTGCCCTCCCCCCTGTTGTGAGCTGCCAGCGCTTGATCCCTGGCGCCCTTCCTCTTCCCTGCTCTCTGGCGGTGACGCTGGTCCCGATTTCCAACTGCTCCCCTCTGAGTCCCCTCTGGCTCTATCTTCCTGGGGTGTCCCCCTAGGCTCCCCCCTTGCCCTGGCCACTGGTGCTCCTTTCTGTGAATCTTCTGATTCACTGGAAAGACTCGGAGATCTCGGGTCGTCGTCATCACTCATCTTTTCTTCTGCCTCCTCCCCCTCGCTCTCTGTTTCCTCCCTTGCCCTTGCCTCTGCTCCTGAACCCCTGACATCCATCCCCCCCTCGAAGCCCCCTCTTCCCCCCTCCCCTCCTTCCGGTGCGGGATCTGGGTGCTGCTGTGTCAGGGGGACGAATGTCGGATACAGTTCGCTTCCCGTGGCGGGCCGCCATCCGAAGTCTTCCGGTTCTTCCTCCCTGCTCTCGTTGACGACGGTCACCTCCGCTTCCATCTCTGTGCCGCCGTGCTCGAAACCCGGGTCGTCCCCGAAAACGTCCATGTCCATCTCTCCCTCGTTGCCTTCTGGAGACGTTGCTCGTCCTGGACCCTCCAGCCACCTTCTGCGGAACTGCTCCTCTGGTCGATCATTCCACCAATACGAGGGTTCTGAAGCAGATCCCGAGGGTGACCCCTCCGGGGAACGGGCGTCTCGTGTCGGTTCCTCGTCCGAGTCGAACCCCCGGAACGTGCTGGCTGAAAGCGTGGGCGTGAAAAGCCAGTCGTCGAAAAAGTCTGCTGGCATTGGCCTGTGTGGGAAGAGGGCATGAAACTCTTCTTTGAGCAGAGGTTCGTCTAAAGCGTAGCCCGGCACCCAGCTGTTGGCACTGGCCGGGGTGCCCTCCTTGGCGAGAAGGTATTCTACCCCCTCTTCCCCCCATCTGGAGTCCAAAATCTCCGTGACTTCGTTGATGCGCTCCTCCTGTGCCACTCCCCCTTGCCCGGTTCTCTCTCGGAGCGGACCCGGTGCCGTTCCTGGTTCCTGAAACCTGTGAGGTGCCTTGTAGGGAGTGAGCACCGATCTGTGGAACACCGGATGCATTCTGGAACCTTCCGGAAGAGCCAGCCTGAAAGCCACCGGGTTGACCTGTTCTTCGACTTGGTAGGGCCCCAGTTGTTTATGCCCTAGTTTCTTCTTCGCCAACGACCTGGCCGGCACTGCGTGGGCTGCTAACCAGACCCAGTCTCCCACATGGATCTCTTCGCCAACCCTTCTGTGTTTGTCCGCTTGTACCTTGTATGCGTGTTTAGCCAGCTCCAGGTGCCGCCGCAGCTGATCGTGGACCTCCTGCAACTCCGACGCGAACGCATCTGCTGTCTGCGGCTCCCCCTCCCCCATTCTTTCCAGTCCCGGGAAGGTTCTGGGGTGCCTCCCGTTGTTGGCGAAGAACGGCGTGACCCCCGTGGACACGTGCTTCGTGTTGTTGTAGGCGAACTCGGCGAGAGGCAGGTAATCCACCCACGTCGCAGGCTGTTGATTCGCATAACATCTCAGGTACTGCTGCATGATGGCATTGACCCGCTCCGCTTGCCCGTTGGTCTGCGGGTGTCTAGCCGACGCCAGGTTGATCTTGACGTTCAGGAAGCCCATCAGCCTCTGCCAGAAGTTCGAGATGAACTGTCGCCCTCGGTCGGACAGAATAGACCGCGGCAGACCGTGAACCTTGAACACGTGGTCTATGAACAGTTTGGCGGTTTGTTCCGCCGTGGCCACCTTCGCACACGGAATGAAATGTGCCATCTTGGAGAACAAGTCCACCACCACCAGCACAGCCGTCTTGCCCCTCGAGCTGGGCAGATCCGTGACAAAGTCCAGGGCCACTCTCTCCCATGGTTCGAACGGAGTTTGCAGCGGTTCCAGCAGTCCGGCCGGCGGTCTGTGCACTGGTTTGGCCCTCTGGCAGGTGTCACACCTCGCCACGTAGTCCGCGACTTCCCCTCTCATTCCGGGCCACCAGAAGTCTCTGGCGACTAATTCCACCGTCTTCTCCTTGCCAAAGTGCCCGGCAGTGGGCGCGTCGTGCAGCTGCTGCAGTACCTTGGCGCGAAGTTCGTCTCCCGGCACGTAGATGGCCCCTTTACGGATGAGCAAACCATCTCGCAGCTGGAACTCGTCGGTCGCTGCCGTGCCCCTGTGCACCTCTGCCATCTTTGCTTGCGCGAAGGAGTCATCCTGCAACGCTCGTCGCACCGCATCCAGGTCAACTGTTGCCGCCGCGCACGCCCACACTGTCGGTGCGAAGATGTGCATGGCGGCCGCTGGCGTTGCCTCCTCCAGATACTGTGGCTTACGGGAGAGAGCATCCGCCATGATGTTGGTGTCCCCCGGGACATACTCTATTCGGAAGTCGAAATTCGCAAAGAACTCAGCCCAACGTATCTGCCTCTGGTTCAGGAACTGTGCCGTGCGCCAGTGCTCTAGATTCTTGTGGTCCGTGCAGACCTGCACCGTGTGCTTGGCGCCGATCAGGAAGTGCCTCCACGCTTTGAACGCTGCATGAATGGCCAGCAACTCCCTGTCCCAGATGGTGTAGTTCTGTTCGGACTTGCTGAGCTTCCTTGAGTAAAACGCTCCCGGCCTCCAAACCCCCTGCGGGTCTTTCTGCAGCAGGACTGCTCCCACGGCTCTGTCTGAAGCGTCTGTCTCCACCCTCATCGGCCTGCTGGGGTTGACATGAAGCAGCTGCTCTTCCGACGCGAAGAGACGCTTGAGTGCCTGAAAGGACTGCTCCGCCTGCTCTGTCCAGATGAACTTCTTTTTCTTGGAGCTGAGCGTGTCCGTGATGGCCGCTGTCTGCATCGCAAAGCCTTTGATAAACTTGCGATAGAAGTTCGCGAAGCCGACAAACCGTTGGACCTCCTTCCGGTTGCGTGGGCTTTTCCAATCCAACACTGCTCGGACCTTGGCGCTGTCCATGGCGAGCCCTTTATCAGACAACTTGTAGCCCAGGAAATCCACCTCCGTCACGTCGAATTGGCACTTCTCCAGCTTGGCGTAAAGCCTATGTTGCTGTAGCCTGCTCAGCACTTCCTTGACGTGTCTGTCATGCTCCTGCTGCGATTCCGAAAAGATCAGGATGTCATCCAAGAAACAGACGCACGTCTTGTAGAGGAGCCCCGCCAACACGTGATGCATGAAAGCTTGAAAAACGTGGGAGCCATTTTGCAATCCAAAAGGCATAACTCTATATTCGTAGGTGCCCAGGGGCGTGAACATGGCTGTCTTCCACTCATCTCCTTCCCGCATGCGAATGAGGTTGTATGCCCCTCGCAGGTCCAACTTGGTGAACACTCTGCCCTTCCGTACCTTTGCGAGGAGGTCGTCGATTCGGGGCATGGGGAAGTCCGATGGCTTGGTCACACTGTTCAAGATGCGAAAGTCCACTACAAGTCTTTTTTGGGGCGTGTCCCTCTTCTTAACAAAGAATACCGGACTGCCCCCCGCTGCCTTGGACTCTCGGATGAAACCGCGCTCCAAATTATGATCTATGAACTCTTTGAGTTCCTGCAGTTCGTCCTCAGACATGGAATACAGCTTCCCTTTGGGCAGCGCCGCCCCCGGCAGCAGGTCAATTTTGCAGTCATATGGTCTGTGGGGGGGTAGCCTGTCTGCCTCCTTCTCGCAGAAAACCTCCAAAAATTCTGCGTACTTGTGGGGAACCGCTTGCAGCGTGCCTAGCTGCAGCTGTGACTCCTCTTCCTCTCCTTCCTGCCTGGGCACGATGCAGTGTTCAGCGCAAAAGGAAGAGCCGAAGGTCAGCTGCCTCTGGTACCAAGCCAGCGTCGGGCTGTGCTTGTCCAGCCAACTCATGCCCAATACAATGGGCGTGTCTGATAGTTGAGTGACATTGAAGCTGATGATTTCCCTGTGATTCCCAAGTCGCATCACCATTGGTGGCGTCTGCTTCACCACTTGCCCCCCTAGCAGCTCCCTGCCATCCACCGTGACAACCTGCAGGGGCAGCGTGGCAGGCAGCAACTGTATAGCGTGCCGGTCGACAAAGTCCTGCCCTATAAAGTCCGCATTGCTTCCGGAGTCAATGGTGATTGGCACGTCCATGGTGATTCCATTGGGCAGCTGGAGCGACGCGGTGAGCCTCACTACCGGTTTGGGCGGGAGGGGGTCCATGGGCTGTAAAATCTCTGGGGACTGCTTCACTGACACGTCTGGCTGGGCCCCAGTGCCTCTTCCAACCAGACTCCGTCGTTTCCCTGCTGTGGTTGTCCTTGCTGCGTTGCTGCAGTTACCATTGCTGAGGCTGCAGTGTGCTTGTGGAGCCTCTGGGGACACTCTTTCGCCATATGCTGTGGATCATCGCAGATGTAACACTTCCTGTTCCCTCTAGGAGGCTTCGCTTTCACTGCTGCCGGTGCTAGGGCTCTGGCTGCTGACTGAGCCCTTGCACCTCCAACCTCCATAGGTTCCGCTCCTCCTCCTGGCGGAGGCGTGGATTGCGCACGCGCTGCTTCTCTGGGAAGGAAGGAGGAGCCCCTGGCTGGTTCGCGCCCTCCACGCCCTTCGTCCCTGCTCCACGGACGTCCTTCCAGCCGCACCCCCACCGCCAGCGCCCTCTGAACGATCTCCTGCGTGGTCCGGGGTCTCTCCCCCCTCGCAATTTCATCTTTAACCGAGCCGTGCAATCCCTCCCAAAACAGGTCTCTTACAGGAGCCGAATCTCTGTCCCATTCCAGGGCACTGACCAAAGCGAAAAAGCGGGCATGGTACTGCCTTACGCTGGCCCTCCCTTGCTTCAGTCCATGTATCTGCTGCCGAGCAAGATCCACGTCAATGCTTGACAAAAAGCACCCATCCATCGCTTTAATAAAGGCATCCGCGTTTTGGAGCGCCGGATCCTTATCTCTCCACAAATTGCGCAGCCATGCTTTAGCATCTCCATGCAAATGGGACATGATGAATCCCACCTTCTCTTGCTCATCTCTAAAGTCTTTGTTCAGCAGTTGCAGTGCACACATTACATCTGCTCTAAAGTTGGGGTACTGTTGCAAATTCCCATCGAAGTGAGAGACCAAACCGCCTGTTCGTCTCCCCAACCCAATCCCCTCCGGTTTGGGTGTCAGTTGCCCTTGCTTCGTAAGCACTTCCAACCTGACCTGGAGATCCCTGTAGGCGGCAGCTGCGTCCTCCTCTCTCTTCCTGGATGCAAGAGCCTCGGCATTCAGGCGCGACACTGCTTCTCTGAGTTCCACTATCTGCTGTTCGGCCGTCATGTTGTCTGCCGTTCGTGAGCTCGCTAGTAGGCACCCGCTTTCTCTCCTCTCCGCGAGGCTGTAGATGCCCACAATTCATGAGATGGAGCTTACTGTCAGAGTTGCTTCCAGATCCTAGCTCACAGAGGATCACGCTAGCCAGCGATCATTAAATAAAAGTCTTTATTGAGTTACGGTTTCCATTCTCAAGCTGCTGCGTGCAACCCTACGTCTAATGGTTAGATCGGCGAAGCTCCATCTGAGTCTCCGCCCCTTGTACACCAACTTAATATCCTAGCCTTGCTCCACCTTTTCCGCCTGACTGTTCTTCTCTGGGTCCCTCTGCCCCCCGGGGTCTCTTCCTTCCGGGATTCCTCTGACGCTGACGCTGACCCCCCTGACTCTTCTCCCTCCTTTCGGCGGGCTTTAGGACCTGGCTCCCTTTCCGGGCTGCCTACTGCGCCACCTTCCTGTGCATTTGAACTTGTCGCACGCGCCCAACCTTCCACCTTCCGTCTGACCGTTTCTTCGCTCCCCGATGGAGGTGTGGCCACTCCTGACTCGTGCCCTCCCCCCTGTTGTGAGCTGCCAGCGCTTGATCCCTGGCGCCCTTCCTCTTCCCTGCTCTCTGGCGGTGACGCTGGTCCCGATTTCCAACTGCTCCCCTCTGAGTCCCCTCTGGCTCTATCTTCCTGGGGTGTCCCCCTAGGCTCCCCCCTTGCCCTGGCCACTGGTGCTCCTTTCTGTGAATCTTCTGATTCACTGGAAAGACTCGGAGATCTCGGGTCGTCGTCATCACTCATCTTTTCTTCTGCCTCCTCCCCCTCGCTCTCTGTTTCCTCCCTTGCCCTTGCCTCTGCTCCTGAACCCCTGACAGTGCCTCTCATTTTTTTTTGCCCAAGTACAATACTTTACATTTCTCCCTGTTAAAATTCATCTTGTTTGTTTTGGCCCAGTTCTCTAATCTGTCAAGGTCGTTTTGAAGTGTGATCCTGTCCTCTGGGGTGTTAGCCACCCAGGGGCGCCGACTTGTAAAAAATATTGGGGGAGCCCGCGAAAGCTCATGAATAATAAATAAACTCATGAATATGCAGATAAAGTGGCGCCGCCTCCTCGTGAGCGAATAGGGGAGAGCGTGCTGCGCCTATTAATCAGCTCCGAAGGAAATTGGGTGGAGCTTTTGCTCGGGAGGGAGGGCAGGAGGCATGCAGCCCGACCCTGTGCATTTTGGGCTGGGGGAGGGGCGGCGGTGGCGCTCTGCTGGAGGGGCGCCCGAGATTATTGGGGGGGCAGAGCCCCCCAAACGAATTTTTGAGGGGGCTCGGGCCCCCTCAGGCCCCATGGAGTCGGCGCCTATGTAGCCACCCCTCCCAGTTTGGTGTCATCTGCAAATTTGATCAGGATGCCCTTGAGTCCACCATCCAAGTCGTTGATAAAGATGTTGAATAAGACCGGGCCCAAGACAGAACCCTGTGGCACCCCACTAGTCACTCTTCTCCAGGATGAAGAGGAACCATTGATGAGCACCCTTTGGGTTCGGTCAGTCAGCCAGTTACAAATCCACTGAGTGGTAGCATAGTCAAGACCGCATTTTACCAGCTTCTTTACAAGAATATCATGGGGCACCTTGTCAAATGCCTTGCTGAAATCAAGGTAGGCTACATCCACTGCGTTCCCTTCATCTACCAGGCTTGTAATTCTGTCAAAAAACGAGATCAGGTTAGTCTGACATGACTTATTTTTCAGAAATCCATGCTGACTATTGGTGATCACAGCATTCCTTTCTAGGTGCTCACAGACTGTTTGCTTAATGATCTGCTCCAGAATCTTCCCTGGTATTGATGTCAGACTGACTGGGCGATAATTATTTGGGTCCTCTCTTTTCCCCTTTTTGAAAATAGGGACAACATTTGCCCTCCTCCAGTCTGCCGGGACTTCGCCTGTTCTCCAGGAATTCTCAAAGATGACTGCCAGTGGTTCTGAGATCACATCTGCCAGTTCTTTTAATACTCTTGGATGCAGTTCATCTGGCTCTGGAGACTTGAATACATCTAAACTAGCCAATTATTCTTGTACTATCTCCTTAGTTATTCTGGGCTGTGTTTCCTTTGCTGAATCATTTGCTCCAAATTCTTCAGGTCGGGCATTGTTTTCTTTATCGGAGAAGACTGAGGCAAAGAAGGCATTGAGGAGTTCAGCCCTTTTTGTGTCCCCTGTTTGCATTTCACCATCTTCTCCTCTGAGTGACCCCATTGTTTCTTTGTTCTTCCTTTTGCTACGAACATACCCATAAAAGCCTTTTTTTTTGTTGCTTTTAAGCTCTCTAGCAAGCCTGAGTTCATTCTGTGCTTTAGCTTTTCTGACTTTGTGTCTACACGTGCTGGCTATTTGTTTGAATTCCTCTTTGGTGGTTTCCCCCCTTTTCCATTTTTTGTACACATCCTTTTTTAATCTTAACTCAGTTAAAAGTTCTTTAGATAGCCACCCTGGCTTCTTTAGGCACCTTCCATGTTTCCGTCTCATTGGTATTGCCTGAAGTTGTGCTTTTACTATCTCCCTCTTAACAAGCTCCCAGCCATCATGAACTCCCTTTCCTTTTAGTATTCCTGTCCATGGGATCTCACCCAGTGCTTCCCTAAGTTTTATGAAGTTGGCTTTCTTAAAGTCAAGAAATTGAGTCCTAGTATGCTTGGCTGCTCCTTTCCGCTGTATAGTAAACTTCAGAAGAGCATGATTACTCGCGCCTAATGATCCTTCCACTTCTACCCCACTAACCAGGTCATCAACATTGGTTAGGACCAGATCTAAAATGGCTGTTCCTCTTGTTGCTTCTCCCACTTTCTGGACAATGAAGTTGTCTGCAAGGCCAGTGAGGAATCTGTTTGACCTTATGCTCTTGGCTGAGTTTGACATCCAACAAATATCCGGGTAATTGAAGTCCCCCATTACTACTATCTCCCTTCCTTTTGCATGCTTGGCCATCTGTTCCAGGAAGGCATCATCTATGTCCTCCGATTGGCTTGGGGATCTATAGTAAACTCCCACAATGAGGTCTCTGTTATTCTTCTCTCCCTTAATTTTGACCCAAATGCTCTCACTTTGGCTTTGAGGTTCTAAATCCTGGATCTCTTCACAGGTATACACATCCCTGACATATAACGCCACTCTTCCTCCTTTCTTGTCTGGTCTGTTTCTCTGAAATAGATTGTATCCCCCCATTATTACATTCCAATCGTGGGACTTATCCCACCAGGTTTCAGTGATGCCTATTATGTCATATTTAGTTTGCTGTACCAAGAGCTCAAGCTCATCTTGTTTATTTCCCATGCTTTGCGCATTAGTGTACAGACATTGAAGTCCATTAATCATTCCCCCGTGTCTCTTATTTAAGGATTTTTTCCTCCCACCACTAGGTCTGCGTGCTGTTTGCTCCATTTGGTCTATGACATTTGTTTGTTGTTGCTTTTTTAATAATTTTTATTAACTGGCCAATCACGTCAAATTAAATCACATCATATAAATTCCAAATTACAAAGCCAAATTTTTAAATTTTGTTGGGGGAACCCATACTTCAAGATCCAAAGGGGGATTCAGATCATCTTCTTATTACTGCGTTAATGTCCAAATCAGTCCCAAACAGTCCAAACAAATTCATAATTCTATCCAGTCTTATCTTGGTGTTTCCATACCATATCTTATTCATATAATTTCTCTTTTTCCTTTACGATCTCTTCTGTTGGTCTCCTTAAGCCGATAGCAAGTATAATAATCCTGTGTGGATTTCCCGTTCCTCCTCTAAGTCCAGATGGTTTCCATATATCTCCTTCGTAGATAACATCGCTCTTTCCATTGTAAATTTTGGCATTTGTCGCTCTTAAGTCCCACAGAGGAGTTGATCCACGATATGTAAACAACTCTATTTCTCTCTTTCTCCTCCCAGACCCAAGAGCTCCAACAATGCCTCCCAAAATGGCGACGGCATTTTTAACTGCGTCATTCCAAAACTCTTAGCTTTCCAGCTTCATCTTGAAACCCCGACCAAACCTAAGAGGAGGCGTGTAGTGGTGATAGGGGATTCCCTACTGAGGGGAACAGAAGCAGTGATCTGTGGGCCTGACAAGATGTCTCGGGAAGTGTGCTGTCTCCCCGGGGCTAAGATCCAAGATGTAACTGAACGACTGCAAGGAATCATAAAACCCACTGACAAATACCCCTTCCTCTTGGTTCATGTGGGAACCAATGACACTGCAAGCAATAGCCTCCAGAAGATCAAAAGAGACTACGAGGCTCTCGGCAGGAAATTGAAGCAACTAAATGCACAAATTGTCATCTCATCTGTCCTCCCAGTTGAACAACGTGGCCCAGGGAGAGAGGAAAAAAATAGTGGAAGTGAACAGCTGGCTTCGCAAATGGTGTAAACAGGAACGGTTTGGATTCTTAGATCATGGACTGCAGTTTCTTGAAGATGGACTTCTGGCAAGCGATGGGCTGCACCTCACAACGGTTGGGAGGAATGTTTTTGCCAAAAATCTCAGAAACCTCATCAGGAGGGCTTTAAACTGACTAATGTGGGGGAGGGAGACAGTGCTCCTGAAGGTAGGAGTCTATCAATTGATGAAGATGATCATCCAAATGTCATAGACCAAATGGAGCAAACAGCACGCAGACCTAGTGGTGGGATGAAAAAATCCTTAAATAAGAGACACGGGGGAATGATTAATGGACTTCAATGTCTGTACACTAATGCGCAAAGCATGGGAAAAAAACAAGATGAGCTTGAGCTCTTGGTACAGCAAACTAAATATGACATAATAGGCATCACTGAAACCTGGTGGGATAAGTCCCACGATTGGAATGTAATAATGGGGGGATACAATCTATTTCGGAGAAACAGACCAGACAAGAAAGGAGGAGGAGTGGCGTTATATGTCAGGGATGTGTATACCTGTGAAGAGATCCAAGATTTAGAACCTCAAAGCCAAAGTGAGAGCATTTGGGTCAAAATTAAGGGAGAGAAGAATAACAGAGACCTCATTGTGGGAGTTTACTATAGATCCCCAAGCCAATCGGAGGACATAGATGATGCCTTCCTGGAACAGATGGCCAAGCATGCAAAAGGAAGGGAGATAGTAGTAATGGGGGACTCCAATTACCCGGATATTTGTTGGATGTCAAACTCAGCCAAGAGCATAAGGTCAAACAGATTCCTCACTGGCCTTGCAGACAACTTCATTGTCCAGAAAGTGGGAGAAGCAACAAGAGGAACATCCATTTTAGATCTGGTCCTAACCAATGTTGATGACCTGGTTAGTGGGGTAGAAGTGGAAGGATCATTAGGCCCGAGTGATCATGCTCTTCTGAAGTTTACTATACAGCGGAAAGGAGCAGCCAAGCATACTAGGACTCAATTTCTTGACTTTAAGAAAGCCGACTTCATAAAACTTAGGGAAGTGCTGCGTGAGATCCCATGGACAGTAATACTAAAAGGAAAGGGAGTTCATGATGGCTGGGAGTTTGTTAAGAGGGAGATAGTAAAAGCACAACGTCAGGCAATACCAATGAGACGGAAACATGGAAGGTGCCTAAAGAAGCCAGGGTGGCTATCTAAAGAACTTTTAACTGAGTTAAGATTAAAAAAGGATGTGTACAAAAAATGGAAAAGGGGAGAAACCACCAAAGAGGAATTCAAACAAATAGCCAGCACGTGTAGACACAAAGTCAGAAAAGCTAAAGCACAGAATGAACTCAGGCTTGCTAGAGAGGTAAAAAGCAACAAAAAAGGCTTTTATGGGTATGTCCGTAGCAAAAGGAAGAACAAAGAAACAGTGGGGTCACTCAGAGGAGAAGATGGTGAAATGCAAACAGGGGACACAGAAAGGGCTGAACTCCTCAATGCCTTCTTTGCCTCAGTCTTCTCCGATAAAGAAAACAATGCCCGACCTGAAGAATTTGGAGCAAATGATTCAGCAAAGGAAACACAGCCCAGAATAACTAAGGAGATAGTACAAGAATACTTGGCTAGTTTAGATGTATTCAAGTCTCCAGGGCCAGATGAACTGCATCCAAGAGTATTAAAAGAACTGGCAGATGTGATCTCAGAACCACTGGCAGTCATCTTTGAGAATTCCTGGAGAACAGGCGAAGTCCCGGCAGACTGGAGGAGGGCAAATGTTGTCCCTATTTTCAAAAAGGGGAAAAGAGAGGACCCAAATAATTACCGCCCAGTCAGTCTGACATCAATACCAGGGAAGATTCTGGAGCAGATCATTAAGCAAACAGTCTGTGAGCACCTAGAAAGGAATGCTGTGATCACCAATAGTCAGCATGGATTTCTGAAAAATAAGTCATGTCAGACTAACCTGTTCTCGTTTTTTGACAGAATTACAAGCCTGGTAGATGAAGGGAACGCAGTGGATATAGCCTACCTTGATTTCAGTAAGGCATTTGACAAGGTGCCCCATGATATTCTTGTAAAGAAGCTGGTAAAATGCGGTCTTGACTATGCTACCACTCAGTGGATTTGTAACTGGCTGACTGACCGAACCCAAAGGGTGCTCATCAATGGTTCCTCTTCATCCTGGAGAAGAGTGACTAGTGGGGTGCCACAGGGTTCTGTCTTGGGCCCGGTCTTATTCAACATCTTTATCAGCGACTTGGATGATGGACTCAAGGGCATCCTGATCAAATTTGCAGATGACACCAAACTGGGAGGGGTGGCTAACACCCCAGAGGACAGGATCACACTTCAAAACGACCTTGACAGATTAGAGAACTGGGCCAAAACAAACAAGATGAATTTTAACAGGGAGAAATGTAAAGTATTGCACTTGGGCAAAAAAAATGAGAGGCACAAATACAAGATGGGTGACACCTGGCTTGAGAGCAGTACATGTGAAAAGGATCTAGGAGTCTTGGTTGACCACAAACTTGACATGAGCCAACAGTGCGACGCGGCAGCTAAAAAAGCCAATGCAATTCTGGGCTGCATCAATAGGAGTATAGCATCTAGATCAAGGGAAGTAATAGTGCCACTGTATTCTGCTCTGGTCAGACCTCACCTGGAGTACTGTGTCCAGTTCTGGGCACCACAATTCAAGAAGGACACTGACAAACTGGAACGTGTCCAGAGGAGGGCAACCAAAATGGTCAAAG
The DNA here is from genome assembly GCF_964106645.2 of Podarcis pityusensis. NCBI lineage: Eukaryota > Metazoa > Chordata > Lepidosauria > Squamata > Lacertidae > Podarcis > Podarcis pityusensis. Next base: position 88,937 of record NC_138037.1, on the reverse strand, counting down.
GCCTGGAAACGATGCCTTATGAGGAACGGCTAAGGGAGCTGGGCATGTTTAGCCTGGAGAAGAGGAGGTTAAGGGGTGATATGATAGCCATGTTCAAATATATAAAAGGATGTCACATAGAGGAGGGAGAAAGGTTGTTTTCTGCTGCTCCAGAGAAGCGGACACGGAGCAATGGATCCAAACTACAAGAAAGAAGATTCCACCTAAACATTAGGAAGAACTTCCTGACAGTAAGAGCTGTTCGACAGTGGAATTTGCTGCCCAGGAGTGTGGTGGAGTCTCCTTCTTTGGAGGTCTTTAAGCAGAGGCTTGACAACCATATGTCAGGAGTGCTCTGATGGTGTTTCCTGCTTGGCAGGGGGTTGGACTCGATGGCCCTTGTGGTCTCTTCCAACTCTAGGATTCTATGATTCTATGATTCTATGATTCTATGATTCATTGCTTTGGATCGAAAGTTTATCTCGACACAGCCTTAAATCCACAGCTTAAGTCCTTAGTTTCTGACTCATTAGGGGAGGGGATTCTTGTTAAATCACATAAAAAAAGGAAGGCAGGTTTTCTCCCCCCTCCCCCATTTTTCATACCGTATCTTGACATATCTTCTCATATTTTATTCTTGTCTTGTTATCAGAGATCTCTTCTGTCAGCAGTCTTTACTCCCCTTTTTCCTTGAAGCATGTGCAATTAATCTCGTCCAAATTGTTTCTTTTAAAGATCATTGCAACTGGCAGCGCGAATCAGCGACGGCGTCCAGGAGAGCCGGAAATCCCACAGGAGGGCTTTGTGCCTAGTGCCCCCACCCCCACAAATTCGGGGGTGGTATAGGGCACAGCAGGCAAGGGCCGTTGGTCTATGACATTTGGATGATCATCTTCATCAATTGATAGACTCCTACCTTCAGGAGCACTGTCTCCCTCCCCCACATTAGTCAGTTTAAAGCCCTCCTGATGAGGTTTCTGAGATTTTTGGCAAAAACATTTCTCCCAACTGTTGTGAGGTGCAGCCCATCGCTTGCCAGAAGTCCATCTTCAAGAAAGTGCAGTCCGTGATCTAAGAATCCAAACCGTTCCTGTTTACACCATTTGCGAAGCCAGCTGTTCACTTCCACTATTTTTCCCTCTCTCCCTGGGCCACGTCGTTCAACTGGGAGGACAGATGAGATGACAATTTGTGCATTTAATTGCTTCAATTTCCTGCCCAGAGCCTCGTAGTCTCTTTTGATCTTCTGGAGGCTATTGCTTGCAGTGTCATTGGTTCCCACATGAACCAAGAGGAAGGGGTATTTGTCAGTGGGTTTTATGATTCCTTGCAGTCGTTCAGTTACATCTTGGATCTTAGCCCCGGGGAGACAGCACACTTCCCGAGACATCTTGTCAGGCCCACAGATCACTGCTTCTGTTCCCCTCAGTAGGGAATCCCCTATCACCACTACACACCTCCTCTTAGGTTTGGTTGGGGTTCTTCCGTGAGCTGTCCGTTCCAAGGTCGCCTGCACATTCCCTGAAGACTGACTTTGCTGCTCGTCTTCATATACCTGATCAACTGTAATGAGGGCGAGATCCTCAAATGGAGTCTGCTCTTCGTGTTCCATGCTAGGGGAGAGGACCTCAAAGCGATTGTGTATTTCTAAACAATCAGAGTGAACCCTGGGCCTCCTACTTCTTTGAGTCACGTTTCTCCATATATCTGGCTCCTGTGTTGGTGAACTAGCCTCCTTCTCAGGGGAGTCCCCTGTCACCTCCTTGGTGGAGACGGTGTGCTCTGTTGCTTCCAAGAAGAGCTCCAGCTCTCTAATTCTTTGGAGCGTAGCTACACGTTCCTCCAGTTGCTGGACTTTGCCTTTTAAGAGGGCAATCAACATGCAATTGCTGCAGGTAAAGCTGCCTGCAACCTTTGGCAAGATGGCAAACATTGCGCAGGAACCACAGGCGACTGCAGCTGTTCCCTCCCCCTCCATCTTGAGAACGTGTTGTTGGGGGTGGCTACAGCGGTCCTCCATCATAAAAAGCGTGAAGACAGGACAAATAACTCCCCCCACAAAAAAACCTAGGTCTCCCCCAACAAACGTTTGAGATTAGCTCCCCTAAATCTAAGATAATCTGATAAGAGTGTGCATGAGCTCTAGAATGTGGCAAGATATTTTATAGAAACTCATGTCGCTAATTGCTGATACTGCGTGCCTACGGGAGATCGATGGATCGTCCGGCAGACGGCTTGGGGCCATGATGGACTTTGTCTCCCTGGCAGTATCCCAACAACAGGTTTCGGGCCCAGATTCACGGCACTTACAGGAGAGTAAGACTGCGACAGACTGCTGAAAGGTATGTGGAGGAAAAGCGAAAGTAAGGCTTTTCTGTTTGCCGCGGCAAGAGCTTTTGATGTCCGGCAGACTAATGGATCTGGGAGCTGCGCCAAGCAAGCTTCGTGATTAATGGGCTGCCGAGATAAGATGTTTTTGAAGGCAAATAAGACTCACGGCTCAAATAAAAGGCTGGAATGGAGTTTTTCGAAGCTTCTGAGGCTGCTGAGTGCCCAAAGCTAAATCGGCACAATTATAAAACCTGGGCTGTGTGGTGTGAGAGTTTGCTGCGTCAGTTTGGGGTGTGGCATACTGTGTCTGAAGCCCCTCCAGTTCCTCTGACAGATAGATGGAAAGCCCAGAATTCAAGGGCCATTGACGTAATAGTCTTGTCCGTCTCTCTGGAGGAAATTAAAACGTTAGCTGGCAATGTGACTGCACGTAAGATGTGGAATGCTTTGAAAATAGCCCACCTGCCAGTCATCCCAGCCCAGAGTTTGACTGCATCGGAGGTCCTGGCTGTTTCCCAGAATGCGAGTGAATGCAGGGATGCCAAGGGCACCGCTTGCAAGCTGCAGGGGGAGCTGACTGTCACGTCATCCCAGGCAGCATTCCAGCCTCCAGGGGGAGCCAAGGAGTCGGCAGCTGAGAACTCTGTTTCTCATGGGAACCAAGGTCATCCTCACAGATACCGGAAGGCCAGAAGTAAACAGAGGCAGATGCCTGCAAATGGCCAGAAGCAGAGGGAGGGTGAAGAGCCCACGCCAGTGGAAAACAAGGCTTTGTTTGCTGGCACAGCTTCACCAAAGGCTAAAGGCAAGTCTGATGGCCAGGAGCAGGGGGGCAAGCTGCAAAAGCCCATGCCGGTGGAAAACAAGGTTTTGCTTGCCAGAAAGACTGCTCCAAAGGCTAAGGCCAGGTTTATTATTGATTCGGGGTGTACACGCCATGTCTCAATGGACCACCATCTCTTTATCTCCTTTAAACCTCAAGAAGGTGAGATCCACCTGGCTGACGGAAAGACGTTGTGGATCGCAGAAGGGACTGTGAGACTGGCAAGTCTGCACACAACCATCAAAGATGTACTATATGTTCCAGGTGCTGCAGACAATTTGCTCAGTGTCCCACAGCTTACTGGGCGTGGTTTTGAGATTTCCTTCAAGAGGAGCGTTTGTGTCATCAGAAAAGACAAAGAGGACATTTTGCATGCAAAGTTTATAGATGGATTGTTCTGTATAACTTATTGTCAGGGGTTCAGGAGCAGAGGCACAGGAAAGGGAGGAAATAGAGAGCGAGGGGGAGGAGTCCGAAGGAAATGTTAGCGATGACAGCGGTCCGAGGTCTCTGAGTCTTTCCAGCGAATCGGAAGATTCACAGAAAGGGGCTCCCATGGTCAGAGCAAGGGGGGTGCCGAGGGGGACACCCCAGGAAGAAGGGGCCAGAGGGGACTCAGAGAGCAGCAGTTGGAAATCAGGACCAGCGTCCACACCAGAGTGCAGTAGGGGGGAGGAGTCCCAGGCATCGGGATCAGGCGGCGCACTGCCAGTGGGAGGACATGAGTCAGGATTGGCCACGCCTCCATCGGGGAGCGAGGAAACGGTCGAGAGGAAGGTTGAAGGCTGGGCGCGCGCACCAAGTTCAAATGTACAGGAGGGCGGCGCAGTTGGCAGCCCGGATAGGGAGCCAGGTCCCAAAGCCCGCCGAAAAGAGGGGGAGGAGTCAGGGGGGTCAACGTCAGCGTCAGAAGAATCCAGGAAGGAAGGGACCCCGGGGGGTAGCAGGACCCAGAGGAGAAAGGAGAGACGGAAGAGGTGGAGTAAGGCTAGAATCTTAAACTGGTGTACAGGGGGCGGAGACTCAGATGGAGCTTCGCCGATCTAACCCCTAGACGTAGAGCTGGGGCGCTGCGGCTTGAAAATGGAGACTGTACTTCAATAAAGACTTTTGTACATTACTGCCGGCTAGCGTTGGTCCTCTGTGAGCTGGGACCTGGAGCCAGCTCTGACACTTATGATGCAAATGGTGCTGTTGTGTCTAATGCTGATTCTTGTTGTGTTGCACAAACTAACAAAGTTCTTCATGCAGGATGCATTCATGATGCACATCGCAGATTTTGTCACCTCTCTTGGAAGGCACTGGCCAAGATGCCAGAGATGGTTGAGGGTTTGAACATCAAACCCTGTAAGTTTCACATGAAATGTGTGTCTTGTGCAGAGAACAAGGTGAAGGTTGCTCCAAAAGGCAAGGAGTCTAGCAGGCAGGCTTCCAAACCCTACCAGCTAGTCCACGCAGACCTGGTTGGTCCACTTGCGCCCTCTTTGGGTGGAGCAAGGTACTTCATGGTTCTAATTGATTCTTTTTCCAGGTACATTCATGTGTTTATGCTCGAGCAGAAATTGCAAGCGTTTCTGAAGTTCAAGGCATTCTGTGCTTGGTTGGAGAATGTTCACAGTAAACGCATTGGTTGTCTCTTTACTGATCGGGGCGGGGAGTTCACTTCTCAGCAGTTTGAAGCTTTCCTGACTGAGAAGGGAATCCAGCATGACTTGTCAACGCCTAGATCGCCATGGATGAATGGGCTTGCGGAGCGAGCAAATCAAACGTTGCTGCAAGGAATGAAAACATTATTGCATGATGCCAATCTCCCTGATAAGTATTGGGGGGAAGCTCTGTCGATTTTGTTTACACTTTTAATCGCAGGTTGTCATCACCTATTGGTTGTACCCCCTATGAGAAGATGTTTGGTAAGAAACCCAACATCAAGCACATGAGAATCTTTGGTTCTGACATGTGGGTACACACCCCACAGAGCAACAAGCTTGGGAAGCGTGGGGCACATGGTTTGTTCATGGGGTACGAAAAAGGTGCATACAGGGTATGGATGACTGACTCTAAGTCCATTAAGTTCACAAGGAGTGTTGAGTACAATCCTAAGTGGGGGGGAAATGTGGGAATTTTCCAGAGTTACCCAGAGGCCTTTCTCCTGGGCATAGTCGGCCAATTGGTGCCAAAGAAGGACAGAGCTTTTTTTATGTATGCCACAACAGCAGCAAGAATACTCATTGCAAAGTATTGGAAGACACAAGACCTACCCACCCTGGAAGAATGGCAGATGAAGGTGATGGACTATATGGAATTGGCGGAAATGACTGGCAGAATCCGAGACCAGGGAGAAGAGTCGGTGGAAGAAGATTGGAAGAAATTTAAAGACTATCTACAGAAATATTGCAAAATTAATGAATGTTAGAATGATGTTGGATAGAAACTAAGTGGTCTTTAGCTGTATTGCTATAAGAGAATATGAGAAAATGGTTATTAGTAGGTAAAAATTTAATGTTATAATATTTTAAAATTGAAGTTTAAGATGATTGAAGAGGGGAGGGATTTGCTGAATTAAAAATTTGAATTGGAATACAGAAATGGGAGGCGTGAGAAGGTCTGGGAAATAAGCAAATGAAAATATGTGATGGAAGGACTGAATTGTTTTTAACCATTTTTATTTTGTATTTTCTTTTCTTTTTTTCTTCTTTCTATTTTGTAATTTTTTTTGAAAATCTTAATAAATATTTTATATATATAAAAAATAAAGACCCTAAGCCTTGGCTTAATGCCATGAAGGCTGAAGTTGATTCCTTGAACAGGAACCAAACTTGGGAGCTGGTACCGGTAGTCCCAGGAATGAGACTGGTTGGCAGCAAATGGGTCTTCAAGGCCAAGACAGACCAGAATGGCAAGGTAGTCAGACACAAAGCTGCGGAGGAGAAACTGCATGTTTCCCATCATGACATTAATACAGCTTTTTTGTATGGGATTTTGGGGGAGGAGCTGTTTATGCTTCCACCTGATGGAATGCAGATACAGAAGGGAATGGTCTGTAAACTGCGGAAATCCTTATAAGGTCTCAAGCAGAGTGCCAGGTGTTGGAACACGAAACTCACTGAGACGTTGTTTTCTCTAGGTTTTCACCAGGGCAAAGCTGATCCGTGTGTGTTTGTCAAGGAGGAGGGACAAAACAAACTGTATTGTTTATGTTCTGTTGATGATCTTCTGATGTTTTGGAAGAATCAGGCTTTCTACCAAAGCACCCTAGCTCAGCTGAAAAAGCACTTTGACATGAAGGATCTTGGTGAGGTATCCAACTATCTTTCTCTGCAGGTGGAGAGGGACCAAGCAGGTAATTTTCTGGTACACCAAACACAGAAAATTGCTGATGTTTTAACCAGGTTGAATTTGGTTGATGCAAACCCAGCAGACACACCGATGGTGACAGGTTACCAGGTAGATATAATAATAATAATAATAATAATAATAATAATTTATTTATACCCCGCCCATCTGGCTGGGCCTCCCCAGCCACTCTGGGCGGCTTCCATAAAAACCAAAATTACAGTAAAATACCACACGTTAAAAACTTCCCTGAACAGGGCTGCCTTAAGATGTCTTCTGAATGTCAGGTAGTTGTTTATCGCTTTGACATCTGCTGGAAGGGCGTTCCACAGGGCGGGCGCCACTACCGAGAAGGCCCTCTGCCTGGTTCCCTGTAGCTGGTTCCCTGTAGCTTTGCTTCTCGCAATGAGGGAACCGCCAGAAGGCCCTCGGCGCTGGACCTCAGCGTCCGGGCAGAATGATGGGGGTGGAGACGCTCCTTCAGGTATACTGGACCGAGGCCGTTTAGGGCTTTGAATTGTGCTCGGAAACGTACTGGGAGCCAATGTAGGTCTTTCAAGACCGGTGTTATATGGTCTCGGCGGCCGCCCCCAGTCACCAGTCTAGCTGCCGCATTCTGGATTAGTTGTAGTTTCCGAGTCACCTTCAAAGGTAGCCCCACGTAGAGTGCATTGCAGTAGTCCAAGCGGGAGATAACCAGAGCATGCACCACTCTGGCGAGACAGTCCGCAGGCAGATAGGGTCTCAGCCTACGTACCAGATGGAGCTGGTAAACAGCTGCCCTGGACACAGATTTGACCTGTGCCTCCATGGACAGCTGTGAGTCCAAAATGACTCCCAGGCTGCGCACCTGGTCCTTCAGGGGCACAGTTACCCCGTTCAGGACCAGGGAATCCTCCACACCTGCCCGCCTCCTGTCCCCCAAAAACAGTACTTCTGTCTTGTCAGGATTCAACCTCAATCTGTTAGCCGCCATCCATCCTCCAACCGCCTCCAGACACTCACGCAGGACCTTCACCGCCTTCACTGGTTCTAATTTAAAAGAGAGGTAGAGCTGGGTATCATCCGCATACTGATGAACACCCAGCCCAAACCTCCTGATGATCTCTGATGATCTCTCACAGCGGCTGCATGTAAATGTTGAAAAGCATGGGGGAGAGGACAGAACCCTGAGGCACCCCACAAGCGAGAGCCCAGGGGTCTGAACACTCATCCCCCCCACCACTTTCTGAACACGACCCAGGAGGAAGGAGCGGAACCACTGTATAACAGTGCCCCCAGCTCCCAGCCCCTCAAGACGGTCCAGAAGGATGCTATGGTCGATGGTATCAAAGGCCGCTGAGAGATCCAGCAGAACTAGGAAACAGCTCTCACCTTGGTCCCTAGCCCGCCGGAGATCATCAACCAGTGCGACCAAGGCAGTTTCAGTCCCATGATGAGGCCTGAATCCCGACTGGAAGGGATCCAAATGGTCCGCTTCTTCCAGGCGTGCCTGGAGTTGTTCGGCAACCGCTCGCTCAATCACCTTGCCCAGGAATGGAAGATTTGAGACTGGGCGATAGTTGGCCATCGTGGCCGCATCTAAAGATGGTTTTTTAAGAAGCGGTTTAATAACCGCCTCTTTCAGCGGGTCTGGGAAGGCTCCCTCACGGAGGGAAGCATTCACCACCCCGCAGAGCCCATCGCCCAGTCCTTCCCAGCTAGCTTTTATAAGCCAGGATGGGCAAGGATCCAGGAGACAGGTGGTTGGTTTCACTCATCCAAGCAGCCTGTCCACATCCTCGGAGGTAACAGATTGGAATTGATCCCACTCAACTTGACTAGACAGAACTCTAGCACTCTCCCGCCCCGGCCCTGCTCCCACGGTGGAGTCTACTTCTTCCTGAATCTGAGCGATTTTATCTGCAAAAAACTTTGCAAAATCATTGCAGGAGAACATGTGGCCCGTACTGGGCCCCGATGTTGCAGGTGGTTCCGCTAAATTGTGAACCACCTGAAAAAGTCTCCTGCTGCAATAGAGGCGGTGAAGAAATTCTTCTTCGCCGTCGCTATCGCCACTTGGTAGGCTCAACGTTGAGCTCTAACCTGTGTCCGGTCAGCTTCAGAATGGGTCATCCGCCACCGGCGCTCTAGCCGTCTCAACGATTGTTTCATTGCCCTCAGATCCGTGGAAAACCACGGGGCTGTCCAGGCTCCATGCAGTCGGAGAGGGCGCTTCGGAGCCAAACAGTCAATAGCCCTGGTTAACTCCACATTCCAGCGGGTCACCAGGGAATCGGCTGAAAGGCCATCAACATGGGATAAAGCATCCCCTACCACTCTCTGGAAACCATTTGGATCCATTAAATGGTGGGGGCGGACCATCCGAATTGGTCCCACCTCCCTGCAGAGGGGATGGGTCGCAGAGAAGTCCAGTTGCACCAGGAAGTGATCTGACCATGGCACTTCTTTCGTTTCGATTTTACTTAGTGTCAGATCACCAACATCCTTAGAGGTAAACACCAGGTCCAAGGCATGTCCACGGCTATGGGTTGGGCCAGACTTATTCAGGGACAGCCCCATGGAGGCCATGCTTTCCACGAAGTCCTGAGCGGCCCCTTGTAAGGTCGTGTCGGCATGGATGTTAAAATCCCCTAGGACGACCAAGCTAGGTGTCTCCAGGAGAACATCCGCCACGACCTGAAGCAGCTCGGGCAGGGAATCCTTGGTGCAGTGGGGAGGTCGGTACACCAAAAGGAATCCTGTACTGCCCCTATTGCCCAACTTCCAGAACATGCACTCAGAAAACTGAGTCTTCCCAATAGGACGCCTGGTGCAAACTAATGACTTCCTAAAAATCACTGCAACCCCCCCTCCGCCCACATGACCTGGGTTGCTGTGCGTAAGAGAAACCTGGTGGACAAGCAGCGGCAAGGACAGGCCCATCTGCTTCATCCAACCAAGTCTCTGTTACACATGCCAGGTCAAGTCCTCCATCCATGATCACGTCATGGATGGCAGTGGTCTTATGAATCATTGACCTGGCATTGCAGAGCAGCACCTTCAGGTCATGTGGGTATCCCTTGCTGATTCTAGTATCCATCCGGTCAGGACCAGACCCGGAGGCAGGAATAGTCCTCAGACAATGACTAAACCTGCCCCCTCTGTAATGACATGGTCTAGTCTTAGCGTAACTCCTCCTCCTACCCGTGATCACTGAGATCAGTTGTCCCAGTGCATCCCCCCCTGTGGAACATGCCCCAGCCATTTTGTGGGCTGGGGCCCACTCCCCGGCAGCCCTGACCCCTCCCCCTAAGAACAAAATAACACCTTAAACAAACAAACAAAACCAATAAAACAATACAAATTAAAAAATGTAAAAATTACAAAAACATCAAAATTAAAAAAATAATAATTCCCCAAACCCAACCAAACATCCATCCCACCCCCACCCCCCACATACAAAAAATCCAAAGAATTTTTTTAAAAAACATTTTAAAAACACTCTGTGTCCCTCCGGCAATAACAACTGTCCTAGTGAGGCCTGTCAGGCCCTGCCCTGGACCAGGTGGTAAGTGGCAGGAAGGAGCAGGGCGCTCAAGCACTCACTCAGGGAGTCTTCCTGGGCAGCAGGCCGCAAGCAGCACGCAGTCCTTATGAGGCTTCAGGCCCCGCCCCAGGCCAGATGGTAAGTGGCAAGAGCAGGGCAAGAGCAGGGCCCAGCAGATAGTACTGCTGAAGCGTTTTCTGACACAACGCTGTACAGATGCATTCTAGGCAAGTTGAATTTCATTGCTAGATGCTCAAGACCTGACATAGCTGTAAGCTGTAACCTGCTTAGCAGACATGCCAACAATCCTACTGTTCAGGATTGGAAAGCTCTGAAGCGCATAGCCCGCTATTTGAAAGGGACTTTGCACTACAGGCTGAGGTTCACCAGTCAGAGGACTGGAGGTCTTGAAATCTTTGCAGATGCAAGTTTTGGAAGTGACACCATGGATGGTACAAGCGCTTCTGGAGTATGCTAAATGTACAACCACTGCCGTTTGACTGGTTGTGCAAAAAGCAGACAACAGTGAGCCTAAGTTCCTGTGAAGCAGAACTCAATGCTCTGTCATTTTCACTCATGGATTGTGAATGGTTGATGCAACTGTTTAAGGACATCAGAGTTTCTGTGAAATGTCCTGTACAAGTGTATCAAGACAATAGATCGTGTTTGGCTTTGCTGAACTCAGAGAGTTGCAAGCAAAGAACCAAGTACTTGCAGATTAAGCTACATCGTGCAAGAGAGTGTATTCAGAAAGGACTCATTCAGGTGTCCTACATGCCAGGAAATGAAATTCCTGCTGATCTGTTGTCTAAGGTTGTTAACAGAGAACAACTAAAGGTTTACGTATGAAGGTTGCAATTGGGCTGAACCACAGGTACTACAGGTTACACGGAAAGGGGGAGGATGTTAGGATATTTCCGTTCCACCTTAAAAGGGAGCAGGATGTTTGTGTCACAGCCTGCGTATTTCCTGTTTTCACAGGATGTTTCTGTTGTGTCTTTGCTTTCGTTTCTCTCTCTGTGTCTGGAGACACTGACGCAGGCAGTCATGTCTTTCTTTGTTCTGATCAACGCTGAATAAAACTTGTAAATAATGCTCTCCTGAGTGTGACTTCTGCTGTCAATTATCTGCTGATAAGAGTGTGCATGAGCTCTAGAATGTGGCAAGATATTTTCTAGAAACTCATGTCGCTAATTGCTGATACTGCGTGCCTACGGGAGATCGATGGATCGTCCGGCAGACGGCTTGGGGCCATGATGGACTTTGTCTCCCTGGCAGTATCCCAACAGTTAAGAGCGGTAGTCACGTAATCTGGGGAACCGGGTTCGCGTCTCCGCTCCTCCACCTGCAGCTGCTGGGTGACCTTGGGCCAGTCACGCTTCTTTGAAGTCTCTCAGCCCCACTCACCTCACAGAGTGTTTGTTGCGGGGGAGGAAGGGAAAGGAGATTGTGAGCCGCTTTGAGACTCCTGAAGGGGAGTGAAAGGCGGGACATCAAATCCAAACTCTTCTTCTTATTATTTGCATTCAATCACACACATCACAAACACACAAAAAGATGAATTACCATCAGCTGCCCTCTTGAAAAAGACTTTGCAGCTCCCGCAAGTGAGTGCTCCATAGTGGCGCCCAGAAGCTTCATCCCCACAGATCAAGCATGTCTTCTGTGGTGGGAAGTACCAGTCACTGGGCAGAACATGGTCTCTTGCAGACTCCAGCCTTAGGAAGCAAAAAGGAGAAAAAGGCAAACCATCAGCAAAGGTGGCAAATGCATAAAAACTACTGGATATTAAAGAATATTCCAGAAATGTTTATTAGTGTGAACTTGCAAGAGAAATATCTTAAGACAATATCCCACTGGGACTTAACTCCATGTATAACATTGTGTGTCATCCTTTCAGCAGCTGTGAGGTTCTGTAACTTTATGCCACAACTCAAGAAACAGAGCCTTTAAGTTCTTCCATTTTTGTGCAACGGAAAATCTAGCTGCTACTAGAAACCAACTTAGCAATTCCTTCAAAGAGAATCATTTTGCAGTATCATCCCATATATTTAATAATGCATGTTGTGGTGATGCCTGAATTGCATGTTTAAATATTTGTGATATTTCTGCAAACCCTTTCTGTTTTTTTAAATAAGATATTTATTGAGATTTTCAAAGTATTACAAAATAAAAATAAAAAAGAAGAAAATACAAAATAAAAATGGTTAAAAACAACTCAATCTTTCCGTTACTCATTTTTCATTAGCTTATTTCCCGGACCTCCTCACGCCTCCCTTTTTTGTATTCCAGTTCGGTTTGTTGGTTCAGCAAATCCTTACCCTCTTTGTTTATCCTAGTCTTTAATCTTAAAATATTGTCACGTTAAATTTTTACCTATTAATAATCCATTTTTCATATTCCCTTATAGTATTACAGCTGAAAACCACTTAATTTCTATCCAACATCATTCTAACATTCATTAATTTTACAATATTTCTGTAGATAGTCTTTAAATTTCTTCCAAAAAATAAAATAAAATCTGCAAACCCTTTCTGCAATCCCACCATAAATTGAGGGGGGGGGGAGTGCCATTAAGGGAGCAACCCGTTCAACAAAGTTGGAAAGATTGAGAATTTATGTGTGAAATCTGAACTGGTGTACAATGCCATCTGTGTTTAACCTTCAAAGACCTTTCATGTATGTAAATAGAGACAGACATGAGTAGTTTATGTGACCCAACAGGGAGTCTTCAATACTAATGTTAAGGTCCTGTCAGGGAACTGACATCAGAGACACGGGAGAAGGAGAGGGTCTCTGATCCTGCAGGCGAAGGTCCCAGCACCAGGGGGAGACTCAGCTTGGGAGAAGGGGAAGGAAATAAGTGTAACACCAGGGATCCAGGAGAGCAACGGGACGAGGAGGTGGAGGGGCTCCAGGACTCTTCTCTGGAAGTCAGTGAGGAGAGCCCAGGCACCCCGCTGCCCACGCCCACCCTGCGCAGGAGACTTCCGCGCAGTGAGAGGCGGAGACGATTGGGTGTCAAACAACTCTTATGTTGGCAGCGGTTTAAGAAACTCCCACAGACAGATACTACGAGTGACTAAGGGCAGCCACGCTGAGATGGGCTGTGCAGTCCGAAGGGTTAACCAGGCAACCTAACGCCCAAACGGGGCCGGATTACGCACGAGTAACTCCCAACCATTATAGGTCCTTTTCCTAAGTAGCTTAAAGGCAGATTGTTAAATGTACTTTCTGCTGGAATAGGTCACACCTGTCCAGATGTTCAACATGCCTGCTGTGAAAAATGCAGTAACAAATCTGGCTTGGCTTGGGCCTGGAACTCTTGGGAAACGAGAAGTGCAGATTTGCTCAGGCACATTAATATGTCAGATCTCAATGGACATGCATCTCAGTTTCCTGTTTCTGCAAGTGGCTTTCCAGAAGGTCCTGGAGTGTGACCCCATTAATATAGAACACCATGTGTTCTTAGGACAAATATTTATTTGGGAGGTTCAGGTCCACAGTGGAAGTAACTTCAAGTTGAGGTAACCTTAATCGATTTTATTATTTTAACTTTTGTATGTTTAACAATATGGTTATGAATTTTTCTCAGTTTTACTGTTTCAGCTTTTCATAAAGTGATTTGAGATTTTGTACAATGAAGCGGTGTATAAATTTTATGAAATAAGCAAACAAACAAATAAATGTCTGCATGAATAACTGTTAACAACCTCTCCAACATTAATGGCCCTTTGTGTCCCTTCCAACTCTACATTCTGTGATTCTTTGTTTGCACTCTCCTGTCTAGGCTGATACTTGAAAATTGTGCTTGGATTAAACAGCCATTTGCTCTTCAAAAGTTGGTTGCTTCATACTGATCTTTCAGTGAAAAAGAGATGCTGTTCAGGGCTTGGCAATGAGGGTTCTCAGTCTGTGTTACGTGGGATGCTCTTGAAGGCAATTAAAAAGATTGATTTTGAACCCCTCCAAAGACAGATGGAAACACTTCAAAGGTAGCAGAAGCAAGGGAGTGGCAGGTTCAGACATGGAGCAAATTGGACAGAGAAGCATGAAAACACCCTCCTTAGTTTCCAAAGCACTTTCTGAGGTTCAGCCCAGTTTGCATTTCCTCAAACATTTTTTTAAACGTGTTTACCTGCCTCACGGTAAGTCTATTAAATGAATGACTGCAAATTACCACAGGCTATCAGGGGAGGGGGGGTCTTGTGTGAGGGAAACTGCCATTCAGGGAGTCTCAAGCAGAAGTTAATCAAACAAGGAAAGTTTGATTTCCTCCCCAAACAAACAAACAAACAAACACCAACCCCAAAATTGGTGAAACAACTTTGGTTCAGGAGACACGTTCTTTCAGGTAGAACATTATTTAAATTAAATATAGGGCGCCACAGGCTTAAACACAGTATGACAGTCACAGCTTCTCTTAAACTCTCTTTACTTAAAATCAGTTGTTACACTTCAGTTTCAGTTATTCCTTTCTAGGTCCTTATGCTTAGTTCGGGCAGATGCTTCAGGTCAACGCTTTTTCTTTCTTTTTTTTTGAATAGTTTTTATTAAGAATTTCAGCATAACAATTTATCAAAAACATATCATCCTAATCCCCCCTATTTTCCCCTCCCCCCTCCCCTAGAAAAGCCCACTCTCCCACCCACCCCTGGACTTCCCTCAGCTCCTCTCTCTGGTTTTTCAGCACATGTTATTCTCTGCATATTATAAAATTGTAAAGATCCTTAGATCACTGCAGATGGTGATAGCAGCCATGAAATTAAAAGACGCCTGCTTCTTGGGAGAAAAGCAATGACAAACCTAAACAGCTTCTTAAAAGGTAGAGACATCACCTTGCCAACAAAGGTCCGTATAGTAAAAAGCTATGGTTTTCCCAGTGTGAAAGTGAAAGCTGGGCCATAAAGAAGGCTGATTGCCGAAGAATTGATGCTTTTGAATTATGGTGCTGGAGGAGACTCTTGAGAGTCCCATGGACTGCAAGAAGATCAAACGTATCCATTCTGAAGGAAATTGGTCCTGAGTGCTCACTGGAAGGGCAGATCCTGAAGCTGAGGCTCCAAGACTTTGGCCACCTCAGGAGAAGAGAAGACTTCCTGGAAAAGACCCTGATGTTGGGAAAGATGGAGGGCACAAGGAGAAGGGGACTACAGAGGACGAGATGGTTGGATAGTGTTCTCGAAGCTACCAGCATGAGTCTGACCAAACTGTGGGAGGCAGTGGAAGACAGGAGTGCCTGGTGTGCTGTGGTCCATGGGGTCACGATGAGTTGGACACAACTAAACAACTAAACAACAACAAAGATCCTTAAATTATCTGAGGTCAACGCTTTTAACACAGTTTATTAATTTGGTTGGCAAACCAAATCCCACACCTGAGGTATTCTGATTAGTATAGCAGATCCCACTCGCTGGATTATCACCTTGTTGTGGTGAGTGGGCTTGCATGTTCCTATGGCTCTTGTGAGCGAAGCCATCAGGAATCTTGCACTCCCAGCAGGGTCACCCAAGGCGGTAAGGTCAAAGAGAAGGCGCTAGACAAAGAATGATCCAAGAAGTCCTCAACGGCAGAACAGGCGGATGATAACAAGCGCTTTGTTACAGCGGCTGTGAAGGCAGATGAAGGCTGCAGCAGATAGGAATCTACCGGTTTGTTGTGACTACTTCATGCCATCGGAACAGAGCCCTACTGAGAAGACTGTGCGTTGGTCAGCATGCACTGATCTACACACATAAAACAAATTCACGCACAGGCGTCTTCCAAAAACCCAACCCAACCCCCAAAAGTCCGATGGCAATAGGCAAATGGTAATGGGGGCAGGATCGTGAAATCTAGAAGCCCCTGGTCATGAACCGGCACATGGGCAGTGGATACAGATTCAGTCGTTCTGACTCAAGGAACGAGGCAGTTGAGCAGCTCGGCAGCTGTATCCATGACTGAGCAGCCCTTTTTAGGATCCACTCTGCTCACCCTGAAAAGGGGGAGGGGCTAGAAAGGTGCCCTAAACATAGTCTGCCTCCCTTTTCCCCTGACTGGATTACCATGCCCAGTGGGGTCACCACCTAGCGGTCATAAAAGACAAATGAACTTTGGAACATGGAATATACGGACTTTGTCAGATAACACGGGCAGCGAGCGTCCTGAACACAGAACTGCCATCGTTGCAAGAGAGCTGCAACGTTGCAACGTTTTAACATCAATATTGCAGCGCTTCAAGAGACTCGAAGAGCAGGCGAGGGACAACTGAAGGAAGAAAAAGGAGGCTACACATTCTTCTGGAAAGGTCTATCTGAACAAGAACATCGAATACATGGGGTAGGCTTCACTATTAGAAATGACCTTGTGAAGCTCCTGTCAGAAGTCCCTACCTGCATTAATGAGCGACTCTCAACCCTTCGAATAAAGCTCACCAAAATCTACAGGCTACTATTATAAGCGCTTATGCACCAACACTGGATGCTGATGAAGACATTAAAGAAAAATTTTACTCTCAGCTGGATACCGTCCTATCAGAGATGCCTAAGAAAGATAAAATTATCCTCCTGGGTGATTTTAATGCAAGAGTTGGGTGAGATTTCGATCTGTGGCCTGGGACTATTGGGAAAGAAGGAGTTGGCAACAGCAACCAGAATGGAATCTTACTTTTGACGATATGTGCAGTGCACAACCTTGTTATTACCAACACACTCTTTCGACAGAAAAATAAATTTAAAACTTCATGGAGGCATCCTCGGTCAAACCACTGGCACCTCTTAGACTATGTTATTGTCTGTGCTAAAGATTGCCGTGATGTGCTCCTTACCAGAGCTATGACAAGCGCCGACGACTGCTGGACACATCACCGATTAATCTGCTCTATGATGGCTATCAAGATTATATCTCAATGTAGGCTTCAAAAAGGCGCAAAATGAACACTCAAGCCCTTCAAGATCCCATTAAGCGGGATTGCTTCCAAATGACTCTTAAGGACCATCTGCTTTCAGAATTCCCTGATAACATTGAGGAACACTGGACAAAGCTAAAAACATCCATTTTTGCAGCCTGTGAACAAACTATTGGATACCAAACCAAGAAACACCAGGACTGGTTTGATGAGAATGACAGTGAGATTGAACACATTATTGACAAGAAAAGGAAGGCCTTTCAGATCTGGCAAAGAGATAGAAACTGTGCCACTAAGAAAAAAACCTATGCCAACGCTAAGGCTGAGGTTCAAAGAAGAACCAGAGAACTGAAAAATACCTGGTGGATAAAAAAAAGCTCAAGAGATCCAGCACTTAGCTGACACTCATGATGCACAGAGTTTCTTTAAAGCCACAAAGACCATCTATGGGCCAATAAATCACGGCATATGGATTTACAACAGTGACTTTACATTTACTTTCTATTTCCCGGCCGCCTGTCTTTTCTGGGCCTCTGTTTTCCCATGGGAATAACTCAGCGTGACCTTGACTGTTAGATAACGTTGGAATGAGTGGCACAAGAAGAAGAGGAAGAACTAGACAAACAACTTTGACAACCCTAACCTCAGCCTCGCAGATACGTAGATCATCTGTACCTACTCTGCCTTCAGAAGTAGAAGAAGCCGTTCTGCCACAGGCAAGGGAGGGAGAAACAGAGCAGTTACAATTGGAAGATATGGCCTCAGGATCATCTGCTTCTATTCTAGAGAAAATCTATGAAAAATTGGAATCTTTGGATAAGAAAGTGGAAGCTTTGGATAAGAAAGCAGATGAGCAAACAGCTAAGATTGATCAAAATACAGAATGTTTAAATAAATTAACTGGACAAGTTGCACAGAACACACAGGCAATTGGACAGTTGACGGAGGCCACAGCAGAAAATCGGAAATTGGCTGAGGACACTAGTCAAAAACTAGAAAACTTAGAACAAGAGGTAAGACCACTCTGCAAACAAGTAGGGGAACATCAGATTTATCTTTCTATGATAGAACTGCGAAACCGTGAGAATAATCTAAGGATTAGGTCGCTACAAGAAGCAGAAGGAGGCAACCTAGCTGAGTTTTTAACTAAAGAATTCTCCAAGTTTTGGAATTTAGAGGAAAAGGACTTTAAAATTGTGTCAGCTTTCAGGCTTGGAAGATTTATAAAGAAGGAGAGGCCCAGAGATTGCTTGATAACATTGAGATCAAAGGAGGAAAGGGATAAGATTTTGGGCCTACACTACGGAAAGTCACTGGACATTCTGGACAGAAGAATTGAAATTTACAAAGATATTCCTAGACAACTGCTGGACCTCAGATCCGCCTACTCTGAACTTGTCAAACTTCTAAGGAGCAACTCAATTGCTTTTAGGTGGGAATTTCCCCAAGGAATATCCTTTACCTTCAGAGGGAAGAAGGTTAAAATTAGAACACTGGAAGATAGAGACAAATTTCTGTCTACATACGGAGAGGACCTTCAAAAGGGAATTGAACTACCCCTTGGGCCTGGAGCACCGGCAGCACCGGCACCTGTGGAACCTGAAGATCCTGTGAATAAGATACCACCCCTAGAAAAATAACCAGATTTATTCAGGATGTCCCTGCAACTTTTGAGCTGGAATATAAATGGCTGTAACATTCCGGAAAAAAGGAAGAAAATATTTCATATATTAAAAAAAGAACAATTGGACATTATTTGTTTACAGGAAACACATGTGACAAGGCTCCACAGAAAAGTGTTAATAAATAAAAGACTTGGCCAGGAATTTATATCTTCGGACAGAGTAAAGAAGAGAGGTGTGGTGATATATGCGAAAGAGAGCCTGTCACCCAAATTTCTATTCAAAGATGAACATGGAAGAATATTGGCAATTGAGATACAACACCAAGGAGAGAAGCTTTTGATACTAGGAATCTATGCATCAAACGAAGGGAAATCGGAATTCTACAGGAAGTTGCATGAGACTATGCTGGATTATCTGGACTATAACAACATCATTATGATGGGAGACATGAATGGGGTTGTATCAACCAACATGGACAAGTCACAAAGTCAAAATGTTACAAAAGACGGCAGACTACCTAAAACTTTTTTTGAAATGACAGACAATATGGATTTGATTGACATCTGGAGGACAAAGAACCCCTTGGGAAGAGAGGGAACATTCTTTTCTGAAGCCCAACTGACCTGGACAAGAATCGAACAAATATGGATATCTAGAGGTCTGGCACCTAAGGCTAGAAAAGTGGAAATCTGCCCAAAGACCTGCTCTGACCACAATGCAGTAAAGATGGACATGACACTGTTACCAACCGGCTCTTTTAGATGGAAGATGAATGACAACTTGTTTAGAGATCAGGAGATTACCAAGAAGGCCCAAAAAGTTTTGAAGGACTATTTTGAGATAAATATGAACACCACGGTGGAAAAAAGAATCGTCTGGGACGCAAGCAAAGCCGTTATGAGGGGATTTTTGATACAACAGAATGCAGTAAAGAAAAGGACACAAAATGAGAGAAAAGACAAGATTCTGGACAAAATAAAAGAATTAGAGAAGAAGTTAAGATTAAATCCGAAGTCACAGCCAACTTTGAGAGAAATTAAACTCTATCAAGCACAATATTCTAAATTGATAAACCAGGAAATAGAGTGGAAGGTTAAATTAATGAAACAAAAAACGTTTGAGTCGGCGAATAAATGTGGAAAACTGCTAGCCTGGCAGTTGAAGAGAAGACAAAGATTAAATACAGTTACAAATTTAGAGATCGAAGGAAGAAATATCCAGAATCCTGTGGACATTAGAAAGTGTTTCCAGAGATATTTTAAAAAATTATACACTCAAGGGCCGCAAGACGAGGCTGAGATTAAACAATTTTTGGCAAAAAATGGATTACCAAAATTGTCACAAGAAAATAGGACAATCCTGAATTGCAAAATAACACGACAAGAGATTGAACAGGCCATTCAGAACATGCAATTGGGCAAATCTCCAGGGCCAGATGGGCTGACCTCCAAGTACTATAAGACACTAAAAGACTACTTGATACAACCTTTGATGGAGGTCAGCAACGAAATTATGGAGGGGAAGAGGGCGCCGGAGTCGTGGAAGGAAGCGTTTATCACATTGATACCAAAGTCGGAAGCTGAAAAGACACAACTTAAGAACTATCGTCCCATCTCTCTTTTAAATGTGGATTACAAAATATTTGCAGACATTTTGGCCAGTAGACTTAAAAAAGTTTTAAATGAAGTAATTCACAAGGACCAGGCAGGCTTTCTCCCAGGCAGACACTTGTTTGCTAATACAAGGAACATTATTGACATTCTGGAACTTTTGCAAACAGATATAAATACAAAAGCAGTCTTAATTTTTATAGACGCGGAGAAGGCCTTTGACAACATTTCCTGGAAATTTATGATGGGAAACCTAAAAGAAATGGGAGTGGGACGGGGTTTTGAGAATGGGATTGAGGCGATATATTCAGAGCAGAAAGCCAAACTGATAGTTAACAATGTGGTTACAGAAGAGTTTAAAATTGAAAAAGGAACACGACAAGGCTGCCCTATTTCCCCTTTGTTATTTATTTCGGTTCTGGAAGTGCTATTGAATATGATCAGAGGGGACCGGTTGGTGGAAGGAATTCAGGTCGGACAGAAACAATATAAACTAAAAGCTTTTGCAGATGACCTGGTTTTGACCCTGCAGGCGCCAGAGTCTAGTACGAAAAGAGTATTACAACTGATTTATGACTTTGGTCGGGTGGCGGGATTAAATTAAATAAACAGAAAACTAAGGTTTTGGGGAAAAATTTGACAGACACAGAGTCAGAACGGTTTCAGAAAGAGACAGAACTAAATGTGGTCAAAAAAGTAAAATACCTAGGGGTAAACATAACAGCAAAAAATCTAAGTCTATTTAAGGATAACTATGAAAAGTGTTGGGCAGAAATTAAGAGAGATTTAGACAGTTGGACAAAATTGAAACTTTCTTTGTTAGGCCGAATTGCTGCTATCAAGATGAATGTATTGCCAAAGATGTTGTTTTTGTTTCAAACACTTCAGGTTTTGGACAGGACGGAGTGCTTTCAGAAGTGGCAGAGAGATATTTCTAAATTTGTCTGGCAGGGCAAAAAGCCCAGAATTAAGTTTAAGATATTAACTGATGCGAAAGAAAGAGGGGGCTTTGCCCTGCCAGATCTAAAGTTGTACTATGAGGCCGCAGCGTTCTGCTGGCTAAAAGACTGGCTACTTCTTGAAGACACTGACGTGTTGGACTTGGAAGGGTTTAACAATACTTTTGGATGGCATGCATACTTATGGTACGACAAGGTTAAAGCAAATAAGGCCTTTAAGAACCATATTGTCAGAAAATCACTGTTTAATGTCTGGACAAAATATAAAGACTTGTTGGAAAATAAAACTCCAAGGTGGCTTTCACCTTTGGAAGCTAAGGCCCGAAAAAGACGCAATATGGAGGCTAAATGGCCAAAATATTGGGAAATACTAGAAAAAGATGGAGACAACTGGAAATTGCAGAGTTTGGAGAAAATGAAGGATAAAGTGCGAGACTGGTTACATTACGCTCAGATTAAAGAAGTCTTTAAAAATGACAAGAAACTAGGGTTCCAGGAGGAGAAATCGAAACTAGAAACAGAACTGTTAGAACCAAAGTCTAAGGTACTTTCAAGGATGTATAACTTGCTGTTAAAATGGAATACACAAGATGAAATGGTTAAATCGGCTATGATAAGGTGGGCGCAGGACATTGGGTATAATATCATGTTTGAGGACTGGGAAAGGTTGTGGAGTACTGGGTTGAACTTTACTGCATGCAATGCTTTGAAAGAAAATGTAATGAAAATGATATATAGATGGTATATGACCCCAGTCAAACTTGCAAAAATATACCACCTGTCTGATAATAAGTGTTGGAAATGTAAAGAGAGTGAAGGAACATTCTTCCACCTCTGGTGGACCTGCCCTAAAGTGAAGGCGTTCTGGGAAATGATTTATAATGAACTGAAAAAGGTATTTAAGTATACCTTCACAAAGAAACCAGAGGCCTTTCTTTTGGGTATTGTCGGCCAAGGGGTGGTAAAGAAGGATTGGACACTTTTTATGTATGCAACAACAGCAGCAAGGATACTTCTTGCAAAGCACTGGAAAGCTCAAGATCTACCCACACTGGAAGAATGGCAGATGCAACTGATAGACTATATGGAACTGGCCGAGATGACCGGCAGAATCCGTGACCTGGGAGAGGAGAAGATGGAGGAGGACTGGAAGAAATTCAAGATTTATTTACAAAAACATTGTAATTTGAGTGAATGTTAAGCAGGATGCTAGATCATAAACAACTGAGCACCACTAAATTAGATGATTTAAGATAATAAGTGAGACTGAGAAAATATAAACCTTTTTGAGAATTATAAGATTATAAATATACAGATGGGACATAAGAATGTAAATAAGATAATAAACTGCTGGCAAAAAGTTACAACGATGAAAGTGGGAGCGGGAGATGTGAGGAAGTCCAAAGAAAATGTGAAATTATGTTAAGATATATGTTATACTGTTTATTATATCTATTTTTATTTTAAACCCTAATAAATATTTTTTTAAAAATAAAAAATAAATCACGGCATATGCCCCCTACGCTCAGCAGACGGTATCACACTTCTAAAAGATAAAGAAGCTATTGCACTGTGCTGGAAAGAACATTACCAACATCTCCTTAATCGCAACTCCCCCGTAGCTGCTGAGGTCCTCTCACAAATTCCGCAAAAACAATTTAGAGATGAGCTTGCAGTATCTCCAAATCTGGGAGAGTTGTGTACAGCTATTAACCAAATGAAAAACAACAAAGCCAGTGGACCTGATGGGATATGTGCCAAAATCTTCAAAGTGGGCGGACACAACAACTCACACAACAACTTCACAAGTTCATCGAAAAAATCTGAGAAAGAGAAGAAATCCCAGCAGACTTTAGGGATGCCAAAATTATCAACCTCTTTTAAAAAGGTGACAGAACTGATTGTGGAAACTATCGAGGCATCTCTCTATTAGCTGCGGCTGGCAAAATTCTTGCAAAGGATCTTAGCAAACCGTCTCGTAACAATATCCGAGGTGACCCTTCCTGAATCCCAAAATGGCTCTTGGCCTTCTAGGGGGACAGTGGACATGATTTTCACCCACTCAACAGCTTCAAGAAAAATGCAGAGAGCAAAACCAACACCTGTATATGGCATTTATTGACTTGACTAAGGCTTTCGACATTGTAAATCGTAATGCCCTGTGGACTGTCCTTCTGAAAATTGGCTGCCCAGATAAATTTGTAAACATCATTCGGCTCCTCCATGAAAATATGACAGCAACAATTGCAGATAACAATGGCTCTCAATGTGAAATATTCACAGTGGGATCAGGTGTTAAACAGGGTTGTGTTATTTCTCCAACTCTATTCATTATTTTCATTGCCATGATCCTACACTTTGTCGAAGGGAAACTCCCCACCAGAGTAGAAATCATATATCAAACAGATGGAAAGCTCTTCAGGCTGAACAGGCTGAAAGCAAAAGAGTAAGGTTACCGTAACTTCCGCCATAGAGCTTCAGTATGCTGACGACAGCGTAGTGTGCGCACGCTCAGAGGATGACCTCCAAACCATCCTAAATATCTTTGCAGAAGCTTACGTAAAGCTTGGCCTATCGCTCAACATCAAAAAAACCAAATGCTGCCCAAACAAGTACAAAATATCCCCTCTGCAGCGCCACAAATCCAACTCAATGGTGTAACGTTGGAAAATGTCGATCACTTCTCCTACCTAGGCAGTTATCTTTCCACAAGGGCCAACATTGATGCCAAAATCCAGCATCGCCTGAGCTCTGTGAGTGCGGCTTTCTTCTGATTGAAGTGCAGAGTGTTTGAGGACCGGGACATTCGCAGGGAAAGCAAAATGCTTGTTTACAAAGCTATTGTACTACCAACCTTACTGTCTGCTTGTGAAACATGGACCACTTATAAACGCCATCTCCAACTCCTCGAAAGAGTCCATCAACGGTGTCTCCGAAAAATGTTACACATCACTTGGGAACAGTTACAGATAGGTAGCTGTGTTGGTCTGCCATAGTCAAAATAAAAAAATTCCTTCCAGTAGCACCTTAAAGACCAACTAAGTTAGTTCTTGGTATGAGCTTTCGTGTGCATGCACACGAAAGCTCATACCAAGAACTAACTTAGTTGGTCTTTAAGGTGCTACTGGAAGGAATTTTTTTATTATCACTTGGGAAGACAGGCGAACTAATATCAGTGTACTGGCAGAAGCAAAGATCACCAGTGTTGAAGCAATGATTCTTCAACATCAATTTCGTTGGACTGGTCATGTTGTGTAGATGCCTGATGATCGTCTTCCAAAGCATCTACTCTATTCCAAACGTAAAAATGGAAAGCATAATGCGGGTGGTCAACAAAAGAGGTTTAAAGACTGTCTCAAGGCAAATCTAAAAAAAAAATGTAGTATAAACACTGACAACTAGGAAACACTGGCCTGCGAGCGCTCCAGTTGGAGAACAGCCTTTACCAAAGGTATCATGTGCTTTGAAGGCACTCAAACGCAGGACGCAAAGGCTAAGAAATGTGCTAAGAGGAAGGCATGCTTGGCAAATCCACACCGTGATCAACTCCTGCCAGGAAACCCCACTGTGGAAGGACGTGTGCTTCCAGAATTGGCCTCCACAGTCACTTACAGACTCATTGTTAAAACCATTTATGGAAGACAATCTTACTCGGCTACGAGGGATCACCAATGAAGAAAGAAGAAGAAGAGTATAGCAGACGCAGGAGAATCACTTCCCCCCTGGTTACTGCTTTGGGCATCTTCTTTACCTAGAAGAAATCTCCCCTCCTGACTGGAAGGAGACTCAGGGCATCTGTCTTCCCCCATCTTCTCCCTCTCCTGGCTCAGACTCAGCCCTCCAGGTCCCTTCTGCCTAGATACCTTCCCCAGACCCTCAACCTGCTCTTCCTATCTAAGCGGTGAGGCTATTTCCTCTGCCTACAGAGAGTCTCCTCAGTGTGGTTGTTCAGCTCAAATTAGAGCCAGTTCTCCCTCAGACAAAGCCTCTCCTCATCCTTATCTCCCATCTCAAATCAAGCCCGATCTCCATCCCTCTCGACAAACTTCCTCAGAAACGGTTCCTTTTATTTTCTCTCCCAAAGTGCTGGCTTTGCCCCCTCCCCCAGTTGGCTGTCTTGCTAGCCAATCAGAGAATTCTGAGGCAGTGCACCACCAGACTCTCCAACGCCTCTCGCATGGATGGATGGAGGATACTGTGATCATGTATGTGCAGAAACGAGCCTACTGTACAAAGGCCAAATTTGCATTTGAAACGAAAGCAATTTATAAATATTTACCATCAACATATAAGTTAGATATGCAAAGCTTAAGAATGATTGGAATAAAGAATTGGAATGTTCACTATTAACTAGACAGTGGGAAAATGTATTGGCTTTGATATCAGATCCATTGATCAATCTTAAACTAAAACAACAGAAACCATTACAGTGGAACCTCTGGTTGCGGACGTAATCCATGACGGAGGCATGTCCGCAACCCACAGTGTTCGCATCCTGAAGCACCGCGTCTGCGCCAGCGCAATTCGGCACTTCTGTGCATGTGCAAAGCACAATTTAGTGCTTCTGCACATGCGTGAGCAGTGAAACCCAGAAGTAACCCATTCCAGTACTTATGGGTTATCCGCTGCCCGTAACCCAAAAACACGTAACCTGAAGTGTCCGTAACATGAGGTATGACTGAATTTAGCATTTATTGGACTCCCTTACGTTTGTATAAGAAAGGACTAGCTAATGTAGCTCTTTGTTAGAGATGTAATATGGACAATGCTGCTTTGAAACATATGATTTTACTGTGTCCCACACTTACTAAGTTTTGGGAGAAAGTGCTGGATTATATAAACAAGACACTACAGAAAAAAACCAAGATTTTCAGAAGTGAATATGCTCTTGAACTATATACCCATCATGTGAAAATTGACACTGGAACCGAGAAAATGGATTCTATGCACCCTAATGGTGGCCAAGAGATTGATGTTGATGAATTGGAAGAACAGAGATACAATTCCTTTAATCAATGGCTTGGCAACTATTATACTACCAACCTTACTGTACACTTGTGAAACATGGACCACTTACAAACACCACCTCCAACTCCTCGAAAAGATTCCATCAATGGTGTTATGTATTAAGATAATGATGATAATGATGATGATGATGATGATTGTCAGGGAACTGCCATCGGAAGGAAGGGAGGTGGAAGGGCTCACACAGGTTGGGAGAGACTCAGCAGCTGAAGAGGGAACCAGTAGGGGGAGAAGAGCTGAGCTGAGGGAAAGTGAGCAGGAGGGATGGCTCCGAGACACTTCCAGCGAAAACAGTGGGGAGGTTTCAGGACCTCCTGTAGGGACACCCACTCCTCGCCGGAAACTGTCACGCAGAGAGTCCAGAAGACGTGTTTCCGTTAAGGAGCTTTTATGTTGGAAGCGATTCCGAAAGCAACCACTGTCAGAATCTGCAAGCGACTGACAGAGCCATGTTTAAGGGGCTCCGTTACAGACAGAGGTTTGGAAACATGACCAAACTCTGAGGGACTTGGATTTTACGCACAAGCAGCTCATCGTCCCATCACAGCATTCCGACAGTCTCTGTGAGCAGTTTGTGCAGGAGAAGGCATCATGAGCAACCCAGCCGGAACCAGAGAAGCAGGAGCTGGAGCGGGTCCAAGCCTGGAGGAAAGGTACAGGGCGTTGGAGGTCCAGCTAGCGCTGCAGACGGCGAGGCTCGAGGAGAGGAGGGCTCAAGATGCAGAGAAGGGGAAAACCACCCCGCTCGCCAGAAAGTTGCCAGGATTGGTGCAGAAGTTTGGGGGGGAGGCCAAGGACTATCATGCCTTTAGGACAGAGATGCAATATGCCCTCAATCTGCAGTTTGATGACTTTCCCGACGAGGAATCGCGGGTGGCTTTTGTGATTGGGCATCTCGAAAAGGGGGCGAAAGACTGGGTGAGGCCCCTGAAGGCAACAAACAATGACATCCTGAAGGATACGAGGAAGTTTTTTCGTGCAATGGATTTGATGTTTTCCAGCGATATTGAGCAGGGAGTGGTACGCAGACAGTTAATGGCGTGCTGTCAGGGGTTCAGGAGCAGAGGCAAGGGCAAGGGAGGAAACAGAGAGCGAGGGAGAGGAGGCAGAAGAAAAGATGAGTGATGACGACGACCCGAGATCTCCGAGTCTTTCCAGTGAATCAGAAGATTCACAGAAAGGAGCACCAGTGGCCAGGGCAAGGGGGGAGCCTAGGGGGACACCCCAGGAAAATAGAGCCAGAGGGGACTCAGAGGGGAGCAGTTGGAAATCAGGACCAGCGTCACCGCCAGAGAGCAGGGAAGAGGAAGGGCGCCAGGGATCAAGCGCTGGCAGCTCACAACAGGGGGGAGGGCACGAGTCAGGAGTGGCCACACCTCCATCGGGGAGCGAAGAAACGGTCAGACGGAAGGTGGAAGGTTGGGCGCGCGTGCCAAGTTCAAATGCACAGGAAGGTGGCGCAGTAGGCAGCCCGGAAAGGGAGCCAGGTCCTAAAGCCCGCCGAAAGGAGGGAGAAGAGTCAGGGGGGTCAGCGTCAGCGTCAGAGGAATCCCGGAAGGAAGAGACCCCGGGGGGCAGAGGGACCCAGAGAAGAACAGTCAGGCGGAAAAGGTGGAGCAAGGCTAGGATATTAAGTTGGTGTACAAGGGGCGGAGACTCAGATGGAGCTTCGCCGATCTAACCATGAGACGTAGAGTTGCACGCAGCAGCTTGAGAATGGAAACTGTAACTCAATAAAGACTTTTATTTAATGATCGCTGGCTAGCGTGATCCTCTGTGAGCTAGGATCTGGAAGCAGCTCTGACAGTAAGCTCCATCTGACCTTGATTGTGGGCATCTACGTCCTCGCGGAGAGGAGAGAAAGCGGGTGCCTACTAGCGAGCTCACGAACGGCAGACAACATGACAGCCGAACAGCAGATAGTGGAACTCAGAGAAGCAGTGACACGACTGAATGCCGAGGCTCTTGCATCCAGGAAGAGAGAGGAGGACGCAGCTGCCGCCTACAGGGATCTCCAGGTCAGGTTGGAAGTGCTTACGAAGCAAGGGCAACTGACACCCAAACCGGAGGGGATTGGGTTGGGGAGACGAACAGGCGGTCTGGTCTCTCACTTCGATGGGAATTTGCAACAGTACCCCAACTTTAGAGCAGATGTAATGTGTGCACTGCAACTGCTGAACAAAGACTTTAGAGATGAGCAAGAGAAGGTGGGATTCATCATGTCCCATTTGCATGGAGATGCTAAAGCATGGCTGCGCAATTTGTGGAGAGATAATGATCCGGCGCTCCAAAATGCGGATGCCTTTATTAAAGCGATGGATGGGTGCTTTTTATCAAGCATTGACGTGGATCTTGCTCGGCAGGAGATACATGGACTGAAGCAAGGGAGGGCCAGCGTAAGGCAGTACCATGCCCGCTTTTTCGCTTTGGTCAGTGCCCTGGAATGGGACAGAGATTCGGCTCCTGTAAGAGACCTGTTTTGGGAGGGATTGCACGGCTCGGTTAAAGATGAAATTGCGAGGGGGGAGAGACCCCGGACCACGCAGGAGATCGTTCAGAGGGCGCTGGCGGTGGGGGTGCGGCTGGAAGGACGTCCGTGGAGCAGGGACGAAGGGCGTGGAGGGCGCGAACCAGCCAGGGGCTCCTCCTTCCTTCCCAGAGAAGCAGCGCGTGCGCAATCCACGCCTCCGCCAGGAGGAGGAGCGGAACCTATGGAGGTTGGAGGTGCAAGGGCTCAGTCAGCAGCCAGAGCCCTAGCACCGGCAGCAGTGAAAGCGAAGCCTCCTAGAGGGAACAGGAAGTGTTACATCTGCGATGATCCACAGCATATGGCGAAAGAGTGTCCCCAGAGGCTCCACAAGCACACTGCAGCCTCAGCAATGGTAACTGCAGCAACGCAGCAAGGACAACCACAGCAGGGAAACGAAGGAGTCTGGTTGGAGGAAGAGGCACTGGGGCCCAACCAGACGTGTCAGTGAAGCAGTCCCCAGAGATTTTACAGCCCATGGACCCCCTCCCGCCCAAACCGGTAGTGAAGCTCACCGCGTCGCTCCAGCTGCCCAATGGAATCACCATGGACGTGCCAATCACCATTGACTCCGGAAGCAATGCGGACTTTATAGGGCAGGACTTTGTCGACCGGCACGCTATACAGTTGCTGCCTGCCACGCTGCCCCTGCAGGTTGTCACGGTGGATGGCAGGGAGCTGCTAGGGGGGCAAGTGGTGAAGCAGACGCCACCAATGGTGATGCGACTTGGGAATCACAGGGAAATCATCAGCTTCAATGTCACTCAACTATCGGACACGCCCATTGTATTGGGCATGAGTTGGCTGGACAAGCACAGCCCGACGCTGGCTTGGTACCAGAGGCAGCTGACCTTCGGCTCTTCCTTTTGCGCTGAACACTGCATCGTGCCCAGGCAGGAAGGAGGGGAAGAGGAGTCACAGCTGCAGCTAGGCACGCTGCAAGCGGTCCCCCACAAGTACGCAGAATTTTTGGAGGTTTTCTGCGAGAAAGAGGCAGACAGGCTACCCCCCCACAGACCATATGACTGCAAAATTGACCTGCTGCCGGGGGCGGCGCTACCCAAAGGGAAGCTGTATTCCATGTCTGAGGACGAACTGCAGGAACTCAAAGAGTTCATAGATCATAATTTGGAGCGCGGTTTCATCCGAGAGTCCAAGGCAGCGGGGGGCAGTCCGGTATTCTTTGTTAAGAAGCGGGACACGCCCCAAAAAAGACTTGTAGTGGACTTTCGCATCTTGAACAGTGTGACCAAGCCATCGGACTTCCCCATGCCCCGAATCGACGACCTCCTCGCAAAGGTACGGAAGGGCAGAGTGTTCACCAAGTTGGACCTGCGAGGGGCATACAACCTCATTCGCATGCGGGAGGGAGATGAGTGGAAGACAGCCATGTTCACGCCCCTGGGCACCTACGAATATAGAGTTATGCCTTTTGGATTGCAAAATGGCTCCCACGTTTTTCAAGCTTTCATGCATCACGTGTTGGCGGGGCTCCTCTACAAGACGTGCGTCTGTTTCTTGGATGACATCCTGATCTTTTCGGAATCGCAGCAGGAGCATGACAGACACGTCAAGGAAGTGCTGAGCAGGCTACAGCAACATAGGCTTTACGCCAAGCTGGAGAAGTGCCAATTCGACGTGACGGAGGTGGATTTCCTGGGCTACAAGTTGTCTGATAAAGGGCTCGCCATGGACAGCGCCAAGGTCCGAGCAGTGTTGGATTGGAAAAGCCCACGCAACCGGAAGGAGGTCCAACGGTTTGTCGGCTTCGCGAACTTCTATCGCAAGTTTATCAAAGGCTTTGCCATGCAGACAGCGGCCATCACGGACACGCTCAGCTCCAAGAAAAAGAAGTTCATCTGGACAGAGCAGGCGGAGCAGTCCTTTCAGGCACTCAAGCGTCTCTTCGCGTCGGAAGAGCAGCTGCTTCATGTCAACCCCAGCAGGCCGATGAGGGTGGAGACAGACGCTTCGGACAGAGCCGTGGGAGCAGTCCTGCTGCAGAAAGACCCGCAGGGGGTTTGGAGGCCGGGAGCGTTTTACTCAAGGAAGCTCAGCAAGTCCGAACAGAACTACACCATCTGGGACAGGGAGTTGCTGGCCATTCATGCAGCGTTCAAAGCGTGGAGGCACTTCCTGATCGGCGCCAAGCACACGGTGCAGGTCTGCACGGACCACAAGAATCTAGAGCACTGGCGCACGGCACAGTTCCTGAACCAGAGGCAGATACGTTGGGCTGAGTTCTTTGCGAATTTCGACTTCCGAATAGAGTATGTCCCGGGGGACACCAACATCATGGCGGATGCTCTCTCCCGTAAGCCACAGTATCTGGAGGAGGCAACGCCAGCGGCCGCCATGCACATCTTCGCACCGACAGTGTGGGCGTGCGCGGCGGCAACAGTTGACCTGGATGCGGTGCGACGAGCGTTGCAGGATGACTCCTTCGCGCAAGCAAAGATGGCAGAGGTGCACAGGGGCACGGCAGCGACCGACGAGTTCCAGCTGCGAGATGGTTTGCTCATCCGTAAAGGGGCCATCTACGTGCCGGGAGACGAACTTCGCGCCAAGGTACTGCAGCAGCTGCACGACGCGCCCACTGCCGGGCACTTTGGCAAGGAGAAGACGGTGGAATTAGTAGCCAGAGACTTCTGGTGGCCCGGAATGAGAGGGGAAGTCGCGGACTACATGGCGAGGTGTGACACCTGCCAGAGGTCCAAACCAGTGCACAGACCGCCGGCCGGACTGCTGGAACCGCTGCAAACTCCGTTCGAGCCATGGGAGAGAGTGGCCCTGGACTTTGTCACGGATCTGCCCAGCTCGAGGGGCAAGACGGCTGTGCTGGTGGTGGTGGATTTGTTCTCCAAGATGGCACATTTCATTCCGTGTGCGAAGGTGGCCACGGCGGAACAAACCGCCAAACTGTTCATAGACCACGTGTTCAAGGTTCACGGTCTGCCGCGGTCTATTCTGTCCGACCGAGGGCGACAGTTCATCTCAAACTTCTGGCAGAGGCTGATGGGCTTCCTGAACGTCAAGATCAACCTGGCGTCGGCTAGACACCCGCAGACCAACGGGCAAGCGGAGCGGGTCAATGCCATCATGCAGCAGTACCTGAGATGTTATGCGAATCAACAGCCTGCGACGTGGGTGGATTACCTGCCTCTCGCCGAGTTCGCCTACAACAACACGAAGCACGTGTCCACGGGGGTCACGCCGTTCTTCGCCAACAACGGGAGGCACCCTAGAACCTTCCCGGGACTGGAAAGAATGGGGGAGGGGGAGCCGCAGACAGCAGATGCGTTCGCGTCGGAGTTGCAGGAGGTCCACGATCAGCTGCGGCGGCACCTGGAGCTGGCTAAACACGCATACAAGGTACAAGCGGACAAACACAGAAGGGTTGGCGAAGAGATCCATGTGGGAGACTGGGTCTGGTTAGCAGCCCACGCAGTGCCGGCCAGGTCGTTGGCGAAGAAGAAACTAGGGCATAAACAACTGGGGCCCTACCAAGTCGACGAACAGGTCAACCCGGTGGCTTTCAGGCTGGCTCTTCCGGAGGGTTCCAGAATGCATCCGGTGTTCCACAGATCGGTGCTCACTCCCTACAAGGCACCTCACAGGTTTCAGGAACCAGGAACGGCACCGGGTCCGCTCCGAGAGAGAACCGGGCAAGGGGGAGTGGCACAGGAGGAGCGCATCAACGAAGTCACGGAGATTTTGGACTCCAGATGGGGGGAAGAGGGGGTAGAATACCTTCTCGCCAAGGAGGGCACCCCGGCCAGTGCCAACAGCTGGGTGCCGGGCTACGCTTTAGACGAACCTCTGCTCAAAGAAGAGTTTCATGCCCTCTTCCCACATAGGCCAATGCCAGCAGACTTTTTCGACGACTGGCTTTTCACGCCCACGCTTTCAGCCAGCACGTTCCGGGGGTTCGACTCGGACGAGGAACCGACACGAGACGCCCGTTCCCCAGAGGGGTCACCCTCGGGATCTGCTTCAGAACCCTCGTATTGGTGGGATGATCGACCAGAGGAGCAGTTCCGCAGAAGGTGGCTGGAGGGTCCAGGACGAGCAACGTCTCCAGAAGGCAACGAGGGAGAGACGGACATGGACGTTTTCGGGGACGACCCGGGTTTCGAGCACGGCGGCACAGAGATGGAAGCGGAGGTGACCGTCGTCAACGAGAGCAGGGAGGAAGAACCGGAAGACTTCGGATGGCGGCCCGCCACGGGAAGCGAACTGTATCCGACATTCGTCCCCCTGACACGGCAGCACCCAGATCCCGCACCGGAAGGAGGGGAGGGGGGAAGAGGGGGCTTCGAGGGGGGGATGGATGTCAGGGGTTCAGGAGCAGAGGCAAGGGCAAGGGAGGAAACAGAGAGCGAGGGAGAGGAGGCAGAAGAAAAGATGAGTGATGACGACGACCCGAGATCTCCGAGTCTTTCCAGTGAATCAGAAGATTCACAGAAAGGAGCACCAGTGGCCAGGGCAAGGGGGGAGCCTAGGGGGACACCCCAGGAAGATAGAGCCAGAGGGGACTCAGAGGGGAGCAGTTGGAAATCAGGACCAGCGTCACCGCCAGAGAGCAGGGAAGAGGAAGGGCGCCAGGGATCAAGCGCTGGCAGCTCACAACAGGGGGGAGGGCACGAGTCAGGAGTGGCCACACCTCCATCGGGGAGCGAAGAAACGGTCAGACGGAAGGTGGAAGGTTGGGCGCGCGTGCCAAGTTCAAATGCACAGGAAGGTGGTGCAGTAGGCAGCCCGGAAAGGGAGCCAGGTCCTAAAGCCCGCCGAAAGGAGGGAGAAGAGTCAGGGGGGTCAGCGTCAGCGTCAGAGGAATCCCGGAAGGAAGAGACCCCGGGGGGCAGAGGGACCCAGAGAAGAACAGTCAGGCGGAAAAGGTGGAGCAAGGCTAGGATATTAAGTTGGTGTACAAGGGGCGGAGACTCAGATGGAGCTTCGCCGATCTAACCATGAGACGTAGAGTTGCACGCAGCAGCTTGAGAATGGAAACTGTAACTCAATAAAGACTTTTATTTAATGATCGCTGGCTAGCGTGATCCTCTGTGAGCTAGGATCTGGAAGCAGCTCTGACAGTAAGCTCCATCTGACCTTGATTGTGGGCATCTACGTCCTCGCGGAGAGGAGAGAAAGCGGGTGCCTACTAGCGAGCTCACGAACGGCAGACAACATGACAGCCGAACAGCAGATAGTGGAACTCAGAGAAGCAGTGACACGACTGAATGCCGAGGCTCTTGCATCCAGGAAGAGAGAGGAGGACGCAGCTGCCGCCTACAGGGATCTCCAGGTCAGGTTGGAAGTGCTTACGAAGCAAGGGCAACTGACACCCAAACCGGAGGGGATTGGGTTGGGGAGACGAACAGGCGGTCTGGTCTCTCACTTCGATGGGAATTTGCAACAGTACCCCAACTTTAGAGCAGATGTAATGTGTGCACTGCAACTGCTGAACAAAGACTTTAGAGATGAGCAAGAGAAGGTGGGATTCATCATGTCCCATTTGCATGGAGATGCTAAAGCATGGCTGCGCAATTTGTGGAGAGATAATGATCCGGCGCTCCAAAATGCGGATGCCTTTATTAAAGCGATGGATGGGTGCTTTTTATCAAGCATTGACGTGGATCTTGCTCGGCAGGAGATACATGGACTGAAGCAAGGGAGGGCCAGCGTAAGGCAGTACCATGCCCGCTTTTTCGCTTTGGTCAGTGCCCTGGAATGGGACAGAGATTCGGCTCCTGTAAGAGACCTGTTTTGGGAGGGATTGCACGGCTCGGTTAAAGATGAAATTGCGAGGGGGGAGAGACCCCGGACCACGCAGGAGATCGTTCAGAGGGCGCTGGCGGTGGGGGTGCGGCTGGAAGGACATCCGTGGAGCAGGGACGAAGGGCGTGGAGGGCGCGAACCAGCCAGGGGCTCCTCCTTCCTTCCCAGAGAAGCAGCGCGTGCGCAATCCACGCCTCCGCCAGGAGGAGGAGCGGAACCTATGGAGGTTGGAGGTGCAAGGGCTCAGTCAGCAGCCAGAGCCCTAGCACCGGCAGCAGTGAAAGCGAAGCCTCCTAGAGGGAACAGGAAGTGTTACATCTGCGATGATCCACAGCATATGGCGAAAGAGTGTCCCCAGAGGCTCCACAAGCACACTGCAGCCTCAGCAATGGTAACTGCAGCAACGCAGCAAGGACAACCACAGCAGGGAAACGAAGGAGTCTGGTTGGAGGAAGAGGCACTGGGGCCCAACCAGACGTGTCAGTGAAGCAGTCCCCAGAGATTTTACAGCCCATGGACCCCCTCCCGCCCAAACCGGTAGTGAAGCTCACCGCGTCGCTCCAGCTGCCCAATGGAATCACCATGGACGTGCCAATCACCATTGACTCCGGAAGCAATGCGGACTTTATAGGGCAGGACTTTGTCGACCGGCACGCTATACAGTTGCTGCCTGCCACGCTGCCCCTGCAGGTTGTCACGGTGGATGGCAGGGAGCTGCTAGGGGGGCAAGTGGTGAAGCAGACGCCACCAATGGTGATGCGACTTGGGAATCACAGGGAAATCATCGGCTTCAATGTCACTCAACTATCGGACACGCCCATTGTATTGGGCATGAGTTGGCTGGACAAGCACAGCCCGACGCTGGCTTGGTACCAGAGGCAGCTGACCTTCGGCTCTTCCTTTTGCGCTGAACACTGCATCGTGCCCAGGCAGGAAGGAGGGGAAGAGGAGTCACAGCTGCAGCTAGGCACGCTGCAAGCGGTCCCCCACAAGTACGCAGAATTTTTGGAGGTTTTCTGCGAGAAAGAGGCAGACAGGCTACCCCCCCACAGACCATATGACTGCAAAATTGACCTGCTGCCGGGGGCGGCGCTACCCAAAGGGAAGCTGTATTCCATGTCTGAGGACGAACTGCAGGAACTCAAAGAGTTCATAGATCATAATTTGGAGCGCGGTTTCATCCGAGAGTCCAAGGCAGCGGGGGGCAGTCCGGTATTCTTTGTTAAGAAGCGGGACACGCCCCAAAAAAGACTTGTAGTGGACTTTCGCATCTTGAACAGTGTGACCAAGCCATCGGACTTCCCCATGCCCCGAATCGACGACCTCCTCGCAAAGGTACGGAAGGGCAGAGTGTTCACCAAGTTGGACCTGCGAGGGGCATACAACCTCATTCGCATGCGGGAGGGAGATGAGTGGAAGACAGCCATGTTCACGCCCCTGGGCACCTACGAATATAGAGTTATGCCTTTTGGATTGCAAAATGGCTCCCACGTTTTTCAAGCTTTCATGCATCACGTGTTGGCGGGGCTCCTCTACAAGACGTGCGTCTGTTTCTTGGATGACATCCTGATCTTTTCGGAATCGCAGCAGGAGCATGACAGACACGTCAAGGAAGTGCTGAGCAGGCTACAGCAACATAGGCTTTACGCCAAGCTGGAGAAGTGCCAATTCGACGTGACCGAGGTGGATTTCCTGGGCTACAAGTTGTCTGATAAAGGGCTCGCCATGGACAGCGCCAAGGTCCGAGCAGTGTTGGATTGGAAAAGCCCACGCAACCGGAAGGAGGTCCAACGGTTTGTCGGCTTCGCGAACTTCTATCGCAAGTTTATCAAAGGCTTTGCCATGCAGACAGCGGCCATCACGGACACGCTCAGCTCCAAGAAAAAGAAGTTCATCTGGACAGAGCAGGCGGAGCAGTCCTTTCAGGCACTCAAGCGTCTCTTCGCGTCGGAAGAGCAGCTGCTTCATGTCAACCCCAGCAGGCCGATGAGGGTGGAGACAGACGCTTCGGACAGAGCCGTGGGAGCAGTCCTGCTGCAGAAAGACCCGCAGGGGGTTTGGAGGCCGGG
The DNA here is from genome assembly GCF_964106645.2 of Podarcis pityusensis. NCBI lineage: Eukaryota > Metazoa > Chordata > Lepidosauria > Squamata > Lacertidae > Podarcis > Podarcis pityusensis. The sequence goes on along the minus strand of NC_138037.1, from coordinate 52,463 downwards.
AGCGTTTTACTCAAGGAAGCTCAGCAAGTCCGAACAGAACTACACCATCTGGGACAGGGAGTTGCTGGCCATTCATGCAGCGTTCAAAGCGTGGAGGCACTTCCTGATCGGCGCCAAGCACACGGTGCAGGTCTGCACGGACCACAAGAATCTAGAGCACTGGCGCACGGCACAGTTCCTGAACCAGAGGCAGATACGTTGGGCTGAGTTCTTTGCGAATTTCGACTTCCGAATAGAGTATGTCCCGGGGGACACCAACATCATGGCGGATGCTCTCTCCCGTAAGCCACAGTATCTGGAGGAGGCAACGCCAGCGGCCGCCATGCACATCTTCGCACCGACAGTGTGGGCGTGCGCGGCGGCAACAGTTGACCTGGATGCGGTGCGACGAGCGTTGCAGGATGACTCCTTCGCGCAAGCAAAGATGGCAGAGGTGCACAGGGGCACGGCAGCGACCGACGAGTTCCAGCTGCGAGATGGTTTGCTCATCCGTAAAGGGGCCATCTACGTGCCGGGAGACGAACTTCGCGCCAAGGTACTGCAGCAGCTGCACGACGCGCCCACTGCCGGGCACTTTGGCAAGGAGAAGACGGTGGAATTAGTAGCCAGAGACTTCTGGTGGCCCGGAATGAGAGGGGAAGTCGCGGACTACGTGGCGAGGTGTGACACCTGCCAGAGGTCCAAACCAGTGCACAGACCGCCGGCCGGACTGCTGGAACCGCTGCAAACTCCGTTCGAGCCATGGGAGAGAGTGGCCCTGGACTTTGTCACGGATCTGCCCAGCTCGAGGGGCAAGACGGCTGTGCTGGTGGTGGTGGATTTGTTCTCCAAGATGGCACATTTCATTCCGTGTGCGAAGGTGGCCACGGCGGAACAAACCGCCAAACTGTTCATAGACCACGTGTTCAAGGTTCACGGTCTGCCGCGGTCTATTCTGTCCGACCGAGGGCGACAGTTCATCTCAAACTTCTGGCAGAGGCTGATGGGCTTCCTGAACGTCAAGATCAACCTGGCGTCGGCTAGACACCCGCAGACCAACGGGCAAGCGGAGCGGGTCAATGCCATCATGCAGCAGTACCTGAGATGTTATGCGAATCAACAGCCTGCGACGTGGGTGGATTACCTGCCTCTCGCCGAGTTCGCCTACAACAACACGAAGCACGTGTCCACGGGGGTCACGCCGTTCTTCGCCAACAACGGGAGGCACCCTAGAACCTTCCCGGGACTGGAAAGAATGGGGGAGGGGGAGCCGCAGACAGCAGATGCGTTCGCGTCGGAGTTGCAGGAGGTCCACGATCAGCTGCGGCGGCACCTGGAGCTGGCTAAACACGCATACAAGGTACAAGCGGACAAACACAGAAGGGTTGGCGAAGAGATCCATGTGGGAGACTGGGTCTGGTTAGCAGCCCACGCAGTGCCGGCCAGGTCGTTGGCGAAGAAGAAACTAGGGCATAAACAACTGGGGCCCTACCAAGTCGACGAACAGGTCAACCCGGTGGCTTTCAGGCTGGCTCTTCCGGAGGGTTCCAGAATGCATCCGGTGTTCCACAGATCGGTGCTCACTCCCTACAAGGCACCTCACAGGTTTCAGGAACCAGGAACGGCACCGGGTCCGCTCCGAGAGAGAACCGGGCAAGGGGGAGTGGCACAGGAGGAGCGCATCAACGAAGTCACGGAGATTTTGGACTCCAGATGGGGGGAAGAGGGGGTAGAATACCTTCTCGCCAAGGAGGGCACCCCGGCCAGTGCCAACAGCTGGGTGCCGGGCTACGCTTTAGACGAACCTCTGCTCAAAGAAGAGTTTCATGCCCTCTTCCCACATAGGCCAATGCCAGCAGACTTTTTCGACGACTGGCTTTTCACGCCCACGCTTTCAGCCAGCACGTTCCGGGGGTCGACTCGGACGAGGAACCGACACGAGACGCCCGTTCCCCAGAGGGGTCACCCTCGGGATCTGCTTCAGAACCCTCGTATTGGTGGGATGATCGACCAGAGGAGCAGTTCCGCAGAAGGTGGCTGGAGGGTCCAGGACGAGCAACGTCTCCAGAAGGCAACGAAGGAGAGACGGACATGGACGTTTTCGGGGACGACCCGGGTTTCGAGCACGGCGGCACAGAGATGGAAGCGGAGGTGACCGTCGTCAACGAGAGCAGGGAGGAAGAACCGGAAGACTTCGGATGGCGGCCCGCCACGGGAAGCGAACTGTATCCGACATTCGTCCCCCTGACACGGCAGCACCCAGATCCCGCACCGGAAGGAGGGGAGGGGGGAAGAGGGGGCTTCGAGGGGGGGATGGATGTCAGGGGTTCAGGAGCAGAGGCAAGGGCAAGGGAGGAAACAGAGAGCGAGGGAGAGGAGGCAGAAGAAAAGATGAGTGATGACGACGACCCGAGATCTCCGAGTCTTTCCAGTGAATCAGAAGATTCACAGAAAGGAGCACCAGTGGCCAGGGCAAGGGGGGAGCCTAGGGGGACACCCCAGGAAAATAGAGCCAGAGGGGACTCAGAGGGGAGCAGTTGGAAATCAGGACCAGCGTCACCGCCAGAGAGCAGGGAAGAGGAAGGGCGCCAGGGATCAAGCGCTGGCAGCTCACAACAGGGGGGAGGGCACGAGTCAGGAGTGGCCACACCTCCATCGGGGAGCGAAGAAACGGTCAGACGGAAGGTGGAAGGTTGGGCGCGCGTGCCAAGTTCAAATGCACAGGAAGGTGGCGCAGTAGGCAGCCCGGAAAGGGAGCCAGGTCCTAAAGCCCGCCGAAAGGAGGGAGAAGAGTCAGGGGGGTCAGCGTCAGCGTCAGAGGAATCCCGGAAGGAAGAGACCCCGGGGGGCAGAGGGACCCAGAGAAGAACAGTCAGGCGGAAAAGGTGGAGCAAGGCTAGGATATTAAGTTGGTGTACAAGGGGCGGAGACTCAGATGGAGCTTCGCCGATCTAACCATGAGACGTAGAGTTGCACGCAGCAGCTTGAGAATGGAAACTGTAACTCAATAAAGACTTTTATTTAATGATCGCTGGCTAGCGTGATCCTCTGTGAGCTAGGATCTGGAAGCAGCTCTGACACGTGCAAACAGGGGAGCCGATCTGTGCGTGAGTACTGGACTGAGTTTACCATGTTGATCCATAAATTGGGGTGGGATCTATCGGCGGAACCCATTCAAATGCTCTTTGAAGAAGGGCTTTCTTCGGCTGTGAAAGACGAACTTTCCCGGGCGCCCAGGGCGGAGTCTATGGACCAGCTGACCAAATCAGCGCTGACCATAGGAGCGCGCCAAGAGGCGAGAGCCTTGGAGAGGCGGGAAGGGAAGGGGGAACGTTGGAGGGAGCTTCGCATTCCAGAGATTCCAGAGCCACCGTTCCCGCCGGGAGAGCCGATGGAAATTGGAACAGCGCGCGCGCGCGCAGTTTCAAAGCCCAGTGAAGAGCGGAAGAAGGAGGGAAAGGGCGCCAAGAAATGTTATCTCTGCCAACAGCCAGGTCATTTTGCCAGAGTCTGCCCCCAAAGAAAGGAATGGCAAGGAATGGCGGGAGCTGTTGGGGAGAGGGAGGAAAAGGTACCGGAGCAAGTAAAAGCCAACGCCTGGCTGCCACCGTCGGGGCACAGCAGCCAGGCCAAAGAGCAGTGAAAGTGCCCACGCCGGAACCTCCTAAACCCGCCCTAGTGATAGAGGTGTTACTAGAGCTGCCTAACGGACACCCACTAAAGATAAAGGCGCTATTGGACTCAGGCAGCTCCTGCAATTTCATGAGTAAGGAGTTTGCTGCTGAGCACCAGATACAGACTATCCCTTTAAGTAACCCTTTGCAGGTGACCACGATCGATGGAAGGGAGCTGCTGGGAGGAGAAGTCAGCCAGCAGACCGTCCCAATGATAATGAGGGTAGCAAGACACACTGAGCTAATAGCGTTTAATGTGGCTACCTTGGGAGGAGCTCCCATTATTTTGGGGATGAGCTGGCTAGCGTTACATGATCCGCTAGTGGGCTGGCATCAGAGAGTGGTCTCCTTTGGGTCAGCACATTGTCTAGAACACTGCAAAGAGCGGGAGGCTCAAGGAGGGGCCAGAGCCACTCTAGCAGGGACGGAAGTAACGGAGAAGGGGAAGGTTCCCCAACAATACGCCGACCTGAGCAACGTCTTCAGCGAGAGGGAGGCAGACAAACTACCCCCACATAGGCCCTTTGACTGTCAAATCAATTTACTCCCTGGGGCACAGCTCCCTGTAGGCAAGCTGTACGCCATGTCAGACAGAGAGATGCAGGAGCTAAGAGAGTTCATTGACAAGAACCTGAAGAGAGGGTTCATCAGAGAGTCCAGGGCGGTGGGGGGCAGCCCAGTGTTTTTTGTGGATAAAAAAAACACGGACAAACCCAGGCTTGTAGTGGACTTCAGGTCCTTAAATGCAGTGTCAGAACCAGTGACTTTCCCGATGCCCAGAATTGATGACATTTTGACAAGGGTCAGGACGGGAAAGATTTTTACTAAACTGGACCTGAGGGGGGCGTACAACCTGATACGAATAAGGAAGGGGGATGAATGGAAAACCACCATGTTCACCCCTTTGGGGGCATTTGAATATTTAGTTATGCCCTTCGGCCTACAAGGAGGCTCCGCGTGCTTTCAATCGTTTATGAACCACGTCCTGGGGCCTTTGCTTTACAAGAATTGTGTGGCCTTCTTAGATGACGTGTTAGTATATTCAGAGACTGAGGAGCAGCATGTAAAAGACGTCAGGGAAGTGTTGGGCAGACTGCAAGCCAATCAGCTGTGGGTGAAGCTAGAGAAGTGTCAGTTTCATGCCAAGGAGGTGGAATTCCTGGGGTACCGCTTGTCGGACAAGGGATTGGCCATGGATCCTGGCAAGGTCCAAGCGGTACTGGAATGGAAAACACCGAAAACAAGGAAGGATGTGCAAAGATTCCTTGGATTTGTAAACTTCTATCGGAAGTTCATCAGAAATTTTGCCCACTTGACGGCTCCCATTACGGACTGTCTCAGCAGTAAGAGGAAATTCGTTTGGACGGCGGAGGCGGAGCGAGCTTTTGAGGAGCTGAAAAGGGCGTTCGCTTCGGAAGAACAGCTCCTGCATGTGGATTTACAAAAACCGATGAGAGTGGAAACTGACGCATCAGACCGGGCTGTGGGGGCGGTGCTTCTGCAGCCTGGGAAGGAGGAGTCAGAGTGGAGACCGTGTGCCTTTTTTTCGCGAAAGCTGAAAAAATCTGAGAGGAACTACACGGTGTATGACCGAGAACTACTTGCCATTCATGAAGCGTTCAGGAGATGGAGGCATTTATTAATTGGGGCACAACATAAGGTGCAAGTGTGCACGGACCACAAGAACTTAGAGTATTGGAGAACGGCACGAGTGCTCAACCAACGGCAAGTGCGATGGGCCCAGGAGTTCTCCAAATTTCACTTTGAAATTTGTTATGTGCCAGGTTCAGAAAATGTTAGGGCGGACGCTCTCTCACGCAAACCTGAATATTTGGAAGGGGAGGGGGGACCCGAAGAGAGACATGTCATTCCAGAGGACCGCTGGGTGTGTGGGGCGGCATTGGTGGGGCAAAGAGAACTGGTAGAGGAAACAGAGAATGATGAATATGCCCAGAATAAGCTCAGAGGTCTTAGGGGTGAGGGAGAGGAACCAGGGGGTTTTGAGGAAAGAAATGGAGTGTTGTATTACAAAGGGGCACTGTATATCCCCGAAGGAGACTTAAGGGGGAGGGTACTCAAGCAGTTGCACGACAGCCCCACGGCGGGGCATTTTGGGCAACACAAAACCATGTGGTTGGTCACCAGGGAATTTTGGTGGCCTAAGGTGAGGGAAGATGTACGGGAGTATGTAAGAGGGTGTGAGCAATGCCAGCGAGCCAAAGGGGAGAGGCGGGCGCCGGCGGGGCTATTAGAACCCTTACCAACCCCAGAACGACCTTGGGAGGCAGTGTCGATAGATTTTATGACTGATCTGCCGAAGTCCAAGGGGAAAACAGCCATCATGGTGGTGGTAGACCTACTAACAAAGATGTGCCACTTTGTAGCCTGTTCGCATGCAGTCACGGCGGAAGAGACAGCGAAGTTATTTGTAGAACACATTTTTAGGTTGCACGGGGTGCCATTGAGGGTGGTCTCAGACAGGGGAAAACAATTTACTTCCAGGTTCTGGAGGAAGCTCATGAGCTTACTGCAGGTGGAGGTCAACTTTTCGACTGCCCGGCACCCTGAAACCAACGGGCAGGCGGAAAGAGCAAACGGTGTCCTCCAGCAATACCTGAGGTGTTATGTCAATGACAGAGAGAATGACTGGGTAGAGAGGTTGGCGCTGGCGGAATTTGCCTACAACAATGCAGAGAATGTGTCCACAGGGATGAGCCCCTTCTTGGCTAATTATGGGTGTCATCCCAGGGCATTCCCAGGGGGAGGAGGGGAGAGATGGAGCGTCCCGGCAGCCGAGCATTTTGTAGAAGAAATGGAAGCAATCCATCGTCAGCTCCAACTCAACTTAGAAAGGGCGAAGGAAGAATACAAGAGGCAGGCAGACAAGAACCGAAGGGAAGGTGAAACCATAAGGGTGGGAGATCGGGTGTGGCTGTCAACCCAAGGGTTGCCGTTCAAAGGAGGTTGTAAGAAATTAAGACCCAGGAGGTTGGGTCCCTTTGAGGTCATTCAACAAGTCAACCCAGTGGCTTTCAGGCTCCGGTTACCCAACCACATGAAACTGCACCCAGTATTTCACAGGTCGTTACTGTCACCGTATGAGGGGGGACGAGAAGGGATGTCCACTCGGGGACCGATCATAGAAGAAAGGGAATGCAGCAGCCATGTGGCAGAAATCCTCGACGCCAGGTGGAAGGGGGATCAGGTGGAGTATTTGGTAGCGTGGGAAGGAGAACCGGAGTCAGAAAACACTTGGGTAATGGCAGAAGATATCAATGACGAGGTATTGATAGAAACGTTCCATCAAAGGTTCCCAAGGAAACCTCAGCCTGTGGAGAGGTTCCGGAGGGAATACTTTGGGACCACCGATGAGGAGGAGGAGTTGGAAGGATTCATGGATTCGGAAGGGGAAGGGGAGATGGACTCTGAGGAGGAGGAGTGCTTCGAGACCAGGAACCGCAACAGGTGGAGAGAAGTGTTCGAGACATCGGAAGGTGAAGGAAGTTCCTTCCGGGGTTTTGCCTCCTCACTGCCCATAGAGGAGGGGGCGGGAGGGGGTGAAGGGGGCCCTGGAGGGGAGGTGGATGTCAGGGAACTGCCATCGGAAGGAAGGGAGGTGGAAGGGCTCACACAGGTTGGGAGAGACTCAGCAGCTGAAGAGGGAACCAGTAGGGGGAGAAGAGCTGAGCTGAGGGAAAGTGAGCAGGAGGGATGGCTCCGAGACACTTCCAGCGAAAACAGTGGGGAGGTTTCAGGACCTCCTGTAGGGACACCCACTCCTCGCCAGAAACTGTCACGCAGAGAGTCCAGAAGACGTGTTTCCGTTAAGGAGCTTTTATGTTGGAAGCGATTCCAAAAGCAACCACTGTCGGAATCTGCAAGCGACTGACAGAGCCATGTTTAAGGGGCTCCGTTACAGACAGAGGTTTGGAAACATGACCAAACTCTGAGGGACTTGGATTTTACTCACAAGCAGCTCATCGTCCCATCACAATGATAATAATAATAATAATAATAATAATAATAATAATAATAATAATAATATATTTATACCCCGCCCTTCTGGCTGGGTTTCCCCAGCCACTCTGGGCGGCTTCCAACAAAACACTAAAATACAATAACCTATTAAACATTAAAAGCTTCCCTAAACAGGGCTGCCTTCAGATGTCTTCTAAAAGTTTGGTAGTTATTTTTCTCTTTGACATCTGGTGGGAGGGCATTCCATGGGGCGGGTGCCACTACCGAGAAGGCCCTCTGCCTGGTTCCCTGGAACTTGGCTTCTCGCAGTGAGGGAACCGGGTTGGGCCAGACTTATTCAGGGACAGCCCCATGGAGGCCATGCTTTCCACGAAGTCCCGAGCAGCCCCTTGTAAGGTCGTGTTGGCATGGATGTTAAAATCCCCTAGGACAACCAAACTAGGTGTCTCCAGGAGAACATTCGCCATGACCTGAAGCAGCTCAGGCAGGGAATCCTTGGTGCAGCGGGGAGGTCGGTACACCAAAAGGAATCCTGTACTGCCCCTATTGCCCAACTTCCAGAACATGCACTCAGAGAACTGGGTCTTCCCAATAGGATGCCTGGTGCAAACTAGTGACTTCCTAAAAATCACTGCAACCCCCCCCCCTCCGCCCACAAGGCCTGGCTTGCTGTGCGTAAGAGAAACCTGGTGGACAAGCAGCGGCAAGGACAGGACCATCTGCTTCATCCAACCAACATGCCAGGTCAAGTCCTCCATGCATGATCAAGTCATGGATGGCGGTGGTCTTATGAATCATTGACCTGGCATTGCACAGCAGCACCTTCAGGTCATGTGGGTATCCCTTGCTGATTCTAGTATCCGTCCGGTCAGGACCAGACTCAGAGGCAGGGATAGTCCTCAAACAACGACTAAACCTGCCTCCTCTGTAATGACATGGTCTGGTCTTAGCGTAACTCCTCCTCCTACCCGTGATCACTGAGATCCATTGTCCCAGTGCATCCCCCCTGTGGAACATGCCCCAGCCATTCTGTTGGCTGGGACCCACTCCCCGGCAGCCCTGACCCCTCCCCTTAAGAACAAAATAAAACCTTTTTTTAAAAAAACCCCATACAATACAACAATAAATACAATATGTCAGAGCTGCTTCCAGATCCTAGCTCACAGAGGATCACGCTAGCCAGCGATCATTAAATAAAAGTCTTTATTGAGTTACAGTTTCCATTCTCAAGCTGCTGCGTGCAACTCTACGTCTCATGGTTAGATCGGCGAAGCTCCATCTGAGTCTCCGCCCCTTGTACACCAACTTAATATCCTAGCCTTGCTCCACCTTTTCCGCCTGACTGTTCTTCTCTGGGTCCCTCTGCCCCCCGGGGTCTCTTCCTTCCGGGATTCCTCTGACGCTGACGCTGACCCCCCTGACTCTTCTCCCTCCTTTCGGCGGGCTTTAGGACCTGGCTCCCTTTCCGGGCTGCCTACTGCGCCACCTTCCTGTGCATTTGAACTTGGCACGCGCGCCCAACCTTCCACCTTCCGTCTGACCGTTTCTTCGCTCCCCGATGGAGGTGTGGCCACTCCTGACTCGTGCCCTCCCCCCTGTTGTGAGCTGCCAGCGCTTGATCCCTGGCGCCCTTCCTCTTCCCTGCTCTCTGGCGGTGACGCTGGTCCTGATTTCCAACTGCTCCCCTCTGAGTCCCCTCTGGCTCTATCTTCCTGTGGTGTCCCCCTAGGCTCCCCCCTTGCCCTGGCCACTGGTGCTCCTTTCTGTGAATCTTCTGATTCACTGGAAAGACTCGGAGATCTCGGGTCGTCGTCATCACTCATCTTTTCTTCTGCCTCCTCTCCCTCGCTCTCTGTTTCCTCCCTTGCCCTTGCCTCTGCTCCTGAACCCCTGACATCCATCCCCCCCTCGAAGCCCCCTCTTCCCCCCTCCCCTCCTTCCGGTGCGGGATCTGGGTGCTGCCGTGTCAGGGGGACGAATGTCGGATACAGTTCGCTTCCCGTGGCGGGCCGCCATCCGAAGTCTTCCGGTTCTTCCTCCCTGCTCTCGTTGACGACGGTCACCTCCGCTTCCATCTCTGTGCCGCCGTGCTCGAAACCCGGGTCGTCCCCGAAAACGTCCATGTCCGTCTCTCCCTCGTTGCCTTCTGGAGACGTTGCTCGTCCTGGACCCTCCAGCCACCTTCTGCGGAACTGCTCCTCTGGTCGATCATCCCACCAATACGAGGGTTCTGAAGCAGATCCCGAGGGTGACCCCTCTGGGGAACGGGCGTCTCGTGTCGGTTCCTCGTCCGAGTCGAACCCCCGGAACGTGCTGGCTGAAAGCGTGGGCGTGAAAAGCCAGTCGTCGAAAAAGTCTGCTGGCATTGGCCTATGTGGGAAGAGGGCATGAAACTCTTCTTTGAGCAGAGGTTCGTCTAAAGCGTAGCCCGGCACCCAGCTGTTGGCACTGGCCGGGGTGCCCTCCTTGGCGAGAAGGTATTCTACCCCCTCTTCCCCCCATCTGGAGTCCAAAATCTCCGTGACTTCGTTGATGCGCTCCTCCTGTGCCACTCCCCCTTGCCCGGTTCTCTCTCGGAGCGGACCCGGTGCCGTTCCTGGTTCCTGAAACCTGTGAGGTGCCTTGTAGGGAGTGAGCACCGATCTGTGGAACACCGGATGCATTCTGGAACCCTCCGGAAGAGCCAGCCTGAAAGCCACCGGGTTGACCTGTTCGTCGACTTGGTAGGGCCCCAGTTGTTTATGCCCTAGTTTCTTCTTCGCCAACGACCTGGCCGGCACTGCGTGGGCTGCTAACCAGACCCAGTCTCCCACATGGATCTCTTCGCCAACCCTTCTGTGTTTGTCCGCTTGTACCTTGTATGCGTGTTTAGCCAGCTCCAGGTGCCGCCGCAGCTGATCGTGGACCTCCTGCAACTCCGACGCGAACGCATCTGCTGTCTGCGGCTCCCCCTCCCCCATTCTTTCCAGTCCCGGGAAGGTTCTAGGGTGCCTCCCGTTGTTGGCGAAGAACGGCGTGACCCCCGTGGACACGTGCTTCGTGTTGTTGTAGGCGAACTCGGCGAGAGGCAGGTAATCCACCCACGTCGCAGGCTGTTGATTCGCATAACATCTCAGGTACTGCTGCATGATGGCATTGACCCGCTCCGCTTGCCCGTTGGTCTGCGGGTGTCTAGCCGACGCCAGGTTGATCTTGACGTTCAGGAAGCCCATCAGCCTCTGCCAGAAGTTTGAGATGAACTGTCGCCCTCGGTCGGACAGAATAGACCGCGGCAGACCGTGAACCTTGAACACGTGGTCTATGAACAGTTTGGCGGTTTGTTCCGCCGTGGCCACCTTCGCACACGGAATGAAATGTGCCATCTTGGAGAACAAATCCACCACCACCAGCACAGCCGTCTTGCCCCTCGAGCTGGGCAGATCCGTGACAAAGTCCAGGGCCACTCTCTCCCATGGCTCGAACGGAGTTTGCAGCGGTTCCAGCAGTCCGGCCGGCGGTCTGTGCACTGGTTTGGCCCTCTGGCAGGTGTCACACCTCGCCACGTAGTCCGCGACTTCCCCTCTCATTCCGGGCCACCAGAAGTCTCTGGCTACTAATTCCACCGTCTTCTCCTTGCCAAAGTGCCCGGCAGTGGGCGCGTCGTGCAGCTGCTGCAGTACCTTGGCGCGAAGTTCGTCTCCCGGCACGTAGATGGCCCCTTTACGGATGAGCAAACCATCTCGCAGCTGGAACTCGTCGGTCGCTGCCGTGCCCCTGTGCACCTCTGCCATCTTTGCTTGCGCGAAGGAGTCATCCTGCAACGCTCGTCGCACCGCATCCAGGTCAACTGTTGCCGCCGCGCACGCCCACACTGTCGGTGCGAAGATGTGCATGGCGGCCGCTGGCGTTGCCTCCTCCAGATACTGTGGCTTACGGGAGAGAGCATCCGCCATGATGTTGGTGTCCCCCGGGACATACTCTATTCGGAAGTCGAAATTCGCAAAGAACTCAGCCCAACGTATCTGCCTCTGGTTCAGGAACTGTGCCGTGCGCCAGTGCTCTAGATTCTTGTGGTCCGTGCAGACCTGCACCGTGTGCTTGGCGCCGATCAGGAAGTGCCTCCACGCTTTGAACGCTGCATGAATGGCCAGCAACTCCCTGTCCCAGATGGTGTAGTTCTGTTCGGACTTGCTGAGCTTCCTTGAGTAAAACGCTCCCGGCCTCCAAACCCCCTGCGGGTCTTTCTGCAGCAGGACTGCTCCCACGGCTCTGTCCGAAGCGTCTGTCTCCACCCTCATCGGCCTGCTGGGGTTGACATGAAGCAGCTGCTCTTCCGACGCGAAGAGACGCTTGAGTGCCTGAAAGGACTGCTCCGCCTGCTCTGTCCAGATGAACTTCTTTTTCTTGGAGCTGAGCGTGTCCGTGATGGCCGCTGTCTGCATCGCAAAGCCTTTGATAAACTTGCGATAGAAGTTCGCGAAGCCGACAAACCGTTGGACCTCCTTCCGGTTGCGTGGGCTTTTCCAATCCAACACTGCTCGGACCTTGGCGCTGTCCATGGCGAGCCCTTTATCAGACAACTTGTAGCCCAGGAAATCCACCTCGGTCACGTCGAATTGGCACTTCTCCAGCTTGGCGTAAAGCCTATGTTGCTGTAGCCTGCTCAGCACTTCCTTGACGTGTCTGTCATGCTCCTGCTGCGATTCCAAAAAGATCAGGATGTCATCCAAGAAACAGACGCACGTCTTGTAGAGGAGCCCCGCCAACACGTGATGCATGAAAGCTTGAAAAACGTGGGAGCCATTTTGCAATCCAAAAGGCATAACTCTATATTCGTAGGTGCCCAGGGGCGTGAACATGGCTGTCTTCCACTCATCTCCCTCCCGCATGCGAATGAGGTTGTATGCCCCTCGCAGGTCCAACTTGGTGAACACTCTGCCCTTCCGTACCTTTGCGAGGAGGTCGTCGATTCGGGGCATGGGGAAGTCCGATGGCTTGGTCACACTGTTCAAGATGCGAAAGTCCACTACAAGTCTTTTTTGGGGCGTGTCCCGCTTCTTAACAAAGAATACCGGACTGCCCCCCGCTGCCTTGGACTCTCGGATGAAACCGCGCTCCAAATTATGATCTATGAACTCTTTGAGTTCCTGCAGTTCGTCCTCAGACATGGAATACAGCTTCCCTTTGGGTAGCGCCGCCCCCGGCAGCAGGTCAATTTTGCAGTCATATGGTCTGTGGGGGGGTAGCCTGTCTGCCTCTTTCTCGCAGAAAACCTCCAAAAATTCTGCGTACTTGTGGGGGACCGCTTGCAGCGTGCCTAGCTGCAGCTGTGACTCCTCTTCCCCTCCTTCCTGCCTGGGCACGATGCAGTGTTCAGCGCAAAAGGAAGAGCCGAAGGTCAGCTGCCTCTGGTACCAAGCCAGCGTCGGGCTGTGCTTGTCCAGCCAACTCATGCCCAATACAATGGGCGTGTCCGATAGTTGAGTGACATTGAAGCTGATGATTTCCCTGTGATTCCCAAGTCGCATCACCATTGGTGGCGTCTGCTTCACCACTTGCCCCCCTAGCAGCTCCCTGCCATCCACCGTGACAACCTGCAGGGGCAGCGTGGCAGGCAGCAACTGTATAGCGTGCCGGTCGACAAAGTCCTGCCCTATAAAGTCCGCATTGCTTCCGGAGTCAATGGTGATTGGCACGTCCATGGTGATTCCATTGGGCAGCTGGAGCGACGCGGTGAGCTTCACTACCGGTTTGGGCGGGAGGGGGTCCATGGGCTGTAAAATCTCTGGGGACTGCTTCACTGACACGTCTGGTTGGGCCCCAGTGCCTCTTCCTCCAACCAGACTCCTTCGTTTCCCTGCTGTGGTTGTCCTTGCTGCGTTGCTGCAGTTACCATTGCTGAGGCTGCAGTGTGCTTGTGGAGCCTCTGGGGACACTCTTTCGCCATATGCTGTGGATCATCGCAGATGTAACACTTCCTGTTCCCTCTAGGAGGCTTCGCTTTCACTGCTGCCGGTGCTAGGGCTCTGGCTGCTGACTGAGCCCTTGCACCTCCAACCTCCATAGGTTCCGCTCCTCCTCCTGGCGGAGGCGTGGATTGCGCACGCGCTGCTTCTCTGGGAAGGAAGGAGGAGCCCCTGGCTGGTTCGCGCCCTCCACGCCCTTCGTCCCTGCTCCACGGACGTCCTTCCAGCCGCACCCCCACTGCCAGCGCCCTCTGAACGATCTCCTGCGTGGTCCGGGGTCTCTCCCCCCTCGCAATTTCATCTTTAACCGAGCCGTGCAATCCCTCCCAAAACAGGTCTCTTACAGGAGCCGAATCTCTGTCCCATTCCAGGGCACTGACCAAAGCGAAAAAGCGGGCATGGTACTGCCTTACGCTGGCCCTCCCTTGCTTCAGTCCATGTATCTCCTGCCGAGCAAGATCCACGTCAATGCTTGATAAAAAGCACCCATCCATCGCTTTAATAAAGGCATCCGCATTTTGGAGCGCCGGATCATTATCTCTCCACAAATTGCGCAGCCATGCTTTAGCATCTCCATGCAAATGGGACATGATGAATCCCACCTTCTCTTGCTCATCTCTAAAGTCTTTGTTCAGCAGTTGCAGTGCACACATTACATCTGCTCTAAAGTTGGGGTACTGTTGCAAATTCCCATCGAAGTGAGAGACCAGACCGCCTGTTCGTCTCCCCAACCCAATCCCCTCCGGTTTGGGTGTCAGTTGCCCTTGCTTCGTAAGCACTTCCAACCTGACCTGGAGATCCCTGTAGGCGGCAGCTGCGTCCTCCTCTCTCTTCCTGGATGCAAGAGCCTCGGCATTCAGTCGTGTCACTGCTTCTCTGAGTTCCACTATCTGCTGTTCGGCCGTCATGTTGTCTGCCGTTCGTGAGCTCGCTAGTAGGCACCCGCTTTCTCTCCTCTCCGCGAGGACGTAGATGCCCACAATCAGGTGATGGAGCTTACTGTCAGAGCTGCTTCCAGATCCTAGCTCACAGAGGATCACGCTAGCCAGCGATCATTAAATAAAAGTCTTTATTGAGTTACAGTTTCCATTCTCAAGCTGCTGCGTGCAACTCTACGTCTCATGGTTAGATCGGCGAAGCTCCATCTGAGTCTCCGCCCCTTGTACACCAACTTAATATCCTAGCCTTGCTCCACCTTTTCCGCCTGACTGTTCTTCTCTGGGTCCCTCTGCCCCCCGGGGTCTCTTCCTTCCGGGATTCCTCTGACGCTGACGCTGACCCCCCTGACTCTTCTCCCTCCTTTCGGCGGGCTTTAGGACCTGGCTCCCTTTCCGGGCTGCCTACTGCGCCACCTTCCTGTGCATTTGAACTTGGCACGCGCGCCCAACCTTCCACCTTCCGTCTGACCGTTTCTTCGCTCCCCGATGGAGGTGTGGCCACTCCTGACTCGTGCCCTCCCCCCTGTTGTGAGCTGCCAGCGCTTGATCCCTGGCGCCCTTCCTCTTCCCTGCTCTCTGGCGGTGACGCTGGTCCTGATTTCCAACTGCTCCCCTCTGAGTCCCCTCTGGCTCTATCTTCCTGTGGTGTCCCCCTAGGCTCCCCCCTTGCCCTGGCCACTGGTGCTCCTTTCTGTGAATCTTCTGATTCACTGGAAAGACTCGGAGATCTCGGGTCGTCGTCATCACTCATCTTTTCTTCTGCCTCCTCTCCCTCGCTCTCTGTTTCCTCCCTTGCCCTTGCCTCTGCTCCTGAACCCCTGACACAATACAACAATACAACAATAAAACAATACAAACAAAAAACTGTAAAAATTACAAACACATCTGTCAGAGCTGCCCGAGGTCCCAGCTCACAAAGGACCAACGCCGGTTCGTTGTTATATACAAAAGTCTTTATTGAAGTTCAGTTTCGCTTTCACAGCCGCAGCGTGCAGCTCTACGTCTGAAACTCTAGACCGCTGAAGCTCCGTCTGAATCTCCTCCCCCCAGACACCAGTTTAAGACTCTAGCCTTGCTCCACCTCTTCCTTTGCTCTTTCCTCCTCTGGCTCCGCCTGTCAGCTGGGGTCTCGCCCTTCCTAGACTCTTCTGACGCTGAGTCCCCTGAGTCTTCCCCCTGCCTCCGGCGGGCTTTAGGACCTGGTTCCCAATCCGGGTTTTCTGCTGTCCCGCGCGCCTGTACATTCGAACTTGGCGCGCGCGCCCAGCCGGCAACCTTCCTCCTGACCGTTACACTGCTCCTGTCACTGCTTCCGCCTTCGGGGAGGCTAGCTGGACCTGACCTCCCCTCCATTCCCCCTCTCTCCGATGGAGGCGTGGTCCGCCCTGACTCATCTTCTCTCCCTACTGGAGGAGACGCTGGCCCTGACCCATGGGACTCTTCCCCCCCACTACGCTCTGGTGGGGAAGCTGGTCCTGATCTCCAGCTTCTGCTTTGGGAGTCCCCGCTGGCCCCCTGTTTCTGGTGTGTCCCCCCTGGGACCCCCCTTGCCCTGACCATCGGCGCCTCCTTCTGGGAATCTTCTGATTCGCTGGAGAAGCTCATGGAATCTCTCGGGTCACTGTCATACTCCCCTACGCTGCCCTCAGATTCTTCCCCTTCGCTCTCCATTTCCTTCCTCCTCTGTGCCTCTGTTCCTGAGCCCCTGACAACATCAAATTCCCAAACTCAACCAAACATCCATCCCACCCCCACCCCCCACAAAAAAAATTCAAAAGGGAAAAAAAGAGATTTTAAAAACATTTTAAAAAGAACACTGTGCCACTCCGAGTCCTCCTGGCCAGCAGCAGCAGCAGCAACAACCGTCCTTATGAGGCCTGTCATAGAATCATAGAATCATAGAATCATAGAATCATAGAATCATAGAATCATAGAATCATAGAATCATAGAATCATAGAATCATAGAGTTGGAAGAGACCACAAGGGCCATCGAGTTCAACCCCCTGCCAAGCAGGAAACACCATCAGAGCACTCCTGACATATGGTTGTCAAGCCTCTGCTTAAAGACCTCCAAAGAAGGAGACTCCACCACACTCCTTGGCAGCAAATTCCACTGTCCAACAGCTCTTACTGTCAGGAAGTTCTTCCTAATGTTTAGGTGGAATCTTCTTTCTTGTAGTTTGGATCCATTGCTCCGTGTCCGCTTCTCTGGAGCAGCAGAAAACAACCTTTCTCCCTCCTCTATGTGACATCCTTTTATATATTTGAACATGGCTATCATATCACCCCTTAACCTCCTCTTCTCCAGGCTAAACATGCCCAGCTCCCTTAGCCGTTCCTCATAAGGCATCGTTTCCAGGCCTTTGACCATTTTGGTTGCCCTCCTCTGGACACGTTCCAGAGGCCCCACCCTGGGCCAAGTGGTGAATGGCAAGAGCAGGGCCCTCAGGCACTCACCCAGGGGAGTCCTCCTGGGCAGCAAGATTAGCTGCAGTTCTCACTCAGGGCCACCAGTATGCAAATGAAGGATTGAGAACTGTCGCTCACTGATTGGTTAGCTAGTTGGGAGTTGTTACTGTTACAAGTTACTTAGTATTATATAAAGCAGCCAGCTAGGCTGCAGTCAGTCTGACTCCAGGAGCAGTTCTAACAGCTGTAATAAAGAGCTGTGAATCTAACAGAGCTGTGTCCTTCATCCATCATTCTCACTATTTAACAAACGGTGTCTCCGAAGAATTTTACACATCACCTGGGAAGACAAATGAACTAATGCCAGTGTATTGGAAGAAGCAAAGATCACGAGTATGGAAGCAAGGATTCTTCAACATCAACTTCGCTGGACTGGCCATGTTGTGCAGATGCCTGATTATCATCTTCCAAAGCTACTACAGTGGTACCTTGGGTTACAGACGCTTCAGGTTACAGACTCTGCTAACCCAGAAATAGTACCCCAGGTTAAGAACTTTGCTTCAGGATGAGAGAGAAATCACATGGCGGTGGCATGACAGCAGCGGAAGGCCCCATTAGCTAAAGTGGTACCTCAGGTTAAGAACTGTTTCAGGTTAAGAATGGACCTCCGGAACAAATTAAGGTCGTAACCAGAGGTACCACTGTACTCCATTCCAAATTTAAAAATGGAAAGCGTAATGTTGGTGGTCAACAAAAGAAGTTTAAAGACTCTCTCAAGGCAAATCTTTAAAAATGTAGTATAAATAAGGACAAATGGGACTGGCCTGCAAGCGCTCCAGTTGGAGAATAGCCTTTACCAAAGGTATCATGTGCTTTGAAGGCACTCAAACTCAGGACGCAAGGGAGAAACGCGCTAAGAGGAAGGCATGTTTGGCAAACCTTCACCATGATCAACTCCCACCCGGAAACCTATGCCCCCACTGTGGAAGGAAGTGTGGATCCAGAACTGGCCTCCACAGTCACTTACATCTCTGTTAAGACCATGTTTCTGGAAGACAATCTTACTCGGCTACAAGTGATCGCCAAAGAAGATTGATGAATTGGAAGAACAGAGATATGATTCCCTTAATCAATGACTTAGCAACATGAAAACATTAGGAACATATAAACAGACAGCTTATCGACACAGACTTTCTTTGGATAAACACAATGATATATGGAATGAGTTTACAGAGAATATATTTGGTTACTGACATTTATATGTTCATTAGGATAATAAGAATATACACATCGGTATATTAATGTATGGTAGTTAACAATATTTTTATTTTTTTCATTCACACTCATTTTTCTTGCTTCTCTCTATCTCTTTTATAAAGAAAATTATTCAACAGCAGCAACAGCAACAGCAACAGCAACAGCAACAGCAACAATGCATTTGCTTCCCTGCCCACTGGCATGTGGCTCCTGCCAGGTTTCCTAGAAGGGAATACGACCTTCAAGCTAAAAGAGGTTCCCCAACAAATCCACCTGATCCAGAGAAATGTGGTTCCCTCCCTCCCACAATCCTTCTATTCCACTGCCTTATAGTGAGGTGGTACAGTGGTACACCTATGGAGGTGCCCATCGGCCCACCAAGCTCCCCTGCTTTTACCTAATGGGCTTCTGTCTGTCGAGCAGCTGTTAAGAGGTGGGGGGGATGCCAGCAGGGAAAAATAAGAGGGGCTATTACAATATAATTTTCAAGCAAGCTTTTTCAGGCACCTTAGGGCTCCCAACCCTATAAAAAACACCATTCAGAAGAGCCGCCTGGTTCAACACAGCAACCAAAAATTGCACATCTATTCCAAATCCAATTGAAACTAATGTTCAACAAAACTGATGAACTTGATCCAGTGATGCCAACCTCACAGGGAGAGAGGGTGGTTTATATCCCCCACTCAGCAATGAAGCTCCCTGGGTGTGACCACAGGGGCCTCTCAGCCTAAATGACCTCACAGGGTTGTTGTGGGGTTCACCTGAGGATGGGGAGAAGGCCACCTGGAGCTCCTGGGAGGGGGAAAAAGCGGGATATAAATACACTTAATAATAAAACAACAATAGTCCTTTTAGCAGTGAAAGTGGAGTGTGGTTTTGGAGCTGGGGGAAACTGGGGTTTGGTCACTGAGCACACCAGCTGGCAAGAAGAGACACCTGGCTGCCCCACAGAAAGCCAAGGAGTGGCTGTGTGCTTCTCAGAAAGGCTTCTTAGCCCAGACACAGGACTTGGGAGTCGGCCCCACTCCCCCCCCCATTCCTGCCTATGAGAGGCCCTTGGTGGTTAATGATGGCGAGTGTTTTACTCTGTTGCTCTCTGGATGCAGGTGCAACCTTGACTCTGACAGCCCTTTCCTCTTCTTATAGACAAAGTGTATAAAAAGGCTGTCCTCAAACATTGTCTTTAGTAACACAGAAGGAGCTGCACTACTTGGGTACATATTGTTCTTCTGCAGTCAAAGGACATCAAAATTTCCCTTCCTTGACAATCTTGATTTATTGGGCTGCAAAAAATTAGATCTCGTTAGGTTTTGCTTAGTAGGTAGATTAAAAAGCCTAGAGGTGCACAAGCAGCACTAATGCAACTGTCACAGCCAGGCAGCAGGTGTGGATGTGTCAGGTGTGTCTCTCCTTCCTAGAGTTTTGCTAATTACGTGTATAAACCCTTCCCTCTGCTGTCACCATTTGATGCTTTCTTTCCCAGCCCTCACAATCAGTAAGGAGAGATAATAATAATAATAATAATAATAATAATAATAATAATAATAATTTATACCCGCCCATCTGGCTGGGTTTCCCCACAACCTTCTGAGATAGTCCGTTCTGCTGTTGAACAGCTCTTATCATCAGAAAGCTCTTCCTATGGCTTAGTCAGAATAACCTTTCTTGGAATTTGAATCCATGGGTTTGGGTCCTGCTCTTTGGAGCAGCAAAAACTCAGCTTGCTCCATATTCCACATGACAACCCTTTAGAGACGTGTTGCCAGCACCCTTTCATTGGCATAAGAGGTGGATTCAGTGGTTATGCAGCAACTAGATAGTCATGCCAAGATGAGAAGAGCTATCTAGGTCAGAGCTTTCCAAACTGTGTTGAGACACATTAGTGTGTTGGATGGGGTGTGTAGGTGTGTCATGTGATCTTGCAAGAGGTTAGCTTGACCTTCAGTTTCCTAGTAAAACTATATTCTATACAAGATCTCAAAGTAGCTGTTTTACTACAAAGGAATTTCAGAAATAGACTGGAAAGAGAAGCTGCTGAATTGCAACTCATTACCAAACTTAAAACCATGGAGAGACCTGGTTTGAACAAAGACATTGGATTCTTATCCCATTATACATGACTAAGCCATTTCTCACCTTCTCACCCCTTGCCTTTTCCTGTAAGACCTATTACAGTCGTTAAGAGTCGTCAGCAGGCTCATCTCAGCTATCTGCCAATCTCCCATTCCCACCACCCTTCTGAGTAATACCCCTCCCCACCTTCTCACTATATAGAAGGATCTGGCAAGTTCTGTTTCAGTGTATCTGAAGAAGTGTGCTTGCACACGAAAGCTCATACCAAGAACTAACTTAGTTGGTCTTAAAGGTGCTACTGGAAGGATTTTTTTATTTTGACTATGGCAGACCAACACGGCTACCTATCTGTAACTGTTCAGGTGCATTGAAACTGTTGTTTTTAAGTGAATTGGGGGACTTATAAAGACTATCTTTGTTCTTAAAAGTTGCAAGCTTTGGCTGTTACTGTGTCCCCCTAGAGGAGGCTGGACATTGTTACAATAACAACTGGGTTAGAGGAAAATTCCATTCCAA
Source organism: Podarcis pityusensis (assembly GCF_964106645.2). Taxonomy (NCBI): domain Eukaryota; kingdom Metazoa; phylum Chordata; class Lepidosauria; order Squamata; family Lacertidae; genus Podarcis; species Podarcis pityusensis. The sequence goes on along the minus strand of NC_138037.1, from coordinate 31,693 downwards.
AACAAACTTTTAACTGTGGGAGCGACCTTGAATTCTCATGAGAGAGTTATGGCAGATGGGAAAGAAAAGATAGGGCTGGCGCAGGAAAAAACTACTAGGTCTGGCAGACACTATCGGATAGATACTGCGCAGCAGCGAAGGGCTTCAACATCTGGAACATCTGGAACATCAGGGGCTGCACTCCCACAGGTCAAACCAAAAGTTATGTCGTCCGAAAACGTTTTGGCACATGCACTTGGAAAAATTAATGAATCTTTGGAAAATTTAGCTAAGCAGGTAGCTGAGACAAATAAACAAGTAGCTGAAACATCAGGTAAAATTGATCTGAATACCACAAGTATTAATAATTTGGGACAGAAGGTGAACACCAACACAGAGTCTATTGAAAAATTATTACAGGAATCTGCTTCGACCCGAAATATAGCCGAAGAAGCAAAAGATATTGCAACTGCTATTCAAGAGAAGATACCACCAGTATATAAGAAATTGGAGGACCACGATTTGACATTGTCTATGATTGAATTGAAAGAGAGACAAAGAAATTTAAGAATCAGGGCTGTACCAGAACGGGAGAAAGATAACTTCGCTGACTTTCTTACACAGGAATTTACAGACTTTTGGCAACAGGACTTGGGGAAGGAAGAATTTAAGATAGTGAATGCATTTAGACTTGGAAGAGGACAAAGCAGGAACAAGGTGAGGGACTGTTTGATTACTTTTCGAACAAAAGAAGAGAGAGACAAAATTTTGAATTTGCACTATCAAAAGACTTTGGAAATTTATGACTCAAGTGTGGTGATATTTAAGGACATTCCAAAACATCTTTTGGACTTAAGGTTTAACTACGGAGATCTAGCTGCCCTGTTGAAAAGAAATAGAATTCTTTTCAGGTGGGAATTTCCTCAAGGCCTGTCCTTTAAATACAAAGGAAGAAAGATAAAAATAAAATCAGTCAATGATAAAGACAGGTTCTTGAAAGATCACGAAGAAGACCTACAGAAAGAAGCGGAATCTGGAGAAGAGCCAAAAGGCATACTAGACATAACAAACTTATCTTTTGGATTGCACGGCCCAGAGAAAGAGACACCATCTACAGAACAAGAACCGATACTCGGTGCAGTTGGAGGTAAAGTGAAGTAACCCCATCATGGCTCTGCAACTGTTAAACTGGAATTGTAATGGTTTGAACTCCCCTCGAAAGAGAAAAAGTGTTTTTCATCTATTAAAAAAAGAACAATTGGACTTGATTTGTTTACAAGAAACACATATAACAAGGCTACACAGGAAACTATTGATTAATAAAAGATTGGGACAGGAGTTTATCTCATCTGACAAAGTTAAAAAAAGAGGAGTTGTGATATATGCAAAGGAGAGACTATTACCGAAATTAATCTTCAAAGACGAACAAGGCAGATTTTTGGCAATTGAAATTCAAGTACAAGGAGAGAAATTTTTGATTGTAGGAATTTATGCACAGAATGAGGGGAAATCTGAATTCTTTAAAAAGTTGCACGAGACTTTACTGGACTATTTGGATTACAATTTGATTTTGATGGGGGACATGAATGGAGTAGTATCTACAAACATGGATAAGGCACAAAGACAGGTTGTTACCAAGGATGGTAGACTACCGAAAACATTTTTTGAGATGACAGACAATATGGACTTAGTGGACATTTGGAGAGTAAAGAACCCCTTGGGAAGAGAGGGAATCTTCTTTTCTGAAGCCAAGATGACATGGACTAGAATTGACCAAATATGGATAACTAGAGCAGTGTTTCCCAACCGGTGTTCCACGGCACACTAGTGTGCTGCGAGACGTTGCCTGGTGTGCCGTGGGAGGGAGGCGGGCGAGTCGGGCGGCGAGAGGCGGGGCGGCGGCGGCGAGGAGAGGCCGCCCAGCGCGGGGCTCTCGCCGTCTGCCTGCCTGGCTGCCTGCGTGGCGCTGACGTCACGGGGCTGTAACGTGCCCCACATAGGCACATGCGGGGCGGCGAGCGAGCTCCCTCCCACATCCCATCGCCGCTCGCTTCGGCCGGCCTACTGGGCTGTCGCAGGCGGAAGGCCTGCGCATGCGCGAGGTTTTCGCGCCTTCGGGATTCCCTTCACGCCTTCCTCCTCCCGGGTCCTTGAGAGCGCGGGAAGCGGCAGCGCGAGACCGGCGTTGAGCCTGGTAGGTATTGCGCTTGCCAAGGCAGTCATTTGGGAAATGAAAACTTGCAAAGCAAGCAACCAGTTCAATCTGAAGTACGTGTATGCTTAATATCCTGTATCTGAAACCTGTTCTGCCCCCTCCCCCACACTTGGTGCCATTTTCATCTGCACATGCAGCAGAGTAAGTTGACCCAGAATAGTACCAATTCAGATGGCAGATGGGAGAATGACAGTGCTGAATGCTTTCCCATGTAGAACAGTCCCTGCAAATAAAAACCTAGCATATTTGGAAGAGGGATGCTAGCCTAACCATTACCTTCTATGCTGTTACTATTTTTTTATTTTTTTTTACATAAGTAAAAAGTGACCTTTCCCCATCTGGCATGGTGGTGTGCCTCGAGATTTTTTTCATGAAACAAGTGTGCCTTTGCCCAAAAAAGGTTGGGAAACACTGAACTAGAGGAATGGCACCAAAGATAAAGAAAGTAGAAATCTGCCCAAAAACCTGCTCCGACCATAACGCTGTAAGGATGGAGATGAAACAAATATCAACCGGATCCTTCAGATGGAGGATGAATGACACCTTATTTAGAGATGAAGAAGTATATAAAAAGGCCCAAAGAACTTTGAGAGACTATTTTGAAATAAATATGAACACTAATGTAGAAAAAAGAGTAATCTGAGACGCAAGCAAAGCGGTCATGAGAGGGTTTTTGATACAACAGAATGCAATAAAGAAGAGAAGTCAGAATGAGAATGTAGTGGGTATGAGTTACTCGTGCGTAAACTGGTGCCTTTCTGGGCTAATTTGCCTTGTTAAACCTTTCTGACTGCACAGCCCTTTCTCATCGTGGCTGCCTCAGTCGCTGGCAGAATCCGTCAGTGGGCGTTTCTTGAACCTCTTCCAACAAAAAAGTTGTTTGACACCCAGTCTCCTCCTCCTCTCACTGCGCGGTAGTCTTCTGCGCAGGGAGGGCGTGGGTAGCGGAGGACCTGTGCTCTCCTCACTGATCTCCAGTGAAGAGTCCTGGAGCCCTCTCCCCGATTCCTCCATCTGCCCCCCTTTATCCCTGGTGTTGCGCTGATTAGCTTCCCCCTCTACTGAGCTGTTTCTCCCCCTGCTGCTGGGTCCTTCGCCAGCATCATCTGGGAGCCTCCCCTTCACCTCTCGCTCCGATGTCAGTTCCCTGACATCCACCTCCCCCCAGGACCCCCTCCACCCCTGGACCGACCTGTGGAATCAACTTCGTCCCCTTCGTCGGCCGACGAGGCGGGGAACCCCCGGAAGGAACTGTCACCATCTTCTGCGGATTCGAAAACTGCTTCCCACCCGCTCTTATACCTGCCAACAGGGTGGTCCTCCCCGTCTGATTCTTCTTCCTCCGAAACCTCTCCTCCCTCCTCCTCGGAGTCAGAAAATCCCTCAAAAACCTCTTCATCGTCTGTGGGTCCAAATTGTTCCTCCCAGAACCTCTCTAGGGGGTTGGGTTTGTCCGGGAACCGGTGGTGGAATACCTCCACCAGATACCTGTCATCGAAGGCTTCCGTGGGAACCCACGTGTTTTCGGACCTGGGTTCCCCCTCCCAAGCTACCAAATACTCCACCTGGCGCCCTCGCCACCTTGAGTCAAGTATTTCCGTGGCCCTGTGATGGTGTTCCCTTTCTTCTACCTGCGGGTGTGTGGTGACACTTCCCTCTTGCCCCTGGAATCCCCACCCCTCCCTATGCAGTGAGAGCAGGGACCTGTGGAAAACCGGGTGTATTTTCATGCTATCAGGCAACTTGAGCTTAAATGCCACGGGATTTACCTGCTGTGTTACCTCAAAAGGTCCCAGCTGTCTGGGCTGCAACTTCTTGCACCCCCCTTTGAAAAGTAGCCCTTGGGTGGACAACCACACCCGGTCCCCCACCCGTATGGTCTCTCCTTCCCTGCGGTGCTTGTCTGCCTGCCTCTTGTAAGTTTCCTTGGCCCGCTCCAAGTTCATCTTAAGTTGCTGGTGCAGGGCCTCCATTTCTTCCACAAACTGCTCTGCCGCTGGTACACTCCAGTTTTCCTCCCCACTCCCCGGGAAGGCCTTGGGATGACACCCATGGTTGGCCATGAATGGGCTCATTCCCGTGGACACGTGTTCCGCGTTATTGTATGCGAATTCAGCCAGCGCTAGTTTCTCCACCCAATCGTTCTGCCTCTCGCTGACGTAGCAGCGTAGGTATTGCTGGAGTATACTGTTCGCTATTTCTGCTTGTCTGTTGGTCTACGGGTGTCTCGCCGTCGAGAAACCCACCTCAACCTGCAGCAAGCTCATGAGCTTCCTCCAGAACCGGGAAGTAAATTGTTTTCCGCGGTCGGAGATAACCCTCAAGGGGGCGCCATGCAGCCTGAAGATGTGCTCCACAAACAACCGGGCTGTTTCCTCTGCCGTTACAGCATGTGAGCAAGCTATAAAATGGCACATTTTTGTCAGTAGATCGATCACTACCATGACCGCTGTCTTTCCCTGGGACTTGGGCAAATCTGTCATAAAATCAATGGACACCACCTCTCAGTGTTTCCCTGGCGTGGGTAAGGGTTCCAGTAATCCTGCAGGGGCAGCCCGCTCCCCCTTTGCCCTTTGGCAGCGGTCGCAACCCCGTACATATTCCCGTACATCCTCCCTCGCCCTTGGCCACCAGAACTGCCTGGTCACAAGCATCATGGTTTTGTGCTGTCCAAAGTGCCCTGCTGTGGGGTTGTCGTGGAGTTGTTTCAGTACCTTTCCCCTCAGGGTCTCCCCCGGTACGTACAGCGCTCCCCTATAGTACAGTACCCCTTCCTTCTCCTCAAACCCTTCTTGGGTCCCTCTTCCGTCTCGGAGTTCCCGGATTTTAGTTTGCGCAAACACGTCGTTTCCGGTCAGCCCGGCTAGTTCTCGTTTCCCCACCAAAGTCCCCCCCCCCACCCATCGGTCCTCGGGGATCAAGTGTCGTTTCTCCGGCGGCCCCTCTCTTTCCAAGTACTCTGGTTTCCGCGAGAGAGCATCTGCTCTTACGTTTTCCTCCCCGGACACGTATCAGATTTCAAAGAAAAACTTGGAGAACTCCTGTGCCCATCAAATCTGTCTCTGGTTGAGTACTCGTGCGGTCCTCCAGTACTCCAAGTTCTTGTGATCTGTGCAAACCTGGATCTGTTGTTGCGCCCCTATCAGTAGATGACGCCAACGACGAAAGGCCGCGTAGATCGCCAGCAGTTCGCGGTCATACACGGTATAGTTTTGCTCTGACTTGCTCAGTTTTCTCGAGAAAAAGGCACACGGTCTCCATTCCTGCTTGCTCCTCCCTGGCTGCAAAAGGACCGCCCCGATGGCTCTGTCGGACGCATCGGTCTCTAGCCTCATGGGTTTCTCCAGATCTACGTGCAGGAGTTGCTCTTCTGATGCGAACACCTTCTTCAGTGTTTCAAAGGATTGCTGGGCCTCCTCTGTCCACACAAACTTCTTTTTGCTACTAAGACAATCCGTGATGGGCGCTATCAAGTGGGCGAAGTTCTTGATGAACTTCCTGTAGAAGTTGCTGAACCCTAGGAACCTCTGCACATCCTTCCGTGTTTTGGGAGCCTTCCACTCCAGCACTGCCTGCACCTTGCTTGGGTCCATCGCTAGGCCTTTGTCAGACAGCTTGTACCCCAGAAACTCGACTTCCCTGGCGTGAAACTGACATTTCTCCAGCTTGACCCACAACTGGTGCTTCTGCAGTCTCTTTAGCACTTCCCTGATGTCTCTAACATGTTGCTCCTCGTTGTCTGAATAAATTAAGACATCGTCCAAGAAGGCTACACAGTTCTTGTACAGCAGAGATCCCAACACGTGGTGCATTAAAGCTTGAAAACAGGCGGAGCCCGACTGTAATTCAAAAGGCATAACTAAGTACTCAAAGGCCCCTAGGGGTGTGAACATTGTGGTCTTCCATTCATCCCCCTCCCTCATCCTGATTAAATTGTATGTGCCCCTGAGGTCCAGCTTGGTAAAAAATTTCCCTTTCCTCACTCGCGTTAAAATGTCGTCAATCCTGGGCATTGGGAAGGTCACGGGTTCCGACACCAAATTGACAGCCCTATAGTCCACAACGAGCCTGGGTTTATTAGTGTCCTTTTTGTCCACAAAGAACACCAGACTGCCCCCCCCCCACCGCTTTTGATTCTCTTATGAAGCCTCTTTTCAGGTTCTTGTCAATAAATTCCCACAGCTCCTTCATCTCCCTGTCCAACATGGCATACAGCTTACCCACTGGCAGCTGAGCCCCCGGGAGCAAGTTGATCTGGCAGTCAAAGGGCCTATGGGGTGGCAGTCTATCTGCCTCCTTCTCGCTGAAGACCTCCCGCAGATATGCATATTGCGGCGGCACCTCTCCCTTCCGCTCCACAGCCATCCCAGCCACCCTGGCCACGCTCGTCCTTGGGGTTTCTCCTCCTAGACAATGTTCCAGGCAGTAAGCTGACCCAAAGGTGACTGTCCTCTGATGCCATGCCACCACTGGATCATGTTGTGCTAGCCAGCTCATCCCTAATATTATTGAGGGCCCTGCTAGTGAGGCGACGTGAAAGGCGATGGTCTCCGAGTGCCTGGACACCCTCATTCTCATTGGTGGGGTCTGGTGTGTCACTTCCCCTCCTAGAAGCTCCCTGCCATCAATGGTGGTCACTTGCAAGGGGAAATCCAAAAGCAGTAAGTGGAGCTGGTGCTCTAATGCAAAGTCTTTGCTGAAGAAATTACATGAGCTGCCTGAATCCAGCATCCCTTTCACCTTGACTGGGTGCCCGTTCGGGAGTTCTAGCACCACTTCGATGGCTATTGCCGCCTTGGGGGGGTCTGGTTGGTGCACTCCTACTGGTTGCTGGCCTGGCTGCTGTGCCCCTTGAGTGGCAGCCAAGCGTTCCCGTTTCCCTGTTCCTGTTCCTTTACCACCTCCTCCTCACCCCCTGCGGCTCCCACCATTCCTTGCCAGGCCTTTCTTTGAGGGCAGGCTCTGGCAAAATGTCCTGGCCGCTGGCAAAGGAAACACTTCTTGGTGGTTTTCCAATCCTTTCCCTCCTTTTTGCGCCCTTCACTGACGTTTGAAACTTCCCGCGCGTGCGCCCCATCTATTTCCATTGGCTCCGCTGGCGGGGAAGGCTGCCTTTGTATTTCAGGAATGCAGTAGTCATGGCAACGTTGCTCTCTCCCTTCCCGCCTCTTCTGGGCCCGCGCTTCCTGCCGTACGCCAATCGCAAGCACAGCCTTGGTCAGCTGATCCATCCCCTGTGGGCGGGGTGCGCGGGAAAGCTCATCCTTCACCGTTGGGGACAACCCCTCCTCGAATAACATTTGTATGGGTTCAGAGTCCAGTTGCCACCCTAGGCGGTGAACTATCATGGCAAAGCGCGACCAGTAGTCTCTAACTGACTGGTTCCACTGTTTACAGTTCATCAGTTCCCGTTTTGTCACACTTTGTTGTACATCACTGGAAAACATTGCGTCCATCGCCTGATAGAATTTCCTCAGGTCCTGCATGGCAGCATTCTGCGTCGCCATAAGGGGCCTGATCCATTTCCTAGCCCCATCTTGCAGGTGACCCACAATATATGCCACCCTCGCCCCATCGTCTGCAAAATCGTCATGCAGCAGTTCCAATGCGTACTCTATTTCCGTTCAGAACGCACTATAGTCCTGCGGCTTCCCTCCAAATTTGTGCACCAGTCCCGGTACCTTCCTTGCTATGGGGGTGGGCCTGACCTGGGCATCTTGAGACCGCCTTTCGTCCAGCCGCGCCGTCAGAATGGCCACATGCTGCTCCAACTCTCGGTTCCTCTCCACCAGAGTTTGCCCTCCAGTTGCTCCCCCCTGGGCGTTCTCTTCTCCGGTTTTGCTCATGATGCTGCCTGTCTGCTGCTGCGCACGAGCAACTTTCAGGGACTGACGGATTGCTGTAGTGGGTATGAGTTACTCATGCGTAAACTGGTGCCTTTCTGGGCTAATTTGCCTTGTTAAACCTTTCTGACTGCACAGCCCTTTCTCATCGTGGCTGCCTCAGTCGCTGGCAGAGTCCGTCAGTGGGCGTTTCTTGAACCTCTTCCAACATAAAAGTTGTTTGACACCCAGTCTCCTCCTCCTCTCACTGCGCGGTAGTCTTCTGCGCAGGGAGGGCGTGGGTAGTGGAGGACCTGTGCTCTCCTCACTGATCTCCAGTGAAGAGTCCTGGAGCCCTCTCCCCGATTCCCCCATCTGCCCCCCTTTATCCCTGGTGTTGCGCTGATTAGCTTCCCCCTCTACTGAGCTGTTTCTCCCCCTGCTGCTGGGTCCTTCGCCAGCATCATCTGGGAGCCTCCCCTTCGCCTCTCGCTCGGATGTCAGTTCCCTGACAGAGAAGAAGAATAAAATTTTGGAGAAAATAAAAGAAAGTGAGAAGAAATTGAGAGCAAAACCAAAGTCTCAGGAGATTCTGAGAGAAATAAAATTATATCAAGTACAATACATGAAAATGATGAATCAGGAAATAGAATGGAAAATTAAACAAATGAGACAAAAAACATTTGAATCAGCTAATAAATGTGGGAAATTGTTGGCGTGGCAAATGAAAAAAAGACAAAAATTAAATACTATTACAAACTTAGAAGTGGAAGGAAAGAATATATGTCAGGGAACTGACATCGGAGCAGAGTGGAGAGGCTAGGCTCCGAGATTCTGCCGGAGAGGGAACCAGTAAGGGAAGAGAGAGGACGTCCTCTGGGGAAAGATGTCCAGGTGACACCAGGAAGAAGGGAGAGGCAGAGAGCACTTCGGAGGGGAGGCTCCGAGACTCTTCCAGTGAAGTCAGTGAGGAGAGTGGAGGACCACCGCTTGGCACGCCCACTCTGCGCAGAAGGCTTCCGCACAGAGAGGCGAGGAGGAGCTTGTCCGTTAAGGAACTCTTATGCTGGAGGAAATTTAGGAGACACCCACTGACGGATCCTACCAGCGACTGAGCCAGCCGCGCGAAAGGGCTGCTCAGCCAGGGAAAGACGCAACCACCTCTAAGCAGTTGGAACAGCTGGAGGTTTACACACAAGCAACCCCAATTCCCATGATAGCAATCCATCAGTCTTTTACATTGCTTGTGTGCAAGAGGACAGGGGCACAGTCATGAGTCAAACCGGAGGAGCCGGCGCAGGAGAGGGGGCCAGAGGAGGACAGAGTCTGGAGGAGAGAAACCGAGACTTGGAACAGCAACTGGCTCTACTAGCGGCGCGGCTGGATGAGAGGAGGACCCATGATGCCCAGGGGAAGATTACCCCCATCGCAAGAAAGGTACCGGGACTAGTGCAGAAGTTTGGGGGCAACCCCAGAGATTATAACGCTTTTAAGACCAAGGTGCGGTATGCGCTGGATCTGCAGTATGATGACTTTGCCGACGATGGGGGAAGAGTCGCTTTCATGGTGGGGCACCTGGAAGGGAGGGCCAGAGATTGGGTCCGACCCTTAATGGCGGCAGAGAACGCGGCTCTGAAGGACTTGAGAAAGTTTTTTAGCGCCATGGACCACATGTTCTCGAGTGATGTTGAGGAGAGTGTGACTCGTAAAGAACTGATGGGGTGCAAACAAGGGAACCAGTCAGTGAGAGAGTGCTGGTCAAGATTTGCGATGTTAATCCATAAACTTGGGTGGGATCTGAGTTCCGAACCAGTACAAATGTTATTTGAGGAGGGCTTATCCTCTTGGGTGAGAGACGAACTTTCCCGCTCACCCCGCCCGGAGTCGATGGACCAGCTGACCAAGTTGGCGCTCGCTGTAGGAGTCAGGCAAGAGACGCGCGTTCTGGAAAGGCGGGAAGGGAGAGCAGAGCGTTGGCATGACAACCGCATTCCAGACATGCCAGCGTCTACGGTGACACCCGAGGAGCCAATGGAGATTGGAGGAGCGAGCGCGCGAGGGTTTTCAAACTCCAGCGTAGTGCGTAAGAAGGAGGGGAAAGCAAGTAAGAAGTGTTTCCTATGCCAGCAGCCAGGACATTTTGCCAGAGTATGCCCTCAGAAGAAGGCGTGGCAAGGAATGGTGGGGGCAGTGGGGAGTGAGGAGGAAAGGAAAGAGGCGCCGGGAAACGGCAGTGCTTGGCTGCAGGAAGGGGGGCACAGCAGCCAGGCGAGCAACCAGTAGAAGTGCCCAAACCAGACCCTCCCCGAGCAGCCATTGCCATAGAGGTGGTGCTAGAACTCCCAAACGGACACCCCATCAAAGTGAAGGCGCTGCTGGATTCAGGCAGCTCTTGCAACTTCTTTAGCAAAGATTTTGCACTAGAACACCAGCTACAGGTGGTGCCTCTAGAACATCCCCTGCAAGTAACCAATATTGATGGGAGAGAACTCTTGGGAAGGGAGGTGACCCACCAGACCCCGCCCATGAAAATGACAGTTTCTAGACACACAGAGACAATTGCCTTTCACATAGCCACCTTAGCAGGACCACCCATCATACTTGGAATGAGTTGGCTGGCACTGCACGACCCAGTAGCAACCCCAATTCCCATGATATATACATAACCCAACTGAGATTAGAAACTGTTTCCAGAGGTACTTGAAACAATTATATACGCAAGGGCCACAGAAAGAAATGGACATAGACCGATTTTTGAAGACAAATGGATTACAAAAAATCTCTCAAGAAAGTAAATTAATGCTGAACTATAAAATATCTGAACAGGAAGTGGAAGGTGCCATTCAAAACATGCAATTGGGCAAATCTCCAGGACCGGATGGGCTGACTTCCAGATATTATAGATCCTTGAAAGAGTGGTTATTGAAACCTTTGAAGGAAGTCTGCAATGAAATTTTGGAAGGGAAAAGGGCACCAGAGTCGTGGAAAGAGGCGTACATTACACTTATACCTAAAACAGAGACTGAAAAGACTCAGCTTAAGAACTACCGCCCTATATCGTTACTTAATGTGGATTACAAAATCTTTGCAGACATTTTGGCCAAGAGATTGAAAAAAGTTTTGATGGAAGAGATTCATAAAGACCAAGCAGGCTTTCTCCCGGGAAGACACTTGTCTGATAATTTGAGGAATATAATTGATATTTTGGAAAAACTAGAAGTGAATATAAACACTAAAGCAGTTCTGATATTTGTGGATGTGGAGAAAGCTTTTGATAATATCTCTTGGAGTTTTATGAAGAAGAACCTACAGGGGATGGGGGTAGGCCAAGGTTTTGAAAATGGTATAGGTGCAATATACTCTGAACAAAAGGCTAAATTAATTGTAAATAATGTGGTGACGGAAGAATTTGAGATAGAAAAAGGGACACGACAGGGGTGCCCAATCTCCCCACTGCTTTTTATATCGGTCCTGGAGGTTCTGCTGAATATGATTAGAAGGGACCGGTTGGTTAAAGGTATACAGGTCGGAGCCAAACAGTACAAACTGAGAGCATTTGCAGATGACTTAGTACTGACGTTACAGGAGCCAGAATCTAGCACTAAAAGGGTTTTAGAATTAATTCAAGAATTTGGTCAAGTGGCAGGATTTAACAAGCTAAAAACTAAGGTTTTAGAGAAAAATTTAACACCGATTGAAAGAGAAAGTAAAAAAATTCCTTCCAGTAGCACCTTAAAGACCAAGTAAGTTAGTTCTTGGTATGAGCTTTCGTGTGCATGCACACGAAAGCTCATACCAAGAACTAACTTACTTGGTCTTTAAGGTGCTACTGGAAGGAATTTTTTTATTTTGACTATGGCAGACCAACACGGCTACCTATCTGTAACTGAAAGAGAGAGGTTTCAGATTGAGACGGTGTCAGGGGTTCAGGAGCAGAGGCAAGGGCAAGGGAGGAAACAGAGAGCGAGGGGGAGGAGGCAGAAGAAAAGATGAGTGATGACGACGACCCGAGATCTCCGAGTCTTTCCAGTGAATCAGAAGATTCACAGAAAGGAGCACCAGTGGCCAGGGCAAGGGGGGAGCCTAGGGGGACACCCCAGGAAGATAGAGCCAGAGGGGACTCAGAGGGGAGCAGTTGGAAATCGGGACCAGCGTCACCGCCAGAGAGCAGGGAAGAGGAAGGGCGCCAGGGATCAAGCGCTGGCAGCTCACAACAGGGGGGAGGGCACGAGTCAGGAGTGGCCACACCTCCATCGGGGAGCGAAGAAACGGTCAGACGGAAGGTGGAAGGTTGGGCGCGCGCGACAAGTTCAAATGCACAGGAAGGTGGCGCAGTAGGCAGCCCGGAAAGGGAGCCAGGTCCTAAAGCCCGCCGAAAGGAGGGAGAAGAGTCAGGGGGGTCAGCGTCAGCGTCAGAGGAATCCCGGAAGGAAGAGACCCCGGGGGGCAGAGGGACCCAGAGAAGAACAGTCAGGCGGAAAAGGTGGAGCAAGGCTAGGATATTAAGTTGGTGTACAAGGGGCGGAGACTCAGAAGGAGCTTCGCCGATCTAACCATTAGACGTAGGGTTGCACGCAGCAGCTTGAGAATGGAAACTGTAACTCAATAAAGACTTTTATTTAATGATCGCTGGCTAGAATGATCCTCTGTGAGCTAGGATCTGGAAGCAACTCTGACAGACGGGTTTGACTGTGGTTAAGAAAGTGAAATATTTGGGGATTAATATGACAGCCAAAAATGGGAACTTATTTAAAGATAATTGTCAGAGCTGCTTCCAGATCCTAGCTCACAGAGGATCACGCTAGCCAGCGATCATTAAATAAAAGTCTTTATTGAGTTACAGTTTCCATTCTCAAGCTGCTGCGTGCAACTCTACGTCTCATGGTTAGATCGGCGAAGCTCCATCTGAGTCTCCGCCCCTTGTACACCAACTTAATATCCTAGCCTTGCTCCACCTTTTCCGCCTGACTGTTCTTCTCTGGGTCCCTCTGCCCCCCGGGGTCTCTTCCTTCCGGGATTCCTCTGACGCTGACGCTGACCCCCCTGACTCTTCTCCCTCCTTTCGGCGGGCTTTAGGACCTGGCTCCCTTTCCGGGCTGCCTACTGCGCCACCTTCCTGTGCATTTGAACTTGGCACGCGCGCCCAACCTTCCACCTTCCGTCTGACCGTTTCTTCGCTCCCCGATGGAGGTGTGGCCACTCCTGACTCGTGCCCTCCCCCCTGTTGTGAGCTGCCAGCGCTTGATCCCTGGCGCCCTTCCTCTTCCCTGCTCTCTGGCGGTGACGCTGGTCCTGATTTCCAACTGCTCCCCTCTGAGTCCCCTCTGGCTCTATCTTCCTGGGGTGTCCCCCTAGGCTCCCCCCTTGCCCTGGCCACTGGTGCTCCTTTCTGTGAATCTTCTGATTCACTGGAAAGACTCGGAGATCTCGGGTCGTCGTCATCACTCATCTTTTCTTCTGCCTCCTCTCCCTCGCTCTCTGTTTCCTCCCTTGCCCTTGCCTCTGCTCCTGAACCCCTGACATCCATCCCCCCCTCGAAGCCCCCTCTTCCCCCCTCCCCTCCTTCCGGTGCGGGATCTGGGTGCTGCCGTGTCAGGGGGACGAATGTCGGATACAGTTCGCTTCCCGTGGCGGGCCGCCATCCGAAGTCTTCCGGTTCTTCCTCCCTGCTCTCGTTGACGACGGTCACCTCCGCTTCCATCTCTGTGCCGCCGTGCTCGAAACCCGGGTCGTCCCCGAAAACGTCCATGTCCGTCTCTCCTTCGTTGCCTTCTGGAGACGTTGCTCGTCCTGGACCCTCCAGCCACCTTCTGCGGAACTGCTCCTCTGGTCGATCATCCCACCAATACGAGGGTTCTGAAGCAGATCCCGAGGGTGACCCCTCTGGGGAACGGGCGTCTCGTGTCGGTTCCTCGTCCGAGTCGAACCCCCGGAACGTGCTGGCTGAAAGCGTGGGCGTGAAAAGCCAGTCGTCGAAAAAGTCTGCTGGCATTGGCCTATGTGGGAAGAGGGCATGAAACTCTTCTTTGAGCAGAGGTTCGTCTAAAGCGTAGCCCGGCACCCAGCTGTTGGCACTGGCCGGGGTGCCCTCCTTGGCGAGAAGGTATTCTACCCCCTCTTCCCCCCATCTGGAGTCCAAAATCTCCGTGACTTCGTTGATGCGCTCCTCCTGTGCCACTCCCCCTTGCCCGGTTCTCTCTCGGAGCGGACCCGGTGCCGTTCCTGGTTCCTGAAACCTGTGAGGTGCCTTGTAGGGAGTGAGCACCGATCTGTGGAACACCGGATGCATTCTGGAACCCTCCGGAAGAGCCAGCCTGAAAGCCACCGGGTTGACCTGTTCGTCGACTTGGTAGGGCCCCAGTTGTTTATGCCCTAGTTTCTTCTTCGCCAACGACCTGGCCGGCACTGCGTGGGCTGCTAACCAGACCCAGTCTCCCACATGGATCTCTTCGCCAACCCTTCTGTGTTTGTCCGCTTGTACCTTGTATGCGTGTTTAGCCAGCTCCAGGTGCCGCCGCAGCTGATCGTGGACCTCCTGCAACTCCGACGCGAACGCATCTGCTGTCTGCGGCTCCCCCTCCCCCATTCTTTCCAGTCCCGGGAAGGTTCTAGGGTGCCTCCCGTTGTTGGCGAAGAACGGCGTGACCCCCGTGGACACGTGCTTCGTGTTGTTGTAGGCGAACTCGGCGAGAGGCAGGTAATCCACCCACGTCGCAGGCTGTTGATTCGCATAACATCTCAGGTACTGCTGCATGATGGCATTGACCCGCTCCGCTTGCCCGTTGGTCTGCGGGTGTCTAGCCGACGCCAGGTTGATCTTGACGTTCAGGAAGCCCATCAGCCTCTGCCAGAAGTTTGAGATGAACTGTCGCCCTCGGTCGGACAGAATAGACCGCGGCAGACCGTGAACCTTGAACACGTGGTCTATGAACAGTTTGGCGGTTTGTTCCGCCGTGGCCACCTTCGCACACGGAATGAAATGTGCCATCTTGGAGAACAAATCCACCACCACCAGCACAGCCGTCTTGCCCCTCGAGCTGGGCAGATCCGTGACAAAGTCCAGGGCCACTCTCTCCCATGGCTCGAACGGAGTTTGCAGCGGTTCCAGCAGTCCGGCCGGCGGTCTGTGCACTGGTTTGGACCTCTGGCAGGTGTCACACCTCGCCACGTAGTCCGCGACTTCCCCTCTCATTCCGGGCCACCAGAAGTCTCTGGCTACTAATTCCACCGTCTTCTCCTTGCCAAAGTGCCCGGCAGTGGGCGCGTCGTGCAGCTGCTGCAGTACCTTGGCGCGAAGTTCGTCTCCCGGCACGTAGATGGCCCCTTTACGGATGAGCAAACCATCTCGCAGCTGGAACTCGTCGGTCGCTGCCGTGCCCCTGTGCACCTCTGCCATCTTTGCTTGCGCGAAGGAGTCATCCTGCAACGCTCGTCGCACCGCATCCAGGTCAACTGTTGCCGCCGCGCACGCCCACACTGTCGGTGCGAAGATGTGCATGGCGGCCGCTGGCGTTGCCTCCTCCAGATACTGTGGCTTACGGGAGAGAGCATCCGCCATGATGTTGGTGTCCCCCGGGACATACTCTATTCGGAAGTCGAAATTCGCAAAGAACTCAGCCCAACGTATCTGCCTCTGGTTCAGGAACTGTGCCGTGCGCCAGTGCTCTAGATTCTTGTGGTCCGTGCAGACCTGCACCGTGTGCTTGGCGCCGATCAGGAAGTGCCTCCACGCTTTGAACGCTGCATGAATGGCCAGCAACTCCCTGTCCCAGATGGTGTAGTTCTGTTCGGACTTGCTGAGCTTCCTTGAGTAAAACGCTCCCGGCCTCCAAACCCCCTGCGGGTCTTTCTGCAGCAGGACTGCTCCCACGGCTCTGTCCGAAGCGTCTGTCTCCACCCTCATCGGCCTGCTGGGGTTGACATGAAGCAGCTGCTCTTCCGACGCGAAGAGACGCTTGAGTGCCTGAAAGGACTGCTCCGCCTGCTCTGTCCAGATGAACTTCTTTTTCTTGGAGCTGAGCGTGTCCGTGATGGCCGCTGTCTGCATGGCAAAGCCTTTGATAAACTTGCGATAGAAGTTCGCGAAGCCGACAAACCGTTGGACCTCCTTCCGGTTGCGTGGGCTTTTCCAATCCAACACTGCTCGGACCTTGGCGCTGTCCATGGCGAGCCCTTTATCAGACAACTTGTAGCCCAGGAAATCCACCTCGGTCACGTCGAATTGGCACTTCTCCAGCTTGGCGTAAAGCCTATGTTGCTGTAGCCTGCTCAGCACTTCCTTGACGTGTCTGTCATGCTCCTGCTGCGATTCCGAAAAGATCAGGATGTCATCCAAGAAACAGACGCACGTCTTGTAGAGGAGCCCCGCCAACACGTGATGCATGAAAGCTTGAAAAACGTGGGAGCCATTTTGCAATCCAAAAGGCATAACTCTATATTCGTAGGTGCCCAGGGGCGTGAACATGGCTGTCTTCCACTCATCTCCCTCCCGCATGCGAATGAGGTTGTATGCCCCTCGCAGGTCCAACTTGGTGAACACTCTGCCCTTCCGTACCTTTGCGAGGAGGTCGTCGATTCGGGGCATGGGGAAGTCCGATGGCTTGGTCACACTGTTCAAGATGCGAAAGTCCACTACAAGTCTTTTTTGGGGCGTGTCCCGCTTCTTAACAAAGAATACCGGACTGCCCCCCGCTGCCTTGGACTCTCGGATGAAACCGCGCTCCAAATTATGATCTATGAACTCTTTGAGTTCCTGCAGTTCGTCCTCAGACATGGAATACAGCTTCCCTTTGGGTAGCGCCGCCCCCGGCAGCAGGTCAATTTTGCAGTCATATGGTCTGTGGGGGGGTAGCCTGTCTGCCTCTTTCTCGCAGAAAACCTCCAAAAATTCTGCGTACTTGTGGGGGACCGCTTGCAGCGTGCCTAGCTGCAGCTGTGACTCCTCTTCCCCTCCTTCCTGCCTGGGCACGATGCAGTGTTCAGCGCAAAAGGAAGAGCCGAAGGTCAGCTGCCTCTGGTACCAAGCCAGCGTCGGGCTGTGCTTGTCCAGCCAACTCATGCCCAATACAATGGGCGTGTCCGATAGTTGAGTGACATTGAAGCTGATGATTTCCCTGTGATTCCCAAGTCGCATCACCATTGGTGGCGTCTGCTTCACCACTTGCCCCCCTAGCAGCTCCCTGCCATCCACCGTGACAACCTGCAGGGGCAGCGTGGCAGGCAGCAACTGTATAGCGTGCCGGTCGACAAAGTCCTGCCCTATAAAGTCCGCATTGCTTCCGGAGTCAATGGTGATTGGCACGTCCATGGTGATTCCATTGGGCAGCTGGAGCGACGCGGTGAGCTTCACTACCGGTTTGGGCGGGAGGGGGTCCATGGGCTGTAAAATCTCTGGGGACTGCTTCACTGACACGTCTGGTTGGGCCCCAGTGCCTCTTCCTCCAACCAGACTCCTTCGTTTCCCTGCTGTGGTTGTCCTTGCTGCGTTGCTGCAGTTACCATTGCTGAGGCTGCAGTGTGCTTGTGGAGCCTCTGGGGACACTCTTTCGCCATATGCTGTGGATCATCGCAGATGTAACACTTCCTGTTCCCTCTAGGAGGCTTCGCTTTCACTGCTGCCGGTGCTAGGGCTCTGGCTGCTGACTGAGCCCTTGCACCTCCAACCTCCATAGGTTCCGCTCCTCCTCCTGGCGGAGGCGTGGATTGCGCACGCGCTGCTTCTCTGGGAAGGAAGGAGGAGCCCCTGGCTGGTTCGCGCCCTCCACGCCCTTCGTCCCTGCTCCACGGACGTCCTTCCAGCCGCACCCCCACTGCCAGCGCCCTCTGAACGATCTCCTGCGTGGTCCGGGGTCTCTCCCCCCTCGCAATTTCATCTTTAACCGAGCCGTGCAATCCCTCCCAAAACAGGTCTCTTACAGGAGCCGAATCTCTGTCCCATTCCAGGGCACTGACCAAAGCGAAAAAGCGGGCATGGTACTGCCTTACGCTGGCCCTCCCTTGCTTCAGTCCATGTATCTCCTGCCGAGCAAGATCCACGTCAATGCTTGATAAAAAGCACCCATCCATCGCTTTAATAAAGGCATCCGCATTTTGGAGCGCCGGATCATTATCTCTCCACAAATTGCGCAGCCATGCTTTAGCATCTCCATGCAAATGGGACATGATGAATCCCA
The DNA here is from genome assembly GCF_964106645.2 of Podarcis pityusensis. Classification (NCBI taxonomy): domain Eukaryota; kingdom Metazoa; phylum Chordata; class Lepidosauria; order Squamata; family Lacertidae; genus Podarcis; species Podarcis pityusensis. The sequence continues at coordinate 13,505 of NC_138037.1, read as the reverse complement.
CCTTCTCTTGCTCATCTCTAAAGTCTTTGTTCAGCAGTTGCAGTGCACACATTACATCTGCTCTAAAGTTGGGGTACTGTTGCAAATTCCCATCGAAGTGAGAGACCAGACCGCCTGTTCGTCTCCCCAACCCAATCCCCTCCGGTTTGGGTGTCAGTTGCCCTTGCTTCGTAAGCACTTCCAACCTGACCTGGAGATCCCTGTAGGCGGCAGCTGCGTCCTCCTCTCTCTTCCTGGATGCAAGAGCCTCGGCATTCAGTCGTGTCACTGCTTCTCTGAGTTCCACTATCTGCTGTTCGGCCGTCATGTTGTCTGCCGTTCGTGAGCTCGCTAGTAGGCACCCGCTTTCTCTCCTCTCCGCGAGGACGTAGATGCCCACAATCTAGGGATGGAGCTTACTGTCAGAGCTGCTTCCAGATCCTAGCTCACAGAGGATCACGCTAGCCAGCGATCATTAAATAAAAGTCTTTATTGAGTTACAGTTTCCATTCTCAAGCTGCTGCGTGCAACTCTACGTCTCATGGTTAGATCGGCGAAGCTCCATCTGAGTCTCCGCCCCTTGTACACCAACTTAATATCCTAGCCTTGCTCCACCTTTTCCGCCTGACTGTTCTTCTCTGGGTCCCTCTGCCCCCCGGGGTCTCTTCCTTCCGGGATTCCTCTGACGCTGACGCTGACCCCCCTGACTCTTCTCCCTCCTTTCGGCGGGCTTTAGGACCTGGCTCCCTTTCCGGGCTGCCTACTGCGCCACCTTCCTGTGCATTTGAACTTGGCACGCGCGCCCAACCTTCCACCTTCCGTCTGACCGTTTCTTCGCTCCCCGATGGAGGTGTGGCCACTCCTGACTCGTGCCCTCCCCCCTGTTGTGAGCTGCCAGCGCTTGATCCCTGGCGCCCTTCCTCTTCCCTGCTCTCTGGCGGTGACGCTGGTCCTGATTTCCAACTGCTCCCCTCTGAGTCCCCTCTGGCTCTATCTTCCTGTGGTGTCCCCCTAGGCTCCCCCCTTGCCCTGGCCACTGGTGCTCCTTTCTGTGAATCTTCTGATTCACTGGAAAGACTCGGAGATCTCGGGTCGTCGTCATCACTCATCTTTTCTTCTGCCTCCTCTCCCTCGCTCTCTGTTTCCTCCCTTGCCCTTGCCTCTGCTCCTGAACCCCTGACAATTATGAAAAATGTTGGTCGGAAATCAAAAAAGATTTGGAAACTTGGTCAAGACTGAAACTTTCCTTGTTGGGTCGAATTGCAGCTATAAAAATGAATGTATTGCCGAAAATGTTATTTCTGTTTCAAACCCTACAGATTGTGGACAGAGTGGAATGTTTTGGAAAGTGGCAGAAGGATATATCCAAGTTTGTTTGGCAGGGCAAAAAGCCCCGGATAAAGTTTAAAATATTAACTGATTCGAAAGAAAGAGGGGGGTTTGCCCTGCCGGACCTGAGATTATATTATGAAGCTGCGGCCTTCTGCTGGATGAAGGATTGGCTACTCCTTGAGAACACTGATGTCCTAGATCTGGAAGGGTTTGACAATGCTTTTGGTTGGCATGCATATTTGTGGTACGACAAGGCAAAGGTTCATAAAATGTTCAAAAACCATATTGTCAGAAAAGCAATATTTATGGTCTGGACAAAATACAAAGACTTATTAGAAGGTAAGACCCCGAGGTGGCTATCACCAGCAGAGGCCAAGGCCTGGAAAAAACCCAATATGGAGGTTGATTGGCCGAAATATGGGGAAATCATAGAAAAAGTTGGAGAAAATTGGAGGCTGCAGAGTTATGAAAAATTAAAGAATAAGGTGCAAAATTGGTTTCACTATGCTCAAATACAAGAGGTTTTTAAGTTGGATAAAAAAATAGGCTTCCAGGTGGAAAAATCGAAACTAGAGACAGAATTGTTAGAACCAAAGACTAAAGTACTTTCGAGAATGTATAACTTGCTGCTTAAATGGAACACTCAGGATGAGACAGTCAAATCTGCAATGATAAAATGGGCTCAGGACATTGGGTACAACATTATGTTTGAAGACTGGGAAAGGTTATGGACCACTGGTATGAAATTTACGGCATGTAATGCCTTGAAAGAAAATATTATGAAAATGATATACAGGTGGTACATGACCCCAGTCAAGCTTGCTAAGATATATCATTTGTCTGATAGCAAATGTTGGAAATGTAAGGAGGCGGAAGGGACTTTTTTTCACCTCTGGTGGACTTGCCCAAAAGTGAAGGCCTTCTGGGAAATGATCTACAATGAGTTAAAAAAGGTGTTTAAGTACACCTTTCCCAAGAAACCAGAGGCCTTCCTCCTGGGCATTGTCGGCCAGAAGGTGTCAAAGAAGGACAGAACCTTTTTTATGTATGCAACGACAGCAGCAAGAATACTTATTGCAAAATACTGGAAGACACAAGATTTGCCCACACTGGAAGAGTGGCAGACGCAATTGATGGACTATATGGAACTGGCTGAAATGACTGGCAGAATCCGAGATTTGGGAGAAGAAACAATGGAAGAGGACTGGAAAAAATTTAAGGACTATTTACAAAAATATTATAAGTTATATGAATGTTAAGAATTTGCATGATTTGGAAAATCTAGCTTCAGCAATAAGATTCGGTGATATGGGAAATTAAGTGATAATTATGAAAGGACTAAAGTTTAAAGTAATTGTCAGGGGTTCAGGAGCAGAGGCAAGGGCAAGGGAGGAAACAGAGAGCGAGGGGGAGGAGGCAGAAGAAAAGATGAGTGATGACGACGACCCGAGATCTCCGAGTCTTTCCAGTGAATCAGAAGATTCACAGAAAGGAGCACCAGTGGCCAGGGCAAGGGGGGAGCCTAGGGGGACACCCCAGGAAGATAGAGCCAGAGGGGACTCAGAGGGGAGCAGTTGGAAATCGGGACCAGCGTCACCGCCAGAGAGCAGGGAAGAGGAAGGGCGCCAGGGGTCAAGCGCTGGCAGCTCACAACAGGGGGGAGGGCACGAGTCAGGAGTGGCCACACCTCCATCGGGGAGCGAAGAAACGGTCAGACGGAAGGTGGAAGGTTGGGCACGCGCACCAAGTTCAAATGCACAGGAAGGTGGCGCAGTAGGCAGCCCGGAAAGGGAGCCAGGTCCTAAAGCCCGCCGAAAGGAGGGAGAAGAGTCAGGGGGGTCAGCGTCAGCGTCAGAGGAATCCCGGAAGGAAGAGACCCCGGGGGGCAGAGGGACCCAGAGAAGAACAGTCAGGCGGAAAAGGTGGAGCAAGGCTAGGATATTAAGTTGGTGTACAAGGGGCGGAGACTCAGATGGAGCTTCGCCGATCTAACCATTAGACGTAGGGTTGCACGCAGCAGCTTGAGAATGGAAACTGTAACTCAATAAAGACTTTTATTTAATGATCGCTGGCTAGCGTGATCCTCTGTGAGCTAGGATCTGGAAGCAACTCTGACAGTAAGCTCCATCCCTTAAATTGTGGGCATCTACAGCCTCGCGGAGAGGAGAGAAAGCGGGTGCCTACTAGCGAGCTCACGAACGGCAGACAACATGACGGCCGAACAGCAGATAGTGGAACTCAGAGAAGCAGTGTCGCGCCTGAATGCCGAGGCTCTTGCATCCAGGAAGAGAGAGGAGGACGCAGCTGCCGCCTACAGGGATCTCCAGGTCAGGTTGGAAGTGCTTACGAAGCAAGGGCAACTGACACCCAAACCGGAGGGGATTGGGTTGGGGAGACGAACAGGCGGTCTGGTCTCTCACTTCGATGGGAATTTGCAACAGTACCCCAACTTTAGAGCAGATGTAATGTGTGCACTGCAACTGCTGAACAAAGACTTTAGAGATGAGCAAGAGAAGGTGGGATTCATCATGTCCCATTTGCATGGAGATGCTAAAGCATGGCTGCGCAATTTGTGGAGAGATAAGGATCCGGCGCTCCAAAATGCGGATGCCTTTATTAAAGCGATGGATTTTACAGCCCATGGACCCCCTCCCGCCCAAACCGGTAGTGAGGCTCACCGCGTCGCTCCAGCTGCCCAATGGAATCACCATGGACGTGCCAATCACCATTGACTCCGGAAGCAATGCGGACTTTATAGGGCAGGACTTTGTCGACCGGCACGCTATACAGTTGCTGCCTGCCACGCTGCCCCTGCAGGTTGTCACGGTGGATGGCAGGGAGCTGCTAGGGGGGCAAGTGGTGAAGCAGACGCCACCAATGGTGATGCGACTTGGGAATCACAGGGAAATCATCAGCTTCAATGTCACTCAACTATCGGACACGCCCATTGTATTGGGCATGAGTTGGCTGGACAAGCACAGCCCGACGCTGGCTTGGTACCAGAGACAGCTGACCTTCGGCTCTTCCTTTTGCGCTGAACACTGCATCGTGCCCAGGCAGGAAGGAGGGGAAGAGGAGTCACAGCTGCAGCTAGGCACGCTGCAAGCGGTTCCCCACAAGTACGCAGAATTTTTGGAGGTTTTCTGCGAGAAGGAGGCAGACAGGCTACCCCCCCACAGACCATATGACTGCAAAATTGACCTGCTGCCGGGGGCGGCGCTGCCCAAAGGGAAGCTGTATTCCATGTCTGAGGACGAACTGCAGGAACTCAAAGAGTTCATAGATCATAATTTGGAGCGCGGTTTCATCCGAGAGTCCAAGGCAGCGGGGGGCAGTCCGGTATTCTTTGTTAAGAAGCGGGACACGCCCCAAAAAAGACTTGTAGTGGACTTTCGCATCTTGAACAGTGTGACCAAGCCATCGGACTTCCCCATGCCCCGAATCGACGACCTCCTCGCAAAGGTACGGAAGGGCAGAGTGTTCACCAAGTTGGACCTGCGAGGGGCATACAACCTCATTCGCATGCGGGAAGGAGATGAGTGGAAGACAGCCATGTTCACGCCCCTGGGCACCTACGAATATAGAGTTATGCCTTTTGGATTGCAAAATGGCTCCCACGTTTTTCAAGCTTTCATGCATCACGTGTTGGCGGGGCTCCTCTACAAGACGTGCGTCTGTTTCTTGGATGACATCCTGATCTTTTCGGAATCGCAGCAGGAGCATGACAGACACGTCAAGGAAGTGCTGAGCAGGCTACAGCAACATAGGCTTTACGCCAAGCTGGAGAAGTGCCAATTCGACGTGACCGAGGTGGATTTCCTGGGCTACAAGTTGTCTGATAAAGGGCTCGCCATGGACAGCGCCAAGGTCCGAGCAGTGTTGGATTGGAAAAGCCCACGCAACCGGAAGGAGGTCCAACGGTTTGTCGGCTTCGCGAACTTCTATCGCAAGTTTATCAAAGGCTTTGCGATGCAGACAGCGGCCATCACGGATACGCTCAGCTCCAAGAAGAAGAAGTTCATCTGGACAGAGCAGGCGGAGCAGTCCTTTCAGGCACTCAAGCGTCTCTTCGCGTCGGAAGAGCAGCTGCTTCATGTCAACCCCAGCAGGCCGATGAGGGTGGAGACAGACGCTTCGGACAGAGCCGTGGGAGCAGTCCTGCTGCAGAAAGACCCGCAGGGGGTTTGGAGGCCGGGAGCGTTTTATTCAAGGAAGCTCAGCAAGTCCGAACAGAACTACACCATCTGGGACAGGGAGTTGCTGGCCATTCATGCAGCGTTCAAAGCGTGGAGGCACTTCCTGATCGGCGCCAAGCACACGGTGCAGGTCTGCACGGACCACAAGAATCTAGAGCACTGGCGCACGGCACAGTTCCTGAACCAGAGGCAGATACGTTGGGCTGAGTTCTTTGCGAATTTCGACTTCCGAATAGAATATGTCCCGGGGGACACCAACATCATGGCGGATGCTCTCTCCCGTAAGCCACAGTATCTGGAGGAGGCAACGCCAGCGGCCGCCATGCACATCTTCGCACCGACAGTGTGGGCGTGCGCGGCGGCAACAGTTGACCTGGATGCGGTGCGACGAGCGTTGCAGGATGACTCCTTCGCGCAAGCAAAGATGGCAGAGGTGCACAGGGGCACGGCAGCGACCGACGAGTTCCAGCTGCGAGATGGTTTGCTCATCCGTAAAGGGGCCATCTACGTGCCGGGAGACGAACTTCGCGCCAAGGTACTGCAGCAGCTGCACGACGCGCCCACTGCCGGGCACTTTGGCAAGGAGAAGACGGTGGAATTAGTAGCCAGAGACTTCTGGTGGCCCGGAATGAGAGGGGAAGTCGCGGACTACGTGGCGAGGTGTGACACCTGCCAGAGGGCCAAACCAGTGCACAGACCGCCGGCCGGACTGCTGGAACCGCTGCAAACTCCGTTTGAACCATTGGAGAGAGTGGCCCTGGACTTTGTCACGGATCTGCCCAGCTCGAGGGGCAAGACGGCTGTGCTGGTGGTGGTGGACTTGTTCTCCAAGATGGCACATTTCATTCCGTGTGCGAAGGTGGCCACGGCGGAACAAACCGCCAAACTGTTCATAGACCACGTGTTCAAGGTTCACGGTCTGCCGCGGTCTATTCTGTCCGACCGAGGGCGACAGTTCATCTCGAACTTCTGGCAGAGGCTGATGGGCTTCCTGAACGTCAAGATCAACCTGGCGTCGGCTAGACACCCGCAGACCAACGGGCAAGCGGAGCGGGTCAATGCCATCATGCAGCAGTACCTGAGATGTTATGCGAATCAACAGCCTGCGACGTGGGTGGATTACCTGCCTCTCGCCGAGTTCGCCTACAACAACACGAAGCACGTGTCCACGGGGGTCACGCCGTTCTTCGCCAACAACGGGAGGCACCCCAGAACCTTCCCGGGACTGGAAAGAATGGGGGAGGGGGAGCCGCAGACAGCAGATGCGTTCGCGTCGGAGTTGCAGGAGGTCCACGATCAGCTGCGGCGGCACCTGGAGCTGGCTAAACACGCATACAAGGTACAAGCGGACAAACACAGAAGGGTTGGCGAAGAGATCCATGTGGGAGACTGGGTCTGGTTAGCAGCCCACGCAGTGCCGGCCAGGTCGTTGGCGAAGAAGAAACTAGGGCATAAACAACTGGGGCCCTACCAAGTCGAAGAACAGGTCAACCCGGTGGCTTTCAGGCTGGCTCTTCCGGAGGGTTCCAGAATGCATCCGGTGTTCCACAGATCGGTGCTCACTCCCTACAAGGCACCTCACAGGTTTCAGGAACCAGGAACGGCACCGGGTCCGCTCCGAGAGAGAACCGGGCAAGGGGGAGTGGCACAGGAGGAGCGCATCAACGAAGTCACGGAGATTTTGGACTCCAGATGGGGGGAAGAGGGGGTAGAATACCTTCTCGCCAAGGAGGGCACCCCGGCCAGTGCCAACAGCTGGGTGCCGGGCTACGCTTTAGACGAACCTCTGCTCAAAGAAGAGTTTCATGCCCTCTTCCCACATAGGCCAATGCCAGCAGACCTTTTCGACGACTGGCTTTTCACGCCCACGCTTTCAGCCAGCACGTTCCGGGGGTTCGACTCGGACGAGGAACCGACACGAGACGCCCGTTCCCCGGAGGGGTCACCCTCGGGATCTGCTTCAGAACCCTCATATTGGTGGGATGATCGACCAGAGGAGCAGTCCGCAGAAGGTGGCTGGAGGGTCCAGGACGAGCAACGTCTCCAGAAGGCAACGAGGGAGAGACGGACATGGACGTTTTCGGGGACGACCCGGGTTTCGAGCACGGCGGCACAGAGATGGAAGCGGAGGTGACCGTCGTCAACGAGAGCAGGGAGGAAGAACCGGAAGACTTCGGATGGCGGCCCGACACGGGAAGCGAACTGTATCCGACATTCGTCCCCCTGACACAGCAGCACCCAGATCCCGCACCGGAAGGAGGGGAGGGGGGAAGAGGGGGCTTCGAGGGGGGGATGGATGTCAGGGGTTCAGGAGCAGAGGCAAGGGCAAGGGAGGAAACAGAGAGCGAGGGGGAGGAGGCAGAAGAAAAGATGAGTGATGACGACGACCCGAGATCTCCGAGTCTTTCCAGTGAATCAGAAGATTCACAGAAAGGAGCACCAGTGGCCAGGGCAAGGGGGGAGCCTAGGGGGACACCCCAGGAAGATAGAGCCAGAGGGGACTCAGAGGGGAGCAGTTGGAAATCGGGACCAGCGTCACCGCCAGAGAGCAGGGAAGAGGAAGGGCGCCAGGGATCAAGCGCTGGCAGCTCACAACATGGGGGAGGGCACGAGTCAGGAGTGGCCACACCTCCATCGGGGAGCGAAGAAACGGTCAGACGGAAGGTGGAAGGTTGGGCGCGCGCACCAAGTTCAAATGCACAGGAAGGTGGCGCAGTAGGCAGCCCGGAAAGGGAGCCAGGTCCTAAAGCCCGCCGAAAGGAGGGAGAAGAGTCAGGGGGGTCAGCGTCAGCGTCAGAGGAATCCCGGAAGGAAGAGACCCCGGGGGGCAGAGGGACCCAGAGAAGAACAGTCAGGCGGAAAAGGTGGAGCAAGGCTAGGATATTAAGTTGGTGTACAAGGGGCGGAGACTCAGATGGAGCTTCGCCGATCTAACCATTAGACGTAGGGTTGCACGCAGCAGCTTGAGAATGGAAACTGTAACTCAATAAAGACTTTTATTTAATGATCGCTGGCTAGCGTGATCCTCTGTGAGCTAGGATCTGGAAGCAACTCTGACAGTAATATTATATTTATTTTAAGGTAAAAGTAAACTGACAATAAGTATTTTAAACTTAAAATATAACTATTTGAAAGTACAAAGGAATGCATGAAACAAGGTAATAATTTGCTGACATCTTTATTGTAAAGAATGCAGGGTGAGGGAGATGTGGGGAAGTCCAGTTGGTTATGAGAAAACATTTTGGAAAGATGGTTTTCTTTTGTTTTGCTTTCTTTTTTCTTTTCTCTTTCTATCACTGTTATCTTCTTATGCTGACTTTATACTTGTATCTGAAAAAAGCAATAAAAATATTTTTTTTTAAAAAAAAAAAAGAGAATTCCTGGAGAACAGGCGAGGTCCCGGCAGACTGGAGGAGGGCAAATGTCCCTATTTTCAAAAAGGGGAAAAGAGAGGACCCAAATAATTACCGCCCAGTCAGTCTGACATCAATGCCAGGGAAGATTCTGGAGCAGATCATTAAGCAAACAGTCTGTGAGCACCTAGAAAGGAATGCTGTGATCACCAATAGTCAGCATGGATTTCTGAAAAATAACTCATGTCAGACTAACCTGATCTCGTTTTTTGACAGAATTACAAGCCTGGTAGATGAAGGGAACGCAGTGGATGTAGCCTACCTTGATTTCAGCAAGGCATTTGACAAGGTGCCCCATGATATTCTTGTAAAGAAGCTGGTGAAATGCGGTCTTGACTATGCTACCACTCAGTGGATTTGTAACTGGCTGACTGACCAAACCCAAAGGGTGCTCATCAATGGTTCCTCTTCATCCTGGAGAAGAGTGACTAGTGGGGTGCCACAGGGTTCTGTCTTGGGCCCGGTCTTATTCAACATCTTTATCAACGACTTGGATGATGGACTCAAGGGCATCCTGATCAAATTTGCAGATGACACCAAACTGGGAGGGGTGGCTAACACCCCAGAGGACAGGATCACACTTCAAAACGACCTTGACAGATTAGAGAACTGGGCAAAAACAAACAAGATGAATTTTAACAGGGAGAAATGTAAAGTATTGCACTTGGGCAAAAAAAATGAGAGGCACAAATACAAGATGGGGGACACCTGGCTTGAGAGCAGTACATGTGAAAAGGATCTAGGAGTCTTGGTTGACCACAAACTTGACATGAGCCAACAGTGTGACGCGGCACCTAAAAAAGCCAATGCAATTCTGGGCTGCATCAATAGGAGTATAGCATCTAGATCAAGGGAAGTAATAGTGCCACTGTATTCTGCTCTGGTCAGACCTCACCTGGAGTACTGTGTCCAGTTCTGGGCACCACAGTTCAAGAAGGACACTGACAAACTGGAACGTGTCCAGAGGAGGGCAACCAAAATGGTCAAAGGCCTGGAAACGATGCCTTATGAGGAATGGCTAAGGGAGCTGAGCATGTTTAGCCTGGAGAAGAGGAGGTTAAGGGGTGATATGATAGCCATGTTCAAATATATAAAAGGATGTCACATAGAGGAGGGAGAAAGGTTGTTTTCTGCTGCTCCAGAGAAGCGGACACGGAGCAATGGATCCAAACTACAAGTGTCAAGAAAGAAGATTCCACCTAAACATTAGGAAGAACTTCCTGACAGTAAGAGCTGTTGGACAGTGGAATTTGCTGCCAAGGAGTGTGGTGGAGTCTCCTTCTTTGGAGGTCTTTAAGCAGAGGCTTGACAACCATATGTCAGGAGTGCTCTGATGGTGTTTCCTGCTTGGCAGGGGGTTGGACTCGATGGCCCTTGTGGTCTCTTCCAACTCTAGGATTCTATGATTCTATGGGCTTGGGTTCAGCCGCGTGTTCACCTCTCCTCCTTTCCCTCGCCGGCGGGAGCGCTATGGTGAGGGCAGCATAGAATCATAGAATCATAGAGTTGGAAGAGACCACAGTTTGTCAGTGTCCTTCTTGAATTGTGGTGCCCAGAACTGGACACAGTACTCCAGGTGAGGTCTGACCAGAGCAGAATACAGTGGCACTATTACTTCCCTTGATCTAGATGCTATACTCCTATTGATGCAGCCCAGAATTGCATTGGCTTTTTTAGCTGCCGCGTCACACTGTTGGCTCATGTCAAGTTACAGATGGGTAGCCGTGTTGGTCTGCCATAGTCGAAATAAAAAAATTCCTTCCTGTAGCACCTTAAAGACCAACTAAGTTAGTTCTTGGTATAAGCTTTCGTGTGCATGCACACTTCTTCAGATACACTGAAACAGAAGTTGCCAGATCCTTCTATATATTGAGAAGGTGGGGAGGGGTATTACTTAGAAGGGTGGTGGGAATCGGAGATTGGCAGATAGCTGAGATGAGCCTGTTGACGACTCTTAACGACTGTAATAGGTCTTACAGGAAAAGGCAAGGGGTGAGAAGGTGAGAAATGGCTTAGTCATGTATAATGAGATAAGAATCCGATGTCTCTGTTCAGACCAGGTCTCTCCATTGTTTTAAGTTTGGT